>NW_026991715.1:120767084-121373126 GCF_029215605.1 Mirounga angustirostris | reverse complement strand
CTGCTAGAATAAATTTAGAGATATAGAAGACAAAATGATGGAGAATAAAGAAGCTGAGAAAAAGAGAGAGAAACAACTACTGGATCACGAGGGGGAAAATTTGAGAGATAAGTGATACCATAAAGCAAAACAATATTGGAATAATTGGGATCCCAGAAGAAGAAGAAAGAGAGAGAGGGGCTGAAGGTATATTGGAGCAAATTATAACTGAGAACGTTCCTAATCTGGGGAAGGAAACAGGCATTCAAACTAGGCACAGAGAACCCCCTTCAAAATCAATAAAATAGGTCAACCCTCAAGTGAAACTTGCAAATCTCAGAGACAAGAGAAAATCCTGAAAGCAGCTTGGGACAAGCTGGGGTTATGGGACATAACCTATAAGGGTAGAAACATCAGACTGGCAGCAGACCTATCCACAAAGACCTGGCAGACCAGAAAGTACGGGTGTTATACATCCAGGTGCTAAGTGAGAAAAATATGCAGCCAAGAATACTTTATCCAGCAAGGATGTCATTTCAAAATAGAAGGAGAGATAAAAAGCTTCCAGGGCAAACAAACTAAAATATTTTGTTATCATTAAACCAGCTCTGCAAGAAATATTAAAGGGGATCCTTTAAGTAAAGAGAAAGCCCAAAAGTAACATAGACCAGAAAGGAACAGAGACAATAAACAGAAACAGTGACTTTACAGGTAATACAATGGTACTAAATTCATATCTTTCAATAGTTACCCTGAATGTAAATGGACTAAATGCCCCAATCAAAAGACACAGGCTATCAGATTGGATAAAAAAACAAGACCCATCAATATGCTGTCTGCAAGAGACTCATTTTAGACCCAAAGACACTTCCAGATTGAAAGTCAGGGGGTGGAGAACAATTTATCATGCTAATGGACCTCAAAAGAAAGCTAGAGTAGCAATCCTTATATCAGAAAAATTAGATTTTAAACCAAAGAGTGTAATAAAAGATGAGGAAGGACACTATATCATAAAGGGTCTATCCAACAAGATCTAACAACTGTAAATATTTATGCCCCTAACATGGGAGCAGCCAATTATGTAAACCAATTAATAACAAAATTAAAGAAACACAATAATAATACAGTAATCACAGGGGACTTTAACAGCCCACTCACTGCAATGGACAGATCTTCTAAGCAGAAGAAGGAAACCAGGGCTTTGAATGACACACTGGACCAGATGGACTTCACAGATATATTCAGAGCATTCCATCCTAAAGCAACAGAATACACATTCTTCTCAAGTGCACGTGGAACATTCTCCAGAGTAGATCACATCCTTGGTCACAAATCAGGTCTCAACAAGTACCAAAAGATTGGGATCATTCCCTGCATATTTTCAGACCACAGTGCTTTGAAACTGGAACTCAATCACAAGAGGAAATTTGGAAAGAACTCAAATACAAGGAGGCTAAAGAGCATCCTACTAAAGAATGAATGGGTCAACCAGGAAATTAAAGAAGAATTTAAAAATTGATGGAAACAAATGAAAATGAAAACACAACTGCTCAAAACCTTTGGGATGCAGCAAAGACAGTCCTAAGAGGGAAGTATAAAGCAATACAAGCAATACAAACCTTTCTCAAGAAACAAGAAAGGCCTCAAATACCTAATTTTACACCTAAAGGAGCTGGGAAAAGAAGAGCAAATAAAGCCTGAACCCAGCAGGAGAAGAGAAATAGTAAAGATTAGAACAGAAATCAATGAAATAGAAACAAACAAACAAACAAAAAACAGAACAGATCAATGAAACTAGGAGCTGGTTCTTTGACAGGATTAATAAGATTAATTATTAATTAATTCGATTAATAACTGGCCAGTCTCCCTGGTCAGACTTATCAAAAAGAAAAAAGAAAGGACCTAAATAAATAAAATCATGAATGAAAGAGGAGAGATCACAACCAACATCAAAGAGATATAATTATGAGAACATATTATGAGCAACTATATGCCAACAAATTAGGCAATCTGGAAGAAATGGATGCATCCCTAGGGAGGTATAAACTACCAAAAGTGAAACAGAAAGAAATACATCCCTAGGGATGTATAAACTACCAAAAGTGAAACAGGAAGAAAAAAACCTGAACAGACCCATAACCAGCAAGGAAATTGAAGCAGTAATCAAAAATCTCCCAACAAATAAAAGCTCAGATCCTGATGGCTTTCTAGGGGAATTCTACCAAACATTTAAAGAAGAATTAATACCTATTCATCTGAAGCTACTTCAAAAAAATATAAATGGAAGGAAAACTTCCCAACTCGTTCTATGAGGCTAGCATTACCTTGATCCCAAAACCAAAGACCCCACCAAAAAGGAGAATTATGGACCAATATCTCTGATGAACTGGATGCAAAAATTCTCACCAAGATACTACCCAATAAGATCCAAAAGTACATTAAAAAGATTATTCACCATAATCAAGTGGGATTTATTCCTGGGCTGCAAGCGTGGTTCAACATTCACAGATCAATCAGTGTAATACAGTACAACCATATGATCCTCTCAATAGATGCAGAAAAAGCATTTGACAAAGTACAGCATTCTTTCTTGATTAAAACTCTTCACAGTGTAGGGATAGAGGGAGCATACCTCAGTATCATAAAAGCCGTATATGAAAAGCCTGTGGCGAATATCATTCTCAGTGGGGAAAAACTGAGAGCTTTTCCCCTAAGGTCAGGAACATAGCAGGGATGTCCACTCTTACCACTGCTTTTCAACATAGTACTAGAAGTTCTAGCCTCAGCAAAAAGAAATAAAAGGCATCTGAATTGGCAAAGAAGTCAAACTCTCACTCTTCGCAGATGACATGATACTCTATGTGGAAAACCCAAAAGACTCCACCCTAAAATTGCTGGAACTCATACAGGAATTCAGCAAAGTGACAGGATATAAAATCAATGCACAGAAGTCAGTACCATTTCTATACACTAACAATGAGACAGAAGAAAGAGAAATTAAGGATTCAATCCCATTTACAATTGCACCCAAAACCATAAGATACCTAGGAATAAACCTAACCAAAGAGGCAAAGAATCTGTACTCAGAAAACTATAGAACACTCATGAAAGAAATTGAGGAAGACACAAAGAAATGGAAAAACATAATGGGCGGAGCATGGTTGCTAGGTTGGTTCCTGTGGAGCTAAGTGGGCTGGGAGAGGCCTGTGAGAGTATTGAGTGTGGGGGAAAAGATGGCGGAGGATTAGGGGACCCTATTCCAACCGGCCCCCAGAACTGAGCTGGATATCTACCAGACCACTCTGAACACCCACAAAATCAGCCTGAGATGTAAGAAGACAGATCTGGATCTCTACAAACAGAATATCGCAGGAGGTTGGTTTCGAGGTACGAAGTGGGGAGATGTGATTCCGCGGGCAGATATTGGAGGATAAACGGAAGGGGGAGGGAGCCGAGCAATGGGGATCCTACACCACCGGTGAGTGATAGCCTCCCGCGCTGGGGACGGGGCACAGACTCATAGACCAGTAACGGCAGGGAAAGGACTTTAGGGCAGCCCCCCGGATGGAAACCCGGAGCGGGGCTGCATGTGCAAACTGGGGACGGCTGGCAGTTTTAGAAGCACAAAGAGCAGAGATGGGCCCGACCTGGAGGTGAGGACTGCAAGCACTGCTGAGGGGCGTACAACCCAGAACACTGCAGTTTATAATAGCACAGACAGAAACAGAGATAGTGTGGCCTGGAGAGCTCACTGAAGAACAGATTTCGATCTCTCTGCTCTGAGGCAGAGGATTGGAAATGATCTCTTCTGCTCTGACTCTCAGAAGAGACGTGGAAAGCCTCCAGGGGAAGCTGCCAGAGAACAAAAGCCCCCAAAAAACATTTTTCGCTGAGCCCATCCCCCGCCACAGGGGGCAGGGCAACTCTGTCCAAACAGGTTTGCCTGACTATCAGTGCAGCAGGCCCCTCCCCCAGGAGACAGGCTGGGAGAACAAGAGGCCAGCAACCCTAAGGTCTCTAGAAAACAGGTGCATCTTGCTTGGGTTGTGGTCAATAATTCGGACTCTATATATTCCCTCAACCACCCCTCAACAGAATGACTAGGAGGAGGAACCCCCAAAATAGGAAGACTCAGATTATGACTTATGCCATAGATTTACAAATGGATTCAGATATAACCAAGATGTTGGAAATGGAATTCAGGCAATTGTTGAAGACAATAGCGAGAATGGAGAAATCAATTAATGGCAACATAGAGTCTCTAAGGGCAGAAATGAAAGCTGAATTAGCAGAACTTAAAAATGCTATCAATGAGATCCAATCTAATCTAGATAATCTAACAGCTAGGGTTAAGCAAGACAGAAGAACGAATTAGTGACCTGAAAGACCATTGAATAGATAAAAAGGGAAAAGAGGCCAGGGAAAAACAACTCAGAATCCATGAAAATAGAATCAGAGAAGTAAGTGACACCATGAAACGTTCCAATGTCAGAATTATTGGAATCCCTGAGGGGGTGGAGAGAGAGGACTAGAAGATATATTTGAGCAAATTGTAGTTGAGAACTTCCCTAATCTGGGGAATGAAACAAGCCTTCGTGTCCTAGAGGCAGAGAGGACCCCTCTCAAATCAAGGAAAACAGGCCAACACCCTGGCATGTAATAGTAAAACTCGCAAATCTTAGAACCAAGGAAACCATCTTAAGGGCAGTTAGGGGGAAGAGATTCCTTACGTACAGAGGGAGGAACATCAGAATAACATCAGACCTATCCACAGAGACCTGGCAAACCAGAAAGGCCTGGCAAGACATATTCAGGGTACTAAATGAGAAGAACATGCAGCCAAGAATACTTTATCTGGCAAGGCTTTCATTTAGAATGGATGGAGAGATGCAGAGCTTCCAAGACTGGCAGAAACTGAAAGAATATGTGACCACTAAGCCGGCCCTGCAAGAAATATTAAGGGGGTTTCTATAAAAACCCCAAGAGTGATACAGAAAAGAAATTTACAGGGACAATCTATAAAAACAAGGTCTTCACAGGGGTGCCTGGGTGGCTCAGTCGTTAAGCGTCTGCCTTCAGCTCAGGTCATGATCCCAGGGTCCTGGGATCGAGCCCCGCATCGGGCTCTCTGCTCAGCGGCAAGCCTACTTCTCCCTCTCCCACTCCCCCTGCTTGTGTTCCCTCTCTCGCTGTGTCTCTCTCTGTCAAGTAAATAAATAAAATCTTTAAAAAAAACAAAAAACAAAAAACAAGGTCTTCACAGGCAACATGATGACAATAAATTCCTATCTTTCAATAATCACTCTCAACATGAATGACCTAAATGCTTCCATAAAACGGCACAGGGTTGCAGATTGGATAAAAAGACAGGACCCATCCATGTGCTGTCTACAAGAGACTCATTTTGAACCTAAAGATACATCCAGACTGAAAGTGAAGGGATGTAGATCCATCTTCCATGCCAGCGGACCTCAAAGGAAAGCTGGGGTAGCAATTCTTATATCAGACAAATTAGATTTTAAACTAAAGTCTGTAATACAGACTTTATACAACCAGGGGCCCCCATATACAATTTGTATCAACTGTACCTGAATCAGTCTAAATAAAAAACAAAACAAGGAAACAAAACAAACAAAACAAAAACAAAACAAAACAAAACTTTGGGGCTTAGAGCAGACTTATTGGGGTGAAAGGATCTGGGAGGGTTAAAGAGCAGCTTTTGCATGTTTTGTTACCAAGAGAATATGACTCATATGATTGATATAGGTTAGCCAGAAAGTCTGTGTTTTAAAGATCTAAAAATAGCTGCCTTGGTGCTCACTCATAACCAGCTACTAACTCTCCCTGTGTGAGTCAAGTGATGATAATCAGCAATATATGAAACTGCTCAGCCTATGACATTCTCACTTGGCTTTGTAATTAAAAATGTGATTTATTCAGTAGACAACCCCCAGTTTCACTGCTGATTTAAATTATATATCAATAGCAAACTTAAAATTTCTTTATATTTTAAAAAATTATATTTCTTCTGTGAGTAATCAGTCCTTTGCTCATTTTTCTATTGGATTGCTAGTATTTTTCATAATAATTTATATTTTTGACAAAAATTAATTCCCTTTCTGTATTATTTATGCTAAACATTATTCTAATTTTCCTATTAATTCTGTTTTTGATATTTCATGTAGTCAAATTTATTGATTTTATAATTATGTATTTCCTTTAAAAAGCATAATACAGTATACAACATACTCTTGTATTGTCTATATAACATGAAATAACTTAAATCAATATGTAATCAATATTCTCAGTAGCTTGGTTTTTGCCTACTAAATTTGCTGGAACTGTATTACAGACTTCTAATACTACCATCAGTTTTTAAAATGTATTTTGGTTTTCATATTTGTTATTATAAGAGAACATTATCCATTACGGAAACATTCTTAATAATAGACATCATCTTGTTTTGAATTGAAATATTTATCAATATAGAATGATCCTTATATAATTTAAGTGTTTACCTGATTTTTCCTTTGTCCAATTTTATTGTCACCACCTTTCTTTGTATTGACTTTTTCTATATATCTTCATTCATCATTTTTCTTTTTAACTTACTTATGCCATTTTTCTAATTTTCTTTACTAAACTAATTTTATGGTGCTGAATTTAAGCTATTTAGATTTACTGTTGTAATAGATATGTCTGTTCTATTGTATTTTCTGATTCTTTTGTTAATTCTTTGACATTTCTCTTTTTCATGCCTTTTTAAATATGTCATATGTTTCTCCAGTATTTGTAATGGTAAATGACCTATTTTAAAATTTTACTAGTATTATATTTAAATTAAAAAAATTAGTTTGTATCTAATTGTCTGGCTCAATAACTAAATATCATTATTTGAGTCCCCATGACTTAAATCCCATAACTTAACTCTCTTTCCTTCTCTCTATCATTGTTAATGTAATTTATTATTTTCATAATATAGCCTAGCAGGAGAGAGATAATAAACAACAAACAATTAGAAAATATTGAGATTGCCATCCATTGTGATTCTCAGTTTTATCCATGGGGTTTGTAATAGATTCTAACAATAAGTTGTCCATCAATTTTGTCTTCAGTGTTGTCACGATATATTTTTGTGTTTTAATAAGCATTTTACTTGAGAAATGGAAGAAACAATTTGAAAATAAAAATCTGATAATGTTATTCAGACACAAAGAGGAACCTTTTAAATTAATTTTTATGCAGGCTAAATAAATCATCTCAACTTCTTTAAATTATCTTTTAGAGGTCAAAGAATAATATTAAATGTGGCAAGAATTTGGGGGGGTAGCTCAGGTAGGGTTGTGGTCATTTGTGGTGGTTGGACGGTGTTTGATCTTTCATTACAAGGACATCAGGGCTCACTCTCCTAAGGCTAACTTACTCTTGGCCTTTGGATCATCTTTTCTGAGGGAGATTTCATGGAGGCTTCCTGTAAGGGAGAAAAAATTAGCCCCATGTTTTTCTTCCTCTGTTTTTACTCTGCTATAGAGCAGAGGTTTCCATTCCTCTTTTGACCAGAGGGATATGAAAATAAGTGAAACCATATTCCTAGGTCGAAGTGCAAGTAGGACGATGACAAGTGGCACTTACTTTCACTTTTATCTTCAGATCTGCTAAATCTCAGTTCATGGTAGGAAAAATTAGCTCTGGGTGATTACACTCACTTTCTCTTTCCTAAAAGCCAGCTTTCTTCCCAAGCATGAAAACCTCAAGTGGTGATATGTTCCTGCCTGTGTTGTGATCCTAGGCTGTATGGAAGGATTTCTGTTCTTGAGATGTATTTTGCGTCTTTCCTCTGTACTATCGATATGTGGCTTCAGTCTGATTATCTCTTCAATAGATTTTCTATCTACCCTACTTTTCAATTCCTGTTACCATTATTTTTTGCCTAGATTAGGCAGCAAAATGCCCTTAACTGATTTCCCTGCATCCAGTTTCACTCTTTTTCAAACTTACACTGTTGTGATTTTTTTTTAATCATCAAATCAGAATATGACACTACCTTACTACATAATCTAAATGTCTCCCATCACCTTCAAGGAGACAGTTTAGCAAGATAGGTAATTCCCTTCACAATCTAATAGAACTCCAATTATTTATTTATTTATTGACTCATCCAACAGGGCCTAGAACATTATATTTGCTAAATGAATGTTTTCAGACAGTAGGAGTAAATCTTTATGGATGTTACCAATAATGATGATTGATGCAACATTGAAAGAAATAGTATAGGGAGAGAAATGCAAGCAAACCTAGTAATAGAAAAGCAGCAACATCAGAAACTATTCTTAAATTTATTTACTAGAATTTTTACAATTACTAAGCAATGATACATATTTAAAATAAAATTTAAAGAGTGACAAGAGAAAAATTTCAGGTTTGATGAATAGTGCAAGGATATAGTATTAATGTTATGGACTATGCAGATGAGAGGTTAAGAGTGCTTTTGAAGAAGTCAACCGGGGTTATAATTCTTTTCTGCTTACTAACCTGGGAGAGTTACCTGACTCCTTTGAGACTTAGCTTCTTTGGCTAAGTGGATAATACTTGTGTATTCTTCATAAGCTCATGGAGAGAACTTAATTGATTCAAGTAAAGAGATCAAATAGTAAGCTTTCAATAAAACTTAGCTATTACTGTTTTTGTTAGTATTAACTTATTTGTCCAAATGGGAAAACAGAGCCTTTTGCTAACTTGGTATAATAAGAGTTAGATGAAATAGGCCATCAGCTGCCCCCTAGTTTACAGGAAAAGTCCAACTGTTAAACTATAAATAAGAAAAGTAGGGGTGCCTGGGTGGCTCAGTCTGTTAAGGGTCTATTTTGGCTCAGGTCATGATCTCAGGGTCTGAGATCAAGCCCCACATCAGCTCCAAGCACAGTGGAGAGTCTGCTTGAGATTCTCTCCCTCTCCCTCTACTGCTCCTTTCTCTCTCTCTCTAAAAATAAATAAATCTTTTTTTAAAAAAAGAAATATGTTGCCACCTGATTCTTAGTTCAAAAGGTGAAACTCTTTTTGTTCCCTATATCCCACACAACTAAATTTCAAATATTCTATTTAAAATTTCTGATTCTTTTTCCTTTAAGAGTAAATTCTGCACAATTGATTCATAACATACATTTCAAACTCAGCAATCAGTTATGGTAGTTACAATTTTTGACACTGAACATTTTTGGAAATTCAGAAAACATTATATAAGGTGGGATGAGAGCAGTCCCTAATCTTTAAGATAGTTTAGAGAGGATTTTAGAGCATATTCATGTTGTTGAAAAGCCCTCATTTAATTTGAGATGATTTTCTTGTCCTATGTCTTGTCCTATATCTATTTCTCTTACCTCTTGGCTCCACTGTTTGGCATAACCCACCCAAAGCAAGTTTACTACATTTTTGACTAAGAGCAAAAAAAAAAAGGCTATTGACTATAAGAATGCTTGCATTTGGGGGGACGTGTGTGGAATGGAGGAGACGGGAAGGAAGATATAAAAACAAGGAAAGACTGAGTCATTTTCATGAAATCTACTTGAGTTACTTAAGGACAAATGTAGTCTCCTATTAATTTTCTTCCATTCTGAAACAAAATTGAGCTTTGATGAGCTTAGGTCCAGGGAACAAAATGTGATGTTACTATTTGTATTCATGTATTAAATTCGTGAGGTGCTGCAATGGAATGATCCCTTTCTCAGAATTGTGTTTGGGATATTTGTGTGAACCTTTTGAACTTTAGTCTTTTACTCAAGTGTTAACTCTAGGCAAGATAGTCCACAGAACCAAAATTATGATGTTATTATTAGCTCCCAGAGGCATAACACCATAAAAAGGCAAACATGTTCTAAGTACAAGGCAGAGGTCTGTGAATTCTTAAATACTTCTGTTGTTGGTTTTCTCATACAAGAAAATAATATAGCTTTGAGTAGAAAAAATAATAAAATTCTAATATTTATGTAAATTTTGATTTATTTCCTATTTTCATTGTTTTTTGCCTTAATATGAATGTTACTGTCTTCCTGCTTTTGATAGAGAACAAAATGTCCTCCAGTTTAAATCCATTTAGGTTTAATCCCTAGTTCAGTTTCATGCAGCTAAATGCTACATTCTCTCTAACTAGAAAAAAGAAACAACACATAGGGGTTTGTTTATGAAATACTGTAATCTAAGAATAAGCAGTGTTTTTATAGAAAAACCAGATCTTTATGATTGCCATCTAAATGGGAGGCAATTAGGCTTGTTTTTATTAGAGATTAGTACATCATGTTAGTTTAGAAAGCCTTTTTTTTAAAAAAAATAAAATGGAAATTATAAATATCAGCTCCATCACTGCTTAAACAAAGCAGCCATAACTGCTTTCAGCCTTATTTCTCAGTTCATAACACATCACAAATTCTTTGAATTATTAATGTTGACCTGACTTGGCCTGACCTGGAGAGTTGAATAATTATTTCAAAGGATTTTATCAAATATCTGTCTATGCATGCTTACATGTATTCAATTTATGTTGGAGGTCCTCAAATTTCTTAGTTCAGTTTAAGCACTGAAATCCTGTAGAAATGAAAAACTATACAGGGGTGTGGATGAGCTTGTGAGGGCTATTATTGTAGAGAAATGACCTTAAACCTCTCTGACATTTATACAAGCTTGAGTGCCATTTCATTATGTTTTTGCAGCATCTGTGGATTCAAAGCTATGGTATATGCTAAGGATATGTCATGTTCAAATAAATTAATGAAATATTTGCTTATGTGCAATTTTGCCCTCTCCATATAATAAAATAAATCACATTTCTCTCAGAGGGTTTTCATGAAACATCGTGTAGCTCCCTTTCACTTCTCCTGGGTCTGATAGAAGACCAGCTTCTTTCATAGGCCACATTGTGGGAAAACACTATGAGAAGGGGAGAAGGGAAATTAGGGAATTTATTTTGTGTTAGCTTATCCTATAGTACAGATAGTATAGTACTATTTCTGCATGTTCATTCACATCAAGTCCTTCAGGGTATGGGGAACAGGGGGCAGGCTAGAGGAAGAGACAATGACAGCAGATGTGCAGAAGGGACATAGGTCATGTGGAGTGACCCTTTCTCCTTTCTTTCTTCTCCATCTCATGTAATTACCACTTATCTTTCCCATTGCTCAGACCAAAAATCTTGGAGAAAACCTTGAATACTCTCTTTATCTCACCTCTACTACTGATTTTCTTAGAAATCAGTTGGCTCAGGGCGCCTGGGTGGCACAGTTAAACATTGATTCTTGGTTTCGGCTCAGGTCATTATCTCAGGGTCCTGGGATTGAGCCCTTCATCCAGCTCCGTGCTCAACATGGAGTCTGCTTGGGATTTTCTCTCCCGTGCTCACTTCAGCAACACATATACTAAAATTGGGATTCTCTCCATCCCCCACTGTCCCTCCTGCTTGTGCTGTCTCTCTCTCAAATAAATAAATAAAATCTTTAAAAAAAATCAGTTGGCTCTAGTTTTAAAATTTATTTATCTGACAGACAAAAAACAAAACAAAACAAAACAGAAGATCTGAACAACAAAATTAATGACTTAACTGAGCTATGTAGAACATTGAACCAACAATGACAGAATTTAACTTCCTTTTAATGCACATGAATGTTTAATAAAATTGACCATATGACAAATCATAAAGCAAGTTGAACAAATTTCAAAGGATTAAAACCTTTCAGTATATTCCACTACTATAGTGGAATTAAGTTAAATGATTTAAGAAAAAGAATTGAAGCTATTATGATACTAACATTAAGCATCATCCCAGTGAATGTAATGAACCTCATTCATGCTGAAGTTTTCAGTTTGCCTTAGCAGGGCTCCTTGTAACTTAATTAGTTATTATCATTGGCTATCCTTAATAAGAAATGCTGATGACAAAGTAGATTCAGATGTCAGCAGTCAAGAAATAGCTCAAGAGGCTGACTGATTTCTGTATAAATAAACACATTAGATATGATTAATATAATTAAACTTGGAGTGGTATTTTAAAGTCAAAATAACTATTAATTCATAACTTAGCTCAGAACTTAGCCATCTAAATTCCCTTAAGACCTTAGCAAGTTGCTGTAGAGACTAATGGAAAGATATTAGGTTGCTAAGTGATTACTGTAATTTTGATAATTTTCTTTAAAACTCTCTTTGCATATATTAAAATATATTTGCTTGGGGTCTTATTGCAACCTGATCCAATTAAACAATTTGAAGATCAGAGTGCACACCCAATTAAAACAAAAACAGGTGCTCTATGTGCCTTGTGTTATTTCTTTATTGTATTTGTTGGATTGCTGTAGTTAGAGATGCCTACTTAGTAATGATTTACTAATCCAAGAAGCATCTCTTCAAAATATTTCCCCATTGCTTCCTGTGTCAGCACCTGCTTATCATTCATCCTAGCTTAGACATTCCACCTTTGATTCAGATCTAAAATTACTATTAAAATGCTCATACCCAGGAAGCATATGTATTAGCTATGTGACTCCTTGGTCTTGCCAATCTAGGCTTTAGCATCAATTTCTCCAAAACCAGGGGAGAGGGAACATGGCAGGTACAAAATGTGACTGCCTGACATGTGCATACTGGCTCCAGAACGACCTAGTAGGTTACAGTAGTTATGTCTAAAGTAGGATTTAAATGTGGGTTAGCATCTTGATTCCTTCCTTTACTTGGTGCAAAAATACCATCATCATAGAAATGCACCAATAATTTTAAGATATTACTAAGTAGTTTTAAATATTACACAGTTAAGTGGCAGATTTCAATGATCCTCCCTTGATCTTACCACTTTTTCTATAATTACATTTTTTAGGTTGTGTATATCCTATATACCAAATCTAATAGTTAAAACCTTGGAGGGGGCACCTGGGTGGCTCAGTCGTTGAACGTCTGCCTTCGGCTCAGGTCATGATCTCAGGGTCCTGGGATCAAGCCCCGCATCGGGCTCCCTGCTCGGCGGGAAGCCTGCTTCTCCCTCTCCCGCTCCCCCTGCTTGTGTTCCCTCTCTTGTTGTGTCTCTCTCTCTGTCAAATAAATAAATAAATAAAAATCTTAAAAAAACAAAAACCAACCTTGGAATAAAACCTAAACTGCTTGGTTTAAGGTCATGATTTAGACATATCATTCATTAAATCACTCAAAAAATATTTCAGTGTGGTGGGCAATCAGACAGATGGTTGGTATATATAGAATAAATAATTTAAAAATCACTGCCTTATGAAACTTACAAGGTAGTACAGGGGATGGTATTCATCAAAGTCAAACAAATGTGAAAAAATAACAATGACAACTACTATGAAGAAGTCTTGGTGGTGAAGTTTTTCTGAGAAAATTGTGTTTGAGCTGAAAAGTAGGAGCAAATCAGGGAACCCCCTCAATATCTGACTAATTCTCCAGGAATAGTACCAGTTCCTTAATACTCTTACGATTACAGTTTTAGTTATCCTTATTTTGAAAAGGTATTGTAGATAGTTTTCTTTTTTTAATGATTATTCTGAGTTGAGAGATAACATCATTTTAATAATATTTTCATTGGACTATGGAAAGAGCAGCACAGGGGGAAAATAAAGAAAATGAATGAATGGTTATTCTTCATTTTCTTAGCTTTTGGACTAATTGATTTTGTTATTACACCAGGAAATTTCTTTAACCTTATGTGATAGGAGTAGGGATCAGCCTATCTCTGCTCCTCACTACCAAGGAACATATTTTATATCCCCACTGAATACCCTTCCCTTTTGGAGTCTACATTTATATTGCCTTTTCTCATCTTTATCATCATGAACTCTATCTCACCACATCTGCAGCACAAAATCCAAATTCTAGATAATTATATAGTTTGCTTAGAATGTAGCTCTCTGTTTCATCACCATCCTGGGTGAGTCAGCATACATGTTAATGTCCCTTCTGATATCTGACCCTTAAAGTTCCTCAGCCTCTACTAAACCACGGACTTTTAGCTCTACGTAAGTTTCCCTGAGTTTCACTATAACTCTTCTCCAGTATAAACTATAGACTTTGTAACTCTGACCACAACCTACTTACTGTCCACCAACTCCCTTATTCCTACAGAAGTGGCAGTTTAGTTACTATCCCTTTAAGTTCTCCTAATTACCTGATTCTCTTCTGTTAAAGCTTGAGTCTACTCTTAGCCTAGGATTAGGTTAATGATATCCTGCACAGACTTCCTAGTCTTTTCCCTGCTTGACAGTCTTCTGGGCTCTCCTTGCAAAAGCTTGGGTCTGATTAACTTCCCAAAATACATTTTTTTACTTGCCCTTCTGGGTTCCTGAATATTGGTTGAGAAATCACTAAACCATGCTGATTGGTCCTCTCGTGATTCCTGCTATTCAAACTCAAATGGGTTTTCATTGTTACTTGACAGTTCCCGTATTCATCCCCTTTGGATTCTGGTATATTTCTAGTTATTCTAAGTCTTTTTGCTCTCTCCTGAATTCCTTAACTTCAACACCAGCCCTGACTTCATACTCTTAGGAGGTGACTTTATTTCCAAATTTATAAAGTTTTTAAGAACATGCATTGTTGGTCTTCCTCAATTTAAAAAAATAGTCTATATACCTTCATTTTCCATATTCTCTTAGGAAGAAATATCCCTTCTCTTAAATAAAACACTGTTTTGTTTAGATTTTCTCTAGTTCTTTATGTACTGTTGGAACATAGTACACAGTTGGTTTATTTAAACTAATATTAGGTTTAGCAGTCAATCCTATCCCTATCTGTGAAATGAAAGTATAAATAGTCTTTGTTTATGTGGCGTTCATCAGTAATGATGGTTTATAAACTTTTAGTGGGTCTTCAAACTTAAGGGCTGAAGTCAAGGTTCTGCTTTTGCTATTAAGACTAATGATGAACCCAGTTTATCTTTTACTTTTACTTTCCATTGTTAAAAGGAAACTTGAAGAGAGCAGAAGAGGCAACAGAGTGTCTCCTACTTAATCCTGTGATCCTGAAGCAAACATTTTTCAGCCCTATTACTATGAAAGGGAAGCATTGGTAGGGCTATTTGGAGCCAGGCTTGGTCTCTGGGAAAACTCTCTTCTTGGTAAGATAGCCAATCAAAAAGTTTACATGAAGAAATTCATTACAGTGGCAGGTTGATTTATTGGGGAAATGTTTTCAGATTTGAACTGAAAGTATTTTAGGGTTGTTTTTTCTTTTTTCTTTGTTTTTAATTGACTGGGACTCTTTTTTTATTTATTTTTATTTATTTTAAAAGATTTTATTTGACAGAGAGAGACACAGCGAGAGAGGGAACACAAGCAGAGGGAGTGGGAGAGGAAGAAGCAGGCTTCCCACTGAGCAGGGAGCCCCATGTGGGGCTCAATCCCAGGATCCTGGGATCATGACCTGAGTCAAAGGCAGACGCTTAACAACTGAGCCACCCAGGTGCCCCTTGACTGGGACTCTTGAAGAGCCTTCATCAAATAAGTGGTTTCTAGAATGGAAAATTTCTCAAGGTACGGTCTTTTCAGCAAGTAGGGTTTCCTATTCTTTCTATTGCCAGATTTGAAGACTTCCATTTATATCATTCTACCAGCTACTAAATGTTTAGTATGTTGATTTTCAAAAAGCAAATGCATTCAACTCTGAATCATGTCTTGTGAACACAATAAAATTGAAAGAAGAAAATCATAATCACACTATCAGCACTATTTTATAACCTGTTTTTTAAATGTAAAAATACATTATGAAAAATTTTTAATGGATTTAGGTATTATTATTATTTTTAAGATTTTGTTTATTTATTTGAGAGAGAGAGAATACAAGCACGGGGAGGGGCAGAAGGAGAGAGAGAGAGAAAATCTCAAGCAGTCTCTCCACTGAGTGCGCAGCCCAAGTGGGGGCTTGATCCCAGGACTCTGGGATCATGACCTGAGCCGAAGGCAGATGCTTAACTGAATGAGCCACCCAGGTAGCCCTTAAGTATTATTTAATAGCATTATTTTTAAGGATGAATGACTGTTTGGTTGTATCCTATATTTTTAGTTTATTAGCTCACACATCAAAACAAGATAGTGGCAAACCCAACCGTGGCCTTAGATAAAGAACAAACTGCTGAAAAAGTAATCTGTGCCAATGACTCTAAACTGATATCATTTGTTTCTGTATCACCAGAAAGTGGTACAAAGCCTGGTATATAGTAGGCATGCAGTAAATCTTGAGTTTAATTTTTGCACACATTATTATTATTATTAAATATTGATTCTATTTTAAGTAAAAGAAACTCTCAGTGTTTATCAAGTCTCATTTTTTTGTTTGCTTTACTTACGGATGATTTATGAATAGAGTTTGATATTGCAGTTCATTACCATGGTAACAATCATAATCTCACAAACTCTAGACTTTTTAGATGACAATAAGTGGCAAAAGGGATGGATATATTTGTTTGAGTGTGACATTTTGATGGCTAGCAGTGATAGAAAAAGAAATAATATAATGATAGAAAAAGAAATAATGTAGGTATTTAGATAAAAATTTGTTATTTTGACTACTCTTGAGCCATGGGAGAGTTTTTGAATTTACTTACATCTTCTTTATCCATTCTTCTATTGATGGACATCTTGGCTCTTTCCATAGTTTGGCTATTGTGGACATTGCTGCTATAAACATCGGGGTGCACGTAGTCCTTTTGATCCCTACATTTGTATCTTTGGGGTAAATACCCAGTAGTGTAATTGCTAGGTCGTATGGTAGCTCTATTTTCAACTTTTTGAGGAACCTCCATACTGTTTTCCAGAGTGGCTGCACCAGCCTGCATTCCCACCAACAGTGTAGGAGGGTTCCCCTCTCTCCGCATCCCCGCCAACATCTGTCATTTCCTGACTTGTTAATTTTAGCCATTCTGACTGGTGTGGGGTGGCTGGGTGATAGACATTGGGGAGGGTATGTGCTATGGTGAGCACTGTGAATTGTGTAAGACTGTTGAATCACAGACCTGTACCTCTGAAACAAATAATACGTTATATATTAAAAAAAAAAAAAAGAAGAAGATAGTAGGAAGGGAGAAATGAAGGGGGGGAATCGGTGGGGGAGACGAACCACGAGAGACTATGGACTCTGAGAAACAAACTGAGGGTTCTAGAGGGGAGGGGGTGGGGGGATGGGTTAGCCTGGTGATGGATATTTAAGAGGGCACGTTCTGCATGGAGCACTGGGTGTTATACACAAACATTGAATCATGGAACACTACATCAGAAACTAATAATGTAATGTATGGTGATTAACATAACATAATAAAATAAAATAAAAAAATAGAAAAAAAGAACTAATGATGTACTATATGTTGGCTAATTGAAATTAATAAAAAAAAATAAACACTTCAAATGAAAACATTTTCCTTAATAATTGCCCAACTCAGATATTTATTCAAGGGTTTTTTCCCCTGATATGATTAATTTCCTTGGAAGGCAGAAACAGCTGTAGTCCTTTAGATATTGTTTACTTTTGTGTATGTGTGATGGGAGAATTGTGTATGTTAAATAACATTTTTTCTTGATACATATGTGTGTGTGTGTATGTGTAATATATATTGGATATATATATATATCCAGTATAGCCTTTGTGTGACCCCAATGAATGCACCTGGCACATAGTGTGTTCAATAAATCCTTGAAAAATAAATGGTTGAATGGGCTCAGATAATATGAGTTTATTCCCAGTTTCAGTGAACTCATGCCCTGATGCTTAATAGCAAACCTGCTATGTTGTTATCACCATCACCTTGTGTTTATATATTGCATTTTGCTTTCCAAAGCACATTTACATCTTATTTTTATATAGCATGATACATGTAAGATATGTATTTTAGGGTTTCAATTATGCATGTCATAATTGCCTATGCTTTTATAATATCCTGCTTAGAAACATTTCATAAGTTGTATTTAACTCATTTCATCTTAGAAGAATTTTATGAGATAAATTGAACAGGTAATATAGTTGTTCTTTCAAAGGAGAAAAAAAATAGCCACAACTTCAAGGAACTTAAATAATAATAGGATTAGAAATATTTTGGAGTTGAGACAAGGATAGACTTAATATTTCATTTTGTTTTGGGTCACAGGCCCATTCTGGTACCAACCTCTGTGGCCTGAATGAGGCGGTGCTTTAATTGGCCAGATTTGGCAAACTACATGGGCTTCAAACTACATGGGCTGAGGTGGCAAAAACAATAGCTGAGCATTTTGCCATCAATCTAGCTTTTACCACAATTGCTTGTGATTTGGCTTTCTATATTTCTACAAATACCTGCTTATGAAATGGTCAGTTGAAGGCTGTTTTATCACCTATTTCTTTACTCTAATGCCCCTACCAGTCTATACCCAGATCATATAAAACATTCTTATAGATTTGCAGCAGTCATGCTTGCTGAAGCCTTTTTGTTTTAATTAAAGAATTTTATTTTAATATCTTTGGCAAATTTAAATTTCACAATCAGTAAACTTATTGTTTTTAAGTAAGAGACAAAAGAAAAAACAAACAAAAAATATGTGTGAGAACAAATGGGTAATTTTTTAGAAGTGAATAGAGTAGAAATACAATGACAAGGATCTTTGAGAAGTAAAGAGAATTCCTTCTTTTTAAGAGAGCTAAAATTTTTATAAAAAGCTGAAAATTTGAAAATAATATGTGTAAAACTGAATCAAATAATCAACAAAAATAGCAAAAATTCTTGAATATATAAGACCATAAAAGTCACACATATATGTTTAAATATTATTAGGACCAGAAAAAAATTATTTGATTTTAGAAAATGGATCACTCATGTAAATTTAAATCTCCATCTGTCTCTGAAATTGTAGGCTGGTTTTTCAGACTCAAATAAGAAGAAATTAAAATGGAATAGAAATAACCATAAGTAGTCAAAAATCTTCATTCCAGTTCAGTATTTTTCTTCTGTTGAAGAAAAAAGAAAGGTTTCTAGGAGTTGGCTCTTGAGTTCCACAATTCTAAGTAGGGCTCTTGAATTTACAGTTGGAAGGGATGTTAACGACCATGTATTCCATCCTCTTCATCTTATAGATATGGACACTGAGGCACAGAGGCATTAATTTATCTAAGTGAGCATAGAGCTGGGTATTTTCAAAACTGGCTACCAAATTGCCAAAAGCAATTGATGAGAATTTGGTGCAAGGGGGGAGAAGGAAATGCTTCTGTCTCACTTCTTCTGCCCTAAATGTTGGACCACTTATGTCTCTTATCACTTCTAGAGAAAAGTGATTAAGGATAAAGAAAGAGGAAGGCACTGTAAGAAGAGACACAGCAGGAGAACATGAGGGATGCTATAGAGGGCCCATCTTCTGATGTAGTATAATAATGATGCTCTTTCCAAGGAAGTAGAACAGAGTCTTGCCTTATTTCTCCTGTTCAAGATTTAAATTATAAACTTTATTTGTCGCCTAAGTATACTTTATGATGGTGCTAGACAGCACCTAAGAGATATTTTGAGCTGCAGTCTCATATAATGCTTTCAACTTGACTTTTCTTGAAAGCTATAAATGCATTTCCAAACTATTTTCAGATTTTTGAAGGTGTTTAAAATGAAGATTTATACTTTTCCTTTCTCCACAAGTTACTGAATCACTGAACTGATTTTCTCTAACAACTAGAGAAGAAATCTGTCCTCTTGGTCTCAGCACTCCATCTGAACTTTTATTGAATATTGACTGTTTTTCAGAGAATAATGCTCTCAACTGTTGGAGAACTTTGCTTGAGGATATTTTTATTATTTCATTCTAAGGAAAAGTATTTCATCCCTGGTTATTCCAGCTGCAGAGGAATTGATCAAATATTCCCTCTGTGCTGTCATCTTTTCCTCATCAGTAGGGGGCACTTGTGGATTTAAACTGACTTTAACCCATTTTGTTCCAAAGAAACCAGATTGGCCAAATTGTTTCTAGTGTTAACCCTCCTCTTCTATCACCCAAAGGTGTTTTTGGATTCCTCATTAAAAAAAAAAAATCAATATATAAAAAATATAAATGAGACCTTCTGTTACCTATCAGTAAATTCTCAACCTCATAGCCTGGAACCCAAAACACTCTGTGATCTAAAATTTTCCTGGTGAAGGCCTGCTTCTCTATGCATATCAAGTGCTACATGTAACTATGTTCCAGATGTTTGGCACTTTTGTATTTTTGCATACCTTAGCCTGAAGCACCGCTCTGAGTTTTCATGAAATCAAGTTTATGAAATCAGATTTCAATTGCTACCCTTCTATCATTTTTCCATTGAGAAATACTGGCATTTGTATTAAATGTCTGGAAACAATTTCTAAAACTCAGAAGCTCTGAATGAAATTGCTAATCAGGAATTTATTTCCCATTATATTAAAGAAGAAAAATTGTAATGTGTTTTATATCATGCCAAAGCCCCCCAAGCAATTTTCTAAAATGTTGCTATAATATAAATAAATGCCTATGTATAAGCAAGAAATTATATTAGGGTATAAACACTTAAACCAAATAGCAGTTACTTTATATGAAATAACATGTGTAACATGCTACAATCTAAACAACTTTTCCATGTTTCTTCTTTATTATATTTCATATTAAAGTGTACATTATGGGGCGCCTGGGTGGCTCAGTTGGTTAAGCGACTGCCTTCGGCTCAGGTCATGATCCTGGAGTCCTGGGATCGAGTCCCGCATCGGGCTCCCGGCTCGGCAGGGAGCCTGCTTCTGCCTCTGACCCTCCCCCCTCTCATGTGCTCTCTCTCTCATTCTCTCTGTCTCAAATAAATAAAAAAAAATCTTAAAAAAAAAAAGTGTACATTATGTATTTAAAAACACTATAAGTTAAGATATATATGTACATATATATATTGTACATTATGGATAATTTAAGAGATTTTCACGGTATTTTTGACTACATTTTTTTTAACTACCTAGGAATTGACTTTAGATTCTAACATCTTGTGACCTATAAAGAGCTTCAACTGGTTTGTATTAAGATTACTTAAAAGTATTATCTAACCCCAAGATTATAAATTTGCAAACTCCTCAGGGGCAGAAATCTGTATTATTTTTTTTTATTTCTTAGATGCGGTATTCAATAGCTATTTACTAACTGAATATAATCCATGGATAAGTGTTATACCTGAGAGAAAATTTTTATATTGCAAACATTCATAGGTCAAGTGAGTCCCTAGTCACTTGCTTTATCTATCAAGCTTTCATAGGTGGGCAATGCAAATAATTTTAATGCAACATTCATTTTCACCTGGAGCTAGTGAAATGATTCTTAGGTGATCTAACTCACTAGGCATTAATACTTAAACATTATTTCAAAACTATATAGTATTTTATCTTTTTACACTTAAATAACAAGTCCCTGGTTGAATGGAATCAACTATTTCTAGAATTGGGTTGTAATAGAAGTCTACTCTATGGTAAGTATTTACACAGGAAGCAAGATCCACACAAGACAGTTTTCCATTTCTAGCCATTTACCTGTATTTGGTACCATGAAAAAGTTAATAATTTGGAGTTGCCATGGGGAAAGGAAAGAGCCAGAAGGAAAGGAAAAGTATGAATAATGGACTTGGGAAGAATCACACGGAGATGATTCTCGCTAGAGAACAATGAGACATTGTGGAATTACTGTTAAATTATTGCTAAGAGATTTAGAATTCCAAGAAGCTGGAATCTATTGGGTACTGTGTGAATAATAAGAAAGAAATTGGTCACATTTGGCTTAGGAGTAATTTCAGTTAATGATGCAACAAAGTTGATAGGTCATGGGAGTTCCATTATCTTGCATTCAGCTGACCTCTTTTAATGAAGAGCAAAGTATTGACATAGGCCTATCAAAGATGCATTACTGACCCTTGTTTGGAGATTTTAGGGTCTAGACATATCAGTTTGGTTTCTTTCTATTTTCCCTCTTGATCCCAGAGGAGTCAAGTCTGTAACTAGAGCTACAAGAGTATATTTGGGCAGATGGTTTGAAAATCTTTTCAGGCGATTTGTTTTGATAATGCAGTGTGGTCAGGGCTGGATCCCTTTCCAGACCTCTGGGCCCCAGTAATTTCTCTTGATTTCTTCCAACCCCCTGATGCTCCTAACTATGACCCCTACTTTGCTGTGTCCTGGGACTTTGTGCTTTATATCTATAGGTGTATCTAACTAAGAGTCTTTTAGGAATCAAGAGTATGGTCCTGATGACATTGCTTTGTTGTAGATGGGTCTCTTTTCGTCTTCCTGTCCAAAAGAGCCCTAGTATGGATTTCATTGTTTAAACATTAGTATTGTTACATTTTTTCTAAAAAATTCTCCACAGAATATCTACTCAAATTTCTAATGTGCGGTACTCAGACTTTTTGCTTTTAACATTTTAAGCTTTCTAATTATGTTATAATGCCTACAAAACTAAACTGATCTCTGTTCCAACATTCTTCCAGGTGGATGGGAGATCTTGAGCTTATTCCACCTATCATGTCCTAGGTCAGGTTTTCTTTCCTTCCCCTTCCTGTATCACTATTGGTTACTCAGAGCTCTACCCTTTCTTTCAGGGAGATACAAGGGTCCTAAGCTATTGAAAGGGAGATTATATAGGGCAGATAGGATGGGGGTTGAGCAAGTTTTGAAAGCACATAGGAATCATTCCTGCTGGAATCCCCTGCTGTCTATCATTAGTGAGAAGGGCAACTAAGGCAGTGCTTCAGAGCAGATGTTGTGCACTTAGTTCTCAGTACATGCAGACTAAAATGTCTCTGAGCACCAAAAACATGATACAGTCACTGATTCTGCTCCCAGTTGCTCCCTGGCTCTCTATGTCCCAGAGAATTGCCCAGGCAAATTGTTTAGTGTCTAAACTCCAATTCCAGTACTCGAGTCATTTCTTTTTTCTCTATCCTCCATCCTTTGGAATCTTTACCTAGTTTGGGAATTTGTGTATGTGTGCTGGGGAGGGGACTTGAGTCTTCTAAATATTTTCTGTCCCTCTTTTTTCTGTGGCTTTGGAACTTGAAAGCCAAGAATTTGTTACCTTTGTTCTCTGATTTTGAACTGCCAGGACTAGGGGTCCAGTGACTGAGTCATAGTGGACAGAATGGAGCTCAACAGTTAACACTTCAAAATGGTAACACCCTCCTCTTTATCTTCTGACTTTAAATAAAAGGGCTACTTGTGGAAACTGTTTAGCATGTAGACTCTGAATTCAGGATGCAGTACAGATGCTGCATATCACTGTCTTAGCTCTCACTGACTGTTATGTAATTGCTTGTTTATCAGTCTTTCTCCCACACCAGACTAAAAGTGGTGTTTTTTTTAAATTAAAATTAAAATTTTAAAATTGTGGCAAAATATACGTAACATTCATATTATAGGGCTACCATCACCTCCACCCTCCACAGAACTCTTCATCTTCCCAAACTGAAGCCCCAGATCCATTAAACAATAACTCCTCACTCCCAACTCCTTCCCCCTCCCATCCCCTGGCAACCACCATTCTTTCTATGTCTATGAATTTGACTACTCTTAGGTACTTCATATAAGTGGGGTCATGCAATATTTGTCCTTTCGTGCCTAGCTTATTTAATTTAGCATAATGCCTTTAAGGTTCATCCATTTTGTTGTATGTCAGAATTTCCTTCCTTTTTAAGGCTGGTTAATATTCCATTGTATATATATATATACCACATTTTGTTTATCCCTTATCTGCTGATGGACACTTGGGTTGCTTCTACCTTTTGGCTATTGTGAATAAGAACATAGGCATATAAATTTCTGTTCAAGTCCCTGTTTCAATTCACTTGGGTATATATCAAGAAGTAGAGTTCCTGGGCCATATGGTAAGTCATTTTTAATTATTTGAGGAACTGGCCATACTGTTTTCCACAGTGGCTGTACCATTATATATCTCTGCAGCAATACAAAAGGGTTCCAATTTTACTACACCCTTGCCAACACTTGTTACTTTTTTCTTAATTTTTGTAATAATAACCATTCTAATTGGCGTGACACAGTGCTTCTTGATGTCTGGAATAATATCTTCATCTTCATACTCCCATCTATTCTAGATGATTCTAGTTGATATTCATTATAATAAACTATATGATTCATGGATTTAGGTTAATTCTAAGGAAGAATTTCCTGATAAGCTGTGCTGGCACACTCTCACCTCTTAAGTTCCATTCCTAGGTAGGATGTATGCAACAAGGGAAGATTTTAAGAATTATTTGTTAATTAAAGAAATGATCATGTCAAATTTGTCAATGGTTTCTTTTACCTGTGGGTGGACCTTTGATTTGGGAAGAATCACTTGAATGTTTTCTTTTATGTATGTATTTTATGTGAATGTGAAACAATTAGCTACTTTTTGTTCTAGGAACAAATATCATCCTTTCTCAAATTACTTAATATGCCAAGCTTAAAATAAATTGAAGGAAATTCAGGAAGGTGAGTAAATTTACATAAGAGACAGGAGGACCTTGGGAGCAAAGATATGGAGACATTAGATTGCTTTTTCCTTGAAGTTCAACATTATTAGAACTCATGGATTTAGACACCCTAACCAAGAGCAAATGCCAGAATTGGACACCAGGTTTCCAAAGAGGTCTGGGCACAACTCCAGGGCCTATGTTGTCCTGGGAGAAGCCTGGAAACCCTGGCAGTATAGATGCCTCTTGAGAATAGGCATGTGGAGTGTGTGTGTGTGTGTGTGTGTGTGTGCATACTGAAAAAATTTATGTTACTAAAGAGCTGTAACATCCAGCTGATACCCAGACTGGATGCAGAGGCATACTCTGAGAAACATGTTTTTCCAGTAGGAGTGGAAAATCTTATCTTCATTGAGTTGGGACTCACATAGGTTCTGGGGCCCTAAATTTCGTGACAATGAATGCCCTAGTCAGTATGAATTTGGGCTGCCAGGACTGTGTTGGGTTTCTACTATTCTGCACTGGGGATCAGGCAAGCCTTAGGTCACCACTGAACTCCCAGCAGGGAACAAGGATTGTGACAGGTTGCTGTATTGCTTGTTCCCAGCAGCATCACCAGGTGCCAGAGCTGTCCATGAGGATAGAGGCAGCAGGGTACAAGGGAAAAGGAAGGACAAGGTCTCTAAATGTAGATAGGTTGTGTGTAACTCCTGGCTCCGGACTTCAGTGTCTTCATAAGCAAAATGGGCATGATGATAGCTCCTTCTCATAGGTTTGTTGTGAAGATTAAATATACAAATACCTGTGAAAGACTCATAATGGTGTTTATTATAAAGCAGCTCTCAGTAATGTTAGGTAGGAGAAGCAAAGAACAGAAACCCTATGGGTTGCCTAGTTTTCCAGTTTTTCTCCATAAGTATCTAGAATCACATGTGAGACTGAGTGGTTTATTATAGGATTCAAGATGGTGGGGGGAGAGAAGACTATGTAGACTTTTATTCAAATATTAAAAGGAGCATGAATGTCATTTTTTACCCTAATTTGGTGATGTTGAACATATTTATTTTCATGTTTCCATGTAGGTGTCCTTATCAGTTTATCTAAAGTACATCTCAAATTGTCTTGTTAGCTGATATTTCTACTGAGTGATAACCATTCTCAAACCACCCAGGCTAAAAAGTCGATCCTGCTTTGAATCCTTTTTTTCCCCCTTGGTGTCCACATCCAGTCATTCACCAAACACTCAATTTTTCCTTCATAATGATCCTTGAATCTGTCCTTTCCTCTCTATTCTCACCTTTATTTGTCCAACTAGTCCAGACAAATTGCCAATAAGCTGCACATACTCAAGTGCCACAGGACAGAAATAGATTTTATGAGCTTGTGTTGAATTGGGAGCAAACAGGGCTGTTTCCTGGCAAAACTTGAAGTAGGTAAAATTTAGCTTTGGCAACTTGCATTTGCCAGCTTTTCCCCAGAGATGAAAAAAGCTGACATGGCTTCTGGCCAGGGCTGCACATCAGCAAGGAAATTCTCTGTGAGTTCCATACTTGCTAATGACATTCCACTCAGCTGCAGAAAGAAGGTAAGAATCTGAGTTTGGTCTATAAGCTTTCCTACATGTAAGACCATTTGCTCCATGAAGATAGGGTATGTAACTGTCTTTTTACTCCTGTAGTCTAACCATATTATAGGATAACCAGATGGAATTACAAGAAAGACAAAAATATCAAGACTGTCAGTGTCTTTAGAAGGATAAAAATTTTACTTGGCTGAGGCAAGTGTGGTTTCAATCCTCAGGAAAAACATTTAGTGAAGAATGTTCTCCACATTACTCTCACTCTGCTTCTGTGTCCTCACTTCTTCATGCTCAGGCCTGTAACTTTTGATATATTCACTGTGATTTTTAAAATTCTGGAAAGACTCAAACTTATATCCCTCTCCAGCTTCTGATTCTACATATGTTGACATTTCCCTTATCTATGAATGTAACAGGTGAGAATGATATCCAGAAATTTGTCCTATAAAATATAATTATGAAATGTGAATATAAAATAATTTATAATGTTCAATATGCTTTTAAAAATTCCACCCTTTCACTCTACATATTCTGACATACATCTCTAATTGAGAACAATTTCTTTAAAGCAATAGGCATTTTAGATTAAGTATGTGTCCTCATGAACCAGATAGGTCTGAATTTAAATCTCAGCTCCACCATTCGCTAACTCTAGAGTTCCCTCAGCATGTTATCTAACCTCTCTGCATCTTAGTTTCCTCCCCTACTTTACTAAGTTTTTTAGTTTTTGTTTTTAAATAAATAACATATGTAAAATGCTTACCTCAATGGCTGACCCATAGAGAGCACCCAAAGAGAAAGTTCAATTTTTTAGCTAAAAGAGATCATAGGAATCAGTTCACCCAAGCCTGCTCTGTTTCAGATCAGGAACAGGAGGTTTGGGACTAGAATCTATGACCCCTTATAAGCTAGTTGGTATCCATTAGAGAGCATGAGTTTTGGAACCTGATGGATCTGACTTATTCTGGATTTTTCTAATTACTTCACAAACTTTATTTAACTTTTCTTATTCTTAATTTTTTTCATCCATAAGTCAGGGAATATCTGCCTGTGATATATATAAAACACTGAGACAATTCTTGGCACAATGTGAACATACAAATGTCTTTGTTTCCCCTAGTGGCATACAAAAGATGGGGTAGTAGTCATGATCAGCTCCAGGTACAGGCAATGGGCAGAGAGAGGGGAGCATTATCTGTAGAAAATTTAGAAATAGGAATAAAACTGACTAAAAATTGCCTTATTTTTATTATCACCATGCACAGTAACAATAAACAATGTCATAAAGTCAGTAATAAATTTCCTTTCTGAAAAAGTCTTTTGTTGGCCTAAGTTCTAAGTAATTGTTGAGAATACCGTTGAGATTAATTGTGTGTGTTTATGGAGGGGGCTTCAAACTGTCATATTTTTATCATTTTTCCTTTAAAATATTGTATTCTACATGGAAATTAATCCTGAGAAGAGTTGGCCTTTGGCACATACAGATCATGTTAGAGTTGTTCATTTGAGAGTGATTTTGTGGTGGAGTCACCTTTGCCTTTTTCTCTATACTCAAATCAACCCATGCCTTCAGGCTGGTGACAATTTATCAGATACACCCATATTTGTCTAAATCCAAGCTTAGTTTCCAAATGAATCTCTTTCATCTAAGCATGAATGTCGTAATATGGCACTCTCCTGATGTCAATTCTACTATAGTCAGAGGCTGAAAAGAAGATTCAGACCTCGAGTCTTTCTACTCTGGCAGGTGAATGGTATGAGGGAATTTGATTAATATGATATTGCCAGGGGAAAACGTATGCCATGGAAACATGAGCACTAAAGTGTGTTTTTGAAATAAGGAGAATGGAGAGTCTGATCTCATGAGATTGTGTTTTAAAGCAAGTGACTGCAAATATCTCAAGTGTGATAAACTATTTGGAATGTGGTGACCACCTAGTGTCTATATTAGAAACAGAGACTGATAAATAAAAATAAAAATTAAAAAAAAAAAGAGAGAGAAACAGAGGCTGAGACTTGCCCTCAAAGAGATGGCACAAAAGAAAGCCAAGCAAGTTAAAAGGGACTGCCTGGGATACACTCAATGAATCAAGAAAAACATTAAAAGTATGTTTGGATAGAAATACTAAGTCCTGTGAAGGGAGAACTGATATGAACTTGGATAAGCATAAGGGAAAAATAGAAAAAAAAAAAACAACTTTAATTAATTAAAAGAAAAATAGAACAGTGAGCAGGTAGTGTTTAACTATTAGCCATTCCCAATCCCTTCCCACTAAATCCCCCTTTTTATGCCCACATGCAGCTAGAGCCTGCAAAAGAGATAATCACTTTCTTAAAGTCTCTTGCAGCCAGAGGAAGCATATAACCCAGTTCTGAGCAATGAGATACAAAGAGAAATCTATTGGGAATTCTGCAGAAGATGATCCCTTCTGATAAAAAGAGAGAGATCTAGGAAGAAAGCTCTATTTCCCTCCATCTTTATCTTTTCTTCTGAGGATGCTGTTACAGAATTGCAGGATGCTTGAAACTTTAACAGTCATATTGCAACAGTGAGAAGAGACAGAGCTGTAGCACAAGGATAGCAGAGTAGAAAACTAAAAAGGCCTGGGTCCTTCTTGGCATAAACAAACCACAAACCAACCTTTCAATCACCTGTATAGGGACTTCTTTTTTATAATTTTAGATTAATAATTTTTAAATTTTCTTTTATTAGTGAAACAGAAACACTGTGTTCTTACTAATATATTAAACTGTTATTAATGCATAATATTTTAAGAAATAAAAATTGAGCATGCGGGCGCCTGGGTGGCTCAGTTGGTTAAGCGACTGCCTTCGGCTCAGGTCATGGTCCCGGAGTCCTGGGATCGAGTCCCACATCGGGCTCCCTGCTCGGCGGGGAGCCTGCTTCTCCCTCTGACCCTTTCCCCTCTCATGCTGTTTCTCTCTCTCTCTCAAATTAAAAAAAAAAAAAATTGAGCATGCAACTTTTTAAAAAGTTCTTTTTAAAACATTTTATGATACAAAATATTAATGATCTGGTTGTAAAGTCAGATTATTTTAGTATTTTGTTGTAATGGCTGTTATATTTGAAAAAAGATAACAAGGGAAGAAATGTATGTTTCATTCTAGTACTAAATCATGACACTCCTTTTTCAATTCTATCTACCAATGGTGCAAACTTTTTCTTTCTTTTTTTTTTTATCAGATCCTCTTTGTTGAAATAAAGGTCTTTATATTTCTGTAGTGGTAGTCAGGAAATCTGTTATATTTGCAGCCCAAAGCATTGAACTGCTAAAGAGAGTGATATGAAATTAAAGCAGAAAATTGATTAAGCAGCATTATTTAGACAGTATTTCAAATGATACTACTCATTTTCTCTACACTTCAGGCAATAGAAAGAACAAAAGAAAATGTGCCTTTTATTTCTAGTTCACATTGGGAGACAGGAAGAAAGTGATTTAGGATCTTCCCATTCACCAAGTAAAGAACCAGTTTATTCTGATTTATTTATATCCACTAGAAACTAAGAGTAGCTATGCCATATATGTCTGAGGGAAATTGAAGCAATTGCCTGAGAAGAACACTGTTTGTCATCATCGCTTCCATCTGACATGGGGCCTCACATTATGCAATTCTTAAAACTATGCAAATGGCTTCAGGGCAGGCACTGGATACTAGAAATCAGGCATGGAAAAATAAAAATACAAATAAGTACAAAAGTAGTGATAAAATATTAAGAAATTAAACTCAACAGTGCATTAAGGGAATAACATGAAAGCATAGAAATAAAGTATTAGTAAATCTCTAGATGCAATTACTTGAACAGTTAAAAGGAGGAAAATTATCTCAAAGGATCTCCAAATTGTCTATTATTTCCAGTTTCTGTCCTAAAGAAATTTACCAAGCAAAAGGAGTACAGAATTCTATATTTTTAGTGTTTTCCCAAACATTTACAGTCATCTTGCCAACTTCAAAATCAATAGATTTTTATTAAGAAAATGTTCCTTTATTAAGTTTTTCCAAGGCAAGGAATTCATTTTTCATTAGTGTTTTGTAATGTTGATCAAATTGCACAATTACAATAACAAAAACAAAGAGATGAACCATATTTCATAACAATGCAACTTCATCTTTGTAAATATAAAACTCAACTGGTAGGAAAATGCTGTTGTTAGCGCTACCAAAGGGTAGCTTCCTAGCTGTAAATATTCAGCTTTTTGTTAATCAGTTTGGTGAACAGAGAGAATAGAAAGCTTTGGTTAATCTGGTTAATTTACATTTGTGCTAATACTAAAGCCATTAACTACACTTGGCTATTAAGTGCTCGAAATGAGATTAGTGTAACAGAACTGAATTTCTTACTTAACTAAATATAAATTAAAGTTAAATTTAAAAACTAATACTCAGTTCATGGAAAACTTTTAAGTATATTTAGAGCAATTTGGTTATGTAAATCTATTTACAACTATATATTTGTGAAATTTAAATATAAATCAAATATCTAACAAAATTTAGCATTTGAACTCAGATGTACTGCAAGTGTAAAATAGGTACTAGATTTTGAAGACTTAGTATGATAAAAAGAATGTAAAATATCTCATTGATAATTTATCTTGGTTACATGCTGAAATTATATTTCAGGCATAGTGGATTAAATTAAATATATGTTGAAAATTAATTTTATCTTTTTCCTTTTCCTCTTTATGGTTACTAGAAAATTTAAAGTTACATATTTAGATTACATTATATTTTATTGGACAGCAGTGGTCCAGAAGTTTTACTGGGTAAGTTTCTATTATATCTATTAAAATATATAATGCACCTATCTTTTGATAAAGAAATGTATCCTACAGAAACACTTACATAGGTACCTTTACAAATACAACATACTGGGTGTTCATTTTACTGATGTGACAGCAACTGCTAGGAAACATTTTCAATGATCTTCCAATAGCGGTAAAAAACTTGTTTCAAACATACATATGGAATGCTAAACATTGATTAAAGAAAATATAATATATATATACCCAGAGAGATAGAAAGATAGCCATATACTCCAAAAAAAAAAAAAAAAGATAATGGAACTATAAATATATATATATATATATATATATATAAATCCCACTTCTACTGAATAATTAAAACCCTATTAAAAAGTATGTGTACTTTCACTATTTTCTATAGTCTTCTATATTTTTTGCAGTTTTCAAAAAGCATGTATTATAATTTAAAAATAAGGCTAGTGACATGGGACAATGTTTCTACATGTTGATCTATGTAATTCTGTTCTAGAATGAAAATAACTATAAAAATAATTTTCTAAACTGCTGATTTGTAGAATCAACCCATAGGCAAAATATGGATGACTTAATTTTAGGTATAGAAAAGATTATGAATAAGTTAAATCCTGCCAATGTAAAAGTCATGGAATTTGGAGATAGTGGGAGAATGCAGCATTGCTGATTTCTTCATCTCAGATAATAGAAAGTCAATATAGTGCCTAAAAAGTTGTGATTTAAAAACTATTTACGTCCAAAAGTTTACTACTACAAGGAATTAAATGTAATATCACAAAATTATTTGAGGATTGATAAGCTAAATTTTCACCCTTCATAACAAAGAGTGAAAAGAAATTGTCAATAAAGTAAGTTATTGAGATTTATTTAACATTCGTTCAGCTTTTATTTGTTGACTGGGATAAATATATAATAAGCTAGTAAAATTAGTAAACAAACTAATTCTGATCCAGATAAATGTTATAAAGTATAAGATAAATGTTACCAAGTAAATAAAGGGGGTAACATGATAGAAAGCAACCAATGTGGCTGTTGTATCACTAAGGATTATGTTTATCTGTGATGACTAGAAAACTTAATTAACAGTGGCTTAAACAATAAAGAAGTTATTTGTCTCATGAAATATGAAGTGTGGTTTTTCAGTTCATGATTGATATGGTGCCAGGATCTGATGCCATTAAGGAACAAGTTTCTTCCTTTCTTCCTGTTTTGTCATTCTTAGCACGAATTTGCTGCACAGCTAACTTTCTGTCTGCATTCCAGGGAAAAAGGATGAAATAGAAGAGACAACAGACTGGTTTAAACTAATGTCTCATTGGCCAGGACTGTGTGGTGTGGCCTCCCCTAGCTACAAGGGGGCTGAGAAATGAAGTCTTTATCTTTCCAATACCTGCATGAGAAAGCAAGAGGAACGGAGGTTGGATGGGTTCAGCAAGGATTGCTTCTTTAAACTAAGACCTCAAGGATGAGAAGGAAGCCACACAAAAACCAGAAGAGTAGCATTCCAGGAAAATCCCTGTTGGTGCCTCAAAGACAGAATAGAGGCCAGTGCAACTGAAGCATAGGATGCAAATAGGAGTTCTAAAAGATGAGGTTAGAGAGACAGGCAATAATCAGATCATGCAGGGACCTGTAGGTCACAATTAGGCATTTTGATTTTATTCTTAGTAGAAGGGCTTTAAAAGGAAGAGTAATAGAATCTGACTTCACAATTTAAAGACTTATCTGGCTGCTATACAATTTACCCTTGAACAACATGGGTTTGAACTATTGTGAGTCCATTTATATGAGATTTTTTTCAATAGATATAGTACTGTATTTTCGCTTCCTTGTGATTTTCTTTTTTTTTAAATTTCTTAAATTTCTTATTTATTAGAGAGAGAGAGAGACAGCGAGAGAGGGAACACAAGCAGGGGGAGTGGGAGAGGGAGAAGCAGGCTTCCTGCTGAGCAAGGAGCTGGATGTGGGGCTTGATCCCAGGACCCTGGGATCATGACCTGAGCCGAAGGCAGATGCTTAACGACTGAGCCACCAAGGTGCCCCATTCCTTGTGATTTTCTTAATAACATTTTCTTTTCTCTACATTACTTCATTTTAAGAATATAGTACATAATATATATAACATACAAAATATGTGTTAGTTTTATAATTTATATTATTGGTAAGGCTTCTGGTCAATAGTGGTCTATTAGTAAGTAAGTTTTGGGGGAGTCAAAAGTTATATGAGGAAGAAAAAAGTTTTATGTAGATTTTGGACTGGGGGGGGGAAATTGGTGCCCCTAATGCCTGCATTGTTCAAGGGTGAACTATATAGGAATTGGATTGAAATGGGGCAAGGGTTGAAACAAGGAGACCAGTTAATACCTGGTTTAACAATTCAGTTAGGAAACAATGGTGGCTTGGAGTAAGAGGAGCAGGGATGTTGTATACAAATGGAAAGATTCAAGATGTATTTTGGTCAGAGAGCATTTTTATGACTTGCTTATTGATTAAATAGGGAGGTAGGAGGAAAAAGAAAAAATCAGGGATGACTCCTAGGTTTTCAATATGAGCACTCAAGTAGATCATGGTGCCATTTACAGAAATGGGAAAGACTATGATATGACTTAGTTTGGGTTAAGAAGTAGAGTGGAATCTACAATTCTATTTTAGAAGGGTGAAGTGTTTGTAGGGCTTATTACGCATGCAAGGGGGCAGCTGGTCTATGAGACCAGAGCTCAGTCAAGAAGTCATTATTAGAGTTAAAAATTTTGGAGTCATTAACATAAAGGCAGTTTTCCAAGCCATGGATTAAGCATATCATTTAGAATTGTGGTGATAACCACCAGAAGATCAAAAGCAGAATTAGTTAAAAGTTATTTTTCTCCAGGGAAAGTGATTGGGGTTTGTGGGATTGGATGGGAAACTTTAACTTTAAATTTGGTACTCTGCAATTTTTTAAAGTGTGTATTTTAATCATATACTTAATATCATATATCTATCTATCATCTATCTACATACATATCTCAAAAGAAACAGAATGTGAACAAGTAGAAAAAGAATAAAACAGGATGCAAAAACCAGTTAAAACTGTATGCTTTGGTATATCCATTTTACACTTTTAAAATACTGATCTAATTATTCATGATGATGGTGGGAGCCAGTTATTTCATAAGGACAAACTAGAATATTTGGCTTTAAGAAAAGCTAAAGAAAACTCATGGGTATTTTAGTGTTCAGTACCCTACAATTAGCAATTTGGTTTCTTTCAGGGTCTGGGTTAATTTTGGAAACACTTTGGCTACATCTTTCTGAACAAAGAATTTTTGTTTAGTTTTTAGATGATCTTAGTGACACAAAGTGTTAAATGAATTCCTTGGGACCCAAGGTCCACTCTGTTCTTCAGACTATTTCAATTCATTCTTCTGACATGCCCTTCCTTTACTTTCTTAGGGTGACTCCTGAACCCACTGAAACTTTTAAGTAAATAGATGTAGCCTTTCGGAAAAAAGAAAATGGAGATCTGAATTCCACAAATATGGAATTAGCTGATTTTATTATTGAACAAAGCTGATACCCTGAATGCATGCTGGTAGCCAACATGTGACTATAAAGCTGTAGTGTATTTTCAGCTCTATTATATGGAAGTAAAGCTATAATTGTTATATATCATCCTACTTTCAGTAGTAGTCAGCAGATATTCAATTTGCATCAATAGTTACATTGAACTAACTTGATATCCTATATTTCATAACTCTTTAGCAAGTTTACTGTGACATTGTTTTTATCATATTTCTTTATCAGATTTATTCTCACATCCTGTTTATCATAATTCTTCCTCAGAACCTTCTACAGTTGGCCCTGACAGCATGTCTTACACGTATGATTAGTCACATGCTTCAGCGTTTCTCAGTGAAGTTAGATTGTTCTGTTTACCTACACAAAAGAAGAGCATGGGGGGGTGTTAGGGAAGGAGACGTTAGGGAATAAAACCACACAGTCTTCTAACATTCTCCAGAATGATTTAGGTCATACGTATAGGATAGCTAAAATGTGAGAGGTATGGGAATGTGTGGATGAGAGAGGAGAGAGAAGCTCAGATTAATTGAATATTCTAGTTTTAGGTTTCTCTATATGAAGACCATAAGCAAGTGAGAAAGACTCGGAATTTTGCAAGTAGTAATTAACAAATACTGGATTTTTTAAAAAATGAAGTATAAATGTTAATTTCTCTGATGATATTCAAGTAACTGCCAGTATTAATTACAAATACAATAAAATTCAGTCTTCTTATCTGTACATTTAATGCCCTCTATTATCTGAATTTGAATAATCTCCCCAGCTTTATCCTCCTATAATAGTGATTAGGGTAAGAGGACAGAATGCACCCACCTTCTAGGACCATGTAGCAAGGTCACTAAAGGAACTTTTCAGACTCCAGACATCATCCTAGAAATTGTTGAACCAGGATTGAGTTTCATAGTTCATAGGTAGTGTATGTGGTATATAGGTATAGTATACACCTCAAATGTTTTGAACTGAAAAACCCAAGGAAAAGGTTGATATTAATTACTATAGGGGAATCTGTCAGTTTGTTTTTGTTTTGTTTTGTTTTGTTTTTGCCTGTTTAGCATCTCTGTTACCTTTGGGGAATACCCTCCTCCAATTCCTGTACACCTCTTCCCTACGATAATCAGGTGGGCACAGGTGGGCACATGATTAAGGCTGAAGAAATTATAATACCTTTCTGTTTCCTTTAGCTACTGTAGTACTTCCAGTACTATGTTGAATAAAAATGGTGAGAGTGGACATCCTTGTTTTGTTTCTGATCTTGAGGAAAAAGCTGTTTTTTCCCATTGAGTATAATGTTAGCTGTGGGTTTATGATGTTAAGTATTTAACATAGTACTTTATTTTGTTAAGGTATGTTCTCTCTAAACCTTCTTTGTTGAGAGTTTTTATCATGAATGGATGTTGTATTTTGTCAAATACATTTTCTGCATCTATTGAAATGATCATATGGTTTTCATCCTTCCTCTTGTTGATGTGATGTATCATGTTGATTGATTTGCAAATATTGAACCACCCTTACATCTGAAAAATAAATCCCAGTTGATCGTGGTGAATGATTTTTTTAATGTACTGTTGGGTTTGATTTGCTAGTATTTTGTTGAGGATTTTTGCACCTCTTCATCAGAGATTGTGGCCTATAGTTCTTTTTTTGTGGTGTCTTTATCTGGTTTTAGTATCAGGTTAATGCTAGCCTCATAGAATGAATTTGTAAGCTTTTCTTCCATTTCTATTTTTTAGAATAGTTTGAGAAGAATAGGTTTTAACTCTTCTTTAAATGTCTGGAAGGATTCACCTGTGAAGCCATTTGGTCCTGGACTTTTATTTGTTGGCAGCTTTTGATTACTGATTTAATTTCATTGCAGGTACTCAGTCTGTTCAAGTTGCCTATTTCTTCCTGCTTCAGTTTTGGGGAGGTTATATGTTTCTAGGAATTTATCCATTTTTTCCAGATTGCCTAATTTGTTGGCATATGGTTTTTCATAATATTCTCTTATAATCCTTTGTATTTCTGTGGTGTCAATTGTTATTTCTCTGCTTTCATTTGTGATTTTGTTTGAGTCCTCTCTTTCTCTCTCTTTCTCTCTCTCGGAGTCTGGATAGAGGTTTATCAATTTTGTTGATATTTTCAAAGAACCAGCTCCTGGTTTCATTGATCTATTTTTTTTCAGTTTTTATTTCATTTATTTCTGTTCTTATCTTTATTATTTCCTTCCTTCTACTGGTTTCATGTTTTGTTTGTTCTTCTTTTTCTAGCCATTTAGATGTAAGACTAGGTTGTTTATTTGAGATTTTCTTGCTTCTTGAGGTAGGCCCATATTGTTATAAACTTCCCTCTTAGAACAGCTTTTGCTGCATCCCAAAGATTTTGGACCATTGTGTTTTCATTTTCATTCATCTCCATATATATTTTTTATTTCCTCTTTGATTTCCTGGTTGACCCATTCATTGTTTAGTAGCATTTATTTATCCTCTATGTATTTGTGTTCTTTCCAGATTTTTTTTTTTTTTTTTGTGGTTGATTTCTATCTTCATAGCATTGTGTCAGAGAAGATGCATGGTATTAGTTTAATCTTTTTGAATGTGTTGAGACTTGTTTTGTGGCCTAATATGTAATCTATTCAGGAGAATGTTCCATGTGCACTTCAAAAGATTGTGCTGTTTTCAGATGGAATATTCTGAATGTATCCAGATCCATCTGGCCCAATGTGTCATTCAAAGCCTCTGTTTCCTTGTTGCTTTTGTTTGGGCAGTTGTCTGACCTTGTATGTGGGATGTTAAAGTCCTCTATTATTATTGTATTACTATTGATTACTTTCTTTATGTTTGTTATTAGATGCTTTATGTATCTGGGTACTCCCATGTTGAGTGCATAAATATTTATAATTGTTATATCTTCTTGTTGGATTGTTCCCTTTATGATTATGTAGTGTCCTTCTTTGTCTCTTGTTACAGTCTTTGTATTAAAGTCTCTTTTGTCTGATACCATTATTGCTACTACAGCTTTCTTTTCACTTCCTTTGCATGAGAAATGCTTTTCCATTCCTTCACTTCCAATCTGCGTGTGTTTTTAGGTCTGATATGAGTCTCTTGCAGGCAGCATATAGATGAGTCTTGTTTTTTTATCCATTCCATCACCTTGTGTCATTTGATTAGCATTAGTCTATTTAAATTCAAAGTAATTATTTTTTTAATATTCCAAGTAATTATTGATAAGTATATACTTATTGCCATTTTGTTACTTGTTTTGTGGGTGTTTTTGTAGTTCTTCTCTGTTCCTTTCTTCTCTTGCGCTCTTCTCTCATGGTTTGCTAGCTTTTATTAGTAATATATTTGGATTCCTTTCTTTTTATTTTTTGCATATCTATTACCAGTTTTTGATTTGTGATTGCCATTAGGTTTATACATAACATCTTATGCATATAACAGTCTATATTAAGTTGATGGTCACTGAAGTTTGAACCTATTCTTTTTTTTTTTAATATTTTATTTATTTATTTGTTTGTCAGAGAGAGAGGAGAGAGCACAAGCAGGGGGAGCGGCAGGCAGAGGAAGAAGCAGGCTCCCCACTGAGCAAGAAGCCTGGTGCGGGACTCAATCCCAGGGTCCTGGGATCATGACCTGAGCCAATGGCAGGCGCTTAACCAGCTGAGCCACCCGTGTCCCAAGTTTGAACCAATTCTAAAAAGCACTAAATTTCTGCTCCTCTCCTCCCCACATTTTAGGTATATGTCATACTTCACATCATTTTATTTTGTAAATCCCTTGACTGCTTTTTATAGATATAATTAACTTCACTGCTTTTGTGCTTCCTACTTTTCATACTCCTGTATATGGTCTTTCCTTTCTGCTCAAAGGATCTCCCTTAACATTTCTTGTAAGGCTGGTTTAGTGGTGATGAATTCCTCTAACTTTTGTTTGTCTGGAGAACTCTTTATCTCTCTTTCCATTCTGAATGATAGTCTTAGTGGATAGAATACTCTGGCTGCAGGGTTTTTTTCCTTTCAGCAATTTAAATATATCATGCCACTTTCTTCTGGCCTACCAAGTTTCTATTGAAAAATCAGTTGAGAGCCTTATGGGGTTTTCTTGTATGTAACTCTTTTCTTTTCTCTTGCTGCTTTTAAAATCCTCTATCCCTCCTTTTTGCCACTTTAATTACCATATGTCTTGGTGTGGAACTCCTTAGGTTGATTTTGTTGGGGGCTTTCTGTGTCTCCTGGATCTGGCTTTCTTTCCTTTCCCAGATTTGGGAAGTTTTCAGCTATTATTTTTTTTCAAATAAATTTTCTGCTTCCTTTTCTCTCTCTTTTCCTTCTGGGATCTTTATAATGCAAATGTTATTATGCTTGATGGTATTCCTGAGTTCCCTTAATCTATTTTCATTTTTTATTCTTTTTTCTTTCTCCTGTTCAGCTTTATTGCTTTCCATTACTCTGTCCTCCAGGTTGACCCTTTATTCTCCTTCTTCTAGTCTACTATTTATTACCTCTAGTGTATTTTAAATTTCATTTATTGTTTTCTTCATCTCTGATTGGTTCTTTTTAATATTTTCTATCTCTTTGTTGAGGGTCTCCTGAGGTCTTTCACTCTTTTCTCAGGTTCAGTGAGCTTTATGACCATTACTTTAAATTTTCTATCAGACATACTACTTATCTCCATTTCATTTAGCTCTCACTGTGATTTTGTCCCATTCTTTCATTTGTGACTTATTTCTCTGTCTTTTCATTTTGTCTAACTCTCTTTGTCTGTTTCTACGTGTTAGGAAAGTCAGCTACATCTCCTGCTCTTGAAAGTAGTGGCCTTATGAAGAAGAGGTCCTGTAGTGCCCTGAAGTACAGTGTCCCCTGCTCACCAGAACCTGGTGTTTCAGGATGTCTCCTATGTGTGTTTTGTGTTCTTTATTGTTGTGGTTGAGCTGCATTGGCCTTCAGTCCAGTATCTGCAGTATCTCTTTTTGCCTGTCGTGGGCAGAGTTTGGTCCCTGTGTTGTTAGTGGACCAGTTAGAGAATGCCTTGGGTCAACCCTCATCCCAGTCGAGTTAGACCAGGTGTTTGCCTGTGCTTCAGTAGCACTGAATTGGTGCTCTCCCTGTGTTGCTCCTGAGAAGCTTTCATTGGTGTGAGAGGCCTCTAGTCAGACCGGATGTCTGCCCATAGCCCACTGCTGGGGTCACAGTCAAGTTGATGTGTGTGGTTTCTTTCCCTCTCCCTGGGGCAAGAGTCACTTTGGGGTGGTGCTGGTCCCTGTTGAAGCTGTTTGTAAACAACAGCACTTTGTAATGCCTGCTATAATTGTGTTGGATGGAGCAGGTCCACAAGAGAACATGGCGATAAGGTGCACAATGCTAGCAAGGTCTGAACAAGTCTACTGTTGAAAATACTTTATTTTCATTTTGCTTATATTTTGAGAAGGTATGTAGGGGCAAAAGATAAGAGCAAAGTTTTATCTACAGGAGAGATGGCATATTAGAATATGAAATTAGTCTATGTTACTAAAAAAAGAAAGTAATGTTTTGATAAGGGGTCAGTAAACTATGCTTGCCCATTACCTGTTTTAATAAATACAATTTTATTAGAACACAGTATAAAGACAATATATCCTGCAAAGGCAAAATATTTACTATGTAACCCTTTAAAGAAAAGTGATTTGCTGACTCATATTTTAGGTAAGTGTGCTTATTTCTTAACTAAAATATGGAGAAAACCAACCACAATTAATTGTTGGAAAATGAACTGAAGTTTAAATATTCACCAACAGCCTTTGAGGAGCCTCTGTTTGCATCTAGCCCTGACATAAGGCACTTAAGTTATCATACAGCAAAAGGGATCTGGGAGGGGTTAAATGGCCTTCTTTGGTGGGGAAGGTTGGAGTGTCTACAGGACGGGAGTGAGATACTAGACTAGAGAGCACAAACAAGGGATTAGAAAGGTTAATGAGAAGACAGGTATGAGCAAGAAAACATGATACAGGCTGGTCAGCTACTTCTATTGCAAGTACAGTTACATTTTTTTTCTTTCCATAATTCCTTTTGAGAATTACCTAAACCGTGAGTAAATAATTTCTTCTTTCCAATGTGGTCTGATATGTCTTGGGTATGGACAATATTTGGGAGGAAGAAGGTCTAGAGAAAGGCTAGTCTCACTCTTCAGCCATCAGGGGTTTCTGCAGGCTATGAAGAAGCAACCATGCTGGGTTCTGCAGTTGCAAGGATCTGAATCCTGCTGAATTGAAAGAGTTCTGAACTTGAAGAGAACCCCAAGTCTTAGATGACAACTTACTTAGCTTTGGGCAACTCATTCTTGATAGCTTTGTGAGATCCTGAGCAGAGGACCACCTAAGTCATGCCTGGATGATGGACATTGTTTTAAGCTACTAAATTTGTGATAGTTTGTTATGCAACAATAGAAAACAAATACACCTTCTTTAGGTAAAATGTACTCCACCTACATTCTCTGCCCCTTTCCCTGCTTTTTTTTCCCCATCTGCATTTTATAGTCTAAATTATTTATAGTCTAAATTATTGTGTGTGTTCATTGTCAGTTTCTCCCACTGTGGTATAAGTGCAGGTTTGATCTCACTTGTTTACTCCCCCCAGTGTTTAGAAGAGAACCTGGAACATAATAAATAATATGTATTTGTTCAATGAATGAAGTAAGATGCTCTTCTCATTTCTTTGTTCTCTCTGTCACTCAGCTGACTTTCATATTTCCAAGTTTCCCAAAGCAGAACTTTTATCTCTTCAATGTCTATCTTAAGGGGGACTTACCTCTCAGCAAAGGAGAAAAATATGGCAGCTTCACAAAAAAGGATAAAGGTTCACAAAGAATCTCCCTTCCCAAAGGACTAGAAATAAGAATGAGATTGTCATGGTAATTACCATCTGTAGCACAGAATGATTATTAAAGAAAAAAAAGAATCAGAGTGAATAAACTCTAAAGTTTCAATTTTTATGCTTTTCTCAGAATGAACAAAAGATATAAAATCTTTTCACACATCCACATCCACACACATTACATACACACACATACGATCATCGATCTAGAAATATCTAGAGTTTGTAGATTGAGATATAACTTCTAAGGCCTACAGAATAAATCTGAACTATCTTACCTAGAACTTTGTTTTTTCCTAATCATGAGTGAACACTGATGTCTCCAGCCTGAATAAGGCCACTGCAGTAAAGAGTATTCTTATTTGGTTCCTCAGCCTGGGACAAGCCTTGTACTGAGACTCAGGACTATGAACACAAACTGTTAGATTGAACCACTGGATCTAACTGGGACCTGTCTGAACTTGTGGGAGAAAAAGAAGCAAACTGGTAAGCAGTCCTCTCCTGCCCTTCTCAGGGCTGGGCATCAGTGAGATTTGCTAACTCTCTGTGGTGTTTCTCATTTTTCTGACTCTGCAATATAGAAAAGATTGTGGACAAATTAGAGACAGCAGGTGAGTTTTTTAGGAATCAAGTTGCCAGGAACAAGAGGCTTTTGTTTCCATATGAAAGCATAGGTTTGAAAAAGAATATTGTAACATTTCAGCATGTTACTTCCTTATGTTCTCAAGTCCTTCCAGTGGAGGAACCAGATTGGAGATTTATGGACATGACCATCTTGTGCACAGTGTCCAAACTGCCCTCGACAAGTGTAGGTTATTATTTTTTTTTAACTAACTAGTCAAGTCCAAGGACAAAAAATTTAGTTAGCACTTGAATAAAATAGATGTGAGTGATGTATGTTTCCCCCTTTTTGAGAAAGTTCAAAGATGGGAAGAAGCCATTAATGGAAGTGAACTGTGACATTTATAGATGACATAAGTGTGATTACACTGTGAAGTCTACCTCTCTTTATTACTCCTTTAGGCTCCTATTGCACTTCTGGTATCTGTTAGTTCCCACAGCATATACATTAGAAATGGGCCATGTGGAATTCATGATACCTACACAAAAGCATTTCGCAAATATGAAACCCCACCTCTAAATTTCCTGCAAATCAGTTGATCACCTATAAGCCTTCCATCCATCCTTGCTTTCCTTTTTTGCATTTACTGTCAACTTGCACTGAAGGTGGACCAGCTATTTATTTCTGGACATGGGCATGTGGCTAGGAGTTGTACTTGGTGGTAGTAGGGCTTATAGCACAATCTCTGAATATGAGCCTAACCCTTGTTCTTCCCAAGTAAACAAAGACTGGCTGATCCCAACTTGGGGTGGAAACTGGCCTTCCTAATCTTCAAAGGTTTACATCTTGTCTTATGTCCAATGCTAAACTCAGTTTGGAAAAATGTAGTTTCTCCAATCAGTATTTTTTCATTATTCTTTTTTTTAAAGACTTATTTATTTATTTGAGAAAGAGAGAGAGACAGGGAGAATGAGCAGAGGGAGGGGGAGACAAGAGGACTCCCTGCTGAGTGGAGATCCTGGCGTGGGGCTTGATCCCAGGACCCTAAGATCATAATCTGAGCTGAAATCAAGAGTCGGACCCTTAACTGACTGAGCCACCCAGGTGCCCCCCTTATTCTTTTATATAAAAACAAATAACATCCTTTCAGGTCATTCCAACTATGAAAATATGAGAGGAATGATTCCACTGTATATTGTGAATAGAAAAATTATGCTTAGGTGATTTCTTTACCAAGAAAATGACATTAAAAATTATAATTAAAAACTTTGTGTAGAGGGGACTGTTTTAGATTTCCTAAGAAAAGATGTAAAAGAAACTATTTCTTTCAAGCAACTAAAAATATATTTGTTGATAAAACACATTTTAAAAGGTCAATTTCCATTTTATTACTTATTGCTACATAATTATTTTTATTGTAATGTATATGGAGAGACTACTGTGTGCTTAGCTTTATCATGATTACAAAGATAGTTTTCATGTAACTTTTGCTGTTTAAGAAAATATTTAAAAACCTTGTCAGATCTTTTGAAGTGTTGAATTCTATGTTTCTCTTTTGTAGATACAATCTGAATGTTTTATTGTTTCCTAAAACAAAGTTATCAGGAAATTTTAAAATTCATTTTGCATCAAATTTGGTAAATGATTAGAAAGTTTGTAATAGAAAAATAAAAGCTAAATATCATTAATTATCATTTTCACAATATTTGTAACTCAGGTATAAAATCAATTTAGTGAGTTGATGATACTTTTAAAAAATATGCTCGACTAGACTAGAATAATATTGACGATATGGGAGTACCTTTGCATGTAGCAAAATAGTAAGGTTGATTACTGATTTGTGAAACTTTTGTTTTAATTGTATGTGTGTGTGTAAGATGTATTTCTTAAATCTGTAAGTTATTACATTCCATAAATTTAAAATGTTGATAGTGGTAATATAATTGATGTAAACAGTGGACAAGTTCTTATACAATGAGTTAAGAACATCAAAGGTTGGGGTAAAGAGTGTGGGTTTTTACTTAGCTTTACTTACCATGGTAAAGGTATCTTAATTTCCTAACCTGTAAAGTGGGATAATCATAGTACTTACATCACAGGATTGTTGTCAGATTTACATGAGCAAGTACATACACAGGGCTCAGTATAATATGCCTGACACAAAGCAAACCAATAGTACATTATATATTAATTAATTGAATTTAAATAAAAATAAAATAAATAAAATACAATGTTTAACATTAGAAAAAAAGAAACCAGCTGTTATTACCATCAAACTTTTAGTTTGCAAATACTAAATCTAATGAGAAGAACGGGAAAGATAATCCTTTTGTTTCAGGAAACCGATGACAGAAAAGAAAGACTTGTGACAGGCCTGTGCGTTGTGTGGTGTGTGTGCGTTGGTGGACCAGGATGGTAATGATAGAAATTTTATAATTATTTTCAGATAAATATTGATAAATGTAGTCCAATAGATAGTGCTTTACAAAGACTTTAAACTGTAAACAACCACTAACTTCTATGTCATCCAATGTCATTCAAATAATTTCATGCACAAAATGTGAAATTAATTGCTTATGCTTTTAACAATTTTAATACATGAAGAAATAAAAGCTTTCCTTTAGATATCCTAAGAGGCATATCTGGAAAATAACATGAAAATGGATTTTATGTGTGAGCATTTCAGTAACTGATCAGAGGTATTTAAGATATATGATGTGTGGACCTAAGATGGTGGGAAGTGTAGGGAGATAAGAAAAGAATAAAAACGGGGTACCATGTTAGGTACAGTTACAATCTCTGCTGATGAACTCTTGCCTTGGCTTAAGGTTTCTAGATAGTAGGCCTGACTATCAGATAAATTCAGTATTGCCAGTAAATGAGAAACATAGTAAAGCAATTGGAAAGTGAATATTTTTGGACTTGCTGTCCATATCCACTGCTTGATGACTGAACTTGTTTAAGGTGACAAAGTAATCCAGGGTTGTATTAATCTTATATTCCATAGGGCCATACAGGCAATGCTGTCCTCAGCCTAGAGCCACCTGGGGTCTTATGCTTTAGAAGACCTACTGTGACCCTGCTTTGTCTGGGTTCCTTAATACAATTGAGGGTTCCATGGGGTCAAGGGGATATGCCTAGCAGGAACCTTTACAAACCTTTCCTCTATTCCTCAGAATCACCACCATCAAAAACTGGCGCACAAGGGAGAACAAACAAAAGAACCCTCATGTTGTCTAGTAAGGAACATTTTAGTACTGGAGTGATCAGTTCTTTAGATTTTATGAAATGACAAGAAAGCTTTGACTACTCAGAAATAATTTTATCTAATAAATACCTAATTCAATATGGATCAAGAATGATGTTGGAACTTGTGATCTTCCTAGTCCTGGCTGAGGAGGGGATGAGATAGCAACCCAGAAATGCTCATAAACATGCTAACAAGAAATGGGATCCAAGTTGAAGTTTCATTTATGTTAAAAAGTACCTTAGATCCAGCATGTTGTGTGATGTTCTTATCTGACAAAATGGTCAATTCTGCTGTGCCTTAATTCACAGGGTCTATACCTGTCAAACTCTGAATTGGAAAATCTTAGCATCCTTGATTATAAAATCTAAATGACTGCATTTTCTCTAAGAACTTATTAGGATATACCTTCCAGCAAATAATCCTTTATTCTTGTATGATAACAGTATGTATTATAATACACACACACACACACACAGTGACCTTCTTTTTCAAGGTTTTTTATGTGTTTACTCAACAATATAATTAAGTCTGGGCAAGTTGGGGCATATTTTTGCTGATCTCAGTTAACATCCAGTTGATATTTTCTGAATTTCCTGCACAATAGTAATAAGAACAAAATACAGAAATAGTAATGTGAGGAACAAAAATTCTAGGAGGGCTCCTCACTCCTTATTCTGCTTTTCATAGTTTCCTGAATAGAAACCAAGGGGCAGCAAGATAGCACTGGGCACTTGACAAGGGAAGGAAAGGAAGGAGAAGGGAAGAGAAGTAGCTAGATGAAAGAATGAAGTATGCAGATAGTAAAAGATGGTATGGTGTGGAGGGGCAATGAGTTAGATTTTTAAATATAAGTTTGTATCTGGTTACCCTATATGCTAGGAATTCAGGGATGTGTCTATTTACTGCCATCCAGTTCAATAAATAATTACTGAGAAACTACTGTGTGCTAGGTACTGTTCTATGTGTTTCAGATACACCATGAACCAAAGAGAAAAAGATGGTACCCTCAGTGGTCTTCTATCTCAACAGGAGGATGCAAAATAAATAAGGAAATCAAATAGTAGGTTAAAATGCTATGAGCAAAACAAGTAGAGCAGGGTAAGGAGGATCAGGGTGTCTATGGTCACAGAGAAGATAAGGTTGCAGTGTTAAATAAGGCAGTCAGGGCAGGATTCATTAAGATAGTAATGTCCAAGCAAAGATTGTAGGGGGTAAGGAGGTTAAGAGTTTAGCCAAGCAGCAATCTGGTTTGTATATGTGTGTGTGTGTGCATGCATACACATGTGCATCGTGTGTGTGTGTGTGTGTGTGTGTGTCTGTGGAGGTGGGGAGCCTTCCAGCAAAGTGAACAGCTAGATCAAAGGTCTCTGTAGGGAAAGAATAGGAGTTGAGTTTTGGACATGCTGACTTTGGCATGCTATTTAACATCCAAGTGGAAATGTTGAGGCAACTGTTGGATATATGAGTCTGGAGTTTGGGAATAAGGTCTGGACTTGAGATAAGAATTTGGGAGCATTAGAATAGAGAGAAAGTGGATTAAACCTCAAACCTGAATGAAATCACCGAGTGTAGCTAAAGAAGAAGACTGAGAATATCTTGAGATACAAAATTAAGAGGTTGGGGAGACCTTGGAAAACAAAGGAGTTTGAGGAGAGTTTCACTGAGGAAGGAGGAGAGGCACAATTACTTTCTTTTCTCCATTGCCAAAATTGGCTAATGTTGATATCTCAAACAGTGTTTGCTCTATCTAATAAAAGCTATCTCCTCCCCAAAAGGAGGCAGTAGAGACTATAGGACTCTGCCCCCACTGCCAAAAAAAAAAATCTTGCTCTCAAAAAATGTACCAAAGAGAAGACACGTTTTAAACACCCTTAGAAATTTAAAAACTTTTTTTTTATTATAATGCTAGGGATATGATAATCAGAGCTTTAGATCTGAAAAATCCACTTTATTATTTTTAAGGCAGTAATCCATTTTCTAATACTTTTAGTAATAGAGTTCTGGCAGCTGATTTTTTTGAATTCTCAGATTCCTATGAAAAAAGGCGTTTGTCATCCAATGACTGTGTTAAATTAGCTAGAAGTGAAGGCTGACCACTTCTTTGATGCTTGATAGAAATGTGCACATAAAATTAGTAGTAACTCAATTTCATCTATTGGTAAAAGTGGCTAATAATTTGTGTTTATATGCCTTTTAAGTGTAAAGAACAGAGGTGTGTATAAATGCAAATTTTATTGCAATAAGGATCAAAAGCTTATTAAATTAATTATGGATAGAGGCATTTGGTTCACTGCTAATAAGAGCTATTTCAAATGATTAGCATTAACTAGATAATTGAAATTATCTTAATTTACCATTGTCCAAAAGAGAAAATATGTTTTTCCTGATTTATTTGCTCAAACTTTAGAGAGCCCACAGATTGGATCTATTAAACACTTTTTTTTATATAGAACAATTTCTATGCATATTTTTAGAAATCTACAGAAATATCTTAAGGTACTGCCAGCTGATCCTTTTATCCTAATTAGACCAAATAAACATATCTGCTGTTTGCTGTGAAGCAACTCATGATCTAGTGTGCCTAGAAGGTCGAGTGTAATTTAAAGTTGGTTTGGAAGAAAGATGAACATAGACCAGAGAAGCTGATTTCATTAGACACAGTAATATGTTTTGAGAAATTTAACTTAGGACACAGTGATTCTATGTATAAATGTCATGGGAACTCATAAAATTGTTTGTAATAAGCAATATCTAGAGGAGAATTAAGAATAAACTATAAAAAGATATTCTTCATTTGATTTTCAAGCTAGAAAAATATTTGACTTCACAGTCAACATAGTCAAACAGTTGTGAATGACTGAAGAGTTGCTGAGAGATCCCTGATGATGCTAGTTAATGATATTCTTGGTTGACTAGGATAGTTCTTCATGTTTGTTAACATTTGAGAAGTAATATTCATAGCCAAAAGTACTGGTAAATTTTTTCAAGGTGTTTGTTGGCTTGCACTATAGATGGCTTTACTTAGGTTGCTAGTTCCCTTGATATTTGTCAAAATATAAAGACAGCAATGTCATAGATAATTGTCCTATGTTTCCATGTTCAATTGCTATTGATGTGTTTACTTTGATTTTTCATTCATACTTTTCAGTAAAATAAGTAAAATAGGGATGGTTTTAATTTTGGACTCTGTCTAAACCAGCTTAAGGGCAAAAAATCTTCCTCTGTCTTTATCTACACATAGAAGCAGGGCCAGATCTGGGTGAGGTGAATGGGACCCTTGCTCTGGTATAAGACTTAGGTGGGCTGGGCCAGAGAATGAAAGCTCTTTCTTCTATGGAGTATGAATGTTACTTTATAGGTGAGGACTTAGCTAGGATATCTGAAGCAAAGGAGTGATGTGATCAGATCTTCCTTTCAGAACTGCCCCTTCTCCAAAACCTTTTGAAATGATAAATAAATAACAGTAGGAGAGAATAGCAGTAATGATATGGCATGAATGTAATGTTGATGGATTTCTAATAGATAGAGCACAGATGAGACCAATTAAAGGAGTCACCAAAGACTCCTAAACTTCTTAAGAAGGTAGTGAAGTGTTGCATCCTTTGCAGGAAATGAGGAAATGCTGGCTGGCCCTCTTAAGACCTCCTTACTCTAATCCCTTTGGAGGGGTTAGAGTTATTAGTGACAGTGATGAGCAGTGGGCAAAATAGGGCCATTTGCCTAGGGGCCCCTAACATCATTTGAAGATGAACTCAAACAAGAGATTACTTCAAAATAAAAACAAGTCACCTATGTCATGATAGGAAAAGACTGATGTTGAGCACTGAAACCATTTAAATAAACAAAGTGTAAACAACTGTTTTATGTTTACAAAATGAAACAAGCAATTTTTGAAATTGATGATACACTTAAAAATCATCCCAGATTATAATAAAAACATTCCAGATTATAAACAAAAAGCAAAACACACCAAAGAGAGGATAGGGGTGTTAAGGAAGGTACAAATTTATAAATTATTTTGTCTTGTCACTGAAAAAGCAAATAATGGCTGTTTCATTCTTGACATTGATAATTAGAGACTAATGGTTCGATTGTAAGATTTACAAGTAAAAGAGCATGTATCCCTTCCAAGTTACTAGACCTAAAAGATATCAAAGAATAAATGAACCATATAGCACAAGACTAAAACAAATTAAAAATGGCCAGGAGGTAAAGCATAAAATGACATCTTTTATGATACATGTAAATGGTAACGCCCAATGAGATAGGATGTAGAAGAGTCAGTGATTAGCAAATTCCACTTCAGGCTTGCCCCAAACCTCAAATATAATGTCAGGTGTAATGTCACAACTTCCTTTAAGTTTATCTGTGGGCTCTCACTCTTTATGAAGGTAATTTGAAGGATGCTTTGAAAAATAATTTCCCTCTCATGATTCAGTTTCTGAAGCCCCAAATTCAGCAAAGAGAATGTACTCCCTCTTTTCTTTAGGTTAGACATTCTATCCAGAAAGCTATTAGACATTTTTCAATTTCATCTTAAATCAGTCATCCAACTTTTTTGTTTCTTTGTTTGTTTTCTTCCAAATGTATTTTAGTGTTTTTATCCAGTTACCAACTACCAATGCCTCAGCTGAGGCAGTTTATCAGATTGTTTCTTAAGATTAGGTGAGAGTAAGATAGTATCCTGGCATGGCCCAGGTAAGTGTTGACAGCTGAAGTATTTGTAGCAATGATTTCCTTGTTGAAGTTTTCACTAGTATAAAGTAAGAAAATAAGAAAAATATAGTGAATTTCTAGAACAGTTTAATATACTCATTTGTTTCTGATGTAGTGGATTCTTACTGGGTTTTCGTGTTAAGATTCCTTTGTTTTAGGAAATGACTCTTTATTGGATAGCAGTTTTTTAAGTGTCCATACTTGGCAAAATAGACTATTACTATTATTAACCCTATGCTAGTTCATCTTTTTTTCTTTTAATATTTTGTTGTTAATTGATATCAGAGAGATTGCATTAATTCATTTACTTATGCACTGAAAAACTTTTGAGATGCTGTATCAAGGACTGGTCTAGGTGCTGGGAACACAGCAGGGAATAACAAAAATGTTTGTTCACGTGAAATGCTGATGAGGGTGGAGTCAAGTTATAAGCCAATTAATATATAATATATCGAGTGGACATATGTGTGAAGAAATAAGTGAAGCAGAGTAAGGAGACAGTGAGTGGTGGGGTACTTCATTTGATAAGGTATATTTGAGCAGGTAACTTAATGAAGTGAGGAATCATTCCAGTAAGTGGGGGTTTTCTGCTTGGCATATTCAAAGCGTGTGAGGAGGTCTTTTGGGCTGGACAACTGTGAACTAGGAAGAGGTGAATGAGATGAGATCTAAGGAACAGCTTGGATCTCTTAGCAGAATAGCTTGCATGTAATTCAATAAGATTTTTTCTCTCTGTATCCCATACCTATACTTGTTTACCAAAGAGGACATATATTGATAGAAAACCCAAATTATAAGAACTTTGAACAGTCAAGGAAAGAGGCAGTAGGGTGACTGTGCTAATTAGGTCATATTAGGTTATATGACAGACATTTTCCGTGAAAGAGTTAAATCTATAGTGCCAAAGTTTTAACAAAAACATATGTAAAACACATGATGAGATAAAAATAAACAACTAGGGGCGCCTAGGTGGCTCAGTCGTTAAGCATCTGCCTTTGGCTCAGGTCATGATCCCAGGGTCCTGGCATCGAGCCCCGCATCGGGCTCCCTGCTCGGCGGGAAGCCTGCTTCTCCCTCTCCCACTCCCCCTGCTTGTGTTCCCTCTCTTGCTGTCTCTCTGTCAAATAAATAAATAAAATCTTTAAAAAAAGAATAAACAACTAAACAATTATTTGTGGCAAGACATGTTGAAGTTGGCAATATTTTGAATTTTTCCCAATTCTTTTTGAGTGTATCAGTTTGAATAAAATGCTTAGAGGTATGAGTAAAAGATACAATGAATAGTCATTTTATAGTCTTGATAAGTCCATTTGGGTATACTTTCTAGAAGTTGAAGAAGTACATTGCTTTTATGACTGTAACAAATTCCTTTGCAGTTCAGGCCAGTTCTTCTCTTTTACCAATACTGAAGCAGCACATATTGAGGGTCAGATGATAGATCACTGAAAGTAATTTTTGATAATGGATCAATGTGATGGTTTACCAATACAATTAGTATGTGATTTTTACCATATAACATGGAAGGAGTCAAAGAATTAAGTGATACTGGTATACTTCCATTTTCATCTATATAATTTCTCAGCAATTACATCTATAAAAAATGAAGAGTGGGAATGGAATGTTTGTTAAACCCTGTCTCATCCTAGAAATATGTAGCAAACCAATTGCTAAAAGCAACTATACCTACTAACTTATATTTCCAATAAAATTTTACTTTTCTGTGTCAGGTAATTATCAATATTTATACTATTTATATCATATTGATTAATTATTTACTATTATTTGAAATAATTAAGTCTAGAAGAAATATCTTAATACAGCTTTATGGTCTTATAAATTAAAAAAAAACGTATTTAAATTTATATACAGATTTTTGTGCCAGGAAAGTAAGATAGGTTGATTAAAAAAAATAATTTCAAATATAAAAATAGATTGGATTAGGGTAAAATTCTGTAGGGGAAGTGGAAAGGAAATACAAGTTTTGAGCAGAAAAGGAAGCAATATGAAATTTCTGATTTATAAAGAAGAGCTAATTCAATATTTAATTAAAATGGACAGTAATGTTTATTCCTTTTGGATATAAGATTTAACAGTTTTATTTACATGTCAATATTTAAATAGACCAGAAGTTATATTGTTTGCAATACAGGTTATGATAAAAAATTATGATTAATTTAAAAATATGCAAAGAGGTACACAGTTCTTTCTAGTAGTATAGGAGTAAAAAAAAATTGGAGGTTATTGTCCTGATATTTCTTGGTACAGCCTTTATATGTAAACACTTTCCAATTCTCCCCTGCCTTCATTGCAGTAAAAGAGCTGAAATAAAATCAGATCCCAAGGAAGCTTTAGCAGTTCTAATAAAACCAAAAAGAATTTCCACTTCTTATCATTGACAGAGAAATCAAACAAGCTATGTGATCTGAAACTCTGGCATTCTTTAAGTTGAAGTAAAATGTTCTTAGGCTAATACCAAATAATATTTGATTTCCTATTTTTTTAGAAAAAACATGAAAATCAATAGACTTATTCTATTTTTAATTTTTCCTTCTTAAAATTTTATTAGAATCTCTGGTGATAGCATTTCTTGTCTATTAGTGATCTTTAGCTATTGAATTATTGAACTCAGTATTATTTATTATAGTGTATAATGATATATAAATATTTTTATTTATTATATATTATAGCATATGATATATAAAGACATTATTTATTATTATTGAATTAAAAGTAGCAAGTGAATATAGAAAAAGTTAAAAACAGTTTATCATACTTGATTTGATAATTCATTTTTCTTTTCAAAAGTTGTGTGCTAATAATTGTGACTTTATATTATGTATGTATGTGTATTTTTTTTTTTTACCTTTTTTTGGGCTAAGAAAGTAGTTTCTTATTTGTGTAAAGGAATTAAATATCAAATTTCAAAATGTGGTAAAAAGATTATGGTATTCTGAAAAGGTCTCCCTGATGTCTCTAGCCATCTGAACAAATTTGAGAACCATTAAGATGGATCATTGTAAGTAAATTATTAAACTATCAGCTAGTTTTATTCAGAGTGTCAAAATGATTAGAGTTTTGTCTATATGCACTATACATTTAATATAAAACAATATACATTTCCTTATAAAATTATTATATAATAAACAGAATTTCTCCAGGAGGACTTAATCTCCAAATGTAACCCTTATTTTCTTAAATAATTACAAAGACCACTCAAAATGAAATTCTGGATTTTGAAAGCCTCATTAAGTAGTATGTAGAATAAAAGCCTATAATAATGAAGAATTTTTAAACATTTTCACTCCCTAGTAAAAACCAGAACCATATTACTTTATGTCCCCCTGGCATGTGCTTTTTAGTTCTGCCTATGGATCAATAATTTTGTTTAAAACTTCATGTCTATTGACAGGGATTCCTGACAAGCTGGCTTTTTGCATTAGCCTGTTCCAGGAAACACCTCTTTTTCTATTATATTAGAGTATCTTTAGAGTTGACTAAATGTATCAGTTGCATATACCTATTATTGAAGATGAGGATGATTTGAAATCACCTAAGAAAAGGCTTGCTTATGGAATTTATGGAAACATCCCAAATGTTTCAGTTTTCACTTTCTCATGAATTCTGGGTGAAGAGTTTTCTTACTTGGATTACAGATGCAGTTTTTTTTTTTTTTGAACAATGTGCTAGATAAAAGGTGTACTCAAGGAAGCACATATGTAATCAGCAGTGGGTATTATATAAGACTGATGAATCACTGAACTCTACCTCTGAAAATAATAATACACTATATGTTAAGTAATTGAATTTAAAAAAAAGAAATAAAATGTGTGTGTGAGAGTGTATGAGCAAAAAAAGAGAGAGAGAGAGATGGACTTACATGAATCTTTCATTTCTCCCAGCTTCCATTAATGCCTATGTTCTATGTATATGAGAAGTATTATTTCAGGTATAACACACATTTAACAACACAATCTTAAGAGTACAGTTCAATCAACTTTTCTGTATGTACATTCAGAGAAAGAACCTTGCTAGCCCCTTGAATGTACTCCTCCCAGTCAGTATTATACCCCGATGTAATCACCTTTCTGTGTTCTATCACCATTGATTATGTGCACTTGTTCCTGAACTTTAAGTTATCATGCAGTATGTCATCGTTGTGTCTGTTTTCTTTTGCCCCACATAATGGCTGTTCACAGAGTATAGTTTTCATCTCTTTAACGGCAAACTTGAGGCTAATAAATTAACAGGAGAGATTTTTTGGCTTGGTTTGGTCTGGTTTTTGTTTTTTCCTAACTGAAAAGAAGATAATCCCCTTGACAAGATCCTGGTAATCTGTCAAGGCATACCTCCCAAATGAGTTAGTTTTAGGGTGTAGTAGTTTGTGCTGACTCCTCAGCTTCTGAGCACAAAGTAGGATGGCACTGCTTGCCACCTTGTGGTTGGGTAGGGCCACTGACTATTTTTGGAAAATGTGTGTCATGTCCAGAAATGACACATATCACTTTTGAGCTGGAGTATTTAGTTGCTGCTGCCTGACCCTGGGATGCTCGTTAGCCTAGGTCTTCAGTGAGGATGGTGCAGAGCAAAGCCACCAGCTGGTGGACATTCATGTGAGAAAGAAATAAACCTTTGTTGTTTTACGCTGCTGGACTTGGTAATTCTTTGTTACCAAAGCATAATGGTCTCTGCCAAGCAATTCCAAGGGTGAAAAGGAAAATTGGGTAGGAACTTGGCTTATATTTCCAGCTGATTAAAGTTTCAGACATGGTATTGGGACTTACAGACAACTCATAAAGGGGTCTACGTCTCTTCTGTTGCTTTTCGTATGATTCCAAAACAGATGTGTCTCCAGCAACCACTTTATTCAAAGTTCAGTGACTTTCTTGAACTGGTTCTTCCTCAGCACAGCTCTCTGATACCCTCCTCTTACTTGCCGTAAGAAATCATCCCCCAAGATGAGAGGTTGAGATGACAGTTTGGGGAACATTTGCTGGTAGACTGATTCACAATCTTTAAATTCCCACAATGAATGTTCTTACTTTTCTCCAGTATGACATAGCCAGGATAATGTATGTATGTATGTAAACATACTCTAGCTGTGTGGCACTGATGTGTTTCAAGGGATCACATGCTGCAGAGTTTTGAGTCTTATTATGATGGGAGTAATTGCTTCTGCCTTTCCACCAATTTAATAATTATTTTATTTGTTCACTAGACATTTATTGAATGTGTTCCATGTGCCAGGAACTGAACCAGGAACTGTGATTTCAATGATGAATAAATTACAGACTATGTCCTAAAAGACCTCGCTTTCTGGCAAGGAAGATCAGAAGATGATAAAAGGACAGTGAAATGTGATAAGAGCTATAAAGGCTACTTGCTGAGGAAGTGATTAACTCTTATTGTTAACTGTGGTGGTGTGGAGTTCAGGAACAGCTTCATAGAATTGGTGTTTTTTTATTTTTATTTTTTTATTTTTTATTTTTTATTTTTTAAAGATTTTGTATTTCTTTATTTGACAGAGAGAGACACAGCAAGAGAGGGAACACAAGCAGGGGGAGTGGGAGAGGGAGAAGCAGGCTTCCCGCCGAGCAGAGAGCCCAACGCCGGGCTCGATCCCAGGACCCCGAGATCATGACCTGAGCCGAAGGCAGACGCCTAACGATTGAGCCATTCAGGCACACCGTACTGGTGGTTTTTTAACTAAATCTTGAAGTTATAGGCAGTTTTTTTTTTTTAAGAAAACAAGCATAAACAAGCATTAAGTTTGATACATGCATCAATATTGACAATATAACACAATTCAATTTCTCAAAATTTTTAAATTCTCAAAAATTAGTAAGATATATAGACTACTTTTCAAGGAAAACATTCTTAAGAACCTCTAGTTTTGGCTTACTTACTTTTATTGTAATGATGCTAAAATATATATTAACAATTTAGAATAAACTACTTATGTTATAGCCTTTTACTGCTTTAAAATCAAAATAAATTTATAGTATATCACACTTTCTTAAAAAGTTTCAAAAAATTCTAGACAAATTTGGGGGGTTCTATGTGAGTTCATTAAGATGCAGGAAATAATTATATTTCATATTCTGGTTAAGTTTGGAATTATTTTTACTAAAAGCATTTATCAAAATACCCACATTTTCAAAGGAAACTCTAAAACTAATAATATTCAAATTAACTTGATATGACAAACAGTGTTTTAATTAATTGCTAAGGTTGACCTTATGGTATGAAAATGTGCTTGGATAGTCTCTTTTTTACTTGTTAATTTGATTCCTTAAGTTTTGCTTATGATGGACCATTTTCTAGGTCATTGTCATTAATGCTATTGAATTTTTTCTTTTAAATAGTAAGCTGTTTTTAAACTACTCTTACATTATTTTAATGATAATCATTTCAGTGGTTGTGCTTGAAATTATAATACTGAAAAAGGTTTAAATCTATTAACAAAATATTCTTCATATTCTTACTACTACATTTATTGCTAATAATGGTTTGCAAGTTGGTAGCTATAGATACAGAATGAGTGACATATATCTATTCTCTCTCTCTATATATATGTATATATGGATTGCTTACCAAAATGTCAGTTTTGAGTAGAGCTGCTCATGCTACAGTGTGTCCTCTCATCACTCAATTCTCCTTCACTGAATTCTATTTATCTCTATTTGAAATAGTCTGAAAACATTGTTTTCACATTTGTCATTTCATTTGCTAAATATCATTAACACATGAAGGTTGCCTCTGTTTTTTAACCCCACTAACCCAAGATATTTAAGATAACACATTATTCTGTTGCATTTGTTAATTCATCATGGTAAATCAGAGTCTAAACTTATTAAATAGTAAGCAAAACTCTTGCTCAATGAAAATGTCTCCCAGTTGTAAATTATCATTGCAAAGGAGAAGGATAGCTTTTATATCTGGAAACATATTTCAATATGAGAACAAGGTCAGATACGGAGTGTTTATTGTCATTTTCACATTAAGACAATGTCTACTATTGAAAGACTTCTTGGGGCTAAAATTCCAATCATGTAAATTCGGTATTTGGTCACACTGGTAGCTTTGTCCTTTTGTCCTTCATTGCTAAGCAACCAAAGAAAGTGGTTAGGTAAACTTAAGAGTGTGGTATAAATCTGCTTGACTTTGTTTTATTTTAATTATGCCTAGAAAATTACATATGTGAACTAAACAATTATGGCTAGAACTTAATTAGCACCTCACATATGCCAGAAACTTTCCATGCACTGTTTTATTTAACCCTCACTTTACTTATGGGGGCCAAGTCCCAGACCAACGATTTACTCGATATTTTATGTTCAAAAGTTATTTGACGAGGCTTGGGAACCCTGCCTGACCGATGTAGAGGATGCTATTGTTCCACCAGGTCACCTCTCAGGACTGTGGCACTCATTTCCCCAGCCACTGGGGCCATGGGCTAAAGACATCCCACTGCTGACGCCCTCTCGGGCTTGCTAAATGGAGCTGCCTTGCCAAACTTACAGCCCTTTCCTGGGAGCAGCCTTTATCTAATATTCATTAAAGCAGATTTGGGGCAATTCTGAAAATCATCCTAGCTCGAGAGCTTTCCAAACAATCCAATGCGACCTTTATTCTAACTGTATCACAGTTCCACTTTTCTTAAACCAGTGTTTCTCAGCTGAGAGTGATTTTGCACACCACCACCACCCACTGCCCCCAGTGGACATTTGACAAAGTCTAGAGATACTTTAGAGAGGGGGGCAAAGATGGTGGAGGAGTAGGGGACCCTATTTCAACTGGTCCCTGGAATTGAGCTGGATATCTACCAGACCACTCTGACCACCCACGAAACCAGCCTGAGATATACAAAGATCTGGATCTCTACAAGCAGAATATCGCAGGCAATTGGTTTTGAGGTATGGAGTGGGGAGCCGTGATTCCACGGGCAGATACTGGAGGATAAACGGCAGTGGGAGGGAGCCTGGCCATGGGGATCCTACACCGCCAGTGAGCGACAGCCTTGCTCGCTGGGGACGGAGCACAGACTCCCAGACCGGTAGCAGCAGGGAAAGGACTTTGGGGCAGCCCCCCCCCCTCCCTGGGGCGGAAACCCAGAGCGGTGGGGTCGCGTGCACAAACTGGGAGCAGCTGGCGGTTTTAGAAGCACAAAGGACAGAGACGTTCCCCGCCCTGGAGGCAGGACTGGGAACACTGTGGAGGGGTGCACAACCCAGGCCGCTGCAGTTTATAGCATCACAGAAAGAAACGGAGACAGTGTGGCCTGGAGAGCTCACTGGAGAACAGACTGAGGACTCTCTGCTCTGAGGCAGAGGGTTGGAACCAGTCTCTTCTGCTCTGACTCGCGGAAGAGACGCGGAAAGCCGCCTGGGAAAGGCGCCAGAGAACAAAAGCCCCCAAAACTGATTCCCACTGAGCACATCCCCCACCACAGGGGCGCAGGGCAACTCCGCCCAAACAGGGTTGCCTGAGTAACAGCGAGGCAGGCCCCTCCCCCAGAAGACAGGCTGGGAAAACAAGAGGCCGGCAACCCTAAGGTCCCAAGAAAACAGGTGCATCTTGCTTGGGTTCTGGTCAATAATTTGGACTCTATACATTCCCTCAAACACCCATCAACAGAATAACTAGGAGGAGGAGCCCCCAAAATAGAAAAGACTCAGAGATTATGACTTACGCTGCAGATTTACAAATGGATGCAGATATAACCAAGATGTCGGAGATGGAATTCAGGCTAGCAATTATGAAGACAATGGCTAGAATGGAGAAATCAATGAATGGCCACATAGAGTCTCTAAGGGCAGAAATAAAAGGTGATTTGGCAGAACTTAAAAATGCTATCAATGAGATCCAATCCAATCTAGATAATCTAACAGCTAGGGTAACTGAGGCAGAAGAGCGAATAAGCGACCTGGAAGACAATATAATAGATAAAAAAGGAAAAGAGGAGGCCAGGGAAAAACTCAGAATCCATGAAAATAGAATCAGAGAAATAAGTGACACAATGAAACGTTCCAATGTCAGAATAATTGGAATTCCGGAGGGAGTGGAGAGAGAGAGAGGACTAGAAGATGTATTTGAACAAATCGTAGCTGAGAACTTCCCTAATCTGGGGAATGAAACAAACATTTGAGTCCTAGAGGCAGAGAGGACCCCTCCTAAGATCAAGGAAAACAGGCCAACACCCTGGCATGTAATAGTAAAACTTGCAAATCTTAGAACCAAGGAAACCATCTTAAGGGCAGTTAGGGGGAAGAGATTCCTTATGTACAGAGGGAGGAACATCAGAATAACGTCAGACTTATCCACAGAGACCTGGCAAGCCAGAAAGGCCTGGCAAGACATATTGAGGGTACTAAATGAGAAGAACATGCAGGCAAGAATACTTTATCCGGCAAGGCTTTCATTTAGAATGGATGGAGAGATGCAGAGTTTCCACGACTGGCAGAAACTGAAAGAATATGTGACCACTAAGCCGGCCCTGCAAGAAATATTAAGGGGGGTTCTATAAAAGGAGAAAGACCCCAAGAGTGATCTACAACAGAAATTTACAGGGACAATCTATAAAAACAACATCTTCACAGGCAACATGATGACAGTTAATTCATATCTTTCAAAAATCATTCTCAACGTGAATGGCCTAAACGCTCCCATAGAACGGCACAGGGTTGCAGACTGGATAAAAAGACAGGACCCATCCATATGCTGTCTACAAGAGACTCATTTTGAACCTAAAGATACATCCAGACTGAAAGTAAAGGGATGGAGATCCATCTTCCATGCCAGCGGACCTCAAAAGAAAGCTGGGGTAGCAATTCTTCTATCAGACAAATTAGATTTTAAACTAAAGTCTGTAATAAGAGACACAGAAGGACACTATATCATTCTTAAAGGGTCTATCCAACAAGAAGATCTAACAATTGTAAATATCTACGCCCCCAACATGGGAGCAGCCATCTACATAAGCCAACTGTTAACCAAAATAAAGAGTCATACTGATAACAATACGTTAATTGAAGGAGACCTCAATACTCCACTCTCAGCAATAGACAGATCATCTAAGCAGAAAATCAACAAGGAAACAAGAGCTTTGAATGATACATTGGACCAGATGGACCTCATAGATATTTACAGAACATTCCACCCTAAAACAACAGAATACTCATTCTTCTCGAGCGCACATGGAACTTTCTCTAGAATAGACCATATACTGGGTCACAAATCAGGTCTCAACCGATACCAAAAGATTGAGATTATTCCCTGCATATTCTCAGACCACAATGCTCTAAAACTGGAACTCAATCACCCGAAAAAATTTGGCAGAAATTCAAACACTTGGAAGCTAAAGACCACCCTGCTCAAGAATGTTTGGGTCAACCAGGAAATCAAAGAAGAACTTAAACAATTCATGAAAACCAATGAGAACGAAAACAGATCTGTCCAAAACCTATGGGATACTGCAAAGGTGGTCCTAAGGGGGAAATACATAGCCATCCAAGCCTCACTCAAAAAAATAGAAAAATCCCGAATTCACCAACTAACTCTACACCTTAAAGAACTAGAGAAAAAGCAACAAATTGATGCCTAAGCCACACATTAGAAGAGAAATAATTAAAATTAGAGCAGAAATCAATGAATTAGAAACCAGAAACACAGTAGATCAGATCAACGAAACTAGAAGTTGGTTCTTTGAAAGAATTAATAAGATCAATAAACCACTGGCCAGGCTTATCCAGAAGAAAAGAGAAAGGACCCAAATTAATAAAATTATGAATGAAAGGGGAGAGATCACCACTAACACCAAGGAAATAGAAACAATTATTAGAAATTATTATCAACAACTATATGCCAATAAATTGAGCAATCTGGATGAAATGGAGGCCTTCCTGGAAACCTATAAGCTGCCAAGACTGAAACAGGAAGAAATTGACAACCTGAATAGGCCAATAACCAGTAACGAGATTGAAGCAGTGATCAAAAACGTCCCAAAAAACAAGAGTCCAGGGCCTGATGGATTCCCTGGGGAATTCTACCAAACATTCAAAGAAGAAATAATACCTATTCTACTGAAGCTGTTTCAAAAAATAGAAACAGAAGGAAAACTTCCAAACTCATTCTATGAGGCCAGCATTACCTTAATCCCCAAACCAGGCAAAGACCCCCTCAAAAAGGAGAATTTCAGATCGATATCCGTGATGAATGTGGATTCCAAATCCTCAACAAAATCCTAGCTAATAGGACCCAACAATACATTAAAAGGATCATCCACCACGACCAAGTGGGATTTATCCAGGGGATGCAAGGGTGGTTCAACATTCGAAAATCAATCAATGTGATAGAACACATTAATAAGAGGAGGGAGAAGAACCATCTGGTCCTCTCAATTGATGCAGAAAAAGCACTTGACAAAATACAACATCCTTTCCTGATTAAAACTCTTCAGAGTACAGGGATAGAGGGAACATTCCTCAAGTTCATAAAATCCATCTATGAAAAACCCACAGCGAATATCATCCTCAATGGGGAAAAGCTGAGAGCCTTTCCCTTAAGATCAAGAACACGTCAGGGATGCCCACTCTCACCACTGTTGTTCAACATAGTACTAGAAGTCCTAGCAACAGCAATCAGACAACAAAAAGAAATAAAAGGTATTCAAATTGGCAAAGAAGAAGTTAAACTCTCTCTTTTTGCAGACGACATGATACTTTATGTGGAAAACCCAAAAGACTCCACCCCCAAATTACTAGAACTCATATAGCAATTCAGTAATGTGGCAGGATACAAAATCAATGCACAGAAATCAGTTGCTTTCTTATACACTAACAAAGCAACTGTAGAAAGAGAAATTAGAGAAACAATTCCATTTACAATAGCACCAAAAACCATAGGATACCTCAGAATAAACCTAACCAAAGAGGTAAAGGATCTATACTCTAGGAACTACAAAACGCTCATGAAAGAAATTGAAGAAGATACAAAAAAAATGGAAAAATATTCCATGCTCATGGATCGGAAGAATAAACATTGTTAAAATGTCTATGCTACCCAGAGCAATCTATACCTTCAATGCCATCCCGATCAAAATTCCAATGACATTTTTCAAAGTGCTGGAACAAACAATCCTAAAATTTGTATGGAATCAGAAAAGACCCCGAATCACCAAAGACATGTTGAAAAAGAAAAACAAAGCTGGGGGCATCACATTGCCCGATTTCAAGCTATATTACAAAGCAGTGATCACCAAGACAGCAGAGTACTGGCACAAAAACAGACATAGAGACCAATGGAACAGAATAGAGAACCCAGTTATGGACCCTCAACTCTATGGTCAAATAATCTTTGACAAAGCAGGAAAAAACATGCAATGGAAAAAAGACAGTCTCTTCAATAAATGGTGCTGGGAAAATTGGACAGCCACATGCAGAAGAATGAAACTCAACCATTCTCTAACACCATTCCCAAAGATAAACTCAAAGTGGATGAAAGACCTCAATGTGAGACAGGAATCCATCCAAATCCTAGAGGAGAACATAGGCAGTAACCTCTTTGACATCGCCCACAGCAACTTCTTTCAAGATACATCTCCAAAAGCTAGTGAAACAAAAGCAAAAATGACCTTTTGGGACTTCATCAAGATAAAAAGCTTCTGCACAGCAAAGGAAACAGTGAACAAAACAAAGAGGCAACCCACAGAATGGGAGAAGATATTTGCAAATGACAGTACAGATAAAGGGCTGGTATCCAAGATCTATAAAGAACTTCTCAAACTCAACACCCAGAAAACAAATAATCAAGTCAAAAAGTGGGCAGAAGATATGAAAAGACACTTCTCTGAAGAAGACATACAAATGGCTAACAGACACATGAAAAAATGTTCATCATCATTAGCTATCAGGGAAATCCAAATCAAAACCACACTGAGATACCACCTTACACCCGTTAGAATGGCAAAAATGGACAGGGAAAGAAACAACAGATGTTGGAGAGGTTGTGGAGAAAGGGGAACCCTCTTACCCTGTTGGTGGGAATGCAAGTTGGTACAGCCACTTTGGAAAACAGTGTGGAGGTTCCTCAAAAATTTAAAAATAGAGCTACCCTATGACCCAGCAATTGCACTCCTGGGTATTTACCCCAAAGACACAGATGTAGTGAAAAGAAGGGCCATATGCACCCCAGTGTTCATAGCAGCAATGTCCGCAATAGCCAAACTGTGGAAAGAGCTGAGATGCCCTTCAACAGATGAATGGATAAAGAAGATGTGGTCCATATATACAATGGAATATTACTCAGCCATCAGAAAAGATGAATACCCAACTTTTACATCAACATGGATGGGACTGGAGAAGATTATGCTAAGTGAAGTAAGTCAAGCAGAGAAAGTCAATTATCATATGGCTTCACTTATTTGTGGAATATAAGGAATAGCATGGAGGACATTAGGAGAAGGAAGGGAAAAATGGGGGGCGGGGATTGGAGGGAGAGATGAACCATGAGAGACTATGGACTCTGAGAAACAAACAGGGTTTTAGAGGGGAGGGGTTAGGGGAGATTGGTTAGCCTGGTGATGAGTATTAAGGAGGGCACGTACTGCATGGAGCACTGGGTGTTATATGAAAACAATGGATCGTGGATCACCACATCAAAAACCAATGATGTATTGTATGGTGACTAACATAACATAATAAAAAAATAAAAGTAAAAATATTAAAGTGAAAAAAAATAGAGGACAAATGGGGAGAAAAGATTCTTCATTGTCAATGAAACTAGCAACTAAAATAACTCCTTAGGTTTAAATGGTTGAAGAATGTATGCCAAAACCCAGGAGGGAGGACAATGATTGCAGATAATATCTTTTTCAGATCTTTCAGCACATACAAGGGGAAATGAGTTATTTGGCTCTGAAGAGCCTAACTACCAATCCCCTACTTGGAATGGCAGAGTCTGAGGCTGTGCATGGGCTGTATGAGAAGCCATGAGCCAATTTCCATATTGTAGAGTAACACAAATGACAGGACAGAGAAATTCTGCAAACAACTCAACTTTAAAAGAAGCAGGATGCCAATGGGTTAACAAAGAGGAAAGATAGTGGTAGCAATCAACCTGACCACAGTCAGTTGAAGAGAAATAAATAACTTAAATCACTTCAACTACCCTCCTCCTTCAAAGAAATAAAAACAAAATTCTGTGACATATAGTTCACAGTAAACCACCCTGCTCACCCTGAAGTGGAGAGTGTGTGTACGTTTATACCACATTGATTGCTGAGGACACAATCGATGTCCTTATTGGTGTAGGCACGGAGTGGTGACATGTCCCAGGGCAGAGTATACAGCAAAACTGAGGAGAGTGTTCTGAGGCGGTATATCTGAATTTAAGCTGCTTGTATCCTATCTCACTCTCCCTTTATTCCTAACACTATTTTTCAGGTGTTGACTAACCAAGAAAGAATAACTCCCATTAAAAAATAAGTAATAAGTATCCTAAAATTAGGATATGAAAGCAACAATGTAAATAAGGCAAATGGCCAAATATTTTTTCTTTATGAAGTTTTCTTTTATTTTTTTTTATTATTTTATTTATTTATTCGACAGAAAGAGAGAGAGCACAAGCAGGGAGAGTGGCATGCAGAGGGAGAAGGAGAAGTAGGCTCTCCGCTGAGAAAGGAGCCTGACACGAGGCTTGATCTCAGGACCCTGAGATCATGATCTGAACCAAAGGCAGATGCTTAACCAGCTGAGCCACCCAGGTGCCCTGAGGTTTTCTTTTTTATTCGGGAAGGAAAATCTTTCCCAAGAACTCATGTCTACTCTTACTGGCCAGAGAAGGGTCACATATCAACCTCAACATGTAAGGGAAGCTGAGAAGTCAAATACTTTATCTCAAAGCTCCATTCTAATGGAAGGTAAGGGAGAAGGGGGTTAGAACAAGGATATGTTTGCCATATAAATCCAAATAAGATGCGGCTGGGATCAAATTCCAGCTCTGCTATTTACTAGCTTTGTGACGTTGGATAAGTTACTTAACTTCTCTGTAATTCAGTTTTTCCTTCTTTAAAATAAGGATGATGATATTAATAGTACCTACTTCAGAGGGTTATTGTCAAGATTAAATGAATTATTGCATAGAAAGCAGTGAAAATAACACTTGGTATATTCTGTTAGGTGTTATTGTTATCTGCACTCTAAGGAACTCTGGCACTAAAATATTGTAATTCCAAAAATAATTGTTTGATAATAAAAGATAGGATTTATGAGAAGTACAAATAATTTAGCTTTTCAGTTATATCATCTGCTTAAAAATCTTAAAATATTCACTTCTCATAGAAGTGAACCAGTGCCAGTAAATACTTTCATTGGCTTAAAAGTGTTTTTATTAGAGAAGAAATATGACTTGTATAGTTGGATGAACTCTTGAGCAAGGCGACTAGTGAACATTGAATGATTATAAGGATTTAACTTCACTCGAAAAACATCTGGAAAGAATCTCTTAAGGGTGTTGTTCTACCTTATTTTCCTTCAATTTTATAAACTATATTTAAGTTTTCCTAAGCAAGCAGCAATGTGTCCTGAGGGGAATTGTCACAGCTCCCTTCCCATAAGCCAAAGTTAACTCACCCTGAAGTGCAAATTTATGAAGACTCTCTTTGTCCCATGACCTAAAACCAAGGTTTATCCTAAAGAAAGAAGTCAGCTAATAAACAGAAAGACAAGTTCATTCTGGATGAGAACTTACTAATGACTGAAATGAAGGCTTATATCTGAGTTAAAAATGTATCTTTCAAAGTGTATATGGTTCACTGAGAGAAGTTAATTCATAAATAAAAATACAGTAATTAGGTTCTTAAGAGAAAAGAGGAATATTGGTAGCAATGCTTGAGAGGGAGAGATTACATGCTATAGGATGATCAGAAAAGGTCCTAAGGAGATGGCATTTGAGCTTATTGTTAGTGGAAAAGCTGGCTTTGGGCTGGAAGCATTGGGAAGAAAGGTATTATGGCAGAGGGAAAGAAGGAACAGGCACAGGGGAAGGAAACTGTAGGGTAGATACTGACTAGACACTGGGAACAGATGGCGTCATCAGCAAGCCATGAACAGTCTCTCAGGGAGATTATCTTTCAGTAGGTAATAAGTAAGAAATAAGTAAGAAAATAAGTAAGAAGACAGCTAAAAACATAAACCGAATGAGGGATGTAAAGCAAATAAAGTAGGATGATGGAAAAGATGGTGACCAGGGACAGTTTCAAGCTGGGACAGAAGTGGAAGTGGCTGTATTATATAGGGTTGTTAACGCATCAGACTTTCTGAGGAGGTGACATGAGAAAAGACATGCAAGAATTGAAACCTGAGGATGTGGTCTTCTCAGTAAGTGGAACAGCAAGGAAACCACACTTACACTTAAAGGGAACAAACAGCAAGTGTAAAAGCCTTGACATGAGAAAAGTAGGGATGCCTGTGTTGCTGGAACAAGTGAATGAGAAGCATGGCAGAAGATGAGGTTCGAGAAGGAGGCAAGATCCAGATCACCCAGGGCCAAATAAGCCTAAGCAGGAGTTTGGATTTCATTCTAAATGTAACAGGAAACTGCTGAAGAATTTTAAAAGGAAAGCAATATGATCTGATTTGCATTAGTAATAGTAAAAATAGTAAATATCACCTTGCCTTCCTGTAGAACAGACAGCAAGGGGGTGAGAATGATAGCAGGGAGGCTACTGGAGGAAAGGGCCACATTGGTCTAGGGCAATATCCACCATAGATACTGACCAGACACAAGGATCAAAACGTGGTGGGATTCCTGCTGTGTCAGGTGTTAACCGTTTAGTTCCTATATCAAGGGGAGTCATAGGGTGTGTCAGAGGAAAACTCAGAGTGGCTGGCAGGGGCACCTGGCAGGCTCAGTGCAATGGCTAAGAGTCTATGTACCAGCTGGCCAGAATTACTTTATTTTATTTTAATATTTTAAAGACCAGTGCAACTGGACATGTGCATTCTATCTGTCTCAGCCCTGATTATGAAGATGGTAAGAAGTGTTCAGAATTTATTTTGAGGATAGGAACTATAAATAATAGGCTTGCTGATGAATGTTATAAGTAGGACCTATGCCTTATAAAAGTAAATGTGATAAGACTTTGTGCTTAACATTTGTTATAAATTCTTCTAAAATATATTGCTTAACTTTATAGTCCAGTAAAGAAAATAATTTTTAAAAATAGTTTTTTGGGGTTTTTTTGCTGATGTGAATGTTTATGGTTTGGGGATTATTTTCGTTGGATAATCATGTAGGGGCAGAGATATGAGATACTGGGATAGACAGCAAATGACTTCAGTATAAAAACTAAAACATTATTTTTAACTAAGTATTGGTTATTGACTCAGTTTCTTCTGATCAATCTTTTTTCTTTAAGTCAAATGTAGGAAGGAATTTTGTTTACTGAAGATACTAAAGCTAACTATTTTCTGATTAAAAGATAGAATGTGAACTCCTGGGTCTAAAGAACTTTAAAAATGGTAGTCTTCCTATATTTCATAACTTTAAATGAAACAACATTTCTTTAGGATTCCATTTCTCTTCTTTGATTTAACGTGCTTTTTCACATTGAAAACCACATAGCACTGAGTGTATACCAGACCTTGGCAATGAGTTAGAGGATATAAATCAATCTGTAAGTAAAACTGAAAAGCTTCAGAGTTTTATAAAGAAGCTATTTTCTGAGCTGGGCTAAGAATTTGAAAGGCACTTTTAAATAAACTTTCCCCATTCAAACTTTTTCCCCCATTTTAATTTTAACACTTTATTCATTGATTTCCTTGGCAATATTAGATCATAAGAGCAGGATAACAAGTCATGATAAGTAATTCCATCTCAAATTAGTCACAAAATTCCCCTTGCTTCAGAGGCTGAGAGAACTCTAACGAGTAGAATCAGATTTTGTTCACCACGTGGTTATTATTTAAGAGAAGTCGTATTGCCAGCCTTATTGCTGTCAGTTAACTTAGAAGTCAGTGTCCACATGATTTTGAAAATGTGAAACCTGGTTGACAGTTGCCAAGAAAAATTTTGAAAGCCTCTCGTGTATTGTTTTGGGGCACCTGGGTGGCATAGTCTGTTCAGCGTCCGACTCTTGGTTTGGGCTCAGGTGGTGATCTCAGGTTTGTGAGATTGAGCCCTGCCTTGGGCCCTGCACTCAATGTGGAGTCTGCTTCAGACTCTCAGCTGCCCCTCCAGCTCATGCTCTCTCTCTCAAATAAATAAATCTTTAAAAAAATAGTTGTGTCTCGTTTTACATAATGGATATGTACCTGAAATGTTTCAAATTAATCAAATCTAAGTAATATTCAGAATAAGAAAGGGAGTATACTGTTCAAATACAAATGCTGATCAATCCTTCTGAAGCAAACAGAGAATCTCTAGTTATTCTGATTTCATGTAAATCGAGGTTTGGCTTGGAGTGGAAGTATATCTCTTATAAATGGTAAAAATCCCCAGGGATAGTTCATGAAAGACTATGACATTGTGGTGTTTGAATAGTCAAAGTGGAAAGCAATTAAATAAATCATTTAATATTATAAAGACAAAAATAATTGGGGTTTGTGACTTGATTCAGATTTTTAAAAATTGATTTCAGGGCAGACAGAGACCAAGAGTCTACTGTTTTTATTTTATTTTATCTTGTATTGCTAAAAAGTAAATTCTTTACCAGTGCCATGGGATGACAACAAAGATCACTGTGTTAATATCCTGGGTTCAGAGAAGAACATCATTGATGATTCCATTATAAGTTTCAGTTTCCTTACCTCAACTGTGGAAAGAAGGTAGAGGACATACACTGCTGGATTCTATTAAATTCTCTATTCTAAATCTTACACATTCACTGGTGGTCTAAGTAATACATCCAAAAATGTGCACACAGATTATATTTTATTTGGAGTGCAGTAACTATTTATTTAGCATTACTATGTTTTAGGATGGTAGAGTCATTCATTCATTCTCAAATATGAATTAAGAAAAAACTTTGTGGGGTGCCTGGGTGGCTCAGTCGTTAAGCATCTGCCTTAGCCTCAGGTCATGATCCCAGGGTCCTGGGATCAAGCCCCAAATCAGGCTCCCTGCTCAGCGAGAGGCCTACTTCTCCCTCTCCCACTCCCCCTGCTTGTGTTCCCTCTCTCGCTGTGTCTCTCTCTGTCAAATAAATAAATAAAATCTTTAAAAAAAAAAAAAAGAAAAAATTTTGTATAAGTCATTGTTTTACAAGGCAATTCTGTATGTGAACAGGTCACATTCTCTTAAAAAAGTATGAATTAATGGGGAAGGCATGAAATCTTGCTGTTTGCAATGACATGGATGGAGCTAGAGTATATTATGCTAAGTGAAATAAGTCAGTCAGAGAAAGACAAATACCATAAGATTTCATTCATATGTGGAATTTAAGAAACAAAACAGATGAACATATGGCCAGGGGGAAAAGAGAGAGAGGGAAACAAACCATAAGAGACTTTTTTTTTTAAGATTTTATTTATTTATTTGAGGGAAAGAGAGAGCACATGCGCAGGGGGCGGAGAGACAGAGGGAGAAGGAGAAGCAGGCTCCCACTGAGCAGGGAGCCTGATGTGGGGCTCGATTCCAGGACCTGGTTTCATGTCCTGAGCAGAAGGCAGACGCTTAACCATCTGAGCCACCCAGGCGCCCTCTAGTCTTGCTTTAATGTAGACTCTTAAGGATAGAGAACCAACTGAGAGTTGATGGAGAGAGGTGGGTGGGGGGATGGGCTAGATGGGTGATGGGGATTAAGGTGGGCAATTGTTATGATGAGCACTGGGTGTTGTATGTAAGTGATGAACCACTGAATTCTACTCCTGAAACCAATATTGCACTGTATGTTAGCTAACTAGAATTTAAACAAAAATTTGAAGAAGAAAAAATGGGGAAGGCAGACAAGTAAACTGGAAATTACAAAACAGCATTAGGACTTTGATAGAGAAAATCCAAGGCAATGAGAATATCTATACTAGTTGTAGGTAGGGGTGAGGTTGCAGACTATGTCACAGTAAGCTTCCTAAAGAAAGTGACAGTTAAGTTATAACCTAAAACGTGAGTAGGAAGTAGCCCATTAATGAAAATTTGAGGAGCTAAAAGCCATATGATTTTGGTAATTCAAAATTATGTAGGTAAAAATGAATATTTCACATTCAGAGAGTTATAATTTTAGTGTGAATGGAACATGGTGGGAAGAGAAGTGAGATGGATTTTGGAGATTATATAATAAAGAACGATTCTGTATAGCTAATGCTTTGTGTGGATTTTATTCTGAGAGCACTGGGGAGCCATATAAGTTTTTTTTGTTTTGTTTTGTTTTATTACGTTATGTTAATCATCATACATTACATCATTAGTTTTTGATGTAGTGTACCATGATTCATTGTTTGCGTATAACACACAGTGCTCCATTCAATACATGCCCTCTTTAATACCCATCACCAGGCTAACCCATCCCCCCACCCCCCTCCCCTCTAGAACCCTGTTTGTGTTTCAGAGTCCATAGTCTCTCATGGTTCATCTCCCCCTCCGATTCCCCCTCCATATAAGTTTTTAAGAGGAGCATGATATAATTAAGTTTGCACTTTAGAAAGATTTCTTTAGCTACAGTGGAGAAAATAAGTTGAGGATGGAAAACTTCCAGACCAGAGGCCCCCAAAAACCTGCTCCGAGATTAGAGCAGACATTCCTATTAGAAATGTTGGTAGCCTGAACTAAGATAGTAGATAAAAATAGAGAAGTGTTTGGGATGGAGAATTATTAGAGATTGGATTGATTGGTTTGGATGAGGCATGAGAAAGGAGAGTTAGGAAAAACACAGGAGGAGAACTAGGCATAAGGGCAGGTTGTTAGACCAGTTGTGAACATGCTGAGATTGAATTAACTCTGGACATCCATATGGTGATGCTGAGGATAAAGTTATGTATATGCATCTGGAATTTAGGAAAGTAGTCTGGATTGGGAGTCATCAGCACTTAGGTGGCAAGTGAAGACTGGATATGGGTAAGCTTTCCCAGGGAGAAGTATAAACTGAGAGAAGAGCACCTAGCACAAAGCTCTGAGGCACACCAAGAGTTCATCCTGGATAAGGAACATGAATTTTTTAAACAATATTGAGGATAGCTACAAATAGGAAAACCAGAAGAGTGTAATTTCAGGGAATAGAAGAAAAGAGGAGAGGAAAATTTAACAGAGTCAGATGCTGCACAATGGTAGATGAGATAAATATGGGAAATTAAATCAAGGAAGTAATCAGTGAATTTGGAGCCAGTATTTTTAGAGAAACAAGTGTGGGCATGTCAGTGGGTAGAATTAAGATTCCAGTGGAATGAGAAAAGAAAAGATGATATTAGTGAAGAGTAATTAGGAGGATTGGGGCACCTGGGTGACTCAGTCAGTTAAGCGTCTGACTCTTGACTTCAGCTCAGGTCATGATCTCAGTGTCAAGGAATCAAGCCCCGTGTCGGGCTCCACGCTTAGTGTGGAGTCTGCTTGTCCATCTCCCTCTGCTCTTCCTCTCTCTCTCAAATAAATAAATAGATAAATAAATAAAATATTTTTTTAAAAAAGAGGAAGATGGTAGGGCGCCTGGGTGGCTCAGTTGGTTAAGCGACTGCCTTCGGCTCAGGTCATGATCCTGGAGTCCCGGGATCGAGTCCCCGCATCGGGCTCCCTGCTCGGCAGGGAGCCTGCTTCTCCCTCTGACCCTCCCCCCTCTCATGTGCTCTCTGTCTCTCTCATTCTCTCTGTCTCAAATAAATAAATAAAATCTTTAAAAAAAAAAAAAAAGAGGAAGATGGTAGCTCCATGATATGAGCAAGGTGGCATAGCAGCTAGAAGCTTAATAGAACCAGAGAAAGAGCCTCCTGGGGTGGCGGGGGGTGGGGGGAAGAGCCTCCTAGGCTCACCGCTGAATTAGTTTGCTAGGGCCACCATAACAAAAGGCTATAAACTGTCTGGCTTAAATAACAGAAATTTATTTTCTCACAGTTCTGGAGGCTGGAAATCCAAGATCAAGGTGTTGGTAGGTTTGGTTTCTTCTGAGGCCTCTCTCTTTAGCTTACCGAGGGCCTCTTTCTCGCTGTGTTCTCACATGGTCATCCCTCTGTGTAAATCTCTTTTTCCAATAAGGACAACCGTCATAGTGGATTAGGGCCCACGTAACACCCTCATTTAACCATATCTCTTTAAAGGCCCTATCTCTAAATACAGTCACATTCTAAGGTACTAGGGGAAGCCTTCAACATATGAATTTGGTAGGGGGAGACATAGTCCCCCAGACACTCAGTCCATAACAACTGCCAACCTTGCGGTTTGGGAAGGCCATGTGCATTCCCCAGGTTTCACCAGCTCAGAAGCAAGTAGAGCTTGCTTATGAAACAATAAGCTCTGATGCAGGGACAATCCTAAGAGGCCAAGCTTAAAATTAAAATCACGCTTATCTCTGGCAGTCTGGAAGACTATGTGCAGTTCTTTCTCAGGAAATAGCAGAGAGGAATCATCAGGGATCCTGGTACCTGATGAACATGAGCAAACAAGGTAAACTCCCTGAGCTATGATTGCAGCCTCCAAGCAGCAACACATCCAGCGGCATAAGGGTAAAAATCTAACTGGCTGAGGGGGCTTGAATACAACCTCTGACCTAGGAATGACCTCTAAGTACCCAAGATAAGAGATAAAATAAAGGGAAAATACCTGAGTAGGGACAACAGAGGCTGCGCGCAGTGGAGAAAATAGACTTCACAGAATGAATTCAGCCAAGTTATTAAATAAACTTTCAGCTGCAGGATGAACAAGTTCCGGGGATCGATGGATAGCATGGTGAGTGTAGTAAATAATACTGTTCTGTATACTTGAAATTTGCTAAGAGAGTAGATCTTAAGTGTTTTCACCATATTCATACACACAATGGTAACTATGTGAGGTGAATGGAGGTATCAATTAGCTTGATTGTGGTAATCACTTCACAGTATATTCATATAGCAAATCACAAAATATACACAATTTTAAATCCTAAATATACACAATTTTTATTTGTCAATTATACCTCAATAAAACTGGAAAACAAAAAACAAAAACATGTACACACAGTTTTTCATAGCTATTCATAGCAGCTTTATTTTTATAGGCCCAAAAGTGATAACAACCCAAATTCTTACCAACTAATGAAGAGATGAACAGAATATACTGGATCTTTACAATGGAATATTATTTGGCAATAAAAAGTAATGAAGTATTGATTCATGCTACAATATGAATGGATCTTGAAAACATGCTAAGTGAAAGAAGCCAGTTGTAAAAGACCACATGTATGTAATATAATTTATATGAATTATCCAGAAAAGTCAAATCTATAGAGATAGAAAGATTACTGATTACTAGAGGCTGAGAGGAGGAGGGAATGTGGAGTTACTGCTAATGAGCATAGGGTTTGTTTTGGGAGCAACAAAATGTGCTAAATTTATATTCTGGTGATGTTTGTACAGTGCTGTGTATATACTAAAATACATTGAATCATACACTTTAAATGGTTTATATCTCAATGCTATTGTTAGAAACATGAATTATAAAATAGTGCAATGTTTCTATATTAGAGTGTACCTCAAGATTTCAGCTCCCTTTAAAACCTCCTAATACATTTGGCCTTCCCTTTAAAGATAAGAATATCTTAGCTTTATTTCAAATATTATACTAAAATACCCCCTCTAGCACAATAAATGTGTTTCTTATGTTTGAATGCTGCCATTTGCACTCTCTCAAGTAGAAATAATTCTGAAAGAGTTGAATGTTTTAACATCATAATCAGAATGCTGATTATTATTGAACTGACTGTTAAACAAGCTTGTCCATTGTAGTAAGATTATTGAGTCTATTCATATTGCAATCTATTGCTAAGGTTGTATGTAGGTTTGGTTAAACAGTGGCAAAAAAAAATCTCCATATTTGTTGCCCAGTCAGTAAGTTATGTAATCTTCAGACTGGCTTCAGTATTATGATTCCTTTTTGTATTTAGTCAAATGAGCACCTTATTTTTCACCATGTTCATATTAGAAGCCTGCCATTCTGTGAGCATTTACTTCCTGTATTTCCATGGCTGAAGGCTTAAAAATGAATTTAACCTTGAAAACAGCCATTAGAATTAAGTGAACCAGTTCAGTCCAACAAACAAGATGTACAAACCATTAAATTTCCAAAATCAGGGTGATGTTGACCAGATATTTGTTCTGCTTCCTACTAAGTTAACTACCAGTGTTCCCTGTTTAAAACCCAGGACAAATAATGTTTTTAATCATAGGATATACCCTGGCCCTGAGATCATTTTGCACATATAAAATTTAGCTTTATTAACTATTAGCAAGAAGCCTCCCCTACCATGACTCAATTCATCTTAATGAATAAAGTCAGTCAGAATCCAAACAACTCAGAAAAATTACATATAAAGAAAAGATTTAGTTTGCTACCAATACTAATGAATGATTTAGATGTTATAGTCTTTCTGTGGGAAATGGATAAAATACAAAAAGCAAACAAAAATGACCAGGAACTAGTAATGAGCCTGCTAGTATGTAAAGTCATGCCAGTATTATCTAAATGGATATACAAGCAAAGAAAAGGAATAAAAATTATTCAGAAAATAAAGTGCTGATGCTGAGGGAAGAGATGTGAGTAGATGATAAGTTAAAAGGGATCTATGTTCCTATCTTTCTCAGATGTAATTTGTGAATCCCAGAAAAAGGACAGTGTACTTATTTGATGTTCTTGTCTCACAGATCTGAAAATATTTCTGTGATAGAAACAGAGTGATCTTCTGTAAAGGTTTGGATAAATTGATTCAATACATAGACATGGCCATTCCTTGGTTAAACTATGAGGGACTTGTAATTTATGTTTGCTTTCCTCCTTCCTTCTCATTTTTGGCTTCTGTTGCAACCTTCCCCTTACTCCAAGGGGAAGCCTGTCCTGAAGATCCCCTGATATGCTCTTACCACAACCAAAAGTATAGCTTCACCTTCATCAAGATGTACATTTATTCCTTTAGAACCTGATAATGTCTGGAAGTTGGAAGTGATTTTTGGGTCCAAGGTGAAAGAATAAACCTAAAAGATCCTACATTTGAAAAGAGTAAATTTGTGCATGAGAAATAGTGAATACCTAATGATTTACACAGCAATAATTGAAATGGGAGTGAGGGTTTAAAATTATCTTGGAGGAAAAAGGCCTGCTTTTACCCCAAGACAGCACTCTGGAAGAGGTGTGGATTCTGTGAAGTTAGGCTTTGAGCATCTCTTTCCATTTAGTTCCTTTATGTTCAAATAAGGAAGGTATTTTAGAAATATAGTCCTTTGGGTTTTCATACTTTTTTTCTATGGACAGACCTAGAATTTGCAGTTTGTTCCTTAGGGATCATTTTGGATGCTGAGAAATAGAGAGACCAAATAGGTGGAGCTCCAAGAAGACCACTTGTGTTCAGGAACTTTGATCCATCTAAAGATGTATTTAATATATTCACAACCCTAATAGGATTTAATTTGAACAAAAAGTTGATAGATGTAGGGCGCCTGGGTGGCTCAGTTGTTAAGGGTCTGCCTTCGGTTCAGGTCATGATCCCAGGGTCCTGGGATTGAGCCCCACATCAGGCTCCCTGCTCAGCGGGAAGCCTGCTTCTCCCTCTCCCACTCCCCCTGCTTGTGTTGTCTCTCTCACTGTCTCTCTCTCTGTGAAATAAATAAATAAAATCTTTAAAAAAAAAAAAGTTGATAGATGTTCCTGCCATAAAACTTGAATCTAAATATTTTTTCTTTTTTATTTTATTGTTATGTTAATCACCATACATTTCATCATTAATTTTAGATGAAGTGTTCCATGATTCATTGTTTGCGTATAACACCCAGTGCTCTATTCAGTACGTGCCCTCTTTAATACCCATCACCAGGCTAACCCATCCCCCCACCCCCCTCCCCTCTAGAACCCTCAGTTTGTTTCTCAGAGTCCATAGTCTCTCATGGTTCATCTCCCCCTCCTATTTCCCGCCCTTCATTTTATCCTTTCTACTATCTTCTTTTTCATATATATATATATATATATATATATATATATATATATATATATATATATAATGTACTATTTGTTTCAGAGGTACAGGTCTGTGATTCAACAGTCTTGCACAATTCACAGCACTCACCATAGCACATACACTCCCCAGTGTCTATCACCCAGCCACCCCATCCCTCCCACCCACCACCACTCCAGCAACCCTCAGTTTGTTTCCTGAGATTAAGAATTCCTCATATCAGTGAGATCATACGATACATGTCTTTCTCTGATTGACTTATTTCGCTCAGGATAATACCCTCCAATTCCATCCACATCGTTGCAAATGGCAAGATTTCATTCCTTTTGATGGCTGCATAATACTCCATTGTGTGTGTGTGTGTGTATATATATATATATACACACACCACATCTTCTTTATCCATTCATCTGTTGATGGACACCTTGGCTCTTTCCATAGTTTGGCTATTGTGAACATTGCTGCTATAAACATTGGGGTGCAGGTGCCCCTTCAGATCACTACATTTGTATCTTTGGGGTAAATACCCAGTAGTGCAATTGCTGGGTCCTAGGGTAGCTCAATTTTCAACTTTTTGAGGAACCTCCATACTGATTTCCAGAGTGGCTGCACCAGCTTGCATTCCCACCAACAGTGTAGGAGGGTTCCCCTTTCTCCGCATCCCCACCAACATCTGTTGTTTCCTGACTTGTTAATTTTAGCCATTCTGACTGGTGTGAGGTGGTATCTCATTGAGGTTTTGATTTGGATTTCCCTGATGCCGAGCGATGTCGAGCACTTGTTTGATCTCCGTTATTCTGGACTCTCTAGCTGTTTTCACATCAGTTCTGGTTATTAACTGACATAAGAAAGGATGGAAAACAAGCCCTCTTTATGAACCTATCAACAGCAATAGCATAAAAAGTGTCCAGGTCCTTCCCCTTTTCCCCAGACCCTCACACTGCTGATATGTAATAGATTAGATTTATTTAAACAAACTGAGCCAACAGTATGAAACACTTCTACTCAGAGATGAAGGATTGTTTTCTCTGATTTAAAGCAAATTTATTGGAACATGGTGCAAATTTTGAAGACCTTTTCTTTTATGGTATCTGAGCTTTAATTTCAAAGTCGTTCCTGTTTTGATGGGCAAAAGTTGACCCATAAGCAGGGTTCTAAAGCCATGCTAATCCCTTTCAGCTGACTAATGGAGCTTTCACAAAGTTCCTAAAGAAGCAAGATTTAGAAATACCTTACATTGTCCATATTTACCTGACCTCTTTTCCTATGAAAGTTAATTGTTTTTCCTCTCTTCAGTAGCCTCCAAAGCTCAAAATTTCATTTGTTGAGTGATTTGAGAAAGATTTCTCTTGATATGGCAGGACTGACTTTACTGGCATTATTTATGATTCTAGGTGCTTTCCTACATTATTGGAATGATATGAACTTATATGAATATGTTTCCTTTTAAAGTAGCAATCAGCTATATACATAAGCTTTTTCTTATATGTACCATGCACACATTTAAATCTTTCATTTCCATGAGATGAAATGTTATGCATTTGTCCTAGATTTTCATTACTAAATTTAGTTCATTTGCATTGTTACACAGATTAATTTCAGACATCTAAATGCAACTTTTTTGGACAAATCTTTTAGATTTGCAACAATGTATAAGGGAGAGGCATTTTGATTCTTTTTTTCTCATCAACCTAAGTATAGAACTGGTTAATATCCCCTCACCTTAGGTCCTCACTGTTGTAGCTGAGGCTAAACTGATCTAATTCTTCCTTCCTTTCTTTCTTTCCTTTCTTTCCTTCCTTTTCTTCCTTCCTTCCTTCCTTCCTTCCTTCCTTCCTTCCTTCCTTCCTTCCTTCCTTCCTTCTTCTTCTTTTTTTTTTTTTAAGTATCAGCAACTTCTAGATTGTGCTCAGGGAATTTCTTAAATGGCACTGTTTTGGACATGACATTCTCCTTGGGAAGATCCTCCCTGAAGACGCAGACCTTAAGAAAGAGCCTATGCCTTTGATAACCACAGCCAGTTTACCTCAGTCTGACCATAACTATGGCCAATTTTGTTCCAATTTGGACTTTATTCATACCTTTTTTTCTCCCTCTGTAATTATCAGTCCTTGCTGATGAGCCACTCTATTTGATAGTGCATGGAAACCACCAGTTTTGCTAACCACAGTCAATACCACACTTTGTATTTCTAGCCCAGATTTACCACCACCCTGCATTTCTTTTCTGATCTAATTTGAACCCAGTGGTGCACCCTCACTGGCAGGCTTATCCCTCACTCCTGGACTCTTATCAAGTGACAGAGAAGTTTACCTGATGTATCTTGCACCTGACCTTTTCTCTGCTTCTTTTGGATTCCCTTCTGTGGCTCTATACCCAGAAGCTTCACACTTCTGGGTCTTGTGCCTTATGTCTGGATTTTTAAGAGGCATCTACCATGTTAACAATTCTATCCTTCACGCGTTTATGTTTCGTTAATTTTTACATTTATCATCTCTAACTAAGATGCCAATTTCACCAGTTAGGAACTCTGACAGGTTCCTGAATATGAACATAGCCCACTAATGCCTCCGTAGTAGTATTTCTTAGGAAAGTGATAGGAGGAAGTCTAGATTGCCATCAGGTATAAATTAATGTGCAGCAAGTCTCATACATGAGTCTCATACTAAGGTTCTCAATAACTGTGTGTTCTTGTTCACAAAATATTAAAGGATAATAGCAGCTAACAATTATACAGAATTTGCTAAGTATTAGGGCACTACATGATTTGCTGTATTTGACTTTAACAGCCCTGTGATCTGGACATTATTATCTGTATTTGACACATGAGGAAACTAAGAATTAATTAGTTAAGTAACCTGCCCTTGGCAACTCAGAAGGGATGAAACTCAAATTTGGAATCTGATTGATCTCAAGTCCACATACCTTAATGCCATACTGCTTTAAAAGAAGATAACAAGGATGAAAATTTCATCTTGTTCATGTATGAATCTGTAGTCAGTGTCTAGCATGATGCCTAGCTTAAGAAGTTACCAAATGACTAAAAATTAATTGTGTTGCCATTGGACTAGCTTATAAAGCCTTCTAATTACTGTGGGTGACTAGTCTTTGCAATAATCATTGAAACTACAGCCTCTCACTCTAATCATTACCTTAGAATATTCTTTGGTCTTTAGATTGTAAGTACTGTGACCTAATGTACCTATGGTAGAATTTGATGCAATGCATTTCTTTGTTACCGGCAATACTAGAGCATGAATTACCCATATACTGCTATATACCTAACAAATTCTATCTCTCCAAAATGTGTTGGCTATTTCCTCCAGCACCAGCATATTGGAGGACTACTCTAGCCTTGTTCAGTGTCAGTTCTGTTTCTCTACATCAGACAGGTCTACTCTCCAGTTGGATCCGTGCAATTTTACAATCCTAGCTCTATACCTTGGGCTCTGCCTATGTAATGTCAACAACTCTGTGGCTTCCCACTGTCACCCAGAGCTTCAGACCCAGTGCCACTCCCATAGACTCTCCCATACCACTTGATTAGCCTTTAACATCTAGCTCTGACTGGGACTGCCATCTCCTTTGGATCATCTGAGGTTTGTGCTGCCATTCCTACATCACTGAACTGGTACCCCAATAACCTAACAACCCTCTCTCTGGGTTTTCATCCCTTGTGTCTTCTCTTTGTTCTGCACTCTTAAGACTTATATCCATTCTAAGAGCATTTAGTAATTTTGGTGATGAGGTAAGGCAAAAATATCCAAATAAATGAAATGTGAATTCCATGGATAGATTATGTAGTGCATGAATATCAGTTCAGTTATAGCTGAAGTGCCTAGCACAGAGCTTGACTCATATTAATCATTCAAAAAAATTTGAAGAGTAAATGAACGAATGCAGAATTCTTATCCAATAAAGCCTATCCTTCTTATATGCAGAGGGGGATCACAGTCCCATGCAATCAGAAATGGCCCACTTTGGTGTTATTTCTATGTGTTACACAGGCAAAAATTTTCTGAGTGTTTAAAATATGTTCCGTCCCTTTTACTTGTTGATATCTGAAATGTTCTTGACCTAAAAATCAGAGTTGCTTGTAAATCTATGATATCGTATTATTTCCTGGGGGCAGATATTTCTTTGCTGTGAAAGACAAAACATAAGAGGCTTAGGTGCCTGCAGGAAAAGGTAAGATAACTAATGCAGAGATGAATAGCTAGGAAAAATCAAAACAGATTTTGCTTACTTCTCAATTCTGCCAGTGATTGGGGTAGGCAAAATTTTCCCTTCTGTCCTTGCAGCATTTTAGGACATTTTTGACAGAATGATAAATGCCAAGAACTTTTAATGTAGGGTTAGGAGATGGTGATATAAGGCAGGGGCTAACAGAGGAATGAAACCATAGGGTCCAGTGAACTCCTCTCATTTAAGTCATGTGGTTCTCTTTTTTTTTTTTTTTTAAAGATTTTATTTATTTATTTGAGACAGAGAGAGCACATGAGAGGGGGGAGGGTCAGAGGCAGAAGCAGGCTCCCTGCCAAGCAGGGAGCCTGATGCGGGACTCGATCCAGGGACTCCAGGATCCTGACCTGAGCCAAAGGCAGTCGCTTAACCAACTGAGCCACCCAGGCGCCCCTAAGTCATGTGGTTCTTAATGAAGGTCAGTTTCCAGAAAGAGTATATGTCTAATTAAGTTATGCACAAACACTCTTTCTGAAGAATATTATGTTAATCAATTTTTCTTTTCATCTCTATTATACCAGGCCTTTCTTTTTCTTTATCATTTATTTTACTTTTAAAACAATCATTTGTGATTCAAACAGTTTTATTATGATTCCTGATAGCCTTTGCATGGAATTTAGTACATTTATTATTTCTTATTACTATTGCTATGCAGGTCAAATTATTAATTTTAGAATCATCATGTAGCTTTAGAATATTTTGTAACTTGCCTCTCCTAGGGAAATTTTATTTGATGTGTTCTTTATGAAATCTGTAGATAATAAGGCCTAATCCTTTTTGAATTTTTATATCTGTTAGCATTTCTACAGAGTCTATTCATTGTTTTACATAAAATGAATGGAGAATATTTAAAAGTGTAACATATTCTTGGGAAATTTTTGAATTTATTATGAATATCCGAAGTTCTGGGCAAGAGAAAAAAAATGTCTTTGAGATGTAGACTTTATTTGACAGATTAATGAAGCTCCCTTAATCCCAAATAATATAATGAAAAAGGACATACACCTAGACATATTTCTGGTAAAATTATTATGTTTCTCAATTTAAAAAAGAAAATATCACATGCTTTTATTTAGAAAAAAAATTTATAGATGTGAAAAGTCAAAGTAGCTGGAAGCTAGTATAAATAGTGAAATAACATCTATACATAAAAAAGAGGAAGTGATTGGGATGAGCAATCCTGAAGTCACCCAAAATTTCAGTTCCCTGTCATGATGAAAGAAAGATATTGTTGGATGAGCAAAGAATTAGGGGGAGTATTAGCCATTTACCCTTCCAGATAAAATAATCACAACAGGGTTCTGACTGAACAACTGATTAAGCAAAACCAAGATCTCTAGAACAAGCAATGCATACACATAGTTAACCCTAAAAACACAATGTTAGAGTGACTGAGAGTTTGCAATATAAATGCTAAATAAGTATTCCTGAAGTACAAGTGAAACCGAGACAGGGCATTTGGGGAAATGTACTGACTGACTGAATCACAACCTGCTACACTGAATGTATATCTTGTGGGTTAGGATGAATGGCGGTGAGGGTGGGAGGTGAGCTGTAGTAGGGGGAAATAAACCATTTCCAAGGCACATCTTTGGAGTAGGGAAGCAGTGAAGGAATAGAACATGTTGCTGAGAAGGAAATAGAGCGTATCTTGGTAACCTTTGTCTTCAGTGTGCAGGATGTGCTTTAGCATTTTTTTGTAGAGCAGGTCTTTTGGCAACAAATTCTCTCAGCTTTTGTTTACCTGAAAATGTCTTTAGTTTACGTTTATTTTGGAAGAAAAGCTTAGTAGATATAGAATCCTAATTTTCCCCAGCATATTACTCTACTATATAAAAATTGAGAAAGTTACAGTTTGTGAAATTTGGTAATAATTGAGGAAATGGCTTCTGCTGTCTTTTTTCCTCAGGACTGATTGACATGGCCTGCTTTGCATGGTAAAGTATCACTTACTTGTAACAAAACTACACAGCAGAGATGGACCTGCCCTAGCAACGACAGAGATGTGTGTGTTTTGTGTATGTTTTGTGTGTGTGTGTGTGTGTGTACTTATATTCCTAATTAAGATCATGAGCCCATTTTACACTTTGCCAATAATGTAAGAAATAGAAATGAGATAAATGGGATAAAATTTCCAATTGATATCAATGATTTTTTTCTTCTCTTTTTTAAAGTAGGCTCCATGCCCAGCATGGAGCCCAACTTAGGGCTTGAACTCATGACCATGAGATCAAGACCTAAGCCGAGATCAAGAATCAGAGGTTTAACTGACTGAGCCACCTAGATGCCCCTATTTCAATGATTTTTAATAGCACTTCTGCTATTCAGGTGGGGCCAAATCATGCAGTGCTTTGCAGGACATTGTAAAGATGGAATTTTGTCTACTTGAAATGAGACACCATTAAGGAGTTTTAAGTTGGGAGTGACATGATCTGATTTATTTTTATAACAAAATCACTAGGAAAGGAGAACTAACTGGAGGAGGACAGCAGTAGATGCATAAAATCCGTTTGGGGGCCTTTGCAGTAGTCAATGCCAGTTTTGTAGGTTAGACTACATTGGTAGCAGTGAGATGGAGATATATTTTGGAGGTAGAACTAAGAGGACTTGTTCTAGAAATGGATGTGAGGAGTGAGGGAAAGAAAGGAGTTAAGAATGATTCTCAGGTTTCTAGCTCTAGGAACTGTGAATTGTGGTGGCATTTATTGGGAGGGGAAGGAATAGAAGACCAGTTGGGGAGGAATACATTTTCAAAGAATTAAGTAGGTTGTTACATAGATATGATGGTTGATTTTATGTTTCAACTTGACAAAATTTTGTGTCAACTTGACTGGGCTAAGAGATGGCAGATAGCTGGTAAAATTATTTTTGGGTGTGTCCAGAAGAGACTAGCATTTGAATCTACATACTGAGTGAAGAAGATTGTCCTCACCAATGCAGGTGGGCATCATCCAGTCCATTGGGAAACTGAGTAGAACAAAAATGTGGAGGAAGGGCAAATTTCTGATCTGTTTGAGCGGGGACACCCATCTTCTCCTGCCCTAGGGCAGGGGCACTCCTGGTTATTGTGCCTTTGACCTTGTACCAGCACTTACATCACAGGCCTCCTAGTTCTCAGGCCTTTGGACTCGGACTGAGGCTTACACTTCTGGCTCCCCTGGTTCTCAGGCCTTTGGGTTTGTATTGGAACTACACCACCAGCATGCTTGGGCTTTCAGCTTTCAGATGGCAGATGGTGGAACTCCTCAGCCTCCATAATAGTGTGAGCCAATTCCTCATAATAAGCTTCCTTCTATATATCTATGTATATCCTAATGGTTCTGTTTCTCTAGAGAATGCTAATACAGTAGGCAAGTGGATATTCAAGTCTGGAACTGAAAAATCATGCCTACATTGAATTAAAATTTGGAAATGATCAGTATGTAAATGGTACTTAAGGCCACAAACTGGATGAGATTGCCTCAGAGTCAATTCTAGAGAAAAGAAAAGGACTCAGAAGGAGACTTGATGATATTACTCAAATCAATATCTTAGCTTTCTTTTCAGTTTTATTGATATTATTATGTCCATAAGATGCTATTTTAATTATACTAGCTCTACAATAAGTCTTTATACCTGTGAAAAGAAGTCATTACTTATTACTCTTCTTTTTAAAATTTTTTTGCTTTTCATCTATATTTTCTTACCTATAAACTTACGTATCACTTTACAAAGTCAAAAACTTCCTCTTGATATGTGACACTAGTTATAATTTTGTGAATGTTATAAAAAGGATATAAAAGTATAAAAAGAAATAATGTAAAAAAGAAATAACATTGATATTTTGTTTGGTATCACTGATTTAATTTTTGAGCTAGACAAGGTATTAGAGCTTGTCCAGCCTATCAAGATGAGGATACTTACGGAGCATAGGATTGGGTGAATGATCAAGAAATGGCCCAGAGAGATATGGTTCTGGTGAAGGTGAGGAAGCACAAGGTCACATGAGTTGGTAGCCACTGACTAGGTATCCTGCCCCATCTCCAGATGGTTCCAAAGCATTGGAACCATTAAAGGAAAAACCCATAATTTACATTCAAAGTATGTGGAACTAGATTAAATTTGGACCATGTGACTATTTCTGAGAACAGGTTTTAATTTTTACTCTTACCTTTTAAAAGCACCAAAAGTCATCTTATCTCAGTGGATTAGAAAATATTCAAGCTCTGCTCTGAGGAAGGAACACTCCTTTTCCCACCTCATCTCTCCCAACTTGAAATTTGAAGTGTGATGTTCAAAAAGCCTAAAGCTACTTATAATCTTGCAAGTTCTTCTTGCTCTCCCTGTCAGTGCCTTTGTGCTTGCAGCTCTCTCTGTCTGCTTTACTCTATTGCCATCTCTTTTTGTCTGACTAATACCTACTCATTTCTGAAAACCCAGCTCAGAAATCTCCCTCCTTAGGAGCTCCTAAGCCTCTTTCTGTTCAAGTGCCTTTTTTTGTGTGCTTCCCAACTGTCTCATACTTATCTCTCTCACAACAAGTATGATAATGTGTTGTAATGCCTGTGTACTTCCTTGTGCCCTTCACTAGAGTATGACTTCTTGGAAACTCAAGGAGGGTCTCTTTCATCTCTGCATCCCCAGCACCTAGAGAATGCTCAGCATAGATCAGACATTCAATAAATATTTGTTGAATCAATACACAGCCAATCTAACTTCTTTTTTTTGTTTTGATTTAAAAGATTTTATTTCTTTATTTGACAGAGAAAGACATAGCAAGAGAGGGAACACAAGTGGGGGTGGGGTGGGAGAGGGAGAAGCAGGCTTCCCGCTGAGCCGGGAGCCTGATGCAGGGCTCGATCCCAGGACCCTGGGATCATGACCTGAGCTGAAGGCAGACGCTTAAAGACTATACCACCCAGGCGCCCCATAGCCAATCTAACTTTTTTTTTTTTTTAAGATTTTATTTATTTATTTGAGAGAGAGAGAGCACAAGAGGGGGGAGCGGGAGAGGGAGAAGCAGACTCCCCGCCGAGCAGGGAGCCCGATGCGGGACTTGATCCTGGGACTCCAGGATCATGACCTGAGCCGAAGGCAGTCGCTTAACCAACTGAGCCACCCAGGCACCCCCAATCTAACTTCTTAAGAAGAATTTTACTTATATGAAGAATTTTACTTATATGAAGAAAGAGTTAAAGAACTCTCCAAATTTCACACTTTAATAGGACCTGTAACTCTGAAATATATATAAAAAAGAGAGATTATAAGTGTAAGGGTTGAATACATTAACTTGAAATTCATTTTCTCCTATCATTGATTGGAACCATTTCTAAGAGAAATAGATGTCAGAAGCTTATGTAGTGTGAATAGGACAGCCATTTAAAACCTAATCATTTCCCACCCCCCCAGGTTCTGAAGCTGATAATAGATTTTAGAACCAGGGGGCTTGGTGTGGTGGAGAGAGTGCCATGCTCTTCAGGTAGATGTGGCTCAAAAATGTGGCCTTTGGGACACACTCCTTGCAAAAAAAGACATCTCTTTCACAATCTTCTGGAAAAGATGTTCCTGACAGTCAGTAGATGCCAAAGGTATGAAAAAGAGCCTCCGAGCACAGAGAAAATAAATGATCTGTTCCACTGCTATATCTAGTGTTCTCGGGAACTTGAAACTTGAATTTTGTCTAAATATAAAACACATGGCAAAGCAGGCCTTCTTAGTTTTTTTTCTCTGGCATTTTGTCAGGTTTTGCTGGAAGAGAGCATCTCCTATTATGTAATAGAATTTCCCCTAATGGAGCCTGGTACAAAGATGAAACCATACTTTAGTATACTGAAGAAGAATAGGAAAAAAAAATTTTTTTAACTCAGAAAAACTAATACATTGCTCCAAGTTCTAAGTTCATAGAATAATAGAGTATCAAGGCTTGAAAGCAATTTCAGTATTTCTTAATTTCAACTAATGAGGAAACATATTAAGGATAGTGAAGTAAGTGGATCAAAGTCCCAAAAACTGTGGTATTCTAAGGGCATCAGACATGTAATCAAATAATATAAAACGTGATAATATACATGATATAATTGAAAATAAATCAGTGTTAGTTACTAGCACTATACTTTTATTTTGTAAAGGAAATATCTCCTTATCTATGATGGCAATCATCAAAATGTCTTTACTTATCAATGATAAATATTTTGGCACATGTATACATGGAAAGCAGGGTTGTGTTGAATTGCATGTTCAATCTCTTGAAAAGTAGATAAAGGCAGTGAGTTAGAAAATGAGGAAAATATCCAGATCACATCCTGTAAGTTCCAAGGATCACTAAGTCATCATTTAACCCCTACCTTTGGGATGGATGATACTGGAAACAGTATTAGAGGGATGCCTGGGTGGCTCAGTCGGTTAAGCGTCTGCCTTCTGCTCAGGTCATGATCCCAGAGTCCTGGGATCGAGCCCCGCATCGGGCTCCCTGCTTGGCGGGAAGGCTGCTTCTCCCTCTCCCACTCCCCCTGCTTGTATTCCCTCTCTCACTATATCTCTCTCTGTCAAATAAATAAATAAAATCTTAAAAAAAAAAAAGAAAGAAAACAGTATTAGAGAGTGACACTCTTGTTATATTTCCACAATTACTGGAGCAAATATCATAACCCTGCCAATCAGGAAATCCTCCATATACTCACCATATATCTAAAGGCATTTCTTCTTAAAGATAATCATATAATTTCTACACAAAAGCAAAATAATATTAATGAATAATGATGAAATGTTATTTCTTATAAAATTCTTCCACATAATTACTCTTTTGATCCTCATAAAAGTCCAGAATAGTACTTATATTTCCTTCATTTTTACATGTGGAATCCTGAGGCTGATAGGTTAAATGACTTGCCTGAAGAATTGATGAGGGCTGACGTCATGAGCCATGGAGTCAGGGGCAAGTGGGCTAACTAATACTTCCCTTGGGGGAAAGAATAGGGAACCTTCGATTCCAGATAAGGACCGATGTTTGGCAACACTGGCTACTAACCCTGCTACAATGGATTTTTTAAAAGGAGGACTGAATTTTTGTATTTAAATAGGGAGCCTATTATATACCTGATAATCTCCTAGGTTATTGCATTCATTTCCACAATGAACCTTCCCTATGACTAAAGCAAACTGGTATAATTTCAACAAGAGTTCTTGGCTTAAAGAGCCATGAACTGAACAACTTGGTTCCATAGAGGTTTGGTTTAAGTAGAAAATTAGTTATTTGTTTTTACACACAAACACACACGCACTACGTGTGTGTATATATATAAAGGCACATAATGACGTGGTTTTAACACAGGTTCTGAGTCAAGTAGACTGGATTCATATCCCCCAGCTCAGCTGTTTCCTAGTTGTTGGGTCTACCAGCTGTGTGACCTTGGAAAATCCTTGAGTCTGTATTTCTTCATCTACAAAATAGGAGTAAATAGAATACTTGTGAGACTGTAGTAAAAATTAAATGAGATAATGTTTATAAAGTGCTTAGCATATTTTTTAGCACATAGTAGTTTCAATAAATATTAGCAATGATAACATGTATATGGTATATGATTCCAAAAATAGATTTGAGGCAGCTATAAATATTCATTAAATAATAGTTTATTCACACAGACTAATAAATATATGAAGAAATTGAGGGGACAAGGAATTAGAGGATAATGAATAAGACAATGTTGATAATAAGATTAATACGTAATATTTGTGACAAAATGTCCTGTGCTTTTCTTTATGTAAGCCAGAAATATTGCTTCAAACTTCCTAGCAATTAATGCACAGAGGAAAACAAAGTTAAATTAAATTTTATCATGCCCCCAAATAAAAATAAAGCAATGTTTCAGGACAACACTATGTTTCTTTTGACTGACCAGTTCAGTGACTGTCTTTATTTTGTGGATGTTGTGACATTGTAAACAATGTCTTCAACATCTTCCGAATAAATACAAAAGTAAACTTTGCATTTCTTTTTTTTTTTAAAGAAATGTTTTTTTTTTTTTTTAAGATTTTATTTATTTATTTGAGACAGAGAGAATGAGAGAGACAGAGAGCACATGAGAGGGGGAGGGTCAGAGGGAGAAGCAGACCCCCCGCTGAGCCGGGAGCCCGATGCGGGACTCGATCCCGGGACTCCAGGATCATGACCTGAGCCGAAGGCAGTCGCTTAACCAACTGAGCCACCCAGGCGCCCAAACTTTGCATTTCTTATACATTGATGTAGACAAAGGCCTAAAACCAAAGTATAATTCAGTAAAGCTATTTCATGAGTGAGGGAGAACATATGACATATGCGTAATTCTTTGATGGCCTGGTGTAACTCCAATGTTGGCCCTGAATTTAGGGTACCTAGATATAAGTGAATTCAACTCAGCAAATCTTTTACAAATCTTTAATATTTATTAAAACCAACTTTTTGAGAATATATTGCCCAGAACAGAATGAAAGTTATACTTTCTGAGAATTATCTGGGAGTTTGATTTTTTGGGCCCAATTATGAAAGATTCATAAATTTTAATTATTAAATGAACTGGAAGTTGGGTTGATATTTACTTATTAGGTGTCTAGTCACATGACAGGCCACCATAAATCAAATCACCTAATTAGAGAGATAACATTATTTTTTTTTTCTCAGACTTTCCAAAATCATAGAAGTCTTTATTAAAACAACAAATGTGATTGGGCACCTGGGTGGCTCACTTGGTTAAGCATCTACCTGCAGCTCAGGTCATGATCCCAGGGTCCTGGGATCTAGTCCCACATCGGGCTCCCCCTACTCTTCAGGGAGGCTGCTTCTCCCTCTGCCTCTGCCTGCCCCTCCCCCTGCTTGTGCTCTCGGGCGTGCTCTCTCTCTTTCTGTCAAATATATAAATAAAATCTTTAAATAAATAAATAAATAAAACAAATGTGATAAGAGTAAGCTCCATGATGGAAGGAACTCTATCTTCTTTAGGGCTTGATCCCCAAACTACAACAATCCCTGACACAGGTGGTTATAAAAGATGAATTTTATTTTTTGAATAATGAGGGAATCAATAGGTGGAACAACCGATCTGAAGTAGAATCTGAAGAGCAGTCAAATACATAGGCTTCAAGACCTGAGAAGAATCTACAAATAGATGCAAAACTGAAGACACTAGCTAACATCCACAGGAAGATAATGGATTGCATTTCACCAGGCTCAATCTGCATTACCTATGAACCAGAATCCTTTGCATTACTGTCAGATTTCTACAATTTAGTTGTAAAATAGCTCAAAGACTGAGCAATAGGCTGACATCACAATGAAGTAAGTGCTAGACAGGAAAGTCAGTAATCCTTTCAGTCTTCTTCATATTTTTTTCCTACAGTAGGCCCTCTGAAGTATTTTTAATGAGCTAATCATGCATATTGATTAAATAATACATTTAAATTGGATATATCATATAGAGAAATATTTAAAAGAAATACAAAGGTATGATTTTTACCGTTCCTCACTATTCTTAGCACTGTAAATATAAATTCTTTTGGCAATTTGCCTTCAAATAGATAAGCTCAAGTCCTTTTGCTTACTTGTGTAAAAGTCTTCTGTGCCTGTATTGTTCTGTCTTTGGGTCTTTAGGGTCATTGCTTTTTTCTGCTACAGGTGCTCTCCTTAGAGGAGTATAATACTTCTTATATGCTTCCTTTAACTGCTGACAGTTTTTAGCTCTTTTGCTAAATTTCTGCTTACCCTTTTTTTCAAGGGAAAAAAAAAGTCAGAAATACGAGTTGCCCAGGGAATTAAAATTGGTTTCCAAAGTAAGGGCAGCCATTTTTTAAATTTTATTTTAATTAATTAATTAATTAATTAATTAATTAATTATGGGACTGAGCCCTTAAACCTGTGGAGTCTGATGCTTCCTCGGGTCATAAGTGTCAGAATTTCATTGATCTCTGGACACCTGGTTGGTGTTTGGAGAATTGGAGAATTGGTTGTTGGTGCTGCCAACACTAGGAAAGTGATGAGCAGAGAATGCTATGGAGAAGCCATAAGAGTTAGAAGAAATCCAAGAGATCACTGTGTGGTGGAAACCAAGGGAGAATTTTCTAAGAAGGAAATAAATGGTTACTAACATCAATGCTTCAAAGAAGTCAAGTAAGGAAAAGCCTGAGAAGTATGAATTGTATTTAGTACTAACTTTTGAAAGTAATGCCGGGGAGGAGTCAGGGTAAGAATGGGGTAAGGGTGGAGGAGGTCATAAAAAGGTGCTTGAGGAAAACCAGTTGCAGTGAATTTAAAAATTACCTCGAAATGAAAAAGTGAAAAATGCATAGTGGATATAAATTTTTTGACTCTGTGTCCCAAGCAATAATTCCAAGCTGTTTATATATTTTGTCATCCTAGGAAAGCTCAGTATTTTACTCTTGCTTTGTAGATGATGGTGACAAAATTACACAGAAGATAGCCCAAGGCAAAGAAGATGAGATACGAGCCTAGGTCTGCAGGACTGCACATTTTCTCTGTTTTTAACTACAACAGAAAAGCTGAGTTTCTCTGTCCTAAAAAAATTCTCAAATTGAGAACTTCTATTCCTCTAAGATACCAGATAACTGATTTCAGTTAATTTATAGGGTTCTCTTGGGTCACATCACAATAATCCAATTTAGTCAGACCTAAAGGGGGGCATCTTATATACTAGTGAGCGATCTTTTCTTTAAATCACTTCTTATAATGCTATTTTTGAGTTAGTTCTGAGAAGAAAATTGACTCTAAATGCCTAATGTAGTTTCAAAATGTCATAAACTTTTAATTGATCTCTAAAAACAGTTTTGCTTTTTTTTTTTAAATAAATGTTCTGTCTCTGAGATGACAGAGACAGCCAATTCATTTATATCTGAGTCAACCATTCACAGAGCCACTTCAGATGGAGAGGATATTTTTATTCTTTATTTTTCTTGCAATTAATATGAATTAGTGCCACTGAAATTTAATTAGCTCAAAGTAGGCATCTCCCCCCCTTTTTTTCAAAGATTTTATTCATTCATTTAAGAGAGAGAGAGACGGAGAGAGCACAAGCAGGGGGAGAGGCAGAGGGAGAGGGAGAAGCAGACTCCCTGCTGAGCTGGGAGCCTGATGCGGGGCTCGATTCCAAGACCTGGAGATCATGACCTGAGCCAAAGACACATGCTTAACCACCTGAGCCACCCAGGTGCCCCGGCATTTTCCCCCTTAAACAAAGAAATTTTGCTTTATCATTTTATTTTATTTATTTATTTAAAAGATTCATTTATTTGAGAGAGAGAGAGAAAGAAGGCACTTGTGCACGAGTGGGGCAGGGACAGAGAGGGAGAGAGAATCCTAAGCAGACTCTACACTGAGCAAGAGCTTAATCCCGTACCCTGAGATCATGATTTGAGCCTAAACCAAGAGGTGGTCACTTCGACTGAGCCACCCAGGTGCCCCTTGTTTTACTGTTTTAAACCATGATTCAGTTTCATCCATAAATCTTTACTACTTGGAAAGGAAAAGAAAACCTTAAAATCCAGAATAGGTTTCTTTTTTAATTATTATTAACATATAATGTATTATTTATTTCAGGGGTACAGTTCTTTGATTCATCAGTCTTACACAATTCACAGCGCTCGCCATAGCACATACCCTCCCCAGTGTCCATCCTCCAGCCACCCCATCCCTCCCACACCCCTCCACTCCAGCAACCCTCAGTTTGTTTTCTGAGATTAAGAGACTCTTATGGTTTGTTTCCCTCTCTGGTTTCATCTTGTTTCATTTTTCCCTCCCTTCCCCTATGATCCTCTGTCTTGTTTCTCAAATTCCTCATATCAGTGAGATCATATGACACATGTCTTTCTCTGATTGACTTATTTTGCTTAGCATAATACCCTCTAGTTCCATCCACATCATTGCAAATAGCAAGATTTCATTTTTTGTTGGCTGCATAATATTCCATTGTATATATATACCACCTCTTCTTTATCCATTCATCTGTTGATGGACATCTAGGCTCTTTCCATAGTTTGGCTATTGTGGACATTGCTGCTATAAACATTGGGGTGCATGTGCCCCTTAGGATCACTGCATTTGTATCTTTGGGGTAAATACCTAGTAGTGCAATTGCTGGGTCATAGGGTAGCTCTATTTTCAACTTTTTGAGGAACCTCCACACTGTTTTCCAAAGTGGCTGCACCAGTTTGCATTCCCACCAACAGTGTAAGAGGGTTCCCCTTTCTCCACAACCTCTCCAACATTTGTTGTTTCATTCCCTGTCCATTTTTGCCATTCTAACTGGTGTAAGGTGGTGGTATCTCAATGTGGTTTTGATTTGAATTTCCCTGATAGCTAATGATGATGAACATTTTTTCATGTGTCTGTTAGCCATTTGTTGTCTTCTTTGGAGAAGTGTCTGTTCATGTCTTTTGCCCATTTTTTGGCTTGATTATTTGTTTTTTGGGTGTTGAGTTTGAGAAGTTCTTTATAGATCTTGGATATCAGCCCTTTATCTGATATGTCATTTGCAAATATCTTGTCCCATTCTTCCCGTTGTCTTTTGGTTTTGTCGACTGCTTCCTTTGCTGTGCAGAAGCTTTTTATCTTGATGAAGTCCCAATAGTTCATTTTTGCCCTGGCTTCCCTTGCCTTTGGCGATGTGTCTAGGAAGAAGTTGCTGTGGCTGAGGTCGAAGAGGTTGCTGCCTGTGTTCTCCTTTAGGATTTTGATGGATTCCTGTCTCACATTTAGGTCTTTCATCCATTTTGAGTCTATTTTTGTGTATGGTGTAAGGAAATGGTCCAGTTTCATTCTTCTGCATGTGGCTGTCCAATTTTCCCAACACCATTTGTTGAAGAGACTGTCTTTTTTCCATTGGACATTCTTTCTTGCTTTGTCGAAGATTAGTTGACCACAGAGTTGAGGGCCCATTTCTGGGCTCTCTATTCTGTTCCATTGTTCTATGTGTCTATTTTTGTGCCAGTACCATAATGTCTTGATGATTAAAGCTTTGTAATAGAGCTTGAAGTCCGGAATTTTGATACCACCATCTTTGCTTTTCTTTTTCAACATTCCTCTGGCTATTCGGGGTCTTTTCTGGTTCCATCCAAATTCTAGGATTATTTGTCCCATTTCTTTAAAAAAGTTGATGGTATTTTGATAGGGATTGCATTAAATGTGTAGATTACTCTAGGTAGCATAGACATTTTCACAATATTTGTTCTTCTAATCCATGAGCATGAAATGTTTTTCCATTTCTTTGTGTCTTCCTCAGTTTCTTTTATGAGTATTCTATAGTTTTCTGAGTATGAGAATAGGTTTCTTGAAGCCAGGGCTCTACTATGAGAGAAAACCAGTAATTGTTTCAACTCACTGTTAAAGTGTCAGTGTCTTCCAGTGGGAATGCAAAGGCAGCATATTCTAATACCTACCATTTTGTTTTTGTTTTGAGTTGAACCATCATAGTTTATGGCAGCCTTTGAGATTGGAAAAATTTATATAATTTTAGTTTAGAAAGAATTTTATAGTTCTTTTAGAGCATTGCTTCCCAAAATAAAGCATACAAGCTGAGGGGATGGTGTATGTAGTATATTAGCAGGGGGATATGAATTCTTTAAGAGAAATTTTCAACTGTATATTTTTAATTTGTTAATGATCCCTAATGTAACATATGCACATTTGGGATTATGAGAGGGCTTTCCATATAGCTTCCTAATTTCAGTGATCATATTTGCCTTTATATTTCTGGTATTACTCCCATCAAAGAAATCTAAACTGGTGTCAGGGGGCATCCCATGAATGGATGTGGCATAGTAGATCAAACTGATAAAAGTAGTAGATGCGGGGCGCCTGGGTGGCTCAGTTGGTTAAGCGACTGCCTTCGGCTCAGGTCATGATCCTGGATTCCTGGGATCGAGTCCCACGTCGGGCTCCCTGCTCAGCGGGGAGTCTGCCTCTCTCTCTGACCCTCCCCCCTCTCATGCTCTCTATCTCATTCTCTCTCTCAAATAAATAAATAAAGTCTTAAAAAAAAAAAGTAGTAGATGCATTGAATATTCATGAGGCATGCAGAAAAGATGTTCCAAACTCAAAAAAGCCTGAACCATTTTATTCTGAACCATTACCTCAAGGAAGACTGAATGCTTTAACAAGTTATCAAGTGAGAATTTATTATATTTGCCACTAAAGAATTGTTTGCTAGCTGGCTTTTAGTTTAGAATGAGCGCTGATTGTTCTGAATTAGCAAAAAAGCCTGGAAGTTATTAATGATATTTTGTAGAACATACTTAAACAATAACAACAATGACATGCTCTGAAATTGTATTGTTGAGGTTAAAATACAGGAACAGACTAAATATAGAACCAAGTCTGGGGCTACATCTTTCTGCTTTTAAAAACATTGACAATTTAGTTTCAGAAAAAAAATTGTCACATTACATTAAAATGATACATTTACATTTTATTTTTGCTTTAGTTAATCTAATTGGCTGGCAAGTTTATTCTGCTTTTATAGTTTTGTTAAAGCTAACCACAGTACCTTTACCTCTGAGCATATTTTATTAATATTAAAACAAAAGTGATTTTGGTCAACAAGAATCTGGAAGAAATGTTTTTCTTTTAAAGTCATCTGTGGCTGAGAGATGATTGTCTGCCAAATGATCCTTTTGTTCCCTGTTTTAGATGGGGTTTCCTAGAAGCAGAGCCAGGGACTGGGATTCTTGTATAATGATTTATTGAGGAAGTGATTTCAGAAGAGGATGGGTGTTAGTGAGAGCAGGATAGGACAGAGGGAGGGGCTAAGCAAGGATGTGGTCTCAGCTGGAGACCAGCTGGAACCAGGTTGGTTCCACTGGAAGCTATGGAGCATGAATTTCAGCAGCTTATCCAGGGTCACTGTGGGTTGCTGACCCCTGGAATTATTATAATGGCTCCCTTAGGAAGAGGGAAATAGCTATGAGCCATTAATGAGCTAATGGGCTAAGGCACGAGAACTGGGGGATGGGTGTTCCAGCCCAGTAAAGTGGATCTGAGCAGAGCAACCATGAGGCCTGCTATAGTACCTGCCTTGCAGTGTTCAGATACACTTGTTTCTCAAATTAAGTTAACTCCATCTAGTCACAGCTTTTCCAGGGTCCTGAATGGTCAGTGTTTGGGGAAGACTTAACAACAAGTTTATTTAAATAAACTATAGCTCCTGTGGTGCAATTGATCTGGAGATACTTTTTATCCTTTCTTCTCTACCAGCTATTCTAGAATGTCTCTTCCTTGGCTAGCACCTCTGCTGCACTGGTTGGCTTGCCTCATGGCATCTGATGCAGTTACCATGCTTTTGTCAGTCTGTGGTTATTGGACTTGTTTGTTATAGTAAAATTGGTCATGGAAGTACAAAGGGATAACCCAACAAATCGCCCTGCTTGCATTGGCTAGCAGTACTTTATTTCCTCATGATGAACAGGGTCAGTTACCCCTGCTGGTATGGTAACTGTTTTTTGTCTGATGGTCTACTTGTTTGAGGAGCTAAAAGTAACCAGGAGTTAGTCATAGCTTTAAGTTTATTGGGATTCTCCTTGTGTCTCCTGGTGGAAGCATGTCCCTTTTGAAACCAGGACCACAGAGCCCAAGTTACAGAATTGGGGAAACACAAATTCCCTGAGTGGGTGACTGGGAGTGATGACGACTGGGCCCATTCCTCTTGTTCCCAGAGCTTGCAGTCTACTTACTGGTGACACAGAACTATTAATGTCCATTGTTTTAGGGTATATACTACATCCTAAAGAGCTCTCCATCCATGTAAATTGTCTTCACTTCAATAGCCCTCAAAAGGACTTTCCACCACTATTAAGTCAGCAGCTTCTGGATGATCCAGAATGTGGTGGGGTCAATAAATAGATACCATGGCTACATTCCACCATTGCACATCTTTTGCCATAAAGTTTGTTTCTTGGTCCCTAGTAATGCTAAATGGGATTTGGAGGCTTAGAGCAGACACTTTGGAGTGCTGCTAGCTGGGTGCTATGGGAAGAGACTGAAAGTTGATTGACAGTCCAGATGAAATATTGCCCCTGTAATGTAGAAGTGGTTTGATGTAATCAACTTGGACCAAATAACTGATTGGACTCTTTGAAGGATGATACTGTATTCTCAGTGTTATCTGTTGCTGGCCTATTGGACACTCACTGGTGGCAGCAGTTGATCATCCTTCATAAGAGGGAACCCATGCTGTTTGGGCTGTCACATGGCCTTCATCTCTGTCACCATTACTTCTCTGTTCTAGAGACATTGCATGAGTGCTGAGTCAGCCAACAACAGATGCTGTTTGCCATCTATTGGCCAAGTCACCCTGTCAACTTTGTTATATAGTTCCTCTTCCATGATGGCACTGTCTTGTGAGCACTGATTTATGATGCAAATATTATTATATGTTGTACTCCTTCCCCAGCTCCATCCAAATGCTTCTTCCATGCCCCTAATCTAATTGTACTCCTCCCAGGCTTCTAACTCACCAGATAAGCCATTTATCATGCAGTCAATTTTTACCCTTATTGTAGACTGCTTTTTTGTGATTCTCAAAGTGGATGACCAGATGCACTGCTTGAAGTTCTTCCCAGTGTAGGATTTCCTCCCTGTGGAGGACACTCATCATTGTCTTTCAGGGGCATCCTTGAGTGGAATATGGTTCAATAGCAGTACATTTTCAGCTTGAACCTACCTACCAAGCCAATCCACCTGTGAACCAAGCTTAGGTTTTTCCTTCCACCACTAGCTATAAATAGAATCTGCTTTGGATCAACCAGGGGTGAGTGTGTATTGATCACAGCCGTGCATATGATTATTACCATTGTCTCTTATTCTAAGAGAATATATATAGCTGTGCCTTCCACCTACTATGTGCTGGGAATACAAAGATTTATTTCATAGCCTCTGTTCTCAGAAAAGTCACTTCAACTTCAATTAAATTTAACACTACCTGGCAGGAGTCACTGGGTATTCTTTGGCTGGGGCGCCAAAATAGGAATGGGTAATAGCACTGTTTAATGTGCTAAACATTAGGATCACTTGCACCTAACATTTTCAGCCTGTCTTCATTTGTGAGAAGTATCCCCCTTTTCCCCTCAAGTTTTCCTAATAATTTACCTCTGTAGCCAATAATGCTTTGAAGTAGAAAATACCATAAGCCAGTTGGCTTTATGATAGTATCATAGTATTTTCATACAACTAAGTGACACTGTCTGAGATTTTAAAAGCCAAAATTGGGAAGAGGGAAAGAAAGGACACTATGTACAAATATTGCTCTGATAACAGAACCAATTTGGTCAGAAGCACATTTAGCCCAATATTGGGTAATACCACTTCAGAGAGGACAGCTTGCAGCCTCAATTCTGGCTGGAAGGGATGCAGACTAGGAGGGGGAAGAGTGTTTCACCTGGATAACAAGTTTATTTGTTGAATGCGAAGATGATGAAAGAAAGAGCACATGGGTGCACATGTGCAGTGGGAAGAGAGGGTGTGTGTAAGACTATGTCATACCCAGACTTTTGTTTTTTAAAGAATTTATTTATTTATTTGGAGAGAGAGAGAGAGAGAGAGAGTGTGTGTGTGTGTGTGTGTGTGTGTGTGAGCAGCAGGGAGGGACAGAGGGAGAGAGAGAGAGCATCTCAAGCAGACTCCCTGCTGGGAACAGAGCCCAGCTCGGGGTGGTGGTGGGGTGGTGCTCAATCCCTGAGATCATGACCAGAGCCTAAATCAAGAGCCAGATGCTCAGCTGACTGAGTCACCCAGGTGCCCCATATCCAGACTTTTTAATTAACTTTTGGAATATAGTAGATCCTCAATAAAATTTTATTTAATGTGTGACTGATAGGGAAGTCTAGGATGTCCTGAAACCCATGTTATCCTTTACTGCTCATCCATCTAGACAGAATACTTGGAAATGGTAAAAAGCATAGCTCAGTTTGAGGTGCGGAGAAATCCTGAAGAATTTCATTTTCTTACTTTCATTGAAAGTTTTACTGTAGAACTTCATCATACTTTGTTGTTGTTGTTCTTCTTGCTTTTTTCTCCTTAGGGGATTCACACTATGAGAAAGCTTACTAGCTAAAACTGGCTACTGATAAGATACTTCTGGCATGTCAACAAATAAACTCTTGAATCCAGGCCAAAATGGAATCATCTACTGTTGTCCACAACATTAGAACACTGTTTGAGAATATGTTACTTTATTTCTTTTAGGTGAATGCAGTGGCTGTCTGAATACACAACTCCTGGTTACTAAGGAGTTGTCTTACCCACCTAATTTGTTAAAAGAATTGCCAGTTTAATGGATTTAGATAAGCAGTTCATTCTAGGGTGTCTTCCACCCTGTCACAATTTAAGAAGTTTGACTTCTTTGTTAGCTTTTGAGTCAAAATTCTCCCCATGAAATGACTTTTTGACATTGAAACCAAACCAAACAAGCAGGTATCAAAGGGAAGAAGGAATATTTGGCCTTCCAGACTTCTGCTGTGAGAAACAAACATTGTAATTCTAAGTCAGCAGCACTACCTCTGGAGTCTGAAAATGGTTCCTGAACCAGCATCATATACTCTACAACACAAATAAATAAATGAACAATAAGTATAATGCAAACATCTCAAGCCCAAATTCTCAAGGTCCAATTTGCCATTTCTTTAAGGCAAAGAGGAAGATTTCAATGAGAAAGAGCATTGTAAAAGACTCAATTTTTTAAAATCTTTTCTGGATTTGAAAACCATCTGTCGGGAGGCCCTGAAGAATATAGGAATAAACATTGCCTTGAGACTTGTGATCTGGCCCTAAAATTCTACCTCTCACCACCTCCGTGACCTTGAACAGGTCACTTCACCCCTCTGGGTCTGTTTCCTTACCTATACTTAGACCCTACTGAGGATTATGAAACCATTGAAGGTTGGAGTAGATAATCTCTAAGATTATTTTTAGCTCAAATATTCTTTGGCTTTATAAGAAGGATGATGGTTGAAGTTAAATTTTTTTGAAAGATTTGTGCAGGGGAAATGATGAACTATTGATGAGTTCAATAGTTATAATGCAGTAGAAAGGAAAACTAGCATTTATTGAGTGTCAGTTGTGTGCTAAAATTGTGCTAAACGCATATATCTTATTTAAGATTCACAACAGCACAGCCAGGCAGTATTATTATCCTTATTTGACAGATGAAAATAAATCAAAGTTAAGCAATTTACATAGCTAGTAAATGGTGGAACCAGAATTTGAACCCAGGAAAAGTTCACCAAAGCCACTATTCTTTATAGGAAGCGAAGAAGGAAATTAAGAAGAATACATACCTGTTAGAGAATAACTGTGCTATTATGAGGGAAGGTTTTCTGAATGAGTTTATAACATAGGAGCTTTAGTGTTGTCTTGTTGGCTTTTGAGACTCTTTGCAATATGCACAGTTGGGGCAATAGAACCTATGTGATATTTATGATCTTTATTTCAACTGGTAACTTGCACAAAGCAAAAATATACTCACTGTTTTATTCATTTCACCCATGGAACTCTCTTTCTTGTTATTTAATACTTTAGGGAAAAGGGCGAAGATTATTCCTAATGAGAAAAAGGAGCAAGACCAAAGCTTCAGCTCTGAGCCCATTATATTACAATATTATTGCTTTTCAAAACACATTAATGGCCCAGAAAGCCTACATTCTGCTTTGGCTTCTATATGTATTACAGAATCTGCCAATAGTAGGTGCTCAATAAATGCAGTCTCTTTCTACTTATGAACTAGATTCATATTTTAAACAAAAAATGAAAATAAAAAATGGGGAATGATAAATGGCCTATATACCTGTCAAGACAAAATAATTTAGTAGTTGTACAAGGGACTTAAAATGTAAAATTATGAATTATACAAAGAGGAACATAAAAACAAATTATGAATGTTTGCATTTTACGTAGAGCACACTTCTGGTATGAAGACATGTTTGCAAATTTTAGCATCTGGAATTTTCAGACAGGCACTAACCTATTTGAAATTCCCCAGCAGTATTAACACTGAGCATCCTCGTAATTTGCCAGGGTTGTATTCCCCCATTTAAAGTCAAGAATAGCTCCCTGAGTTATTTTGGCTCACGTTTTGAAAAGAGACCCGAGCAGCTGCACAGGAGTGTTGGATGTCCTCATAGTTAACTGCTTGAGTGATGTTTCTTCCACTTATTGCTGTTTGTTCCTATTTTTAAATCATTGTCAGTACTTTTTCCTTGGCTCTTCTCACTGTCTGCACTTTTCTGGCTCTTCTACACAAATGGTTTTATGTCCTTTTTCTCTTGGATTTAGCATTAGTTGAACTCATTTGCACATTTTTGGTCAAAGGTGAACAAAGAGTTCTTTAAAGCATTCAGCAGATGCCGATCCCAATTTTACTTTTATGGTTTCAAACAATGTATAATATTTCATATATTAAGCTCTTGGGTGTTATATTCCAAATATTCTTTTTAATTTGTGTTCTTCTTATAGCAATAACACAGTACTCTTGAGGGGATTTGTTTTAATTTTTTCTCTCCAACTCTTTTCATTAGATAATTTATGTCTGCAGAGAATACTTCCTTTTCTTTGATTTCATTATGGTCTTGCATTTTGTGATTCTTATCAATGCATTGAAGACATAGAGACCTTTTTCTTTTCAGCTATTTAAATTGTAGATTGGGGGTAGTCCTCTTAGGCTGGTGTTAATTGGGACAAAAGCCATTATTAAATTAAGTTTACAAGGATTTAGAAACTAATCAAGTGAGGCAACACTTACTGACCTTCTTAATCCCATCCACATTCATGATTTCTTCCTGCTTTCATCAGAACCCAAGACTCTTTCTATACCCAGGGAAGTTACAACTTTCCCCAAACTATTCTACCAAGCCCAAAATCCAGTTGACCTAGGAGCCATGGCCCTTCAATAACAGCACTGACCTCAAGAAAAACCCTGAGACTACATACCTGGCCATGGAAATAGACATGTGAATAGAGAACTAGTTTCTGTTTTTGAAAGATTCATTTTGAAGTTTTATTTAATTTAATTTATTTATTTTTAAGATTTTATTTATTTATTTGACACAGAGAGAGAACACAGTGAGAGAGGGAACACAAGCAGGGGGAGTGGGAGAGGGAGAAGCAGGCCCCCCGCTGAGCAGGGAGCCTGATGCGGGGCTCAATCCCAGGACCCTGGGATCATGACCTGAGCTGAAGGCAGACGCTTAACAACTGAGCCACCCAGGCGCCCCTGAAGGTTTATTTTAAAACAAGGGGAGACTACAAGCCATGTTAGGTATGTTTGATTAAACTTCTCAGTTGGAAATAAAATGGATTATGCTTGGTGATTAAGATCCACATGTTTAATGTATTGAAGACACAGAAAGAGACCTTTCTTGGCATCATACTAGAAGGTAATCTTTTCTATAGGCTGTAAATTCTTTTGGGAAAGGGATTGCCTCTCACTCATTTACCTTCTCCCATCATTTAGTATATTTCCTGGTATATAATAAATATTCAGGAAGTGACTGATGAATGAATGAGTTAAGCAAAAGAGAGTCAGTGTGTAACCTGTAATGTTTCCTTTTTTTTTTTTTTTACAAAAGAAAAGGGAGCCAAACGTTTATTAGGTAGCCCTTTAAGATCAGAGAAATTGTATGCATAGCAGCTGTAATAGGGGTGTTCTAAAATCAGCAGGCCCACATGAAGAACTCTGATTGCTATGTGTTTTAAAGCCAAAATTATACCTTATCCTTTTAAATGGTGAAAAGCCACTATAAATGTAATCTATCAATTTGGCTATTTATCCGAACTAGCAAAAGTAATCTGAACTTCATTTTAATTTATGGAGAATCTAATCTGGACCAAACTGACAGAGTTTTAATTTTATGATTAAAATGCATCAAAGTAGAAAGCTATGATCATGTTAGCAATTAGACTTGATATGCAATTTTGAAGATATTATGGAATTTGTCCAAGAATCCCAGAAATTGCTGAATTATACTTTCAATCTTACCTCAAGGTCATTACCCAGAAAAGAAAGCAAGAAAAATGTTACACTTTGTTGCTAGCAGAGACCTTGGTTCCAAATGCCAATGGAGAGCTCTGGAGAACTGCACTATTTTTTGTGGAGAAATGCTTTATCTAATCTTGGCTGGCCTCAATTTATTTAAGTGAAGTGGTAAAGAATTTTGCTTAACCTATTTAACCTCTAAACAAAGCCACTGATGTTACCACTCTTGAGAGGTCTTAAAGAAGGAGAAAAGAGTCTAAGAGACTGAGAGAATTTATTCAAATGTATGGGTGATATGGAGATGTGCATCCAAAATAACAATGACCTCCATTCTGTCTGTCTTAGAGGAGTGTGTGATAAGAAAGAATCTCAGTATTAGTGGAAAAGGGAATTCAAATGAGACCTCACACTTTTGAATTCTCTATTTTTAACTTCATCTGTAACTCTACCCACTCAATGACTAATTAATTATCTTTAATCCAAACTAATTGCAGTGGATTTCATCTGCATATAGAAGGAAAAAGATGGAAGAAATACCTAGAAGTCCTACAAGGGACCAACACGAAGCAGAACCAATTACTTTCTGCCATACTTCAAATGTCATAGGGGAAGAATAATCAATTTGCAAAGAAATAAAATATCTGCTACAAAGGATAATATAATGGCATTCTTTTCATAGTATTCTAAGATTCTAGTTAAGACAGTGTGTTACTGTTGAAAGAATAGAAAAATAGATTAAAGGAGCCAGATAGAGAACCTAGAAATAAACCCATACAAATATAGCCAACTGCTCTTTGACAAAGGGGCCAAGGCAATACAATGTAGCAAAGATAGTCTTTTCAACAAATGGTCATCCACATGCAAAAAATGAATCTAGACATAGACTTTACACCTCTCACAAAAGTTAACTCAGAATGTGTCATAGACCAAAATTTAAAATGCAAAACAATAAAACTCTTAGAAGAAAAATAGGGGAAAGTCTAGGTGATCTTGGGTTTGGTAATGGCTTTTTAGATACAACACTAAGAGCTTGACCCATGAAAAAAAAGACTGACAAGTCGGACTTCATTAAAATGAAAAACTTGTACTCTGCGAAAGACACTGTTAAGAGAAGGTAATGACAAGCCACAGACTGGGAGATAATATTTGCAAACCATGTATTTGTTAAAGGACTGGAATCCAAAATATACAAAGAACTCTTAAACTCAACATTAAGAAAACAAGCAATCCAATTATAAAATGTGTGAAGGATCTGAACATCCCTTATCAAAGAAGATATACAGATGGCAAACAGAAATTTGAAAAGGTGCTCAAAATCATATGTCATTAGGGAATTGCAAATGAAAACAATGAGATACCACTACACAACTATTAGAGTGGCAAAAATCTCAAACAATGACAACAACAAATGCTGGTAAGGATGTGGAGCAACAGTAACACCCATTCATTTTTGGTGGGAATGCAGAAATGGTACAGTCACTTTGGTAAATAGTTTGTCAGTTTCTTCCAAAGCTAAACATAAACTTATCATAAGATCCATCAATCATGCTCCTTGGCATTTACCCAAATGAGCTAAAAACTTATATTGACACAAAAATATGCACATGAATGTTTATAGCAGCTTTGTTTATAATTGCCAAAATTTGGAAGCAACCAAGAGATCCTTCAATAAGTGAATGAATAAACACTGTAGGATACCCAAACAATGGAGAATTATTAAGTGATAAAAAGAAATGAGCCATCAAGCTATGAAAAGACATGGAGGAAACTTAAATGCATGTTGCTAAATGAAAGAAGTCAGTTTAAGAAAGACACAAACTTATGATTCCAACCAACGGACATCCTGGAATAGGCAAAACTATAGAGAAAATGAGAAGATCAGTGGTTGCCAGAGGTTCAGCGGGAGGGAGTGAGGGATGAATAGGTGGCATTTTTAGGGCAGTGAAACTATTCTGCATGATACTGTTATACAGATGGTGGATACATGACATTTTGCATTTGTCAAAACCCACTAAACTATTGGCACAAAGAGGGAAAGCTAAAGTAAACAATGGAATTAGTTAATATTAATATATCAAATTTAGCTCATAAATTGTAACAAATGCACACTAATACACAGTTAACAATGGGAGAAACTATGTGTTGGGGGGAAGCAGCAGAAGGGGGTAAATAGGAATTCTCTATATACTCTATGCAGTTTTTCTCTAAGCCTAAAACTACTATAAAAAATAAAGTCTAGTAAAAAATTGGTAAATAAATATTATATATTTTACATCAGTCCCTGCAATAAAGGTATCAACTTCACTTTCGTATTTTCACTGTTTAGCTGTAAAACAGCAGGCCATTGTGGGAAGAACAGGAAAGAGAATCAGACAGACCTGGTCTTAAATTCCCAGCTATACTATTTACCATCTACATGATATTTGGAAAATTGTTAAGATTTCTCTTAGCTGCTGTTTCTTTATGTGAAAAATAGACATCATATAGAATTTATAGGGTTATTACAGATATCAAATGTGATAATGTGCAAAATTCCCTGGCATATATTAGGTACTACATAAATGTTAGTTACCATCTCTAGTTTTTAAAGACATTGTTTTGGAATCTGTCCTAAAATCTTAAGTCCTACAAAAAGTTGCTTTGCTGATTTTCAGAGTGGGAAGGACAGAATGCTTAATGCATTTAAAATATTACATTTTTATAGAATGAAGGAAATGAAAAGAATTTTCATTCTCAACGAAACAGCATTTGACTGCTTTAGGGTGGAGAATATGATGATTATTATAGCCAATAGGAGATAGTGTTGAAAAAGAACAGTTCTTAAACCAGCTCTTCTGAACATAAGCAGCAATTAATTGAGAAGGACAGCTGGTGGGTAAGGAAGAGAATAGAATCCCCACTGGGCTCTTCACTTAGAAATAAGCAACAGAATAAGAAGTTAAATCTATAAATGTTATCATCCTGTGTATAATGCCTGAGAAGACCTGCACATCATCAAAATTTAGATATTAGTGAGTAGCTTTATATGATGTGAATACAATCAAAACATGTTCTCTTCATAGCAGATGCTGGAAGATGAACTTTCTCCTGATTGAGCATCTTTTCCATCCCATACCCTACTTTCCTCTAAGATATCTAGGGCTGCTAAAGTCATAAGCCCAGACCTGAACATTAATATCTCCCCAGAAGCTGAAGCCCTTTCAGTGCTCAAGATTCTCTATTATTATATCATGATGATCATCATAAGTGTCTAATATGACTACGATAGGTCAAGCATTGCTCAGATGTTAGGGATAATTAAAGTGAAATAGGAAATTGTCTGAAAGTTCCCTCAATTTGAAGAAAAATCCAGATTAATTTTTTTAAGTACTAAAAATTTACTTTGTTCTGAAAAGTTAAAAGAGATATAAATATTTAGATGAATGTATTAGTTTTACCAATGCTACAGTAACACATTACCACAAGCTTAGTGGCTTTACCAAAACACAGATTTCCTGTCTCGTAATTCTGTAGGTCAGAAGTCTGAAATGGGTCTCACTTACTAAAATCAAGGTGTTGGGAGGGCTGTGTTACATTGTGGAACATCTAGGAAAGAATTCGTTTCCTTACCTTTAACATCTTCTAGAGGCTGCCCATATCCCTTGGCTCATAGCCTCTTTCCATCTTCAAAGCCAGCATGGCATGTCAAGTCCTCACACTGAATAGTCTCATACTCTTCTGCCTCCCTCTTCTACTTTTAAGAACCCTTCTGGTTACATTGGGCTCATCTGAATAATCTAGGATAATCTCCCTTTCTTAACATCAGCTGATTAACAACCTTAATTCTAACTGCAACATTCATTTCCCTGCTATATAAAATAACATATTCACAGACTCTTTGAATTAGGATGTGGACATTTGGGTGGGGGGCACTGTTCTGTCCACAATAAATACCAAGTCAGAGTTGCTGCCCCTATCAGCTCTAATAGCTCAGAACTTCATGGGAGCAGTGTAAATTACCTCATTAACTAGTTGGGGAGACTAGTGAAAAGGTCTTTCAGCAAGCCCTACTGTGAAATTCTTTCCACGGAAGTTTATGGCAGCAGGCAGGGGTGGACATAGCTCTCTGACATCACTTCGTATCTACTGATCTGCTTATACCTCCTAGTAAATTTAGTGCCTTGCTTTAACACTCTTTTTCTTTCTTTTTAAAAAAGACAGAAATGTTAAAATACAACTTTATTTTCAGGAGGCAGGTCTCTCTTTTGCATAGACATTGGGAGAGAGCAAAAAAATACAAGAAGACGTAGCAAACATTCTCACTAATTATCTGATGACAAATGAATTATGTTATTTATGGCTATAGATCTATTCCCAACTTCCTTAGAAATGCTTTAGTATGGAAACAATGAACATTCAAGAATAATCTCAGCCTGAGCTCTAAACAGTGACAATTTCAGAGACTAATAAAAGGAAAAGAATAAACAGAAATGTTTTGTTTCTCTTGGGACTGACCAAATTGGGAATGGATTCCCTGGTCTCACAGACACACCCTTCTGAAGGCAGTAAAACCACAATATGTGAAGTCCTCACCCATCCCCAAGCCTGCCTATACCAGGAGATGGACAGGCTCAGGTCTGAAACATCCTTTATCAGTCAGAGAGTCTTAGAGGTGGGATATTAATAGGGTGAGCCCTTTTGGTTGAGTGGAGGAGATACTCATTGGGGTTTTCAAATATAGAATAATGAAGTTTTAAGATTTCTAACACAATGGTGTAATAAGCTTCTTAATTGCATTCAGGACAGAAGTTTTATGATTATGCAATCATTTTCCAATTCTCAGCCTTCTAAAATAAACATCTGGACAGGATTAAAATCCCCTGTGGGGAGAGACTGGGTGCCACTTTGCTATTTCTCGACAGTGTGCTTCAGGTCCTGGGCTCAATGGCACTGCTTCTCTGTACCGTCACTTTTATCCTTATGCAAAGATGACTCAGGAGAAATGTTACCCGGAGAACTCTCAAATTTTTTAATGTTTCATAGTTACCAATTTCCTCAATACTTGTCCTATCTGCCAATTTTCTGGACCCATCACTAGTGATTCTGATTCTTAAGGTCTAGATGGGTACAGGGGATCGGCATCTTATCAGGTTTCCCGAGATAACTCTGGTCATGCCGTTTTCTAAGCACACTTTGAGAAACATGGCCTTAGTTCCCTGAGCCATTCTGGATGAGTGCTGTGTGCATCCACTTTGCACAGCTATCGTCATTAAGGAACACACTCTCACATCATACTGTGGGCCAATTAATCTGATTTCTCTAATCATGAATGTTCTAGTCGTTCACTCTCCAAAGTGGTGAGGGATTTCTCAGAAACCACTTTGGTTTTTGGAGAAGTGGAGTGACTGCATCAACACTGATTTTGTTTTCGTAATGTGGGCAGAGGACAAAATTAACCTTTTGTTTTCTGGTTTGAGTTAATCATTTGGTCCAAAAAAGAAAGCCATTAAAATACTCACTGTATCATTTTGTTTGATTACAAACCAAATAGATTTGGTAAGTGAGATTTTGATGAATCTGGACAATTTCAATATCCACACTGGGGAAGTGTTTCAGGGGAGTTAAAGGAAGGAGTGAGAGTAGGAGATTATTCAAGACATTTTATTTTGTAGATACTTGCCACTATTTCTGACATCAACTCAAGCATTCTGCAAACAAGTGGCTCTTAACATTTTGGAGAGAGTCGTGTACTCCTTGGGGAATCTGATTGAAGATCCAAAGCCCTTCACCAGAAAGATGTATGTAGACATGCTTTCACACAAAAATTCTCAAACAACTTTAGGTATATTATGGACCCTCCCATCCCAAAAAGCTCATCCATATTTAGAACTTGGGTTCTGAGAAGATTGCCCTGTGCCCTCTCCCTTTTTACCACTATCACAGACTCTCTTGCATTAGTCTTTATGCATTATATAAATAAGAATCACCTGGGGTAATTGTTAAGCGTATGGATGTTGGCTTCCATCCTCAGATTGATTCAACAGATCTGGGGTCCAGCCTAGGACATTGCAGTTATTTTATGAGCCTCAGGTGATGATGATGCAGGTAATAAATGACCACAATTTGAGGAACAGTCAAAACTGAGAAGCTGGGCAGGTGGCTTGACTGGTACAAAAATATAGTAAAAACAAGACCACTTCCCTCTACCGCATAGAAACCTGGGTAAAAAGAGTGGGGCTGGCTCTTCCCATTCCAGACCCTACTCTATCTACCCTTCTGTTCACCTCAGCTGTCCTAGGACATTGTTTTCATTTTCCCCAAGGAAAATTCCCCACAATGCCCATTTTAACTTCATATTTTTTGCATAAAAGATTGAAAATGAGGGTGCGTAGGCAGAACATTTTTCTCTCACCCCGAACTCCCACAAGGGGCCGTGGGACCATTTCTCTTCAAGGGGACTTCCTTCTCCTGTGTTCATGGAGCTTTATTGCTTACAACTCAAAAGAGGTAAGGGCAGGGTGTATTGAGTAGAAAGGCTGCAGAGACTCTTCTTCACCAGCCTCTAGATTTTTCTAGACAGTAACTTGACTGGATATTTTAAAACAGTACAGAAGAACTTCTGTAGGTTGGCAGCAGCCATTGGTGAAAAATTCTCTACATTTGTTGAGAGTTTATTTGTGCCAGTGGACAAGAGTACTATAGAAGCAAACAAAGGCAGTTTAGATCCTGTCCTGCCTTAAAGCGCAGGCTCATCATTTGCCTTATTGATGTTTCAAAAGACTGGTCAGAATAAAATACAAACCTATCCATCCCACTCCAATCAAACAGGACATACAGCTGAAAATTCTGTCCAAATATCTCAAGATAATACTTTAAATTTTCCTTTCAGAGAACATATTGTTTCTATGGCACTGATCTCAGCTAACTTTCACAACACTAGCTTGTCAAACTTCCCTCTTTCATCCCTTACTATAAATAAAGATTGCTTTCAGATCTTATGCAAAGAAATGGAAGAGATTGACACATGTGGTCTGAAGCAAGAGGACATTTCAGTGGCTCTCATCAAGGCAAAAGAAAAAAACAACCAAATTTGATGAGTCTTTTATTGTTGACTCAGTGAAGTGGTTCCCTTGGCAACTAACATGGGAGGTGAGAGAGCTGGAAGAGCTGAGAGCTCCTCTGCAACTTCACCCACAGCTGATTAAAAGGCTTTCAGACAAACAATGTTGATAAGCACAGGAACAGTGTCAAATGCGATGGTAGGGAGAAATAGTGGTGGCAGGTTGGGGGAAGCAAGACAACTGCTTAAGTGTCATCAAAATTTAAGTGAAATAAAACATATTGGAGGCACTGTTTCATTAACATTCAAATCAATTATATTCAATCAAATCTAATTATTATATGTTGTTGTTTGTCTCCTAAGTGATTCCTTGATGTGAGAAGAACAGAATCTTGATTAGAAAACAACTGACAAATATTTTATTAAAAACCTAATAAGACTTGCACTGTGGTAAAGCATGGAGTTTCAAAGAATAAAAAAAGATACTTTGGGGTTTTGAAAAACTTGGATTGTTCTCAATTTCCAAGGGAAATGGTATGTGAGGTGTGGCATTCTCAACTTGGCATTGAAAAACTTGAACTCACTGCTGGCCTCTCATTAAGATGTTTCAGAGAACAGGGGCACCTGGGTGGCTCAGTCGTTAAGCGTCTGCCTTCCGGGTCCTGGGATCGAGCCCCGCATCGGGCTCCCTGCTCCGTGGGAAGCCTGCTTCTCCCTTTCCCACTCCCCCTGCTTGTGTTCTCTCTCTCGCTGTGTCTCTCTCTGTCAAATAAATAAAAAAAATTTTTAAAAAAAAAGATGTTTCAGAGAACAAAAAAACAACAATAAAGTATAGATGTTTTGAGTTGTGTTAATAGAAATGGAAAATAAAATACTCGATGCCTCCATTACCCCAGTAGACATGAGAATTTGAATAGAAATTTTTTTCTTGCTTTTCCAGAACTTTTTTTCACAAACTTCCCACCTAAATCTTAGTAAAGCTGTAAGTAAATTCACATTCCACCTTGTTTCTTGACTGAAAGCATTGGCTGCACCCAGACAACTTCATCCTTGGAAATCTGCACCAACAACTCCATTTGTTGGGTTTCTGTAGAAATACAAAATGAAAAAAAAAAAAAAAAGCATTGAGTTTAGTGAGTTAAGATAGGTTTCCTATATATAAAAACAAAATTCATTAAAATGTAGATAGTTTTTGGTAGAATCTAATGTCATATTTGTAAAATCATAGTTACCTAGAGACTTATGTACAGCAGTATATGTTACAATTGTGTAAATTGTATAATAATACTGTAAAATTATACATGTCCAATGATACAAAATTGGATGAATAAATTATGACCTCTCCATTGTAGTTATTGAAAATCATGTTTGCAAATATCAAAGTATACAGAAACATGCTCAATATTTTATATATATGTATATATATCTATAAAAAAGAGTAAAAGAAGCAGATCATAAAATAGTATAAAAATAGGATATACATGACATATTTACTCAAAAAACATGGAAGGACATGCCATTTAAGATCTTATGTAGCAGTAATTATCTCTAAGTCATGGGATTATAGGTAAATTCTCTTCATGTATCTGTGATATCCAAATATTTGACAATGAACACGTGCTATATTTGCCCATTTAAAAATTGAGGGGTTTTTTTTATTATTCATTTCTTTTTTTATTTGAGTATAGTTGACACACAATGTTACATTAGTTTCAGGTGTACAACTTAGGTGACAGGTTTATGCATTATGCTATGTTCACAATTGTAGCTCCCATCTGTCCTGATGCATTGCTATTACAATATCATTGATTATATTCCTTGTGCTGTGTCTTTTAGTCCTGTGACTTACTCATTCCTTAACTGGAAGCTAAGCTAAAGCTAAAGCTCCCCTTTAACCGTTTTGCTCAACCCCCACACACCACTCTGGCAACCATCAATTTGTTCTCTGTATTTATAGGCTTGCTTTTTTTTTTTTTTTATTCCACTTATGAGTGGAATCATATGGTATTTGTCTTTCTCAGTCTGACTTATTTAACTTAGCATAATATCTTCTAGGTCCATCCATATGTCTCAAATTGCACAATAGCATCTTTTTTTATGGCTGTATAATATTCCATTGTGTTTATATGTCTGTGTGTGTGTGTGTATAGCATATCTTCTTTATCTATCATCTACTGATGGACACTTAGGTTGCATCCATATGTTGGCTATTGTAAATAATGCTGCAATAAATATAGGAGTGCACATCTTTTTGAATTAGTGTTTTTGTTTCTGTTGGTTAAGTGCCCAATAGTGGAATTATTGGATCATATGGTGTTTCTATTTTTAATTTTGAAGAACCTCCATTCTATTCTCCTGGTGGCTATACCAATTTACATCCTCCCCAACAGTGTATTAGGGTTCCTTTTGCTCCACATCCTTACCAATGCTTGTTATTTTTTGTCTTTTCTATTTTAGCTGTTCTAACAGGTTTAAGGTGATATCTCATCATGATTTGGATTTGCATTTCCCTAATGATTAGTGATGTTGAGCATCTTTTTGTATGTCTGTTGGCCATGTGTATATCTTCTTTGGAAAAAATGTCTATTTAGGTCCTCTGCCCATTTTTAAATTGAATTGTCTTTTGTTTGTTTTTGTTTTGTTTTGTTTTTTGGTATTGAGTTGTAGAAGTTTTTTGTTTTTTTTACTTCAGATATTAACCCCATATCAAATATATTACTTGCAATTATCTTTTCCCAATCAGTAGGTTATCTTTTTGTTCTGTTGATGGTTTCCTTTGCCGTGCAAAAGCTTTTTATTTTGGCATAGTCCCAATATTTTTGCTTTTGTTATCCTTGCCTTTGGAGACTTATCTAGAAAAATGTCACTACATTTAGTGTCAGAGAAATTACTACCTGTGTTCTCTTCTAGGATTTTTATGGTTTCAGGTTTCACATTTAGGTCTTAATCCATTCTGAGTTTACTTTTGTGTATGGTGTTAAAAAGTGGTGCAGTTTTAGTCTTTTCCATGTAGCTATCCAGTTTTCCCAGCAACATTTATTGAAAAGACTGTCTTTTCCCTACTGTATATTCTAGCCTCCTTTGTCATAGATTAATTGACCAAATAAGCATGGGTTTATTTCTAGGCTGTCTGTTCTGTTCTATTGGTCTATGTGTCTATTTTTGTGCCAGCACCATTCTCTTTTGACTACTACAGCTTGTAGTACATCTTGAAATCTGGAATTGTGATACATCCAGCTTTGTTCTTTCTCAAGATTGTTTTGGCTATTTGGGGTCTTTCGTGATTCCATACAAATTTTAGTATTATTTGTCCTGGTTTTCTGAAAAACGCTGTTGGTATTTTGATAGGGATTGAATCTGTAGATTGCTTTGGATAATGTGGACATTTTAACAATATTTTCCCAATCCAGGAGCATGGAATATCTTTCCATTTGTGTCATCTTCAATTTCTTTCATCAGTGTTTTATAGTTTTCAGAGTACTGGTCTTTCACATCTTTGATTAAGTTTATTTCTAGGTATTTTATTCTTTTTGGTGTAATTGTAAATGGTGTTGTTTTCTTAATTTCTCTTTCAGCCACTTCATCATTAGAATATAGAAACACTACCAATTTGGGGGTATTAACTTTGTATCAGGCAAGTTTACTTATTTATTACTTCTCTTAATTTTTTAAAGGAGTCTTTAGGATTTTCTATGTATAGCATCATGTCATGTGCAAATAGTGACAGTTTAACTTCTTTACCAATATGGATAGCTCTTATTTCTTTTTCTGGTCTGATTGCTGTGGCTAGGACTTCCAGTACTATGTCGAAGAAAATTGGCCACAGTGGACATCCTTCTCTTGTTCCTGATCTTAAAGGAAAAACTCTAAGTTTTTTACCATTGAGTATGGTTTTAACTGTGGGTTTTTCATTTATGGCCTTTATTACGTTGAGATACGTTCCCCCTACCCCCACTTTGTTGAAAGTTTTTATGGTGAATGGATGTTGTATTTTGTCAAATGGTCTTTCTGCATCTATTGAAATTATATGATTTTCATCTTTTGTTTTGTTCATGTGGTGTATCACACTGATTTGCACATACTGAACCATCCTTGCATCCCTGGAATAAATTCTAACTGATTGTAGTGAATGACCTTTTTAATATATAGTTGAATGTGGTTGGCTAATATTTTGTTGAGGATTTTTGCATCTATGTTCATCAGGCATATTGGCCTGTAATTTTCTTGTGTGTGTGTGGGGGGGTGTCTTTGGTTTTGCTATCAGGGTAATGCTGGCCTCATCGAATGTATTTGGAAGCTTTCTTTCCTCTTCTATTTTTTAGAATAGTTTGAGAAGAATAGATATTAACTCTTCATTAAGTGTTTGGTAGAATTCACCTATGAATCCATCTGGTCCTAGATTTTCATTTTTTGATAGTTTCCTGACTACTGATTCAATTTGTTACTTGTAATCAGTTTGTTCAGATTTTCTATTTCTTCCTGGTTCTGTTTTGGAAGATTGTGTGTTTCTAGGAATTTATCCATTTCTTCTAGATTGTCCAATTTGTTGGTCTATAATTTTCCATTGTATTATCTTACAGTTCTTTGTATTTCTGTGGTGTCAGTTGTTACTTCTTCTCTCTCATTTCTGATTTTATTTATTTGGGTCCTTTCTCTTTTTTTTCTTGATGAGTCTGGTTAAGGGTTGGTCAAGTTTGTTTACCTTTTCAAAGAACAAGTTCTTGGTTTTACTGTTTTTTTGTTTGTTTGTTTTTAGTTTCTGTCACTTATTTCTGCTCTGATCTTTGTTTCCTTTCTTCTACCCATCTTAGGCTTTGTTCTTCTCTTTCTACTTTCTTTAGGTATAACGTTATATTGTTTATTTGAGCTTTTTCTTGTTTCTTATGGTAGGCTTGTATCTATTTACTTCCCTCTTAGAACTGCTTTTGCTGTGTCCCAAGGATTATGGACTGTTGTGTTTTCATTTCCATTTGTCTCCATATATTTTTTAAATTTTTTCTTTGATTGCCTTAATTGACCCCTTACTTATTTAGTATCATGTCATTTAGTGCCCATGTGTTTGCATTTTTTTCCTGTTTTATTTTCCTGGTGAAAAAACTGTTTTGATCAGAAAAGATGGATGGTATGATTTTGACCTTAAATTTACTGAAGCTTGTTTTGTGGCCTAATATGTGATTTATTCTGGAGAATGTTCCATGTGCTCTTGAAAAGAATGTGTATTCTGTTGTTTTGGGATGGAATGTTCCATATATATCTGTTATGTCCATCTGGTCCAATGTGTCATTCAAAGACACTGTTTCCTTGTTTTCTGTTGAGATTTTTCTGATATATATATCCGGGACACAAGTCCTTTATCAAATATGTGTTTTACAAATATTTCCTACCAGTTGATGGCTGTGTTTTTATTTTCATTTTCTTAATATTGTCTTTTAAAGAGCAAAAATTTTTAGTTTCCATGAAGTACACATCATGAACCTTTTTTGTGTGTGTGTGCTTGAGTGTTATATCTAAGAAATCAAACATACAGTGGAAGGGTATTCCATTGTGCTAGTTTTAGGGAAAAGCCTACAAAATCAACAGTTTATTCTTAAATTTTGTTAAATAACCTTATTTCAAGATAAAGTTCTATAAAATATTTTTTCCATAATTTAACAAATAACTCTGTTCCCCTTTTGAAAGTGAATTCACTTATTTATTTAATTATTTATTTATTTTTACATTGTTATATTAGTTTCAGGTGTACAATATAGTGATTCAACAATTCCATACATTACCTGGTGCTTATCATAAGTGCACTCATTAATCCCCATTACCTGTTTAATCCATCCCACCACCCACCTCCCCTCTGGTAACCATAAATTTGTTCTCTATAATTAAGAGTCTGAATAAAAAAGGGGGGATGCCTGGGTAGCTCAGTCATTTGAGCATCCGACTCTTGGTTTTGGCTCAGGTCATGATCTCAGGGTTGTGGGATCAAGCCCTGCTCAGCAGGGATTCTGCTTGAGATTCTCTCTCTCTCCATCTGCCCCTCCCCCCATTCATATGCTCTCTCTCTCTCTAAAATATAAAAAATAAAACAATCTATTTCTTGGTTTATCTCTCTCTCTTTTTTCCCTTTGCTCATTTGTTTTATTTCTCAAATTCCATATATGAGTGAAATCATATGGCATTTGTCTTTCTCTGATTACTTATTTCTGTTAGCATAATGCTCTCTAGCTCCATCCACATTGTTGGAAATGGCAAGATTTCATTCTTTTTTATGGTTGAATAATATTCCACCATATATATGTATATATATGTATAATATATGTATGTATATACGTATATCTCACATCTTCTTTATCCATTCATCTATTTTTTGTTTTAAGTTTTTAAATTCTAGTTAGTTAACATATACTGTAATATTGGTTTCAGAAGTAGAATTTAGTGATTCATCACATACATATAACACCCAGGGCTTATCACACCAAGTGCCCTCCTTAATACCCATCACCCATTTAGCCCATCCCTGCCTACCTCCCTAAAAGTGAATTCACTTTAAGTGGCCTTTTTAAGAACCACTTCTTGGACAATGAGGACTTTTTGTACATGAAAAGAATCTAGTGAGGGATCTTTATGAGAAAGAATATGCATCACCAACAAGAGGGAGATTTTCTTGCCTTCCCTGGCATCAATTCCAGGCCCTTCTGTCTCACAACACTAATATAAGCCTCACCATTTAGAAATACCTGTCACTATTAGGGAACTCACAACTCCTCCCCAATATACATGCAAACCTACAGTTTTGATTTAGTATTTGGTTGAGATGAAAAGGAAACATTTAATAGCCCATTAAAGCACTGAGAAGAAGTGTGGTTTTGAATCCACCAACATTCAAAAACATTTCTGGAAAATCATGGACTGGATTGTCCCTCCTGTATTAGGGCCATTTCCTAAAGTGCCTCAAAGCACTTTCAACACCCTAAGGCATTTGGCTCTGGAATTCTGGTGTTGGCAGGAAGCTCTTCATCCCATCTGCTCTTTCTACCACCTTCACATGGTGAATAATTAATAGTCTTCTTGATTTTTTTTGGAATAGAAGCCAAAATCAACACTAGAACAGAACAGATTGCTGGGCTCCACTCCTTTCTGGGAAAGCCCAGCAGAGGCTTCCACATGTTCCATGAAGACCTGACAGCATGGCTATAGGAATGCCATACATAGCCCAAACTGGCCGCCAAATGTGAGTTGGTTGCTTCTGAGGGCAGTGCGTGTCAGTAAGTCAGCAAGGATGCTATACCTATCCCAAATAATGCATGAAACAAAGTTAAAGTTATATCTATCATGACTTTTGGTTTTCATTATTCCACAGACAATAGCAATTTAGTCAAATAGTAAGGCTACATTTTCAAGGCAAGTACTTGTTTTACTTTTCTCCAACTCTTTATTTGGAAAATGCTCAAATTTACAAAAATGTTGGAAGACTAGTACAATAAACATTCAAATACACTTTGCCTACATTCACCAATTTGCTGCATTTGCACTGTCTCTCTCTTTCTCACATCTTTCCTCTCTCTTTCTCTCTTCTTCTCATTCTCTCCCAAACTACTTAAAAGTAAGTTGCACTTTTAGTCTCATTAAGGTTAAGGGCATTTTTTAAAAAGAACCATAATTCCATTATGACATCTAATTTTTCTCCAAGATTCAACCTAGTTGTAAAAATTATTCAGCTGTTTTTGTCTTTTTAATTTTAATTTAGAATAGTGCCCCTGCTTTTGGTTTTGTTTTTCATGATACTGACTTAAAAAAAAAAATACAGGCCAGTTGTAGAATGTCCAACATTTTGGATTTGTCTAATTGCTTTCTCATGTTTAGATTCAGGTTGAACATTTCTGACAAGATTAATTTATAGGAGATATTGTATATTTAATGCATAACATCAAAGGACATACAATGAATGCCAGATTGAACTACTACTATTAATGCTAAATTAATTACTTGGTTAAGGTGATGAGCATTAGCTCTTTTTATTTAAAATTATATCTAATAAGCACTGAGTAATGTATAGAACTGTTGAATCATGGTATTATACACCTGAAACTAATATAATACTGTGTGTTAATTATACTTGAATAAAAATAGTTGTATCTAGTAAATGATCTATGAGTGATACTTTACAACTGTGTGAGTATCCTATTTCCTACAAACCCACATCCCAATTTTAGCATTCTTTGATGATATTTACCTAGATAAGCTATTACACTGGAGATGGCAAAATGGCTAATCCTATCTATTAACTGGAATTTTTCTCAAAAGACGAACCACTCTTCCTCCATTCCTATCCCTTTTGAATATCATAGTAGATTCATGAGTTATTTTAAAATTTAATGGATTATAATATATTACTATCTCTATACTTTTTGATCCTCCAGCTATATCAAATTTGGCCAAGAGGAGCCCCTTTCAGTATGCTCCTCTGTCGTTTTGATATTACCCCCATTAGTCTTTGAGCAGTCCTTTGCTTTCTGGATCAAGAAGCTATCCCATGCTCACTGTAGCTTTTTCTTGTCCCCTATCTGGAATCAGCCAATTCTCCAAATGCTCAGTTCCTTTTATTAGGGAGTGGTATTTAAAAACTAATATCTGAGTAATTTGTATTTTCCCTGTTACTGGGATACCATTGTTTCTAGGCTATTCTAATGGACAGAACTAGGAAGTATACTTTTCAAATGAATTCATGTTGATATTTCTAGTTCAAATTTAGCATTACATCATTTTTTTCCTAGCTTTTTAAATGTCATATTTGTACTTTTTCTCTCATAGTGAGAATTTTGATTTCTTATAGTAATATATTTACCTATTTGTCATCTTATGTCATAAATTCAACAGTTTAAGAATTAAAATAGTATTACAACTAACAATAAACCTATTAGGTAAAGGTTAACATTGCCTTTTCTCTTAGAATTGGTCCCACTAGGACTTTATAATTAAGACACTATTTCCAAAGGTGCTTGAATTAATTCCGCTTCCTGAATGACTATATTATCAATTTAATAGGCAGTTAGATTCATTTGTTTCTCTTTGTATTCAGTTTTAGAATTTGCTTTTTTTCTAAAAATATTTTAATGAAAAAGCTACCTTCCTTTTTTTTAAAGATTTTTTAATTATTTATTTGAGAGAGAGAGCAAACAAGAAGCAAGAGAGAGCACAAGCAAGGTGAAAGGCAAAAGGAGAAGAAGACTCCCTGCTGAGCAGGGAGCCCGATGTGGGACTCTATTCCAGGACTCTAGGATCATGACCTGAGCTGAAAGCAGAGGCTTAACCAGCTGAGCCCCCCAGGCATACAGAAAATGTTATCTTTCTGTAAACATTTCATTATACTACAAATGAAACATCTGAATCCATTACAGACCACCTCTTAAATCTTAAAAACCAGGATAAAACATTGAAATTTAAAAGTAATCTTGAATATTATATAGGCTAACAATCCTTACATCACCCCTGCATTAACTTGAGAATTACTCAACTACTTATGACATCAATTACTGGAACTCCAAGATACTGTCCTTAACTAGAAATGTTTCAAGTTGTGACTTACATAGTGGAACTCTTAAAAACAAGTTTATTTCAGTTGTTCAGATTCTTTTTTTTTTTTTTTAAGATTTTATTTATTTATTTGAGAGAGTGAGAATGAGAGGGAGAGAGAACATGAGGGGGGTAGGGTCAGAGGGAGAAGCAGGCTCCCCGCCCAGCAGGGAGCCCGATGCGGGACTCGATCCCGGGACTCCAGGATCATGACCTGAGCTGAAGGCAGTCGCTTAACCAACTGAGCCACCCAGGCGCCCCAGTTGTTCAGATTCTTAACAAATTATCTTTATTACCCAATTTTCTTCAAGATTTCAGTATGTATCAGGTTTTTTGAAAAAAATGTAGCCTGGGAAACGGTAACATGTGAGACGGCTTGACAAGATCAGTTGAAAAGTTTGTCTCAACCATTTCCCCCTCCTTTGAACTTCTGTATATATATATATATATATATATATATATATATATATATTTTTTTTTTTTTTTTAAACTGGTGCTATGACTGAAGAGCACATTTTTCAGGAATGACAGTGGAACTACCTTTAAATAAAATCACTTTATTTCATAAGAAATGAGATGGACCGTAAAGAAAGAACAATGCCTTTAAAAAAAAAAATGTTTCCTATCTTAATTTCACACTAAAACCACTTTGTAAAGAAAATTTATCATTAAAGGGCTAATACCTTCTTCAACACTTCATTCTATGTGTAGAAATTCAGTCCTGATTTAGGTACAGAAACAGAGCCAACCAGTGATTTTCTGAGAATAAACTCTGGCAAACTAAAGGGTTTGCTTTTTTAAATCTTTTTATTTTAGCCGTATTTTTTGAATATATAGAACATTTACATAGCTCAAATTACAAACTATATTAAAAAATTCTTTACCCTTCTACTATTCCCATTTACACCCAATTGGTAACCATTTTCTGTCCTTCCTATGTTGTTGGGGTTTTTTATTTGCAAAAACAAGCAAACGTGTGATAATTTTTTATCCCTTCTATTTACCCCTTTTTCTTACACAAAATGTGGCATACTACAATTGACCCTTGAGCAGCATGGGTTTGACCTGCACAGGTCCACTTATATGTGGATTTTTTCAATAAATACACTACAGTAGGGTAAATGTATTTTCTCTTCCTTATGATTTTCTTAACATTTTCTTTTATCTAGCTTATTTCGATTTAAGAAAATAGCATATAATATATATAACACAAAATACATGTTAATCGACTCTTTTGTGTCATTGGTAAGGCTTCTGGTTAACTGTAGGTTGTTAGTAGTTAAGTTCTGGGGAGTCAAAAGTTACACTTGGATTTTTGACCGTGCAGGGGTTGGCACCCCTAACCCCCATGTTGTTCAAGAGTCAACTATATATACACCATGATTTTTCACTTAAAATACATCCCCAAAATCATTCCATGTTAGTTTATGGACATGTTCTTCATTATTATTTATGGCTTCATAGAAATCCATTGTGTAGATATATCACAGCTTATTCTACTCTTTTCCACAAATAGGCATTTTGGTTATTTTTCATTTTGCTATTGCTAACAATTTAATATTGAATAATACCCATTTTCCTTTTATATGTAGAGACATATCCTCAGGAAAAATTTCTAGAAGTGAAATTGCTCAGGACTATGAGCTTCACAAGTTGTTCCTGTGTTTTTCTCCCCCTCTTCGGTGGGATGGCTAAAATGGGCTGGAGTTGGGATATTTCCCTTCCTCCACGTCACTTAGGCTCTGATTAGCTAGTTTCTCCTGAGGGCAGGCCTTGTTAGGAACAAAGTGCTCTGGCATATTTCCAAATGTTTCCTTTTCCCTTCCCTCTGCCAGAAGCTTGAGGGGATTTTTCTTTGATACTTACTAGGAGAACCTGGTCAAGCTCCAGGAGGTAAATCTCACAAAACTGTGGCTGCCTACTTATAACTGAGTCTTCCTGGCTTTTTAATTCTCAAAGTTGTCCATATTGGGACTTCACAATTCATCAATTACAACTCAGACTGTAAGCCCTTATCCCTAATACAAAGCTACTTGGTTTTATAGCTTTATGTTAAGTATTAAAATCAAGTTGTATAAACCCTTCAACTTATTTTTCTTTTGTTTCAGAATTGATTTAGCATCTTAAGGCCCTTTGCATTTTCATATACGTTTTGGGATCAGCATGTCAATTTCTATTTTAAAAGTCTCTGAAATTTTTATTTGAATTGTTTTGAATCTATAAATCAATTTGGGGAAAATGTATATCCTAATGATATTAAGTGCTCCAATCCATGAACCAGGTATATCTCTCTATTTAGATCTTTATTAATTCTCTCAGTAATATTTTCTAGATTTTTAAATAAAAATATAGTTAACAGTAATATTTTGTAATTTTTAACGTAGAAGTTTTACATATCTTTTATAAAATTTAATCCTAAGTACTTTATGTTTTATAACTGTAAGTAGCATTTTATTGCATTTTTCAACTGTTTGCTGATACAGAAATGGAATCATTTTGTATAATGACTTCCTACCCTACAAACTTGCTAAATTTATACTGTTGATTGCTATCTCTAGATCTGCCAATTTTTGCTTCATGAAATTTAAAGCTCTGTTGTTTGAAGTATACATATTTAAGATTGTTGATTTTTCCTAATGATTCCATTTTATCATTATTAAATGGCACTCTGTCCTTCTTAAAACTCTTGGTCTTGATGTCTACTTTGGTATTAATATAACCACCAAGTTTCCTCCTGCCTTCTATATATTTGTGTCTTTAAATGTATGTATGTATCTTAAAGAGAATAAAAAAGACAAATTACTTTTGAAAAATCAAATTGATATCTTTAAATTTAAAACTTGTCTCTTTTAGGCAGAAATCGAATTTGATTTGTCTTTTTTATCCAGTCTGACAATTTCTGCCTGTTAATTGGAGTGTTTAGACCATTAATGTTTGATGTAATTATTGATATGATTTGGTTTATATCTATCATCTTGATAGTTGTTTTTCATTTGTCCATTTTGTTTCTCTTTTGTTTCTTTTCTATGTTCTTTTGTGTTTATGCAATTTTTTTCATTTCACATTTTATTTCCTTTGTTGAATTATTATCTATATCTGTTTTTATTATTTTTTAGTGGTTGCTCTAGGGTTAATAATATATGTCTGGGGGCGCCTGAGTGGCTCAGTTGTTAAGCGTCTGCCTTCGGCTCAGGTCATGATCTCAGGGTCCTGGGTTCAAGCCCCACATCAGGCTCCCTGCTCAGCAGGAAGCCTGCTTCTCCCTCTCCCACTCCCCCTGCTTGTGTTCCCTCTCTCGCTGTGTCTCTCTCTGTCAAATAAATTAAAAATCTTTAAAATATATATATATATATATGTCTGAACTTATCCAAGTCTATTTATAGTCAATACTGAACTATTTCGTACTTCACAACTCCCAGTTCAGAAATGCAGTAACCTTAAACAATATAATTTCATTTACACAACCCATCACAGAATTTCTGGTGTCTCAGCTAAGTGACTGTGCTGTTAACAAGGTGTTGTAGCTGTCTTTCCACTCCTGCTGGGCCAGGACTCCAAAGTCCCTGGCACTGCTGGGCCACTAGTAGTATCTGTTTTATTCTCCACCCTTTGGTAAGCCTCATATCTAGCACAGCCCTTGGCCAAGGATTTGTGCAGAACTCCCCAGTCCAATCTCCATGAAAACTTCTGGGGTGCTGCTCTGTGTAGTCCCCTCTTCTCTGGTGCCTGCCCTGCAGATTCCAGCCACTTCAGCTTCCTCAAGTCAGCAGGACCATCTTGCTCTGCTAACTCCATTTCACTGGCTTCAGTACAGAAATTCTCAAGCAGGGAGGTAGGGTTAATATGAGGCTTCCCTTGTCAGTTTCTCTTCTTTCAGAGATTGCAGTCTTTCACAGACTGTTGTCCAGTTTCCTATGTACACTGGAGGAGGGCTAGCTCAGTATCTGTTAGATTTACTCAAAATCAAGAAGTTTTAGGCACTTTTATAATGAAAAGAATATGTTTCAGGGTACAAGCTCATGACATCTATAAGTTAGAAACTTGTAGAGTTTACCTTCACTTTGCTTTTTATAGAATTTATCTGTTTGAGAGTCTCTAGTAGTTTAACTGGAGTTTAAGAAGATATTGTACAGGTTCTTGAGGCATTCTGGAAGAATTTAACTTCATTTTATGTATTCTGAGCATTTCAGAATTCTCCACAGTTTCCCTCTGCTTGCTTCACCTCTTTGGCCTTCTTCATTCTCTTTCCTATGCGTCTTCACTTTCTCTCTCTTTTTAAAAAAATTTAATACATACTTGTATAGGAGATCTTATGGGCCCAAAATTCTGGGGGGCTTGGTGGATATTAACTCATTTAATTTTTGAGTGCAGTGAGTAAAGCAAAGGGGAGTAGTGGATGCAAGGCAAGTGAGCGTGCCTTACCACTTGTTTTCCTTCTGGAAAATTAGGGGAATTGTTTGTCTTGCTCTCTTGTTTGTCTGGTCTTTCTTAAGCTATTAGAAAAAAAACCTTTGTTATGTTTGTTTTGGAGAAATGTAGAACAATTATGCACAGCTTTTTAGGTGAATTGTTAGGCAATTAACTCCCCTTTTTGTTTCCCTTCACTCCGTAGAGACTGGAAGAAGTTTTTGCCCTTCCTCATATTATGTGATTAATTTTAATACAGGAAGAAACTCTGCCAAATATTCTGTTTCAGAAAACTTTCAAATGAGGCAGATCTGGTAAGCTAAATTTCAGCTCAAGTAATAGTTACTTAGAAAAGAAAAAATTTTTTAAAATATAGGACTGATTTACTAACTGCTTCTAAGAGCCTGTCTGGATTTATTTATATTTTAGTTTTTCTGGCTCTGGAATAGTTTTTCTGGCTCTTTTGTGGCAGTCAAAATGCCACAAAAGAAGTACAAAAACATGACTTTCAGTGTCCAAACAATGTGGTCTAAAAAGTAAAGCAAATTGAGGGGAAAAAACAAAACACAACATTACCTCTGTTCTCTCTTATGTTCCACAGTTAAAACATCCAGTGCCTTCATGTTTTTCCTTTATCAGGACAATGCTCTCTTCAGAGAATCTGGCACCTTAGTTCTCAAAGGCCAGAGTGATGGAAAATCATCTGACCTACAGCAGCAAGGACACCAAACTGTAAGAGGACACGGGGAGCCAGCATTCCAGTCTTGACTTTGGCCTTTGCAGTGAGACCTTCCCAAATGGCAGTGCCAAATGTTTAACTTTTTACCATGAATATAAAACCTCATTCCTGGCCCATGCATATTGCTATGAGACCTTCATAAATCAATTAACAGGCGTATCTCACACCAGGTAAAATGGAAAATCTTTCTTATATGAGACCCTGGTCAGAAGGTGGCCTCCCTCTTTCCTGGACTGGAATTTGTATTTGTCTGCCAAAGCTACTGTGGCTCTTTGAGAGCCAGATTAGGCCCTCACAGGGAAGTTGGGGTCATTGTTCACATCAAATGCCACCTCAGGGCCTACACTCACACTTCTCCCTCTGTCTGGAACACTTACCCGCACTCCTCATGACTAACCACTTATCCTCAGACTTCCATTTCAAGGTTACCTCTTCATAGGTGTTTTCATCAATCACCCAATATAAATGGATTCTCTAGACACATTCTCTTATAATTCTTATGTTCTTGTCCTTCAAAGCATTTATCTCACTATGCTAGTATGTCATTTATCTCTGTTTATTGCTTGTTTCATCTACTGAATCCTGTGCTCCATGAAGCCAGGAATCATTTCTTTTCTTTTTTTTTTAAGATTTTATTTATTTATTTGACAGACAGAGGCATAGTGAGAGAGGGAACACAAGCAGGGGGAGTGGGAGAGGGAGAAGCAGGCTTCCCGCCGAGCAGGGAGCCCGATGTGGGGCTCGATCCCAGGACCCTGAGATCATGACCTGAGCCGAAGGCAGATGCTTAATGACTGAGCCACCCAGGTGCCCCGCCAGGAATCATTTCTATCTGACCAACCACAACAAACACAGTCTCTAGTATAGAGCCTGGCTCATAGTGGGCATTCAGTATATATTTGTTGAGTAAATCAATGAACCACCTTTCCTCTACCCACACCCCCACAGAGGACTCTGGCAGCCACATGGAGAGAGCTGCAGCAACCAAACATGGAGTGGGGGGTGTACAAATTCATCTTATCCAAAATTATGCAGAGGATTCACAAAAGCACCCTGAGGCAAGAGTCAGAAATATGCAGGGTGAATCATGAAAAGTGAGGTCTCTGCCCCCTACAACCAAATAAGGAAACCAGAACGCACACAGGGCATATTTAACTAGGCACCTTATAGAAATCCAGGGCAAAGGGCAGGGCTCTTGTTGCTTATTTTGCAAATTGAGGTTTTTAAAAATTTATATACCAGTGTTAATAATCTGCCTCCCTGTGGGTAGGATGATGAAAGTAATTAGCACAGGGAAAAGTAACACCAAAGAAAGTCAGCTTATTGGAATAAGAGCTTTCAGAGCAAGGGTACAGAATAAAGCATTTGACACCATCTCTCAGGCAACTGCAGAAATACTTGTCTGAGTAGGCTTAAGTGAAAACTGAGTATTCAACTAAAAGGAATGTATTCAACAAGAATATCACACCAGCTTTCCAGGGTAACAGAGTTCTTTTGGAACCAATATACATACCTTTAATTCTAATCTGGGGATGGCAAATAAATTGTATCTGATGGGCTAGTCTAAGTCCATTGGCAGTGGCTGCCCAGAGTACTAGACTGTGACAAATTCTAAGGCTGAGTCTGGGCTCAGTGAGGAAATGAGCTATGCCCAGGTAGTAATGTCTGATGGGCAGAGAATAGGGATTAAAACGAATCATGCCATGTTGCTGTCATTACCATTAAACTAAAAACAACAGCAACAAAAGTTTTATTAATTGGGATTTTGATTCAGACTCTAGGTAGGGCTGACATCATGGCCAACTTGAGGGAAATAACACCAAGCAGGAAGAGTCTAGAGGTATCATTATTAACATCACACCCGAAGAGGTGCAATTTTCCCCCATCCCATAAGGAACCATCTTCATTCAAGGTCCATGGCCTTCAGAATACCCCCTTTTCTGACCCTTTCTTGGAGCTGCCTTTTACCTGTGCGATCCTTGCTTCCCACCTAGACCAACTAGCCCATTCTATGGTCTTCTGCAAACTCTTAGTGTAACTGTACACAGAACATTGCTGTGCTGGACCTTGGATAAATAATCACAAGGGAATATTGACTCAGATAACGTGTTAAGTCCTATCCTTAAATTCTAAATTCTTTGATTCCAGGACTTTCATACCTCTAAGATAGATTACATTTAAGAAGTGTGGAAGTCTCTCCATTTTTTTCATCAAGAAACCTGGGAAACCCCATAATCTAATTCTAACAGGAGCTGAGTCACAGAAAGACTTTTTATAATACTAAACAGAAAATCATCTACAGGAACAGGGCTCAGTTTATAATTCCTAGTCCCAAGATCAGGCAACTGGACTAGTCATAGTTTTTAGGAAAATACATTTCTTGATTTATAAATAAAAATTTTAAAAGCTAACAAGGAAACAAAAAAAAAGCAAAGATTTTTTTCATATGTGATTTTGTTTTATTTCATTTTTTTTTTTGTTAAATATAAAAGAGTATTTACAGAAGTTGAAAAAAATTTTGGTCCTCTTTAAATTATATCCCCAAGGGATATCTTCATCTTGTAGGGATATATTCACCCTTCTTTTCTAGATAAGCCGTTGAACAATGTCCCATAGACCTTTACAGTCACTTTCTGCATTATAGTCCTCCTATGACATAAACAAGTCAAACCCAAATCTTGGTAGAGGGAAAACAGAAATCATCTGTCATATTGAGGGCATTAAATCACACTCTTCTAAATTTCTCCTAAATTTCCCATTAATGAGGTAAAAGTTAAGGCACTGACATAGAAATTTGCATAAAGTCGATAAGGTTCATATTGTTTATTTTTAAAAAATATTTTCCCTTAAAATCTGACAAAATGTTTTGTGGACTTAGTAACGTATAGTATAGTAGAGTGCGGTATAATATAGCTATGATGTTACTAATTACACTTACCTATGCCTGTGATTTAAACTCTTGTGCATCTCCATTGTCTGTACAGATTAAAGTTCAAGTTTTTTTAAATAGCTTACAAAACCCAACTTAATCTGTTATTTCCTATCTCCCTAACTTCATCTCCCTTTATCCTTTTACCTGTGATCTCCAAAAGTACCAAATTGCTAGCAATCACCAGCACACTGGCCTTTCCTTGCACCCTTAACTTTGGCCATGTAGCCTCCTCTGCCTGAAATTGCCTGTCCTCCCTTCATTGCTTGGTAATTTCAATTTATCCTTACCAGGCTCCTCCTTATACCATATCCCCATTTATGCAGAGGTAGGTGCTTCTCTTTTACTTCATAAATGCTGAGTTTTCATATCTATCATTATGGAAATAATTGTTAGCATTTTACATGTAGTCTCTCCGTCTGGAAAGTAGGCACCAAGGGGCACCTGGGTGGCTCAGTCATTAAGCGTCTGCCTTCGGCTCAGGTCATGATCCCAGGGTCCTGGGATCGAGTCCCACATCGGGCTCCCTGCTCCACGGGGAGCCTGCTTCTCCCTCTCCCACTCCCCCTGCTTGTGTTCTGCTCTCGCTGTGTCTCTCTCTGTCAAATAAAGAAATAAAATCTTAAAAAAAAAAAAAAGAAAGAAAGAAAGTAGGCGCTTGCAGGGCCGTGAACGCTTGTTCCACTTTGTGTACTCAGTTGCTACGTCAGTGGCAGTGTTTGGCTCATCAGAGGCCCACACATACGTGGCTGGGTGATAAATTAATCAATGGAGGACATTCATCATCTCAGGCAATGAAGGAGAAAGGTGCACAATAACTGTAATGCTCTGTGATGAGCAACACACACACACACACACACACAAGCCAAAACAAAAAGCTACAAATTCGACACGTTTACTTACTTATGACTGGAGAGCTTATATTACAAATAGGATGAGTGAATCTCCACGCAGATTGAAGAAGAGAATTGAAGCTGGTTTAGTGTCACTTCTGCTTCTTGATTCACTCTCCTCTTCTCCCCAGTGTAGCCACGGTGCCATCCTCTCTTCCCTAGTTCCTTCTCTGATAACCAGATCATCCTTCCACAGTCACCTCTGCTCACAGATACTGTTCTGTCCTCTCAACTTTTAAAGCATTTTCAGTCTACACTACTGACTTGGCATTTTAAACGTGACCTGTACCCACAGACAGTTTGTCTGTGTCCTGTTTTTTCTATTAGGTCGTAAGTTCTTGGAGACTAGAAACCATGCTTCTTTTTTCCCCTTTTAATTCCAGCAGTGTGTCTTGCACGTGGAAAGTGTCTTACACAACATGTAGTACATTATGTAACAACGTGGGAGCAACAGAGTTTGAATTGAAAATCGGGAAACCTGAATTGAGAACCCAAGCTTTCACTTAAAAGCTTTCACTTAGGGCGCCTGGGTGGCTCAGTCGGTTAAGCGACTGCCTTCGGCTCAGGTCATGATCCTGGAGTCCCAGGATCGAGTCCCGCATCGGGCTCCCTGCTCGGCAGGGAGTCTGCTTCTCTCTCTGACCCTCCCCCCTCTCATGCTCTCTCTCTCTATCTCATTCTCTCTCTCAAATAAATAAATAAAATCTTTAAAAAAAAAAAGCTTTCACTTAAAAGCTTTGTGACTGTGGGAAACTTACTTAACTTCACTAAGCTTCAGCTGTGTGATATGTGAAATCAAAATAATGATGCTTCTCTAACAGAGTGGCGGGGAAGATAGAATGAGATCATGTTAGTAAAGTGTTTCTTTTTTTTTTTTAAAGATTTTATTTATTTATTTGAGACAGAGAGAATGAGAGAGAGAGTACATGAGAGGGGGGAGGGTCAGAGGGAGAAGCAGGCTCCCCGCCGAGCAGGGACCCCGATGTGGGACTCGATCCAGGGACTCCAGGATCATGACCTGAGCCGAAGGCAGTCACCCAACCAACTGAGCCACCCAGGTGCCCTAGTAAAGTGTTTCAACCGTGAAATGCCCTTCAAATATTAAATAATACTATTATTTTGGAAGAAACACCTCATTTTTCAGGATCTCTTTTTCTATTAACTACTTCATCTATTCCCAGCAGCTATAAATAATTTCTAGGCTCCTGGTTGTCATCTGGTTTCTCAGGGAGGAAGACAGACATTTACCTGTTAGTCCATCTTCTCCTCCAAGAGTTTCAGAAATGCTGGTTTCCTGCTTTACTTCTAGGTGCTATATCGGTGTGTGAACTGGGAGCCACTACAAGGAAAACAAGTCTTCATAACAGTGGAGGTTTATGACAAACAATATAGTCTTCGTTTGTTCCAGCTTTGAAAAGCATGATTAAAAAAAAAAACTATAAAAGTAATACAAGTCCATGAGATATCATTAGAAAAATATAAATGGATAGAAAAAAATCACAATAAAATTATCCATAATCCCATTATAATTATTGATAATGCTTTGGCATATTTATTTCCAGAATCTTTTTTTTATGCTTATATATTTTAACATAGTTCTAATAATTAATCACTAAGTAATTATTATCCATAATAATTCAGATGTTTGATAAACCAACATTTTAATCGTTACAAAATTTAAATGTGGGGATTTTCCTTAACCTTTTCCTGATTCTTGAACATTAAGTTTTCAATTTTCATCATTATAAATACTGCTGTGACTAATGTCTTTCTTTTTTTTTTTTTTTAGTTTTTTAATTTTTTAATTTATTTATTTGACAGAGAGAGACACAGCGAGAGAGGGAACACAAGCAGGGGGTGCGGAGAGGGAGAAGCAGGTTTCCCACAGAGTAGGGAGCCCGACGTGGGACTTGATCCCAGGACCCTGGGATCATGACCTGAGCCGAAGGCAGATGCTTAACGACTGAGCCACCCAGGCGCCCCAACTAATGTCTTTCTATATACCAGTTTTTTATTTCTTTCTTTCTACACGTAAGATGATTTATTCAGGAAAAATCAATAGAAGTGTCATTCCTGTGTCAAAGGGCCCAAACATTTCTTTCTCTTTTTAAAGATTTTATTTATCTGAGAGAGAGAGAGAGAGAGGGAGAGCATAGCAGGGGTGAGGGCTTGGGACAGGGAGGTGGGAGGGGCTGAGGGACAAGCAGACTCCCTGCTGAGTGGGGAGCCCTAGTAGGGGCTCAAGGCGGGGGATCCATCCCAGGACCTTGAGATCATGACCTGAGCCAAAGTCAGACGCTTAACAGACTAAGCCACCCACATGCCCCTCAAAGGGCCCAACATTTCTAAGCCTCTGATGGTCTGTCCTAATTTGATTTCCTTTGAAGAATCCTACCCTACACTGAGTGGGGCAGCCTGAATGGAGGACACATCATGATTTAGGCAATTTATTGTGATGATGGTTAATGTCAATAAGATGAAAAGAGAGAAGTGGGCAGGTCTCAGGCCGTATTATTTAGAAACAGAAATGACTATAGTTCTACTCTCCAGTATAAGAGATAATATGCAAAGAATTTTATAGAGTATTTGAAGCATTTTTTCCTTACATAAAAACTATTTGTTGAATTGAATAATATTTCACTTCGCTTCTGTAGCACAGAACTCTGACTTAAAGACACTCTATCAAATCCTTCCTTTATGAAATCAGGACCAAAATCCAACCGGATTTGAATCTCAGATCTGAGGAATATAGGAGACGGTGATTTTTTCAGAGAAAGGCTGAATTTTATCTGAGATGGGGCCAGAAGCCAAGCCATATCACTGAAACTACTTCATTTGGAACTTTCTTCCTAATCTCAAAATAATAAGGCCTTGGCATAACCAGCTCAGAACATTATTTATAGTTATCTGTTTAATTAAAAAAGAGGGAGAAGCAATTCTACCATTACATGCAATATTTTGGTAGAGGTTTTCTGCTAAAAAGCAAACGACATGCATTTTATTTGGACTTGCTCTCAAGAAGATGTTTGGAAAGGAACTTTCCAGGACACAGTGTTTTCTTCTTTTACCCCTCTAAAATGGTGTAGTTCTAAGCTTTCCTCTCTTTTTCTTCCAAGATAAGATTGTTGACAGATACATACAAGTCATTAGAAGGTTTGGGGGTTTGCTGTAGTTGTTTGTTTGCGTGTTTGTTTCTTTTCTTTCTTTCTTTCTTTCTTTCTTTCTTTCTTTCTTTCTTTCTTTCTTTTTTCTTTTTCTTTTTTTCTTTTTGCATGTTTGGTTCTTAAAATGAGAGAGAGGGACAAGAAGAGAAATATTTGGTGTTTTCTCAGCAGCAATTTGGAATTGTGCTTTCTGTTTATCCTTTGGTTTATCATTCTGCAAGTTTAAAAACTAGCAAGATGTACACCCTAACTTATTCCCAGCAGCAGCTTCAACAGTCCCTAAGTGAAGAGATATTTTCATTTCTACCCTGAATCCTGATTCAAGGAAAAGTTAGACCATCCTTGCCGTCAGGGACAGCATTGAGAACTCATGGTTAGGTTGAAATTTCTCTTTAATTATATTCTATGAACTACACAGGAGTATTTGATTGTTTAGTTCAGTATGAATGAAAACCATTTTATTTTTACCTTAGCCAATAATTTGTTAGGACTGAAACCAGGAACTAATAAAACATCCTCTTCTTTAATATCCTCTCCCATGTTTTTCCAGCCTTAGTGGGGCATCGAAAGACTTCCACGTGGTCAGCTACTAGAAGTCAGCTTGACTGTCTGAGGGTTCAGGTGAGAAGCTGAGTAGGAGGCTCACTGTATATTACATAAATCTTCGCCTCTGTATTTTTAAATTATCATTTCCTCTTCAAAATCTTGTTAATGTGGTTTTTCTTTTCTTTTTTAGTTCTTTACTTTCTCTTTTGTGATGTTCTTCTTTAGCAACAGTTGACAAAGTAAGCAGTAAATGAGAAATCACATTAGAGAAGAGTAAGGTTGTCTGTGACTGACTTCTTATAATTAAATTTTTTTTTTTGCCATCATGGCAGTTTTTTTCTTATCTGTTTACTTGAAAACTAAAAATAATTATATGCATTTGGGGGAAAATCAATTAGTAGAGCAGATTATAAAATGAAAAATCCTACTGCTGTATTCCCCAAACCCCATGCCTTTCTTAAAAGATAAATTTCTTCCTGGCGGTTGTTTTCCTAAAGGACAAACCTATTGAAGAGATTATTCTAAGTGCCTTTGATGACAATTAAACGAGAGAGGGAACACCTTTGAAAACAACAAAATGAGGTCGGCATGGAAGATGATGAATTTTCCTGGAAACAAACAGAAACAAAAAGAAACAGCTGAATTACAAAATGGATAAAATATCTGAAGAGACACCTTACCAAAGAAGACGTACAGATGGCAAATAATCATATAAAAGATGTTCAGTATCATATGTTATTAAGAAATGCAGATTACAATAAGATACTACTATACAGCTTTATGCAGTGGCAGTCTCATAGCCAATGAAGTTTATCCGAGGTGCGATTATTGCTAATTGAAAGATACTACTATACACCTAAGAGAATAGCTAAAATTCAAAACACTGACAACACCAAATGGTGACAGGGATATGAGCAACAGGAACTCTCATTCATTGCTGGTAAGGATGCAAAACGGTACAGCTGCCTTGGAAGACATTTCGGAAGTTTCTTATGAAACATGCTATTACTATATGACCCAGAAATTGTACTACTAGGTATTTACCCAAATGAATTGGAGAGTTATGTCCACATAAAAACTTGTACAAGAATATTTATAGCAGCTTTATTCATAATTGCCAAAACTTGAAAGCAACCAGATGTTCTTCAGTAAGTATATGAATAAGCAACTGAATAAATACCCAGACAATGGAATATTATTCAGCGCTAAAAAGAAATCAGCTATCGGGGCGCCTGGGTGGCTCAGTCGTTAAGGGTCTGCTTTCAGCTCAGGTCCTGATCCCAGGGTCCAGGGAGCCGGCGTTGGGCTCCCTGCTCCGCGGGAAGCCTGCTTCTCCCTCTCCCGCTCCCCCTGCTGTCTCTCTCTCTGTCAAATAAATAAATAAAATCCTTAAAAAAAAAAAAGAAAGAAATGAGCTATAAAGACATGGAGGAAACTTAAATGCATATTACTAAGTGACAAAAGCCAATCTGAAAAGGCTGCATACTGTATGATTTCAACTAGATGGCATTTTGGCAAAGGAAAAACTATGGAGATAGTAAAAGGGTCAGTGGTTGCCAGGGGTTGAGGGGTGTTTGGGAAAGAAGAATAGGTGGAACATGGAGTATTTTAGAACAGTGAAACTATTCTATATGCCACTCTAATGGTGGATACATGACATTTTGCATTTGTCAAAACCCACAGAACTGTATAACACAAAGAGTGAGCCCTGATGTAAACCACAGATTTTAGTAATACTAATGTATCAATATTGACTCATCAATTCTAACAAATATACAACACTAATGTAAGACTTTAATAATAAGGAAATATATAGTCTCCTTTTTTTAAAAAAACACCTCATTATGTATTTTGTCACTCATTTTTTGATGTCTACTTTATTAAGCTTACATTTTCTTCCAGGTCTTCTATAGAAAAAGGACCATGGGGATTTTTTTCCTTCTTTTGGGATAAATTTTGTTTTGTTTTGTTTTACTTTGTTTTTGCAGAATGGAAAATGTCCTTGGAAATATTTTAGTCTCTATGTTATTCTCTACTTTTGATGCATTGTAATCAGAAAAAGTACTCCATGTTATTTTTATTTGGGGAGAATAGGGGCTGCTTAAAATGCATATTCTCTGTTAACAGAATATAGATTTCTATATTATATCAATCATGAGGGGTTTTTTGTTTTTTTTTTTAAAGATTTTATTTATTTGACAGAGAGAGACACAGTGAGAGAGGGAACGGGGGGGGAGTGGGAGAGGGAGAAGCAGGCTTCCTGCTGAGCAGAGGGCCCAATGTGGGGCTCGATCCCCGGACGCTGGGACCATGACCTGAGCCGAAGGCAGATGCTTAACGACTGAGCCACCCAGGTGCCCCTCAATCATGAGTTTTATTCCCTGGCAGTTATATTATTAATTTTATACAAAGTGTATAAACTTCTGTTTCTTGATTTATCAACTTTAGATAGTATCTATTAATTCCCAGTAAGAAAAGAAGAGACTTAAACTTTTTAATGTGTATTTATCACTACGTTATTTTTGCATTGCCTGGGCTTATAGAATTTATAATCTGTGTACATTTTCCTACCACTGTTTAGATCAGTTCCATATTTCATTGGAATCCGTGTTCACCACTAGTTCCTTTATTTTGATGTCTGCTCGTGACAGGGTGTTTGTCAGCAGATTTTTTAATAAACAGCTCACCACTATATTTTCAGAGTTCTTTGTGTTTGTAATACCTGTCTGCTTCTTTAAATATGAACAGCTGTGTGGCTATACAAAAAAAAGATCTTCGAATTATATTAATGGCTTTTCTTTCTATCTTTTTCATTCATTGTTTCTTTTTTTTTTTTTTTGGCTATTTATTTTGCTTTAGTTTTGCATAGGGTCATGCTGTTTCTTTTAAACTCATTCATGTTTAAATTAAGTATCAGGACCTTGGTTTGCTCTGATATAACATGGGTGAATTCTTCAAGCCAATTTTAGCTTTAGAAAGATGCATCAATGATTTAGGTCAGAAGACCATAGCTCTTTAGAACTCAAAGAACCATAGAACGAAAGTTTTCAAAAACTCAAGGCACGTGATGTGATGAACACTGGGTGTTATATGCAACTGAGGAATTATTGAACACTATATCTGAAACCAGTGATGTGCTGTATGTTGGGTAATTGACTCTAAATAATAATAAAAAAACCCTCAAGCCCAGAAAAGCAAATTTCACAATTTTAATACAATATTCTTCCCATTACAACAGTGTTTCTAAACATGCCGAAAGGTATAGGTGGTTAAAATTTTGAATATACAAAAGGAATTAAGGAGACATTGATTTCACGTGATGCATTGACCAATATAACCCTTAAGCTTTCGTTTGTTCTGTTTCTAAAATCACGTATTTAAATCTGAATTTATCACCCACCAAATGTCACTTATTTCAAGGAAAACTTCCTCAACTCCCAACAACTCATTTCAAGGGAAATTGGGTTTAATGCCAAACACCTCTTACTCACATATGGCTTTTGGATAACTTTGTTATTTATCATATTTGTTTAACATGTGCTCAAGCAGTGACAATATTAATAGTAATAATAACAACAGGTATTATTATTGTTATTGATAGCATTTATTGAGCACATGTCAAGTACTAGTTATATACTTCACAGTATTATTTTATTTAAACCTCATGACAATCCTAAAAGGGATGTACTATTATCATCCTCACTTTATAGAAAAGGATATTGTTATTATGAGAGTTTAGATACAGGGGCACCTGGATGGCTTAGTCGGTTGAGTGTGCAACTCTTGATTTAGGCTCAGATCATGAGATCGGGGTTGTGGGATCGAGCCTCATGTCGGGCTCCACGCTCTGTGGGGAGTCTGCTTGAAGATTCTCTCTCTCCTTCTGCCACTCCCCCCTGCTCCTTCTCTCTAAATAAATAAATAAATAAATCCTAAAAAGAGAGAGAGAGAGAGTTTAGATATATTTGTAGACATCTGCCAGAGGGTGTTGGAGCTATAACTCAGGTATCTAGTCATGAAATTTTGTATTCCTATCTGCAGTGTTACAGGCCTCCAGCCATGATTATACAGGGTAATAAACTCTGTAGATAGCTCAGATAGATATGTAGAACAGTTATTTCATCTATTTGGATATTTTTCTCCTTCAAATTCTCTTATCTCCTCTCTTCTCTTCTCTGTCCCTTCCTTCCTTCCTTCCCTCCTTCCTTCCTTCCTTTCTTTTTTGTCTGTGATAGCTCTAGTGTTTGAAAAGTTAAATGATAACTAAACTGTTCCCCAAACACTTCAAATTGGTCAACTCTTCAACAGTATTTATTCCTTTGCATGAAATCCAGATAGTGCCACTATTAGTCAGTCTCCAATCTAGAGGCAATGTCCTCTAGCCTATGTTCTTTATCCATACTAGAATCTCCACAGTTCAGTTCTCTTTCAAGTTATGTATATATTCATATTCATTGCCTATAAAATTTCTCTGACTACTTGGCTTCTTGAGATTAATTCTAAAGAGACTAATTTTATCCTTAAGTAGATAAATGGAAGGTCTGTGAATGAAGCATAAGATTTTATACCTGAGAAGACTTTAGGAGTTTTCTACCCCAACATTTCACTTTACAAATGAGGAAATCGAGGCTTAGAGAAGTGAATTGATTGGCTCAAGTTTGGGTACTAATTTTTATCATAACTACTGACTTTCAATATAGCCCCTCAATTCCTTTTAATTTTAAGTAAAAGGAACATTTTAAAGTCTATCTTAAAATCCACAAACCATCTAAAATTTTTTTTAAATTTTACTTTATTTATTATATTTATTGCTACTCTATTAATGAAATGTCTAATACTCAATGTTTTGGAAAGCATGACTGACTAAATGAATGAATGAATGGATGGATGAATATTTAAGTACTCACAGAGGTATCTTATCATCTTGATACTTTTAACGATAGCTTTCTCTCAATTTAGTGTCCTTATAAACATAATCTCTACATAAAACACTGTTTTACTTTAAAGTATAATATTATGCATTTACTGAAAAATTAATAATCTATAAATTATGCCTTACTAAATTGTATTTCTCAGAGAATGGAACAACTTTTAGATGATAGTTTAATGTTATGACTTCACTAACAACTTCAAGTTCTTCTGACCTAATGCACCAGTTCTACTTTAAGTAAATATCCACCTACCCTGTCCTTTATATTCTCTCCTGTCTACTTTCACTTCTGAGTTGACAGTGGTGACCTTCAAATGAAACAATAGCTAGCAATAATGTCATTAAGGCTGGTGGCTTCCTGGCAGGCTAGAGGGCCCAGATATATTCCATGCTGAGGTCTTACCTCATTTAAGAAAAGACATTTGTTAGACTGATGGGATGAATGTAAGCATACTCATCTGCACTGTTAATTTAACACTGTTCAAAGGTTCAAATGTCACAAGTGGAAGGGAGAATAGCCATTGGATAAGCAGGGCTTTACTGGTTATAATCAAGAGCTGTGGGACCACCTGTCTCCACAGTACTCTGAGGGTTCCACTCTGTAGGTGCAAATTGTGGTTAAGCGCTTCAGTGGTGCTTTTTAAATGAACCAGAGGCAGGACAACATGGCAGTTAAGGACATGCATGAGCCTTACACTTTGATAGGGCTGGAGTTGAGTCCTGACTTTGCCACTTCCTATGAGCCACTCCTCGGGCAGACTTTAAACCTCAGTTTCTCATTTGTAAAATAGAGATAATTATGAATACTTACCTCATTGGGAAGCTGTGAAGATTAAGTGAGATGCTGCATGCAAAGTGCTTAGTGTACTGACCCACTCCTGATAAGCCCTGATTAATAATAATCAAATCACTGAGGCCAGAAAAGTCCCTAATCGGTGATCCTGCATTAATTCTTTTTTTTTTTGATTTTTAAAAAATTTTATTATGTTACGTTAATCACCATACATTACATCATTAGTTTTTGATGTAGTGTTCCATGATTCATTGTTTGCGTATAACACCCAGTGCTCCATTCAATACATGCCCTCTTTAATACCCATCACCAGGCTAACCCATCCCCCCACCCCCCTCCCCTCTAGAACCCTCAGTTTGTTTCTCAGAGTCCATAGTCTCTCATGGTTCATCTCCCCCTCCAACTTCCCCCCCTTCATTTTTCCCTTCCTACTATCTTCTTCTTTTTTTTTTTTAACATATAATGTATTATTTGCTATGGTGAATGCTGTGAATTGTGTAAGACTGTTGAATCACAGACCTGTACCTCTGATCCTGCATTAATTCTTGCCCCACATTTTAAAGGCATGGCTTCTGATGAAATGCTGAACTCCTATAATTGATCAACAAAGCAGTGGTTTGCCTGCATCAGATAGGCTGAGGCAAGGTACATAAATGCAAGCAAGCATTTCTCAGACTGAGAGCCATGCCCTGCACTGTCTACAGATCCCAGATGAGCTGGCAGGTTTTTCAAAACAAGTATTTAGATGCATGAGTTGACATTCAGAATGTCCTGCAGCGAAGTCCAGGAATTGCATTAACATACATTGCTTGGCATCTAAGGAGTTTGATTATTTATATTGAGTTGTGACCAATTCAGAGGCATCATGGCAAGATGTTTTCCTCTAACAACGCTGTGATTTGGGCTGTAACAGATGGTATGTGATGTAGCTATTTACATGCCTGTGTCTCTCTACCATGAGCAGGGGCTGTATTTCACTTACCATTGTATCAGTAATACATAGGAGAGTGCCTAGAACCTGGAAGCTGCTTCATAAGCAGCTGGTTGACTACATGAGTAAAATATGAATTCCAGCTATGTTATTTTAATAGTCCCTAGATAATTTTCACCCAGTCTTTGTCAGTATGATAGAGACTGCCAACTGGTCTTCAAGGATCAGTGGAGCACACAGTTCATATTCTGTAGAGTGTGATTTCAAATATGCAGAGACTCGACACCCACCCCTTAACATGGCAATGTAGAACAGAAGTGGGAGCATGATTTCCAGAACCAGCCTACATGGTTTCAAATCCTGACCTTGCCACTTCTTAGCTTGTGATTTCAGAAAAGTCACTTAGAACATCTGTGCCTAGTTTTCTCATCTCTAAAATTGAGATAATTATTGTACCTACATTAATAGAATTATGGAAAGGATTAAATGAGCTAATATTGGTAAAATGCTTAGATTATTGACTAGCATGTTGTTAAGTACTATATATAATATTAATTATTAATATTTTTACAGAACACAATAAGCTCATAATGTTAACTATAGAGCACTGAAATAGCTAACCAGCTCTCTGAATGATTTCTTTTTTCAAGTTTTTATTTAAATTCCAGTTAGTTAACATATAGTATAATATTAGTTTCAGGTGTAGAATTTAGTGATTCATCACTTACATGCAACACCCAGTGCTCATCACAAGTGCCCTCCTTAATACCCATCACCGATTTAACCCATCTCTCCCACCCACCTCCCCTCCAGTAATTCTCAATTTGTTCTCTATAGTTAAGAGTCCGTTTCTGGTTTGCCTCTCTTTCTTTTTTCCCTATGTTCATCTGTTTTGTTCTTAAATTCCACATATGAGTGAAATCATATGGTATTTATCTTTCTCTGACTGACTTATTTTGCTTAGCATAATACACTCTAGCTCCATCCACATCATTGCAAATGGCAAGATTTCATTCTTTGTTATTACTCAGTAATATTCCATTGTATATATTTACCACTTCTTCTTTATCCATTCATCAGTTGATGGACATTTGGGTTCTTTCCATAATTTGGCTGTTGTTGATAATGTTGCTATAAACATTGGGGTGCATGTGTCCCTTCAAATTAGTATTTTTGTATCCTTTGGATAAATACCTAGTCGTGCAAGTGCTGGATCATAGGGTAGTTCTATTTTTAACTTTCTGAGGAACCTCCATACTGTTTTCCAGAGTGGCTGCACCAGTTTGCATTCCCACTAACAGTGTAAGAGGGTTACCCTTTCTCTGCATCCTCATCTCTCTGAATGATATAAAGGAGCATTAAGTGATGGTTATATTTATAGCTGGAAGAAGCTCTTACTTGCCCCACATCTGGGCTGTATTGTGCTCTGTATCTCATTGTATTGTGTTTCCTTGAAAATCAAACATTATGCAGCATTTATATTAATTAAATGTGATTAAGCCAAATACTCCCTTATTCAACCATTAGGATAACTACTCCTTGTTTCATACACCTAGTCTTCTTGGGTAGTTTACGACAGATGTTAATTTGAAACTAAATGGTAAATTTTAGATACATCTCAGGTACTGAATAATAGAGTCAGAAGATGCAAACAAAGAATATAGATTAAACAAATTATGTGCTTAATCAGGATAATTACATGGGTTTGCTGTGGAAATAGGAATGTAACATTATCATTCTAGTTTCCATACCTGTGCTGGATCTACTGTGTCCATTGTGTCTGATTCAAGGATAAAATTAAATTCCATTTGTGTGCTTAAAATACCTAATGTAAGTACTCATTCTTAAAGGAATATATTCTGCAAAAGTATGTACTTCATATAATAGAATTAATAACTTTAATATCCATACTTCGCTTAACAGTCTTCCTAGTTTTGATTTTAAAAAAAGGCATTTCAAAGGTTATAAATAAAAAGAAAAAAAAACCCACCCCTCAGATGAAAGATTGCATGGCACAATATTAAACACAACAGAAAGGAGGCAGTAGGAATTGGTATCTTCTACATTCTGTGTGCCAAGCAGGTCATTTTTATTCAAATGTCAGGTACAAAATCAGTGAACCGCATATACTGTGAGTAGATAAGACTTGCTCACTGGATAGCTAGACAGACAGACAGAATGGTGAAGCATACCTAACCTACAATAACACTTGACTTTTCTGAAGTTGAATATTCTCCCAACCTCAACAGAGCTTCCATGCAGAAGTAAAGGAAAATGGCCTTCTAGACTTGGAAAGAGTTGTCTCTAGCCATTATCAAGCAGATGGCATTTTATTCCCATTTAACAAACATAGTTTCTATACTGGGTTAAATACTGTCTCCACAAAATTCATGTCTACCCTAAATCTATGAATGTGGCCTTATTTGGAAAAAGGATATTTGCAGATGTAATCAAGTTAAGATGAGGTCATATAGGATAGGGTGGTCCCTAACCCATATGACTGGGGTCTTTATAAGAAGAGAGAAGTTTGGACCCAGGGATACAGACACAGAGAAAGAACATCACGTGGTGATGGAAGCAGAGATTGGAGTGATATGTTCATGAGCCAAGGAATGCTAAGAATCCAGCAATCACTAGCAGCTAGGAGAGAGGCATGAGATCCTTTTCTAAGCTTCCAACAAGAAACCAATGCTGCTGACACTTTGATTTTGAACTTCTGGCCTCCTGAACAGTGAGAGAATAAATTTCTACTGTCTTCAGGCACCTAATTTGTGGTAATGTTACATCAGCCCTAGGAAACCAATTGCTTAGTTGCTTAGTTACTTGCCTTCCCATCTCAAGGTTGATTAAAGCAACTAATGAGAAGTGGTATGAATGTATATTTTGAAATAGTCCTTAATGCTCAAAATGGTTTAACAGTTGTCCTAGTTCAGCACAAACAGGAGTTCTCTTCTTGGCTAGTGGGACCCCCTCAATATCTATGTGCAAGTTGATACGAATGAGAGCTTTTCATTTTGATTGTTAGGAAAATCAGAACAATCAGAGTGAATGTGTGTGGAGAGAAAGGAGAGGTGGATGATGGAAGAGCATGACATGGTAACTCTCCCCAACTCCTGGCCTACTAGCTTGATCATTAGCACTTGTGGAGGGACGGGTTTAAAAGCAGAACCCAGGGCGCCTGGGTGGCTCAGTTGGTTAAGCGACTGCCTTCGGCTCAGGTCATGATCCTGGAGTCCCGGGATCAAGTCCCACATCGGGCTCCCTGCTCAGCAGGGAGTCTGCTTCTCCCTCTGACCCTCCCCCTCTCCTGTGCTCTCTCTCTCTCATTCTCTCTCTCAAATAAATAATAAAATCTTAAAAAAAAAAAAAGCAGAACCCAAATCATCAGTTTTCATGAGCAATTTCAAGAAACATTGGTGTTTCTAGGATCAACTAACCAAGTAGAAATCAAGATGGAGGCAAGTTTTTTCTTCCACATTTGATTATGCAGCTCTTGTAGTACAGTTGTCATGAGGACAACATAGATGAATTAACGTATATTAGAACAATAGTTAGGTCTGACGATTATAAAAGCGAACATAAGCAGACCTATTTCCAAGTACATGGAAGACTCCCCTGGGGATACTCCAAAATAACTGGGAAAGATTGCTGGTAAGCAGAAATATGTGTGTTTTTCTGTCTGTAAGGAGAGACAATAAGCCAGGAGAATCTGTGTTACTACTTAGTATTCATTAATTTAATACATATGTGTTGAATGCTTTCTAAATATATAAACTCAGTGGAGGAAGAGAACATGTTTAGTCATGTTACCCCAGGGCAAAGCAGGCACTGAGCTGTGACTGACTGCCATGTATAGCACGAAGTGCCAAGAATACAGGGGACAAGACATCACTGCCCCACCCAGCAGCACAGCCAACAGGTGTCAGGTTAAAATGATAAACTTGATCCACATGGACTATTTTTAAATAAAGTTTAAAATCGTTCCCAGTGTGACTAAAATAAACAGTTCTGCAGGGCACCTGGGTGGCTCAGTCAGTTAAACATCCGACGTTGGCTCAGGTAATGATCTCAGGGTCCTAGGATCGAGCCCCACATCAGGCTCTCCACTCATTGGGACGTCTGCTTGGTCCTCTCCCTCTGCACGCCCTCCCACCCTGGCTTGTGCTCTCTCTGTCTCTCCTCTCAAATAAATAAATAAAATCTTTAAAATAAAATAAGCAGTTCTGCTATAATTGTCTGGAAAATTAATTGATGTGAAATAGTTCCTTTCCCCCAAACTCTCAGATAAATCAAATGAAAATGAAATTAGGAAAAGCAACAGAAATTAGTCATTTCAAGCAACTGCTCTGAAATGAATGCATTTCCTTTGAAAACTCTGAGAACATAAATCCCTAACCATTGAAGTAGGTTTTATTAAATACAGGCAAAGCATTTTATTCTTACAGCTCTCTTTGAAGATAGAAATACATTGTAGCATACGCAGTCACAATTTTTTGTTGAAGGAGCCAACTGGAATTTATTTCTTCCTGTAACTTACAGCAGAAGTAGTATCATTTCCCAAGCAGCATTATTAAAAATGTTACTTTGAAAAAAATCTAATAGCCACTTCTGATCTTCTGCAGACAGAAAGAGTAGAAGACATCACCTACTGTACTATCGCTTGGGTTTTGACTGAACTCCGGGCATCTTGGCAATCTCTTTCTGATCTCCTCACCATGTAAATACTTAATGTTGCCAGTTTCCTTGCATTATTAGAACAACATGACAGCTCTGTGTACAGAAAATTTTGACAGGACTGTACAAGATGGGAACAGAATCCTTTGAACAAGGGAGATGAAGTCCCTAATAGAGTTTTAATGATAAATAAAAGGGGACTGAATCTCTCAACTCTCATATCAACTAATAAATTTCTTCCCAGACTTACTGAAAAACAGAGTTGGGTTCTAAGGTTCAGGAAGGGCATGCCCACTGCCAATCCTCATCTTAAAGAGGGGAAGTCCGTTGCCCTTGTGGAGGAAATGATTTCATTGTCCATTTTATAATGGCAATGTAATCTTAGTAAAAGTATGTGTTGTTACATTGTAACAATGTAATAGCTCACAATGACACTGCTCAGAATTCAGAGGGATCATCTAATAGTTCTAGAGTGAAAAATCATAATTGTAACAAACAATAGAAAGGAAATTTGATAAACATCTAGCATAGTTGCTAAATCAAAGTACTTAATATGTATTAGTTCCTTTCCCTACTTCTTACTTCTCCTTACAGTTTGTCAAACTTATAAAGTGTGAGTATTTATTTCCAAGATTTTTTAAAAAATTTTATTCTCTTTTGTACCTGAGATGGTGAAAGGAGCACATTTATGACTAATGCCTGATAATTATTTTGGATGAACTTGCTAGGTAAATAGAACTTTTTAAATTATCCTCAATTACCATCCTATCAGGACTTTGAAACATCTGTCATTTTTTCTTCCTTTTGTTCAAATCTATTTCAGGAAGTTGGAGAGAGATGATTATATCTATCTATATGGTGTGTATTCTATACCTTACAGTTCTAGCAGCTGACAGTGTTCAACATTCACCATTCATAAGATGTGAAGAATAAAGTGGGAAATAGAGAGAAATCAGATTTTTAATTCAAGTTTTAATTAAACACCAATACTTTAATAGAGAAGCACAGTATGACCATACTTTATTTCCATATTTTCCCACAAAACTGGGCAGGATCACATGTTGACCTTGCTTTCCTCTTTGCTTCCCATTAGTGAATCACTTTTATTTCCATCATCTCTCTCACCATGCCTCATGGTTTAAATGAAAGCCTAGTGCTGGCTATGACTAAATATAGCATATTATGGGGAAAAAAAGAAGAGCACAGGTTATGTCAAGGATGCCTGTGGCCCTTGCAGGAAAAAAAAACATGGGAAATGGAAAAGTGAAAGCAGTGCCATGTAAATCTCACATCTGTTCCAGAGGCACATTGTCTTTCTAGAATGAACATTCAGAATGCTCCAAAAAGCCTGCCAAGATTTACCTATCTGATGATTGCTACCCACTTCCACTGCTTCACATGAGGATTAATAATTATAAGAAGAGAAGAAAAGAAGGAAGCCCCCTTTGGCATTGGGAAATCTTGGGCAGGAAAGTGAGAGACCCTTAGGCAATTAAGTGTTGTATTTCACTCTTTATTCCAATTGAAGAATGAGTCTACTTCAATAATCATAATGCTCAACAATGATTAAGGAATTATACTATGTGCCAGGAGCTAGACCAACTACTTAAAATAAATATATCACCTCATTAATCACAACAGCTCCATTTATGTGATAGGAACCCTTTCTGCATTAGGTACCTGAAGCAGTATTTAAGCATATGATATGAAGTTAAAATGAGAATGCCTAGACTCAGGATTTAAACTCCAGCCATGTTAGTCCCAAGTCTGTGCTCCATACGCTCTACTACTCCCAAGAAGTAAGAAGGCTTGCAAGAATAGTTGACCAGCTAGAGGATAAAGTTCATTAAAATTTATGGAAATTACCATGTCTATTTTAGTGAAAGGAGTGTAATTTATTTATATTTGAATGATGATGCATACGTGACTCAAAATCTAGTTATTATAAAAAGTATTGGCTAAAATATTGTGGCTAAATGTATTGCTCCACAGCAATTTTATTATTTTAAGATTTTAATTGCTATAAGATTAATCTTTTCTTAACTACATGAACAATAGCTCCATCCTCTCACTCAAAAGAAAAATGGATCATTACATTGGCTTTTTTCCCATTCAGAAGCTAGAGAAATTCACCCTGCCCAAGAATCTGACCTGGCCCAAAATATATAGTGAGTTTAATTTGAAAGCTTCTGATCTATCTGAAAAGAGAAGGATGACCACTGTCTTAGCTTGCAATCCCCAGAAGCAGATCTCAAGGCAAGGATTCAAGAGCAAGTATATCATTTGGTTGGGGATCCCAGTAAGCACTATTAGGGAAGGAGGACATAAGATGGTAGGAAAGTAAGCTACCCTGGAGGCTCCAGAAGTTTAAGTTCATTAAGGAATTCTGAAAGAACACTCCTCAAAGTAATCCATCCAAGCTCAGGTATTTGTTTACCAAATCACTGTCAGTCAGGATAAAAAAATCTTCCCGCAGAAAATCACTGGAGTTTATAGCAGCTTTTGGGCTGGGCTACAGTCATTAAAGTTAGAAGTCACTGGAATTGTCTGTTTCTTATGTAGTGATAGGCTCATTAGCATAATCTGAAAACAGAAGGATAAACAAAGGAAAATTTTTACTCCTGTACATTGTGTCATCAAGTCCAGGGGCAACTGTTACAATTATGTTGTAGTTAGTAAAATATTTCTCTACTTCAATAAGATTTATACTATAGTCTTTCTAAGGATTAATGTTTATCCTAGGAAGATGTTTGTGGATGTGTATTTTTGATCCATTTGGATTATTAAAAAGAAGAAGGAGACATGCTTGCAACTCACAAATTTTGGAGTGCTATATTCCATCCTATAATTCATTCATCCTCATCCTCCCAACTCTTCCATCTTTCTGAGATGAACAACTCAGAATTTGGGCTCTATATACTGGTGGACTGTAGGATCCACAGATTTCCTGAGGGTAAGAAGTGAATGATTTCAGACTCACAACAACCTGTGTAAATAGGGAATGGAGTTGCCTTCAAGGGAAATTTGAAGGAGGGTTTCTTATAGAAGAGGAAGGACCTAAATATGTGGAGCAACCAAGAATTGGGTTATAACCATCAGATAACTCCCTCTGAAGTGTTTAATATTTTTATGTTTTTCCTTGGATTGTGAAAGAGCCCTATTTGACATTCAGTCTTAAATGCCTCTGATCCCCACTGTAATTTTTTTTAATTGACCTGCAATCTTTCAGTAAAGGTTGATATATACCAGATAGACTTCTGTGGCAATCATGGGAAGTATACCTTGTCCTGTACTTATTTCATCATTGAGTATGGCAAAGAGTTAGCCATATCTACTTATGTATGGATGGGAGATTTTAGTCCAAGAATTTCAGGGTAGAACTACCAGCAAAAAGAGGGCAGGCAGTTCATTGGTGACCTGGGCCCAAGAGAAGGAATATGTAATAGGATAAGTGACTCAGTGTGGATATAAAACAAACACATTTTTCCTAAATATGCCAGAGAAGGGAACGGGGGTTTTTGATACTTACCTTTTAATTAACAACCAAGAACAGCTACAACTAACAGTCATGCCCAACTCTGGATCCAGTAATGATGCTGCCCTGATAGCTACTCTTATTATTGTCTTCATTGCTAAGATTCATGGGAGCTCAGTTAGAGCTCAGGAAACTCTAGTAATGAATTAAATTTAGCTTATAAATGTAAACTTTAGGAATCTTTACTCCACTAGTACTTATCTCAGTAAATATCCTTTATACATGAATAAAAATTAATTCCTATAGAATTGTATGCCATTTTCTTGTATGATCTCGAGAAAACATTAGCTTTGTATGATCATTTCTCAATTAGGCAGTAACCCAGGGGGCATGACCAGATTTTGAGAAACACTGTTATAACTTAGGAATCAGTTCTTATGACCAACATCTTCTAAAACATGAAAAAGAACCAAATGGGAAGTAATATGAGAAAATAAAATACATTAAAGAATTAACATATTTGGAAGTCATGAATCCTGAGAAAGATATATAGATAGATAGATGATAGATAGATAGATAGATAGATAGATAGATACAGTATAGGATAGGAGAAATAAATATAATCAGTGGGAGTATGACTTGTAACCAAGTAGTACATAGAATCTCGTGACTATTACTACATATTATGTAAATTTGTTTGGACAAAATAAAAATAGGAATATAACTGAGGACAGGTGTACCTTATTCCAAAGAATCACATCTATTAGAAATGAAGATGGAATAGCATTATATGTCAAGAAGATATAATTTAAAATAGCTTTATTACTTTTTCTGTTTATTAAAGTAATATGCAATTGTTATTTAAAAAACCCCAAACATTCAAGAATTGGGGAGAAAAGAATAAAAGTACCACTAAATGTCACCATGATATATTTATATTCTAAAAGATATATGTACACATTCACATAAATCTTCATATATGAAGAAGAAAAAAATGACAGAAAGTGTTTGCCTAGAGACAAAAATAGAGGTCGACAATGGGGTCTTTGTTGTTAGAGGTGACTAGCTGCTGCTTAATTGAAGGAACTGGACATGAGTGCTGACAGTTCACAAGCTAGAAAAGGCAAGGTAGAATAGTAATGGAAATAGTCACAGAGTTAGTGTTAGAAATTGTAACAATGACGATGATAGCTACTATTTATTACAGACTAATTTTATGCCGGGTACTCTACAAGAATTATCTAATACCACAGAACAGTGAACTAGTTACAATTTCCCTCAGTTTACAGATGATACTAGGTAATTTGCCTCTGTATGCATAGCAGGTAAATTACATTAGTGGTCAAGGACTTCAACTCCCAGACATGTGCTAGAAGTTTCCTTCAGCACAGTACATTAAATGCTCACGAGACTGCTGACAGTCTCATGACCTGTATAGTTGGGGAAATCATCTAAGAGCCCCTTCAGCTATCAGGAAAGAATTCGTTGTTGAAGTGATGGAAGAAAGAGTGAACTTGGGGAAACAGGATATTTCTGAAGTGCTCTTACCTCCACTATGGTATCTTCTCCACTGCACCTACTTCTCTGAGTTACGAACATCTTATATCTTATTGAGATGGAGAGAGTGTATCAGGCTGCTTCCAAGGACTGCACTCTAGCCCTGGGAAGCTTGGGAAGCAAGCATCTGACCTGTCTGGCCATCTGTGCTGCTCACCATGACATAGAGTCGAGGACTCCACAAACACTAGAAGGAGATTAGGTCCTGGGCTGCCAAAATACAACAAACATCCAGTAAACATAGGGAGGGAGAAGGCTATCTCATTAGAGGAATTTTCCATAGTGGGAGGAAATACATGGAGAAGAAAGATTTAAAAGAGAAAAAAAAGTCAGCTATGTATTAAATTTTTCCTCTTGTAATTCTTTTTGTTCTTACTATCTTTTTTTTAAAGAATTGATAACATAGTCATTTATTTTTCACACATTTTTTTCTAGTCAACACATTTTAAATTTGTAAGTAGCAGCTACATGTACCTTCTAAATACATTCTTTTTTTCATATCCCTTTATAAGCAGTGTGAATAGTCTTTTAAGTGTCCTGAAGAAGTATTCTCAAGAGATGAAAGAGCTCTAGGCCATTTTGAATAGTCTTTTAAGTGTCCTGAAGAAGTATCCTCAAGAGATGAGAGAGCTCTAGGCCATTTTATTTGTTTAATTTAATCATCTAATTATTTTTTTTTTAGCTATATTGAAGTATAACTGACAAATACAATTGTAAGATACTTTAGGTTGCATCATGGTGATTTGATATACATCTATCCCCCTCATATATTACCTCGCTCTGTTTTGTGGGGAGGGAGGTGGCAAGAACATTTAAGTTCTACTCTCTTAGCAAATGTTATTTATATGATAGTTCCATTTTTGTTTATCCACATTACTCAGTTAGGTGGCAGTTCTGCAGAAGCAATGAAATGCTATTTACTTGAGCCAATATTATGGTATCCTGTTGCTCTAAGGGTGCAGATAGGAAGTAAGTAGTTAATTAGTTAAAAGGACTTAAATTCTGTTGGGTCTCTGCAAACAAGAGACAATGCCAAAGTGCACCTTTGAACTTCAAAGCTTTCAAAATGTGGCAAGGTCAGAAGAGTTTAACTGGGGCAAGAGGGAGGACCATAGAGATTGAATTTATTTGTTTTTGGAGGGTCAGGAAGCAGATGAAACTCTGCTGCAAGGAAGCTAATTCTTCTAACAGCAAACCAGAGGAATAGGCCATTGGTCCTCTCCTCTGAGGTCAATCATATCAGAGGTATGATTTCCTGATGGTTTTGTAGGTTATGAGTTACAAATTTGGGATTAAAACCCATCTTCAACTTGTCTGGGAGTCAAGAGCTCTTCCTAGATCTTGTATTTTCAGCTCTTATTATAGCTATTAATGTGTCAAAACTCATTAACACTTTAATTAAACAGTTTATATTTTACTCAAGATATTTAATTGTTTTGAGGAAGAGTAAAAAATACACATATCTCAAGGAAGATTTAACATATTCCTGAAAGATAAAACTTAAACCACTGTTTGTTCCTTCTCTAGTCATAGCAATATAGTTTTTCTCTTCATTTTCCATGAACACCTACCATGCTGTCAAACAATTTTAACACAGATGAGCCAGCTGAAAGAATAGGCATATAATGAAATGCCTTTGCACTAGGAAATAGCCTTTTCAATAGAATTAGTTCTGTTCAGGTCTTTTTTATACTACTGAATTATCTGGTGGGGTTTTTTTTGTTTTGTTTTTTGTTTTGTTTTGTTTTGTTTTGTCTTTCAGATAACAGAGCACTAATGCAGCTGTGGACCATTCTACTCTAAAAACTCTTTTGATTTAGGTCCCCCACTGGGCAGAAATCACATTCTGTAACACTATCATACATTTACAGTTTGCCTGATTGGTGTTATACACTTTTATGTATATCACTTAGTCTCTGTGGAAAATACCTTTAGTGACAGCAGAACTCAATGTCATGTTTCTTGCTATACCTTTTCTTCCTGGTTATTCTAGTGCAAGCCTTATTTTATGAGTACATCAACATTCCTCAAGTATTTTTAGGATTTCAGCACCAGATATTCATTCAAAGAATAAAAAAGCATGCATTAGATTGTATGTTTCTTTTTTCATATTCACAAATAATATATTCCTTTAAATGTGACTGTTTACATTGAATCACAAATTCCATTCTTATTTTCTTCTGTTCTTCCTGTCTCTATGAGGCTAAAGTTTAGCCAACTTGTGGGATAATAGACTAGCATCATACGTCGGTGAGTTCAAGCTCATTTGTGAGATATTTTCTTCTATTTATTTCAATATTTAGTGGCAGTATTTCAGTGGCATCAGTAGTTCAGGGACAACTGAAAGATTATGCATATTTCGGTCATCTAGGTAAATCCTGAATCATCACTAAAGCAGGCATTTTAATGCAGGAGGTCAAATAATATAACACAAATGAGTGCCCAATAGATTCTAGCCATGTAGTTTGGTAATGATAATGATACAGAAGTTGATTAGCTATAAAAAGTTAAAAAATTTGCATTGCAAGTGAATATGGCAAGTTTCAAGAAAGGTAAAACTTCTGTTCTTCCCTAAATCTCAGGTTGTTTTAGGAAATAAAACAGAGAAGAACATTTTTTTTTAACCAACTGAGCCACCCAGGCGCCCCCCCTTTTTTTTTTATTAAAGAAGAACATTTTTTTTTTAAAGATTTTATTTATTTATTTGACAGAGAGAGACACAGCGAGAGAGGGAACACAAGCAGGGGGAGCGGGAGAGGGAGAAGCAGACTCCCTGCTGAGCAGGGAGCCCGATGCGGGGCTCGATCCCAGTACCCCAGGATCATGACCTGAGCCGAAGGCAGACACTTAACAACTGAGCCACCCAGGCGCCCCCAGAGAAGAACATTTTTATTTAGCAAGACTAACTTCAACATAAGAATTGAAAGGAAATGAATTTTTATTTAGAAGTAAGCCAAAGCAAAACCAAATGAAGAAAAAACATACATATAATAGAATATAAAAATGTCAACACTGCCTAGAGACACATAGTGAAAACATTTTTGAGGAAAAAGATCCACTGGATAAGCTCTTGTATCAATGACTTTTACCAGCAACTTGCCCATTGACACCTATAGATTTCTATAGGTGTGTTTATTTTAATCTTTATCTCTCCCCTGCTGCCAATTTACATACACATCGTCTTTCTATCTGTGTCATACTAAAAAGGATAAGATGAACATCATGGTCAATACTGAGTATCAAGTTATATAATCTAGTGCAGAGAGTGCAGAAATAATCTAATGAAGGTCTTTTTATCTCAAGTCATGACATTTACATTGATATAATCTACTTTCCTGTTTCAGAACTTTAGTGTAAGTGGCAGAACATTTTAAATTTTTCGTTCTAAAAATGTTGAAATTTCATACTGTCAGGAAGGAAGTTACCTTTTTTTTTTTAATTGCACAAAACTTTACAGAGAGTCTTCTCCAATATGCCACCCAGAATGTTTCTCCTGGAATGACATTTCTTCCTTTGCATACTCTCTCTTTGAAAAACAAAAACAAAAACAAAAACAAGGCTTGATTTTGTTCCCCAATTTATCGCCAACTTTTTATATGATATTGAGCAAACCATTTTGGTTCTGTTTTGTTCCTTAAATAACAAATGACGTGGAAAGATATAATAAAAAATTTAAAAAAAAATTTAAAAGCAAAATAACATTTTCTATAGTTTTATAATAAATCTTCTACATCTAAAATCCAAAAAGGATTTCCTCAAGTATTTTTAGTGCCATATCTCTTGTGGTAAATGGATGCCCAAAATATAAAAAAAAAATTTTTTTTCAAAATGTAGCACCAATGTTTTTTAGCCACCTTTAGTGATACACTGATCCCTCTGGGTAGACTAAAAGGAAGTTTCCAGATGGCCTTTATCACTTTACCACTGGTGGAGACTGGTGTGGGTGGAGAAATTTGACAACATGAAAAGTTAAGAGAATTCTGTTAACAAAGTTGGAGAGCCGGCTTTCATCCTTGGTTCTGTCTGTAATTATGTGATTGTGAGCAAGTCAAATCTTTTCTGGACCTTTGTTTCCTCATCTATTAAGTAATAAAGGATTTGACTTCATGATTTCTAGGATGCATCCAAGTTTTAAAATTGCTCTATTCCATCCCTTCATTGATGATTTGGAAATATTCTTAGTCCAGATTCAGTAAGAAATCTATGAGAAAACTACAATAAAATGTTGTTCTAAATTTTTGGTTTTATGTTAGTTCCTATATATTTAAATCCTTGCCATCTTTTGTCAAATGTTCATAATGCTTTAAACTGGAAACACCCAATGTCTATCATTAGCAGGATGAATAAAATTGTGACATAGTCATATCAAGGAATACTAAATACAGCTACATACAACATGGGTGAATTTTAGAATATTCAATGAAAAGAATAGGACATAAAAGAACATTTATAGCTTTATTCCTTTTTTTTTTTAAGATTTTATTTATTTATTTGACAGAGAGAGACACAGCAAGAGAGGGAACACAAGCAGGGGGAGTGGGAGAGGGTGAAGCAGGCTTCCTGCTGAGCAAGGAGCCTGGTATGGGGCTCAATCTCAGGACCCTGGGATCATGACCTGAGCCAAAGGCAGATGCTTAATGACTGAGCCACCCAGGAGCCCCTAGCTTTATTCCTTTTGTAGAAATTTTAAAACCAGGGAAACCACCTCCCCTCCATCAAGCCATTAAAGTTCATTCTTACTCAAAGATCATGCCAAGTTCTCTGAGGATCTGACAACCATCCTGGGACAGCTTGGAGCTCTCCTCCAAGATGTAACTTGGAGATCCAATGTAACAGAGGTTCCACCATCTTGTCATGTTTCCGACTCAGTAAGTGGCCTGAAGGGTCGGTCATTAAGGCAAAGAAATAAATACTGGAAGTACCTTCTTTGGTTCTTGAATGCTTTGGCCCAAAGGTCACTTCTGCTCACAGAGCATTGACCAGAAGTAGTCATATAGTCTCACTTAATTGTAATGAGCCTGGATAATGTGAGAAGCACATAGATATTTGGCAAGAAGTTAGTATCTCTGCCTCATTCTTAATGATAATTTCCATGACCATTGCTGCCATGGATTCTTTGCAGCCAAGAAATGCCAGAATGGTGCTATATTTTCTGGACACTCAATGCATTAGAACCAGACAGTATTCTATCCTGCAGTGTGGAGCACCTTCCTGCCAGCTTTGTGCTACACATTCTTTTTGGCCATTTAAACAATGCTACTGTGAGTCAAACTCACAAAGCTTTTAATGGGAATGTTTTCAGTTTCTGCTCATAAGCTCACACAAATGTAATTACCTAATGGTTATCCAAAAAATAGAAAGCATTTTCTCCCTTCTAGGTTTTATACTCCTACTTTTAACTTCTTTTTCAGTCAATTTTCTTTATAGAGTCTCACATTTCAGGCCTTCTGACATGAAGCTTGTGTTTTCCTTAGTGTTCTGACAATAAAAATAGATTATGGTTTTATTAAAGGCATGAGCTGGAAAATACATACCAGCCCTTAGTCCAGTTAGAGGTTTAATTCAGAACAATTCAAAGAGACATGAGCATGGAGAACAGTGTTTGCACCATTTCTAGGCACATTATATTTGTGGAGATCAATGTAAATAATTTCATGATCAATTTATGCTGGGGAGAGGTCACTATCACATCTCAGAAATTCAAAACTTCTCACAAGGCATTAGAAGGCAATCCCCTTTCTGTGCATTGGGAGAGAACAGTGAAGGCTATATGTCACATCACTATACCTAGGTGGTTTTCTCCCCATTGTTTCTCTCCCACCAGAGCTAACTTCACCTTTTGTATTCTTTGCACATTTCTTCAACCTTTTAAGTATAACTTTTAAAATGTTGTTAGCAAGAATGTTTAGTAATCATGCTATATGACGGATTGAACAAGTTTGGGTTTTTTTCTCTCTCTCTGCTATGAAGCCTGAAATCCACTGGACTCTAGCAAATCCATGTCAGTTTGAATCAACCTATATTCCAGCTGTTGGAGATGGGTTTATCTCAAAGCTGCCTCTGGAATGTTTCTGTACTATAGGTCACAAGCCAGGCTCTGACCTCCTGTCTGAGACACTCTCCTGGTGGGAAGGCCACCCAAGATGGGACTATCCCTCAGGCTGAGGGAGAGAGTCAGGTCAAGCCAATCTCCCAAACTGCCAATTTAAACAATGACATAATTTCACATGCCAAAAGTCTATTTGTACAAAATCACAGAGAGATCAAAAAAGAAACTATAATAAGGATAGTTTCTATTGAGTTTGAATTCATGCCTGTCCCATTTGTTTATATTATTTTTCCCTCTGTTAACTTTTAGAACATTAGCTCTTTGAGGACAGAACAAAGCTTTTTAATATTAGGTACACAATCTATTCTGATGTGACAACTTAATAAATATTTAAGATATGATTAGGTCAAAATTGTCCTTAGAGTTTAAAAAAGAGAAGAAGTCCCTCTTTGGATAGTGTAGTCCCACTTAACTAAGGAAGAAAAAAAACTTTAACATTTTCTTTGAAATAATCATTGGTTTTAACTATGCTATTTTCTTTGAAATAATCATTGGTTTTAACTATGGTGTGGGTGTGTGTGTGTGTAAACTCAATTTAATTTGTTAGTACAAATGGCAGTAGAAACAGCCTCAATTTGGGGAAGATATTTAGACATTTAAAGATGTACAGAAATATGTGAAAATAGGAATATAGGCCCATGTGAAGCAGAAAGTCTTGAAAAGAGAGGAAAGATCTAAAGAAGAGAAAAGTACCATAAAATTTCGGTAGTGACCAGGATAATTCTATGAGTTTATGAATTAGTTAATTATATTACCCTAGCAATAAATTCAGAGAAGTTGTCAGTCAGTGAAAATTCAAGTATTTTCACCACTTTGTCTGAAGTTCCCTTGATTTTTATCCTTTTCTTCTTTCCCACTCTGCTTTTTTACTTTGAGTTTAATTCTGAAAGAAATTATTTCCAAATCTATCTCAAATTAGAAGCTCTGGTTAAGAGATTAACTAATTCCTACGGACATAATGCTGAAGAGCATAGTCAATATTAGGAGATAATATTGCCCATAGGCCCTGAGCCTTGAAACTTTGAAGGTCTTACAGCAGTCCTCCTCTAACTATTGCCCTTTCCATGGGGTGAAAGTCTGAAGGGTCAAGAGGATACCCTCACCTGCACCTTCCTTAATCTAGACCATTCTCTTACCACTCAGAGAATGGAGGGGTACCCAGAGAATGAGCCTGGAATTCCCTACCCTAAGGCACCAAGCCCACCAGGGCCAATGCACACCTCTTTAATAAGTCTCTCGAGGGCAGACTATATTTATGATATGTATGTGCTTCTGTCAAAAAGTATATTTTTACAAGTATACCATATAAAGTGGTATAATATTATTTGAAAATAGACTGTAATAAGGTACAGAAGCTTAATATAACCCAAGACTATCCAATGAAATATAAAATAAATAAATCAATAGTGAAGATAAAGTGAAATCTTAAAGCAAAAAATATACACAAATAATCATAAAGAAGCAAGACAAGAAGAATATTGGACAAAGTGCAGATAACATTAACACATGAATTGCAAATGGTAGATTTAGAAGCAACAATCATACTGATAATTATTTTAACTGATAATTTAAATCAATTAATTATTTAAATGGCATAAACATACTCTTTTAAAGGGCAAAGATTATTATACACAAAAATAGACCTATATGACATAAGAAAATCAGATGGATTAAAGTAAAAAGAATGAAAAAATATACCATTTACTCAGAATGTATAAACATGAGAAAGCTGGAATGACTATATTAATATCAGACTAAGTAGACTTCAAAACAGGGAAAATGACTTAGGATAAAAACAAAAAACAAAACAAAACAAAAACAGGGAAAATAACCTAGGATAGATGTAGCAAAAACTGACAGAATTTAAAGAATCCACCATCTCTGTCAAAAGACAGAGATGACCTGAACAATACTATCAACCAACTTGATTTAATTTTTATATATATACATATAAATATATACAGGAACAAAACTGGGGCGCCTGGGTGGCTCAGTCGTTGAGCGTCTGCCTTCGGCTCAGGTCATGGTCCCGGGGTCCTGGGATCGAGTCCCGCATCGGGCTCCCTGCTTGGCGGGAGGCCTGCTTCTCCCTCTCCCTCCGATGCTCTCCCTGCTTGTGTTCCCTCTCTCGCTGTGTCTCTCTCTGTCAAATGAATAAATAAAATCTTAAAAAAAAAAAATATATATATATATATATATACACAGGAACAAAACAAAGAACAATGCGTACTCTTTCAAGTGCATCTGAAACTTTCACCCAGCTATATGTTGAATCATTAAAAGGTTCAATAAACATAAAAGGACTGAAAATTAATAATTTATAATTAATATAGTTAGTAATTTTATTTATTTTTCTTCCAAGGTTTTATTTAAATTCCTGTTAGTTAACATACAGTGTAATATTAGTTTCAGGTGTAGAATTTAGTGATTCAACACTTACATACAACACCCAGTGCTCATCACAGTGCCCTCCTTAATGCCCATCACCCATTTCACCCATCCCTTCCCCACCTCCCCTCTAGTAACCATCAGTTTGTTCTCTAGAGTTAAGAGTCTGTTTCTTGGTTTTCCCGTTTTCTCCCCTATGTTAATCTCTTTTGTTTCTTAAATTCCACATGAGTGAAACCATACGGTATTTGTCTTTCTCTGACTGACCTATTTCACTTAGCATAATACTCTCTAGCTCCATCCACATCGTTGTAGGTGGAGATTTGGAAAAGATGGCAGAGGAGTAGGGGACCCTATTCCAACTGGTCCCTGGAATTGAGCTGGATATCTACCAGACCACTCTGAGCACCCACGAAATCAGCCTGAGATGTTAGAAGATCTGGATCTCTACAAACAGAATATCACAGGCGGTTGGTTTCAAGGTACAAAGCGGGGAGCCGTGATTCTGTGGGCAGATATCGGAGGATAAATGGCAGCGGGAGGGTGCCTGGCCATGGGGATCCTGCACTGCCGGTGAGCGAGAGCCTCGAGTGTGGGGACAGGCACAGACTCGCAGACCGGTAGCAGCTGGGAAAGGACTTTAGGGCAGCTTCCCAGATGGAAACCCAGATCAGCGGGGCTGTACATGAGAACTGGGGGCACTGGCGGTTTTATAAGCACAAAGGGCAGAGACATGCCCCCACCCAGAGGCGAGGACTGGGAGCACTGCTCAGGGGCGCACAACCCAGGACGCTGCAGTTTATAGCAATACAGACAGAAACGGAGACAGTGTGGCCTGGAGAGCTCACTGAAGAACAACTGTGATCTCTCTGCTCTGAGGTAGAGGGTTGGAAACGGTCTCTTTTGCTCTGACTCTCGGAAGAGACGCAGAAAGCCGCCAGAGAACAAAAGCCCCAAAAAACTGATTCCCACTGAGCCCATCCCCCGCCACAGGGGGCAGGACAACTCTGCCCAAACAGGGTTGCCTGAGTAACAGCATGGCAGGCCCCTCCCCCAGAAGACAGGCTGGGGAAACAAGAGGCCGGCAACCCCAAGGTCCCTATAAAACAGGTGCATGCTTGGGTTCTGGTCAATAATTTGGACTCTATACATTCCCTCAAACACCCATCAACAGAATGACTAGGAGGAGGAACCCCCAAAATAGGAAAGACTCAGAGATTATGATTTATGCCACAGATTTACAAATGGATGCAGATATAACCAAGATGTCGGAGATGGAATTCAGGCTAGCAATTGTGAAGACAATAGCTAGAATAGAGAAATCAATTAATGGTAACATGGAGTCTCTAAAGGCAGAAATGAAAGCTGAATTGGCAGAACTTAAAAATGCTATCAGTGAGATCCAATCCAATCTAGATAATCTAACAGCTAGGGTAAATGAGACAGAAGAACAAATTAGTGACCTGGAAGACAATTTAATAGATAAAAAGGGAAAAGAGGAAGCCAGGGAAAAACAACTCAGAATTCATGAAAATAGAATCAGAGAAATAAGTGACACCATGAAACATCCCAACGTCAGAATTATTGGAATCCCGGAGGGGGTGGAGAGAGAGAGGACTAGAAGATATATTGGAGGAAATCATAGCTGAGAACTTCCCTAATCTGGGGAATGAAACAAACATTCGTGTCCTAGAGGCAGAGAGGACTCCTCCCAAGATCAAGGAAAACAGGCCAACACCCTGGCACGTAATAGTAAAACTTGCAAATCTTAGAACCAAGGAAACCATCTTAAGGGCAGTTAGGGGGAAGAGATTCCTTACATACAGAGGGAGGAATATCAGAATAACGTCAGACCTATCCACAGAGACCTGGCAAGCCAGAAAGGCTTGGCAAGACATATTCAGGGTACTAAACGAGAAGAACATGCAGCCAAGAATACTTTGTCTAGCAAGGCTGTCATTTAGAATGGATGGAGAGATGCAGAGCTTCTAAGACAGGCAGAAACTGAAAGAATATGTGACCACTAAGCCAGCCCTGCAAGAAAAATTAAGGGGGGTTCTATAAAAGGAGAAAGACCCCAAGAGTGATACAGAAAAGAAATTTACAGGGACAATCTATAAAAACAAGGTCTTCGCAGGCAACATGATGACAATTAATTCATATCTTTCAATAATCACTCTCAATGTGAACGGCCTAAATGCTCCCATAAAATGGCACAAGGTTGCAGATTGGATAAAAAGACAGGACCCATCCATATGCTGTCTACAAGAGACTCTTTTTGAACCTAAAGATACATCCGGACTGAAAATGAAGGGATAGAGATCCATCTTCCATGCCAGCGAACCTCAAAAGAAAACTGGGGTAGCAATTCTTGTATCAGACAAGTTAGATTTTAAAATAAAGACTGTAGGGCGCCTGGGTGGCTCAGTCGGTTAAGCGACTGCCTTCGGCTCAGGTCATGATCCTGGAGTCCCGGGATCGAGTCCCACATCGGGCTTCCTGCTCTGCGGGGAGCCTGCTTCTCCCTCTCCCCCTCCCCCTGCTTGTGTTCCCTCTCTCGCTGTGTCTCTCTCTGTCAAATAAATAAATAAAATCTTTAAAAAAAATAGTATTTAAAATAAAGACTGTAGTTAGAGACACAGAGGACACTATATCATTCTTAAAGGGTCTATCCAACAAGAAGATCTAACAATTGTAAATATCTATGCCCCCAACATGGGAGCAGTCATCTACATAAGCCAACTGTTAACCAAAATAAAGAGTCATATTGACAACAATATGTTAATTGTAGGAGACCTCAATACTCCACATCGTTGTAAATGGCAAGATTTCACTCTTTGTTATGGCTGAGTAATATTCCATTGTATATATACACCACATCTTCTTTATCCATTCATCAGTTGATGGACACTTGGGCTCTACATAATTTGGCTATTGTTGATAATGCTGCTATAAACATTGGGGATACACCCAATGTATCCCTTTGAATTAGTATTTTTGTGTCCTTTGGGTAAATACCTAGTAGTGCAATTGCTGGATCAAAGGGTAGTTCTATTTTTAACTTTTTGAGGAAACTCCATACTGTTTTCCAAAGTGGCTGTACCAGTTTGCATTCCCACTAACAGTGCAAGAGTGGTCCCCATCCTCACCAAAACCTGTTGTTTCTTGTGTTGTTGATTTTAGCCATTCTGACAGATGTGAAATGATATCTCATTGTAGTTTTGATTTGTATTTCCCTGAAGATCTGATTTCTGTGGCTAGGACTTCCAGTACTATGTTAAATAACAGTGGTGAGAATGAACATCCCTGTCTTGTTCCTGACTGTAGAGGAAAAGCTCTCAGTTTTTCCCCATTGAGGATGATACTAGCTGTGGGTTTTTCATATATGGCCTTTATTATGTTGAGGTATACTCCTTCTAACCTTACTTTGTTAAGGGTTGTTTTTTTTTTTTATGTTCAGTTAACCAACATATAGTACATCATTAGTTTTTGATGTAGTGCTCAGTGATTCATTATTTGTGTATAACACCCAGTGCTCATCACAACACGTGCCCTCCTTAATACCCATCACCCAGTTACCATCTCCCCACTCTCCTCCCTTCTGTAACCCTCAGTTTGTTTCCCAGAGTCCAGAGTGTCTCATGGTTTGTCTCCCTCTCTGATTTCTTCCCATTCAGTTTTCCCTCCCTTCCCCTGTGGTCCTCCACGCTATTCCTTATGTTCCACATATGAGTGAAACCATATGATAATTGTCTTTCTCTGCTTGACTTATTTCACTTAGCATAATCCTCTCCAGTTCCATCCATGTGGATGCAAATGGTAGGTATTCATTTTTATCATAAATGGATGTTATACTTGGTCAAATGTTTTTTCTATATCTATTGAAAGGATCATATGGTTCTTATCCTTCATTAATGTGGTGTATCACATTGATTGATTTGCAAATATTGAACCACACTTGCATCCCAAGTATAAATCCTACTTAATTGTGGTGAATGATTCTTTTAATGTACTGTTGGATTTGATTTGCTAGTATTTTATTGAGAATTTTTGCATCCATGTTCATCAGGGATATTGACTGGTTTTCTTTTTTAGCGGAGTCTGTCTGATTTTGGTATCAAGGTAATACTGGCCTCATAGAATGAATTTGGAAACTTTCCTTCCATTTCTATTTTTTGGAATCATTTGAGAAGAATAGGTATAAGCTATTCTTTAAGTGTTTGGTAGAATTCACTTGTGATGCCATCTGACTTTGGACTTTTGTTCATTGGGAGATTTTTTATTTTTGATTACTGACTCAATTTCTTTGCTGGTTATTGGTCTGTTCAAATTCTCTATTTCTTCCTGTTTTAGTGTTCATAGTTTGTTTCTAAGAATTTATCCATTTCTTCCAGATTGTCCAATTTGTTGGCATATAGTTTTTCATAATATTCTCATAATTGTATTTCTGTGATGTTGGTTTTTATTTCTCCTCTTTCACTTGTGATTTTATTTATTGGGGTCCTTTGTCTTTTCTTTTTGATAAGTCTGGCTGGAGGTTCGTTAATTTTTTCAAAGAACTAGCTCTTGGTTTCATTGATCTGTTCTATTATTTTTTAATTTCTATACCATTTATTTCAGCTCTAATTTTTATTATTTCCCTTCTGCTGGCATTAGGCTTTGTTTGTTGTTTTTTCTAGCTTCTTTAGGTGTAAGGGTAGGTTATTTATTTGAGATTTTCTTGCCTCATGAGGTAGGCCTGTATTGCTATATACTTCCTTCTTATGACCGCTTTTGCTGCACCCCAAAGGTTTTGAACTGTTGTGTTTTCATCTTCATTTGTTTCCATGTATTTCTAAACTTCTTTGATTTCCTGGTTTACCCATTCATTGTTTAGTATCATTTTATTTAACCTCCATATATTTGTGGTCTTTCCAAAGTTTTTCTTGCGATTGACTTCAAGTTTCATAGTGTTGTGGTCAGAAAATATGCATGGTATGATCTTAATCTTTTTGTACTTGCTGAGCCCTGATTTGTGACCTAGTATTTGACCTTGTGTGTCCCATATGTTCTTGAATAAAATGTGATTCTGATTCTTTAGGATGGGATGGATGTTCTGAATATATCTGTTAAGTCCACCTGGTCCACTGTGTCATTTAAAGCCATCATTTTCTTGTTGACTTCCTGCTTAGATGTTCCGTCTATTGATTTAAGTGGAGTGTCCCCTACTATTATTGTATTATTATCAATTAGTTCCTATATGTTTGTTATTAATTGTTTTATATATTTGGGTGCTCTCATGTTGGAGGCATAAATATTTACAATTTTTAGATCTTCTTGTTGGATAGTCCTCTTTTATGATATAGCACCCTTCTTCATCTCTTGTTATAGTCTTTGGTTTAAAATCTTCTTTGTCTGATATAAGTGTTGTTACTCTGGCTTTAATATAGTTAGTAATTTTAATTTTATGACCCAAAGTAAGTTAAAGTAGATATAAATAACTGAAAATGTTTTTTAAATCCCCAAATATTTATAAATAATACAACACACTTCTAAAGAAAAAAATTACAAAATATTTTGAACTGAATGATAACAAAAATAGCATTAAAACTCATATTATGAAGTTAAATTAGTGTTTAGAAGAAAGTTAAATGCTTATACTAAAAAGGAAGAAATGTGAAAAAATAATGATCTAAGCTTCTACTTTAAAAAGTTAGAAAAAGAAGAACAAATAAAACCCAAAGTAAGAGAAGAAAGGAAGTGATTAAGCTAATATTGGAAATCAATAAAATAGAAAATGTACAAATAATACAGAAAAATAATTGTAACCAAAAATAATTTCTTTGAAAAGCTTAATGAAATTGGTAGAGCTCTGGAAATATTGATCAAGAAGAGTAAGACACAAATTATGACTATTAGAAATAAGTGATCCTATAGACATTTAGATTATAATAAGGAAGGGGTGCCTCAGGGTTCAGTGAGTTAAATGTCTGACTCTTGATTTTGGCTCAGGTAATGATCTCAGGGTCATGGAATTGAGCCCCACATCAGGCTCTGTGCTCATTGGGGAGTTTGCTTGATATTCTCTCTCTCCCTCTGCCTTCCCACCCCTGCTCTCTTTCTCTAAAATAAATAAATAAATCTTTTAAAAGAAAAAAGAGGATAATAAGGGAATATAATGGAAAATTATATGCAAATAAATTAAACATAGATGAAATGCACAAATTACTTGCAAAACACAAATTAACAAAACATACACAAGAAGAAATAGCAAATGTGAATAACTCTATTTAAGTTAAAAAAATTGAATTTGTAATCTGAAATATCTGAACAATGAAAACTCCAGTCCTGGATGACTTTACATAATTCTATTAGACATTTAAGGAAGAAATAATACCAATCTGACAAAAACTCTTTTGGAAAATAAGGAAATAAATGAACATTTTCTGCTTCATTTAATGAGACCAGCACCACCTGATAAAAAAAGTAAAACCAGAAAGAAAATAAGAAAATAAAATTTTAAACCAATACCTCTCATGAATGTCAATGCAACAATCCTCAAATTTTTTTTGTCAAGTAAAAGGTAGGCATGGGATTAATTCAGGACCTGAAATTTGGTTTAGCTTTTCATAATCAATGTAATTCACTATTTTATCAGAATAAAGATAAAAACATGATTATCCAAACAGAGGTAGAAAAAGCATTCAATACAATTCATTACCCACTCATGATTAAGTAAAAATAGAAGGGAATTTTCTCAACTTATAGTGTCTACAACAAAATTACACAGCTAACATTAGACTTACCAGTGAAAGATTGAATGACCTTCCATCTCCTCCTAAAATCAGAAACAAGGCAAATATATTAATGTTAATCATAACTATTAAACATTGTACTAAAGGTAACCTATGTAATAAGAATAAGGAAAAAAGATATCATTTGGAACAAAAAAAGTAAAACTGTCTTTGTTTTCAGATAATAAGATCATGTATACAGAAAATCTTAATGAATCTACAAAACAAAGCTTTTGTAACTAATGAGTGCATTTATAAAGATTGCAGTTTATAACACTGGATACAAAAAATAACTACATACTAGCAATAAACACTTAAAAAATAAAAATTAAAAGCAATACCATTCACAGTAGCATCAAAAAAAGCCCAACATATTTAGAGAAAAAAATTTAAAAATATGTGCAAGTTCTGTATACTAAAAGTTAAGAAACATTGCTGAGAGAAATTACACATAAATAAATGTAGAGATATACCATGTTTCTGCATTGGATGACTCCATATTGTTAAACTGTCATTTCTTCACAAATTAGTCTATGGTTTCAATGTTTAGCTATTTAAAATTCCAGAAGGCTTTTTTTTTTTAGAAGTTGACAGACTCTAAAATTTATATGGAAATGCAAAAGATCAAAAATAGCCAAAATAATTTTGAATAAAGGAAAAAAGAGAATTTACTATAAAGTTATAGTAATTAAGACTATCATATTGGTGTAAGGATATACACACACACACACACAGAGGAATATATATATATATTTATATGTGTGTGTGTTTGTGTGTGTGTGTGTGTATCCAGGAATAGACCCACCTATATTTGATCAATTGATTTTGGGGCTTTCTGAGTTGGGCTGCATGCATAACCTATTTTTAATGTGTTCCCCAGACACTATCAATTTCCTTGAGTTTAGTCTATGATAGAGCCTTTAAAAAGTATATTAAGAAAAATAAACAAACACTTGCTCCAGATTTCTGATCGTTTTTTACCAAAAACATTCTCTAACAATATACTCATTGACATTTCTCCCTAGAGACACCAAATATAACAGGGAAGAAAATGCAGAGTTTGCAGAACATTCCATTTTTGCAGAAAGCAAAGCATTAGAGGTCCAAGTCATGTGATTTTCATGGACTGACACTTTGTTCTGAATTGCACCTAAAATGCCAATGAGAAAGTGGTGAACTTTATACATTCTGTGGGTCACTCTGTCAGCCTCATGAGCTTTGATGTGATTTCCTTCAGTTTTTGCAATCTATTCAGTTAGGTCTGTTTTCACTTTCCCGTTGGCAATTTTCTATCCTGAGTCACATTGACCTCTTTCTGCACTGAAACAAGGAGGGGGCCAGCTTGCTATTTGGGCTCCTGCTGTGAACATGTGGAGAGGAAGTAGTGACATACTTCAGAAGGCCCAGTTTGCAATGCTTCTGAAGCATCTCCTATACACAAGAGGTCACCCACAAACATCTCTTCATTCTGTCTTTGTTAGGCCATCATTTTTATCTTACTATTAGAAAGACGGTGCAGGGGCACCTGGGTGGCTCAGATGGTTAAGCGTCTGCCTTCGGCTCAGGTCATGATCTCCAGGTCCTGGGATCGAGTCCCACATGGGCTCTCTGCTCAGTAGGGAGTCTGCTTCTCCCTCTCCCCACTGCTCCTGCTCTCTCTCTATCTCTCTGTCTCAAATAAATAAATTAAAAAAAAATTCTTAAAAAAAAAAAAAAGAAAGACGGTGCAAAGAAATGTTTCTTGCATAGAGCCTGAACAATCAGCAGGTTTCCTGACATTTTCTTAGGCTTTTAGAGTTTATGTTCAGGAAAAGAATTTATAGCCTGGCATTTGATCAAAGTCTTTATTCTGTAGATCTAATAACCAGCTCCACTATGTTCTATAAAATATCAATATCTCGTTATCTTACATATTTGCCCCTCCCTCTGGCCAAACCTTCTGAAGAATTTAGCTAGGTCACCAGCTGTTCTATGCTGTCAAACTTCCATGGCTTAATTAAACAAAGGCTTTTTCCCCCCTTTAAAAAATGGTGTTTTTTGGTGGGGGGAAGAGAGATGATAAATAAAGTTAGTTAAATCATTAAACTTATTTGTCTCTATTCAAACCATATGTTTGAAGGAAGGAAAGGAAGTTGGTGGGTCTTAGGGTTTGAATTCACAAAATCACAACCATTTTCATCTTTAACAAATGATTCCCAAGCAAACTTCTGCTGCCTTCTTTTGAAGGATCATGCTTCTGCACAGAGGCTAGCCAACAAGCAGCTGACTAGGAGGGAGGTTTCCAAAAGAGCATTCTCTGCCCAGCTCACAGGAAACAGCCTATGAAGTGTTTCCAAACCAAGGTTGCCAAAGAAGATCTTTGCCAGCTAGCTGTGGTCCCCTGCTGTCCAGGATTCTCAAGGTCTCTCCCTCACAGCTGCCTAAATGCACAGTGGAACTTCTGAATATTCCAGGGGCAGGTTTAGGCATACAGACGATGGGGTATGGAATAGAAATAGGGAGGAAAGGGGAAGACATAAAACAATGTAAAAGCACAGGAGATTCCAGATTAACTGGAAAGGATTGCATAGATGTGAACAGTTTGCGTTGAGACATAAAATAAAGCAATGTTAGCTGTATTTGAGACACATTAGGTTGCAAATGGTGCATAATTTAGGGAGCCTGAAGGTTAATCTTTCAGTGCAATGTAGGCTGGAGTATTTAGATGGAGATTGTATCTTTATGGTTCTGAGGTAAACGTCATAAGGAAATAATACAAATAAAAGAAGCATTCTGGAAAAAAGATTTCAAAGTGCTTGGGCGTTCATTTAGATACAGAGGTTGAGAGGAATAATTCAAAATAGACTTAGGTACTGGACAAACCCAACAGACAATGCTAGTCTAACTGGACTCTCCTTTAGGCTTAGAATTCATAAACGAAATTTTGTAGATATTTGTTGAGAAACTGTAGAAGTTTAACCGAGTTTCCACCAAATTAGTATCATTTTAATGTAGACTGTTATACAATAATATTATATGATAGTTAACATTTCTAAGGAATCTTTTGTTATAAAAATATTAGTACCATTGCAGAAAGGGGGATAAGGACTATAGAGTTTTCCATTCTTGAACCAGCTGATATTTCTAATGCATTTACTATTGCCTTTTCCATTAATCTGCGTATGTACTTAAACCTCTCCTTATCCAGTTTAGATCCCATAGTCATTATTATAATCGTTACTCTTTGTACACTCTTAATTCTGCTGTTTTTCTCTCCCATGATCATATTCACTGGTAAACCCCAACCTTCATTAAATCCAACTGTCTGTACTCTCTGTGCCTGTGGATGAACAGTTAGAGATGGCTGGAAGAAAACACAGAACCATGCTACTGTTCCCAAGTACTGGATGGCATTACTATAGTTCTCCCTAGTCAGTTCATTCTCCCACTCCCCCAGATCACTTTTTATATCTTCTCTTCTCCAACCTCCAAATTCTCTCTCCTCCAAATCACTCTGATGCCTTTTCTTCTCTTTTCACTAATAAAATAGGGGTAAGCAGAATAAGCCTTCCTCATTTTTTTACCACCATTTTTAAAATTACGTGCCTCTATACTGGTGCAGTCTACCTTCTCTCCTATTATAGCAGAAGAATTGTCCATGCTGGAAACTACGGCTCATGTATCACTTGTACGCTTGACATCACTCTTCTGTTCAAGGGCTTTGTATTCCTCCTTGCCTCTGTACCATCATTTTTTTTCTCCTTATTATACTATTCTCAACAGCATAGACATGCTGTACTATATCTCATATTTAACAAAGCAAACAAACCAAGTCAGTGTACACAAATAACCCCTCCCAAACTCAGAAAGCTTGACCCCATATGTTATTCCAGCTCCTGTCTTATTTCTCTGTTTCACTGTTTGAGCTACTAGAACTGGTTGTTTATCCTTTGTCTCTAATTTCTCACTTCACATCTCAACTCATTTCAATTAGAACTTTATTTCCAATAGAAATCTCATTTTTCAGGATCCGTAAAAAATCAACATCATGTTGCAAAACCCAGTGGTCTAGTCTCAGTCATCTTATTTGAATTCTTAGTAGCATTTAATAGAATTGATCATTACTTGGGGAACATGTCCTGAAATTCTTTCTTCCCTTGGTTTCTGGGATACTATACTGCATCCCTACCTCCCTAACTGCACCATCTGTTCTGTGGGATCCTCTTGGTTCAGTGCTTTCAATTCTCAGTTGTCAGAAATCTTCTTGATCTGAACTCTCTTGTGATCCCATCTAGTTCCCTGCAACCCAAATGACTCCCACATTTCTATCCCTAGCTGATCACTCCTGTAAGTCTTGTTCTAAGATATGTAACTGCCTATGTGACATCTCCATCTAAATGGATTTTGAGCACCTTAACCTTAACATTTTCAAAACCAAATTCTCTTTATTTTTCATCTCCCCAAACATGCTCTTCCCATTTGCCTCATCTCGGGAAATAATTCTACATTCACCCTGCTGCTTGGACCCAAAATTTGGGATTTAGCGTTTTTCTCTCACACCTAATTTATCAGCAAACCCATCCAGTATATACTAATCCACTCTCTCTTACCATCTCTATAATTACCACTAGAAGCCAGCTTTGTGTTGAGTTGTAAGCGGTATATTCAAGGGAGTGCTGGCTGATTATAAGATGTTATATTTTTCTAATTTTCTTTGCAAGACTGTACCCATCTATTTATTTTAGTCTCATTTCTGTTTCAGAGTTAAATGATATCTTCAAAGGGTATCACAGGTGAAAATTTAAATTTTAAAACTATTAAGAACACATTTTAGCTAATCAGCGCTTTTAGTTGTTAGGAGAAGGAGGTAAGAAATGCTTCCCCTCCACATGTTAAGGACCTAAATCAATCCATGGGGTGCTCATGAATACTTTAGTGCTTAGTAATTAATAATGTTTGGTCGCAAGATGTTCTTAAGCCACATGGTAAGAGATTCATGTACCAAGTGCCAGAGGTTCTAGTTCTGTTTTTGCCAAGTAGGCAAGTCGTTTAACCTCTGTATGTTTTTTCTTCCATGCACTGGGTACAGCGACTGCCCTTTATTACACAGAACTGTTGTGCAGATAGATGATGAATGATTGTAGAAATATTTTGCACTTCTTAAAGGAAAGAAGAAATTTTAAAATCTCAATTTCCTCAAACACAGCTAAAGGTTGCCCAGTTATTTATTTATTTACATTATTTTTTACTTCTTTCTGTTTAAAAAATTATACAATAAATATGAAAAACTTTATAATAGAAAGAAAGAAACTTGGGTTGAAAATTAAAGGAAATCTTCAATCACTTAGTAGTCTTTCTGCATTCCACTTTACAATAGGTGGGCCAATCATGATATCACTACTAATACTAATTTTACATGCACAGAGCATTTTTCCTGTGGGCCAGGTACTGTGATGAGTATTTTTACAAAATTTTCTGTGGCAAGTGACAATGTATTTCCTTAAAAGCACCTTCAGTCATAACATTTATGTTGTCAAAGAGAATCCCGTAACAACAATGTAAATTGATGCCCAGCATGATATTTATGGATATTTTTAGCAGGAGCAAAATGGACTAATTGGCAAACCCTTGGTTAATAGAAAAAACTAAAAACAACAAAGGTAATTATGCCTTAAGAATTCTGACTAGTTGAGATTCGGGATGTTTTAGTCTTCTGCATTTGTCTGTATAGATCATCTGGAAATTTCCAGACCATTAAGTACTCTCAGCTGAGGGTGTGTTATTACTGATGTTTCACAGGCTTTTAGAGTTAATAATCCCTGCATTAAGTGACAAAGTTCTAATCTAGTCAAGTACTATTTAATGTATTTATTCAGTTACTTTGCATTCATTCTCACACTTTATTTTTGCATTCTTACTAACTTTTACAATAGCTGATTTTACAAAAGGTTACATATATAAGAATATTCACAACCAGTATGAATCTCCATCTTCCTGGTTCCCAACATCAACCTTGCTATGCAAGGAAATGGTTTCCTTGGCCATTCATTCTTTGGCACTCTTGGCCTCATTTTAATGGGTCGTGTGCTTCTCTAATGTGTAAGTTAACCTCCTGTCTTTTGTCACATGCTTTTAGTCAATGATGTTTTACTTTATGTCTATTGACTTACTTTGTCATATATTTGTGCACCATGACCTGATATGAAATGATATTTTTGTCTCTCCCATATTGCTATTTGAAATTTATGCTGTGCTTGCTTTCAAAAAGGAAACTTAAAATGTCAAACCCGGATCAAAGCAGAACAATTAAAGATTAAAAAATTAAGTGCCATGAGCAATCCTTATACATCTATAATATTTTATCAGAATCTGGGAATAAAATTGTTCCCAGTCTAGAAACTAAATTTAGCTTTATGCCATTCAACAGCTAAGTCATAAAAGGAAACATAAGGGTTTTGTTTTGTTTTTTGTGGGGTTTTTTTGGCCTCCTTGTCTGATAAAATGAGGCATTCCAGATCATCAGGTGGGATTTATCTTTTCCTTAGGTTCAGTTGGTAGAAAAAAATAAGTTGGTGAAGTTTTATTATGTTAAAAATACATTACAAGAGCTAAAATGCTGGTTGATGTGCCACAACAAGACAAGTGTCCCCATTAACTACTTTAGGCAGCCTGAGGCTAGTGTCTCAGTTCTCTTGTCAGTCCCTTTGGAGTTCCTGCTCCCACTCTGTGCCCAGCCATGTATATGTGTCATTCATCCCCTTATTACCTCCTTCCTCTTTCCACTTCCATCTACTGATCCTGTTTCTATCCTTTGAAGGCCTCTGCTTACTGGCTTCTTTTTTTATTTTAGTTTAGTTTTAATTTTTAAAAAAATTTTATTATGTTACATTCATCACCATACATTACATCATTAGTTTTTGATGTAGTGTTCCATGATTCACTGTTTGCGTACAACACCCAGTGCTCCATTCAGTACGTGCCCTCTAATACCCATCACCAGCCTAAACCATCCCCCCACCCCCCCCACCCTCTAGAACCCTCAGTTTGTTTCTCAAAGTCCATAGTCTCTCATGGTTCGTCTCCCCCTCCGATTTCTCCCCCTTCATTTCTCACCTCCTACTATCTTTTTTTTTTTTTTAACATATAATGTATTATTTGTTTCAGAGGTACAGGTTTGTGATTCAACAGTCTTATACAATTCACAGCGCTCACCATAGCACATACCCTCCCCAAAGTCTGTCACCCAGCCACCCCATCCCTCCCACCCCCCACCACTCCAGCAACCCTCAGTTTGTTTCCTGAGATTAAGAATTCAGATATGAGCCAGCCTCATATCTGGCTTCTAAGACTCTGACCTCTACTTCTGACTATGTACTTTTTGTCACATTTAAACATGGTGATTTGATTAATTGGCCAGTATTCAGATTTCAGCATCACTGAATAGATGTCTCATCCAATGCGTCCGATAGCCTGCTGGCCTTCTTCGTGTCTGGTCTGGAGAGAGCTGCCTTTGAATCCCGTGTTAATTCTCAATGCAGTCAGTTGTAACCCAGGTTGTAGCCTAACACAAGATAAAGAGATAAATTTTTCTTTCTCTACTAGGTAAGAAACTATAGAACTTTACTAAGTTCAAATCCCAGTCTGCCATTAACTGTGTAACTTTATACTCTCTGTGCCTCAGTTTCTTCATCTGTAAGAATAAGTGTAATAACAGTTTATCAATCATAGGGTTGGGTTGTTATAAGAATTAAATTAGTTAATACATGCAAAACCCTTTATGGGAGATGAATGCCACATAGTGCATACCACCTTGTAATTATAATCATCATCACTATTACAGCATTCTAACCATGATAGACTGTACTGTATGCTTTTCCTAGAACCAAATTCTAGGAGGAACTTCACCCATGGAACTTACACATGGATGTTGTAGGAGCTGTTGTAGCCCTGCTTACAACTCAGGAACTGTTTTTACTGCTTTGATATTCCCCCAACTTGTAGCTGTTTAGGTGTTGCTGCTACCAATCTTTTCTGGAGGGTTGTTCATGGGCAAAAGAACCCATCACTCCTAGGTTACCTGAGAGTTACATACCTCTTCCTTGGAATGACCTATATTCAGTGACTGACAGATACAGGGTAACCAGCCCTTTTGTCTCTAGGCAGAACAAACTCTGATATAATTTATGTTTCAGATCTCCACATGGAATCAGGCTGAGATTAGGTTATATCTGAAATCACCTCCTTAGTTTGCTTTACTTGGCTAACCTGCTTCCCTCACTCCCATATAGGATTTTCCTGAGCATATTCTCTCAATAAATCACTTGCACACAAATCCTCATCTCACATTCTGCTTCTAAGGAACCTGACCTATGAGAATAGATAACATAATAGACCATATCTTTATGTGTGGTTCGGTATAAGTTCTTTTATTGAAATGTAAAATCTGGTGTTAATTCTTAATAAAATTTATGGTTGTGATACTAGCTTCTTTTTAATTCTCATAGTTATCTGATACATAGTTATATTTATTTGTTTCTATTTTATTTTCCCCTTTATTGTTTCTTTTAAAACTTTTTAAAATACATAAATCAGTAATGTTTCAAAATCCCAAACCAGATAAAAATGAATATTTGAAGAAGTTACATTTACTTTTTTATCTTTCTATCTCATTTCCATATACCTCATGAGATACCCATTTTCACTGGTTTCTGGCTTAACCTTTTTTTACCAGATCTCTAATTTTTTATTTGGTTTTGTCCTTGCATCTATCGAGTTCTTAATTTCAGTTATTATATTTTAAAATTTCAGTGTTTCTATGGATATGTTTTTAAGATTTTAAGTAGAAGATTCTACTTCTTGCCTGAAATTTTTCACCTTTCCTGTATTTTCTTGAATGTATTAATCATAGTTAAAGTTCCTACATACTAACTTCAAGATCTGGATTTCCTGTAGATCTTTTTCCTAGTTTTCAGTCATTTGGTCCTGTCTTTTGGTATGCCCAAGGTGAGGAAAGACATCCAACCAGAGACTCAAGAAACACTAATAAACTCTGAGTAGTATAAATAAAAAGAAAATCACACTTAGGCACATCATAGTGTCAAGTTGCCGAAAAACAAGTTTTGATTGAATGCAGGAACTTGCTTATGAAAAATCATTTAATAATGAGAGATTCTATCTTTTTCTAAAGAGAATTTGCTTTTGTTTCTGGCATGTAGTTTACCTAGGGATAAGTTAGCATAATCCAATCAGGGACTAAGGGGCCTCAAGGCTCTATGTCAGTTTTTTTGAGGGCTGATCTATTTCTGTGGGCTCATTCTTAGGATCTAGTCTTCTGGGGTTTCAAATAAAATCCTGGAATGTTTACCAAGGTTCTCCTATCTTGGCAAAACTTGAACTCTAAAACCCCATAACTAAAACTAAGACTGCCAAAGACTCTACTCAGTTTTTCAATCTCTCATTTTTGGGAGAAAAGAAGGGTCAAATACTTTGGTTAACCTCTTTGTGTTCCCTTCTATATAATACCTTGACTCCTTAGGTCTTGATAGTAGTAGTAGTTCTCTAATGCCTTCAAACATTTAAAAAAAAAATTGTGCCCACTTTTTCTAGATGTTCTCCCTTTCAGAAAGGTTAGTCTTTTATAAGGTAGTTCACCAAGACCATAATGAGAACCCTTAAGACACAATATTTTAATTATATGAATTCTCTCTAGATTTAATATTATATGCAATATTATTCCAACTAATATAGCACTAAGAATTTTATTTTCTTTTATTTTTTATTTTATGGTGAGAGAATCAAGGAAAACCTTACAAAATGATCCTGGGAATCACCTGGAAGACTAAACATCTGAGAATTGATATGAAAAAAATTTAAAGGGGACAGATGAAGTTAGGAAAATGGAATAATTTTGATACTAGGGATTGAATAGATGGATTAATGGACAGAATAGAATCCAGAAATCGATCTAAAATAAAAGTAGAAATTCTAATCATGTATCTCTCTCTATATGTTTTCTGTTGGCTCTGTTTCTCTGAAGAACCCTAACTAATACAGATTTTAGTATCAAGAAGTGGCATGCTGCTGTAACAAATACCTAAAAATGTGGAAGTGGCTTTGGAACTGGGTAATGGGTAAAGACTAGAAGAGTTTGAGGTACATGTTAGGAAAAACCTTCATTGTCTTGAAGAGACTGTTGGTAGAAATCTGAATGATAAGGGTGCTTTTGGTGAAGTTTCAGAAGGAAATGAGGAACATGTTAGTAGAAACATGTTACTGGAGGAAAGCAGGTCTTTGTTGTAGAGTGGCAAATGACTTCGCTGAATTCTGTTCTAATGTTTTGTGGAAGGTAAAACTTATAAGTGATTAAAATGGATATTTAAATGAGAAGATTTCTAACCAAATCTTGAAGATGCTGCCTCCTTTCTCCTTGCTGTTTATATTAAAATGTGAGAGAAGAGAGGTAATTTGAGAAAGAAATTGCAATGCAAAATGGAAGCAGAACTTTCCTCTACATTCTTAAGGATCTCAGCGTATTTCCCTTGAATGTCCAGTTGTTGGACAAATCTTAGGAAGGGAATAGCCCAGCTCCACAATTTGAGAAGCAGCAGGACAGGCGCCATGATGCATTCAAGAGACGAGTATGTCCTCCACTTTGTTGTTACAGCTGGCCCATACCCCATGCTCCTTGAATCCCTTCAAGGGGTGGGTGCTTTAGGCAAAACAGTCTTTTTCCATTTGAAACTTCTGTCTTATCCCATCTGGAATTCCCTAAACTCTCTGCTCCTCGTCTTCGTCATGGCACAGGCAGTTCAGAGTGCTGAGAGCAGGGCTGTGCACTACAAACTATGTTGGTACTCAGGAGTGTATCATGAAGTCTCCAGGAATGGTAGAGGGATTAAGGGCAGGGAGGGAGGAAGGACATTTGTGGAAGGGCAGGCAGACCCCTGCAATCACCAGCACTCCTGAAGTCTGATCCCAGACACAGAAGACAGGGGCTGTCTTGGTCAGGTGAACTCATCATCGGGAGTGGAGGTGTGCATCTGTGGGGAGCTCCGCAAATTCTTCCTGACCTAGGTTTCCTCAAGAGATGTTTTCTTTTGGTTGGCTAGGAGAATACGGGTGTCCAATATAAGTAGGTGTGCATCAAAGGATGGATCGTCCAATTTTCCTTTCCAGGCAGACTTATTCTCTAACCCAACTGGCAGGAGATGGGATCTTTAGTTGTGATGCCAGACCCAATCACTTGGAGCCCTGGGAAGCTGCTGTGCTGACAGGAGCATGGGTGCAGAGGGGAGAGAAAGAGTCTGCTCTGTATCCCACTGGCAGTAACTCAAGGGACCCTCACCGTGTGAGTCAGTACTGGTGGCTAGTGTGGCCCACCTGTCTCCCACTGTCCACTAAGTAACAGATTTTGCTACTGTGTACTCAAAGGTTTTGAGTTTAGTGGTTTTGTGCTCCATTTTTCTTTTTTTTTTTTTTTATTCATGAGAGACAGAGCGAGAGAGAAAGGCAGAGGGAGAAGCAGGCTCCCAAGGAGCAGGGAACCCGATGTGGGACTCGATCCCAGGACCCTGAGATCATGACCTGAGCCGAAGGCAGACGCTTAACCATCTGAGCCACCCAGGCGCCCTCCATTTTTCTTGACAATTTCTCTTGGCAAACACTTAGCCTGATAGCATAGTGACTACACAGGTTGTTCTTATGGTAAACTGAAAATAAATGGAAATTTCTATTCCCCCCCCAAAAAAATGGAACTGGAACCTGAAGAATATAATTACTGCTACCACCTTAGGTACTTCTGCCTTGATACATGCTGAGGCACCAGGAGTTTTATTGACCACTATTTTTGCACCAACAGTGCAAGTGTCAACACAGTAAAAAATGTAAATGACCTTTTAGTATTATCATGGAAATAGTTTTAACCTAAATGGGTCCTGGAGAACCCCAGTGGTGTGTGGGACCACACTCTGTGAACTGCTACACTAGAATGCCAATTAAAACTAGGTAATAGACACAACTATACCACACTGTTTAAAATGAAGTATTCAAAAGTAAATAGCAGACCAAGTATTTGATTAAATAAATAGAAAATTATACCAGTCTCAGAGCTTTTTAACTTTCATGAACTCCTGAAAATACACACAGATGCAAAATTTGTGTACAGACTCCTTGAAATGATCTGTGGATCCCAGTTTAAAAACTTGTCAGTGGGTACTGCGCATTACTCTTTATAATTTTTGTTGTCTCTCTCAATGCCATTTCAGCTTATACCACTCTGCCTCTGCCTAAAATTTAAAATCCCAGTGTTTCATAAAGGCTGTTAAAAACATTTGCAATTTCTTTTGTTGAATCAGTTTCACCCAAGGACGTTCAGATTCCTTTTGTGTTCTCCCAAATTTTCTCCCCTCCCTCTTACTTAGCAATGATGCTGCTGTCTTTCTTTGCTGTCATAATATTGAAGAGTAATTCCCCACTGCCACAGATCATTACAATGTCTGTTGTCAACATTTAACACTAATCCCTAAATTTCATTTCTCTCAGTCACGTACCATTTCACCTCAATACCTAAATCCACTCCATCATGGTTAAAACTAACAAATACTAAATCTGCATTTAGCCTCAGGCATAATTGTAAATTAAGAAATCACATTTTCTAAAAGAAGTCAGTAATGGCATGCAGCACAAGCATGTGCATAAAAAAGGATTACAGAAAGTACATGTATGAAAGTTAATGGCCATGCATCATGCCAATAAGTAGTATATTTCTTCTTTAAAATAAAGTTAATCTTTATAAATATTAGGCAGCTATTTGGATTCTGTCTACAATGCTATGTTTGCTGTTCTCTACTGCCTTTTCTTAAAACAAAAGACATCCTAAAAAGAAAGAAAATAGAGGTACCTGGGTGGCTCAGCCGGTTAAGCCTCTGCCTTTGGCTCAGGTCATGATTCCAGGGTCCTGGGATGGAGTCCTGCACTGGGCTCCCGGCTCAGTGGGGAGTCTGCTTCTCCCTCTGCCTTCCCCCCTCCCCCGCTCATGCTCTCTCCTCTCTCTCGCAAAAATAAAGAAAGAAAATCTTAAAAAAAAAGAAAAGAATAGAACATACTTGCCTTTTTATTTTCTAGAAGTCTGGTGTTATAATGCAATTTAGTAAGAATTTATTAGACATCTATTCGACCCAAGATCTATGCTAGGCTTCATATACAATGAATAAGAGATGATTCCGACCATCTAGGTGCATCCAATTTGGAAAAGGAGAAATATATGTAAAAAAATGTAGGCAAACTGGAATATGATAAATTCTAATAAAAATGCAAAGTTCATGCAAAGTTCATACAAAGAGAAAGAGTAAGATTAATTCTGTTTGGGGCATCACTAAAAGATTCATGGAGAAAATGGAATTTGAACAGGATCTTGAAAATTGAATAAAATCACAGGTGATGGAGATAGGGAGGAAATTCTAGGTGAAAGTAATGGATATAGGGAAAGTGTTGGGGTGTTTTCGGGAATGAAGAGTCCTATGATTGAGCGCTTTGGGTAAGGAAAAAATCAAAGAGGGTGAGAGGGGTTTCTTGAGGGGAAGTCTTCTTCATCTGGCCTTGTCTTTTACCTTTTCAGCCTTATCTCCTATTATGCTTCTCCTTGCTCTCTCACTTCAGCTACTTGGGTCTTCTTTGAGGTCCTTGAACTCAAAAGGCACCCTTGACCACATGGCCTTTGTCCATGCTCTTCCCTTTGCTGTGTGTCTTTGCCAAGATAAATCCTACCTATTGTGCAGATCTTAGCTCACTTCCTATCCTTAAGGAAGTCTTTCCTGATTCATCTGACTAGGTTAAATCTCTGTTTTATACTCATTCATGGCATGCTGTCATTCTCCTTTACAATACTTTACATTTAAAATGCAATTTTATAAATGTGTGGTATTTTCATTAATGCCTGTCTTTTGCCAGATTAAGAGTTCCAAGAAGTAGGAATGGTGACCACTTATGTTCACCCTTTTATTTCAAGGTCGTAACACCGTACCTGGCACATGTCAAACACAACGAATACTTACTGAATGAATGATGAATGAAGGTGGAAATGAATTAATTATGCACAAAAAGAAGGAAGGTAGACACAGGGAAAGTTTGTCTGCTCGTACCAAAATGATACGAATATAAAAACAATTTTTTAAAAAATTGCTTTTTGAGTTGTGGATTCAACTACGTGTTTTTCAAGTGTTTACAACTGGTTTCCAGGTTCCCTTGAAAAATTTATATTTTGCAATTTTGAAACCTTGCTATGATGCAAGGAATTTGGATCAAAAAATTAATGGATATCCTTGCAGGATAAAACTATGGCATAATTTTAAAGTTTCACTTATTTTGAAGCAAGTTTAGAATCTCCTGATTTACAAGAAAACACAGGTCAAATATTTCCCACCTAGTGCAAAAGCACACAGGGCAGGCACACCATGGATGCTGAATATTTGTCAGCTGGAAGCAAATGTAGCCAAAAACAAATGTAGCCTTTGTCCACAAAATCACTTCTTGTTCTGCACTGTAAATGAGTCATTTAAGTGGTGACAGGGTAAATAATCACAAAGCTTAATCCATTTCTTATCAGAGAAAAAATGACAAGTTTGAAAAATGAACAGAATATTTGGTGTTTCAATAATAAGAGTTTCATTTGACCAAATTTCCCAGAGATTCTGGAATATTCAGTGATAGGGGAATTATTTCTAAGAAGAGCAGATTGTTGTAGCCTTGTTCTTTAATATCAGTGGTACCGAAGAATTCATTGCATATCCCCAGACAAGCCAATTCCTCCCTTTCTATTCATCCTTCTTGTGTCTCTAGACTTTTAACCCAGCACACCCATACCACAGGCCTCAGGCTTATATAACAAGCCACAGTAAACATGTGCTGCCCAGCTCAGGGATTTCCTAGAGTTTGCAAATATGTTGTAATATATGCCAAGCATGGCCAATAGGGTCTCACAAATACTCCCTCCCCTTCCTTTTGCCTTCCTATATGAGCCCCTCAGCAACTCTTAATTCTTGACCTGCTTGATTTTTTACCAATTCCATTTTGTCACCATCAGATTGGGTAACATTGCCTCTCAGCTGTATGCTCCTTGCCCCGCATAGTGAAGTACAGAACTGCATGGAGCCCAAGCCTGGAGACCAGGCTTGTGCAACCAGAAAGATATTTATTGCTCCAACCCAATATTCCAATTTGCCTGTGTAATCCAAGACCTAGAAAAATATGATAAAAAGTGTCCTGGTTGGTCTATGCCAGGCCACCTAAAAAGAGAGGAGGAGTAGAAAGGCAACCCCAGTCCTTATGAACCATTCTAATATGGCAGCCAAGAATGCAAGAAAAACAGCTGGGAACATCTTAGGGCTGCTCTTCCACAATTTTAGGAAATGAAGTATTTTGAAAATGTGTATCAAGGGCGCCTGGGTGGCTCAGTTGGTTAAGCAACTGCCTTCGGCTCAAGTCATGATCCTGGAGTCCCGGGATCAAGTCCCACATTGGGCTCCCTGCTCAGCGGGGGGGGGGGTCTGCTTCTCCCTCTGACCCTCCCCCCTCTGAAATGTGGTTATAAATGTGAATAGCCTGGATTTTTTCCATTTATACATGCCTGGGCCCACCAAGAGAAATGAACCTGATTCTCTGAGAGGGGGGTAGGTATACTTATTTTGAAAAAACTTCTCAGGAGATCTGGATACCATCCCTGCTTAAATACTAGACTTGAATAAATGAGAGATGTTGAATATAAATGTAATGCTTAGCTAGTCTTATCCTCTGCCTGGGGAAAATAGTCTGTAATGTGTTTCCCAATGGAAGAAAATGAAGATCTGTATAATTTGGATTGCTCTGTAAGGAACTAGGAAAAAAGGAGGAAAAGTAGGCTTACTACGGGGATCCCCTGAGTGGAGTCAGGCATTGGAAGTATAAGGTTTTAGGTCCATATGTTTCTCTTGTGTGAGGGGATGGAATTGAGGGGGGTGGTGGGAGGCAAGAGAATGGCTCTTAGTGTAATCCTAGTTTATAATACCTTCTGGATAGCAACAGTAAAGATCATTTCAGCAGTTTGGGTAGGACAGGGGCTTTCTTTATGGTTTTGGCAGCAGGGATTCTGTAGCCATCACTGGCAACAACAACATTATAGTAACAGAGCATTTTGTTTTTCCCATGGCCATTCCTTATCCACAAACCTTAGGGAAGCTGAAGTGGCAGTCACAGCTTCTATACCGGGGAAGCTGTTACTGAGAAGCAAGATTCTATCCTGGGCACTGGAGAACTGATGCACTGGAGTTGTGCAGTTGTTGCAAATTTTCCTAAGCAATTCAGTTTTCTTGTATTCTTCTTGGTAGAAAAGAGTATCTGTCAATAAAATTTGAGATGGTAAGGGTTACTCCCCCAAAACCTTGCTGGTTTATAATGAAAGCCAGTGTCAAATGAAACTTTCCACACATATAATATTTATTAGGAAAAATTCATTAACAAAGCAGGTGCTAACAGTTCATAAATCTATTCTGTAAGTTTGATGAAGTTCTTTTTCTCTGCCCTTTAAGATGCTCAAACATACCTGGTACCAGAGATTTATTTGAGACAGATTCCAAAGTCTGTGCTCTCTAGCGGGCAATGAGGCAGACAGGTATCCCGATCCTACCTCCATATACTCCCTTCCTTCCAGTCACTGTTACATCTTCAGGGGCTGTTCTCATTCCCAGGAACTTCACCTTGTTCCTGCTCTCTGCCTGGAAATATGTGGAGACAAGCATATGATTAAAACCACGAGTAAAACAAGTTTAGAAAATGAACAATTTCTTGGTTTCAAGAACATGTGCAAATGCTTTTGATATATTTAAGTTAAAGAATAAGAAAAATTTTATCAACAGTATGATCTCAACTACATGAAAGAAAGATCACATGATGAAAAGACTGGAAGGAATAAAGGCCTCAGGTTAACAATGTGAAAACTGGTTTTTTGGGGGTGCTAGGATGACATATGATTTTCTCCTTTTTTTTTTTGTATTTTTTCCCTGAAATTTGGAATTCTTTTATTTTAAAGTATTTTTAGTATTCTGATAATCAGGAGAGAAAAACAATTTATCCAAAAGACTAAGATCAGTGCATGAACACAGGTTGAAATACCATAATTTGGAATTCAGTGTTTCATTTAATGATATTCATACTACACAATAGTAAAAATTAGAGCAAAAGAAATTAACATTAATAATCCTTTTTCTTAAATACATTTATGAAGATTTCTAAAGATTTTTTTTCGTTTGGTATTCTAAACAAATAAATAAAAAGAGGAATTTGCAATGCTGATTTTTTTTAATTAATTTTTTTTAAAGATTTTATTTATTTATTTGAGACAGAGAGAATGAGAGAGAGAGCACATGAGAGGGGGGAGGGTCAGAGGGAGAAGCAGGCTCCCTGCCGAGCAGGGAGCCCGATGCGGTACTCGATCCAGGGACTCCAGGATCATGACCTGAGCCGAAAGCAGTCACTTAACCAACTGAGCCACCCAGGCGCCCTTAATTAATTTTTTTTAAAAAAGATTTAATTTATTCATTTGAGACACAGAGATACAGAGAGAGAGAGAGAGCATGAGCAGTGGGAGAGGCAGAGGGAGAGGAAGAAGCAGACTCCCCGCTGAGTCAGGAGCCCGATCTGGGACTCGATCCCTGGACCCTGGGATCATGACCTGAGCCGAAGGCAGACGCTTAACCATCTGAGCCACCCAGGTGCCCCTGCAATGCTGATTTTTATAAGTGTCCCAAAGGATTTCAAGAGATTTCACTGCTTTTCACCATGACTGGTCCTCCTCATAGTTGTCTAAACCCTCCTTACTGTGGATATTCCATTCTGGAAAATAAACATATTAGTCTCACAGTCTCCCTATATTTGATATTCTACCATGTATTTAGCTCCATTACCACATATTTGACCATTGGACACACTCCCCTTCCCATACCATCCCTACCCCTCTGGAGGTCCACGGTCCATAGGAACTTGCAATATCTTAGGCTCTTAAAAATGGGAGTTGTCTTCAAGTTGTGAGCTGTTTGAAGAGCTAAATATGGTCTTAGGGCACAAGAGGGCCTTCATCCTGTTGGATAATCAAAAGGCAATAGGATAGTTTTGATCAACAGGTCTCACTAGATGGAATCAAGAGATTCAGGGGTCACTGCACAAAGATAGAATAGTCTCCGGGTGTTGTTTTGCATCTTTTTAGCGTCTGTCTCTGGAGACTCCTGGTAGCTTCCTGGGGTTTGAAGATTTCTTCTGTCTACTTGGTATCTCTCCTTTCCCCTCTCCCAGGAAACCATTTTTATCTAGACAAGGAGCAAGAATGTTCTGTCTGTACCTATGCATCAGAATATTTCTGGTCTACACCTAAACCAGTGGCTTTTTAAACTTAAGAGGTAGAATTTGTCATCTTTGTTTTCTTAGTCATTTGGCAATTCCTTTTCCCCAACATCAGCAAATGAAGGCTAAATAGAAAGAATATATGCTGATGAATTCCTCATTGTTTTGAAGACTTATGTACTTCTAACTATTATACAGTGACACTGAACCATTTGCAGTTCCAGGAGTGTGCTGACTATGAGGGGTCTTTTATGCTATTTACTCTTATTTGCTCTTCTCTTTACCAGAACGATCTTCCTCTTACTCATTTTGCAAACCTCTTCAAAATTCAGTTCTAATGTCCTCCTCTTGGAAACCTTCTCTGAATCCTCATGCCATCCTCTGGCCTTTCAGAGTAAGAAGAAGCAAATTCAGATAGTCCTTGAGATTAATATCCCAAGTTGTTGGCTCAGCAAATCTGAGTAACTCACTTGAAGAACAAGCTGATCCAGGGACCAATCTCTATAGGCTCCTCCTTGATAACAAAGCCATTTTCTTATAGAATATTCCATTGTTAAGTAATCATCTAGAGGACCCTGACCTTTCTGTATGAATATGAAGAGTGTTTCAGGGGCACAGTCTTGCTGTGGCTGGCTTAAGCACACCACTACATGGCAAAATGAGAACCCAGAGCGTTATGTGGTTACTATCCCTCTGCAAGCAAGTTTGTCACCAATAAACTCTATTTTATATTTTGACCACATGGTGACTGTAGCATATGTGTTTAGGTGCCCATTGTGCCTGGGTCTGTGAGAACCTTGCACATTGTAGTAATCAATTTATTTGTTTGTATCTCCCACTAGACTGTAAATTTCTTGGGGGAATTTAATGCCTAACTTTATTTGGTATTCCTAGAATCTAGCACAATTCTTGCACATAATAGGTGCTCAAGAAGAGATTAGTGAATATTTCCTTTTATTCATTAAGCCCCACATACATTCCTGTCATTTACTGAGCCAATGATTACCCAGTGTGTTTGTTGAATATCATTCTTGAATGAAGAATATAATCCTTAATACAGGGGATTAAAGCCCTGTATGTGGATAATAAGGGATGGCACTAAATCAAACTGGAAAATTTAGAGATGTCTCTGATTACATAGTTAATAATTATTCCTCATATTTTCATGTCCAAGAACCACTTAACTTTAGAGTTAATTACATGGTCCTGGTCCAGCCAAAATGATCTCTGCAATGACTCATGAACCATTCATCATTCTTGTTTATGAACTCCAAGAAAAATTTTGGGTTTTATTTGAACCTATAATTGCGTGCATCTGTACTTGATTTCCATTATTTCAGACTGAGACTTCTAAAAGTAAAATAATTTTACAGACTTCTACAAAGTAAAATAATTATCTGATAAACGTTAAGGTAATTTGTGTCTACACAACTTGGCATAACTTGACATTTGTGTCAGAGAGAGTACAATACTATCTAGGAAAATATTTAAATGGCCTTTATTTAATTGGTTGCAGGAATTCTGATTTTGATAAGTTTCATTCTAATGCTACATCAGATGTAGTTTCTTACGTAGTAACATTGTTAGTGCTGAAAATAATTGTTCTGTGGTATCCACATATATTTTTGAAAATTGGAAGAAATAAATATGCAGACCTTCTAAAAATCAGAGCTCTCCAAATTACTATTACATGCTTTGGAGAAGGACATAGGGAAGTAAGTTATATGCAGAGATATAAAGTACATCTGCTTGTTTGAATCTTGTGAGTGTAAAATTAACATGTGGTAGGAGACAGTGGGGGAAGAATAATATTAAGAAGAGAGAACAACTGACATTTATAAAGAGCTTACTTTGTGGCAGGACTTTATGCCATTATTTAAATTGTTACAACTGCCTTAAGTATGATATGCATATCATTGTCTTCAATTCACCGGTAAGGAAATTGATGCTAAACATTACCCAGCTAACATGTGGCAGGGCAGGGATGTAAATCTAAGCTGGTGATTTTTCTTCCACCTTATAAAACTTTTCACTTATGCCGATAAGTAACCTGGAACATGGCTTTTGAAGTTAGGCCATTCTGGATTCACTTCTCTTCCCCGCTACTTCCTAGCTGCAAAATTGGTTAAATTGCTTAGCCTCAGCTTCCCTATCTATAAGAATAATACTCATCTCACAGCATTGTTGTAAGGCTTACAGGGGGTAGTATGATTCAAATCTGCACTCATCACTTGGTGGTAATAGGTCATGGAGACATCTTTTAAATTCTCATAGCCTGTTTCTCCATCTGTAGGAGATGGAAAATAATAATCTCTGTCCCTCAAGGTTATTGTGAAGATTAAGTGAGATAATCTATGTGAAGTACCAAGCACATAGTAAGTGCTTGATAATTATTAGCTAACATCTTCGTTATAGTGCTCAATACATTGTAGTTATTGAATCTAACCATTCTTAAGATAGAATGAAAAATAAATGGTTGAGTGAATAAATTATGTTGAATCACAGACCTGTACCTCTGAAACAAATAATACATTATATGTTTAAAAAAAAAAGAAGAAGATAACAGGAGGGGAAGAACGAAGCGGGGGAAATCGGAGAGGGAGATGAACCATGAGAGACTATGGACTCTGAGAAACAAACTGAGGGTTTTAGTGAGGAGGGGGGTGGGTTAGCCTGGTGATGGATATTAAAGAGGGCACGTTCTGCATGGAGCACTGAGTGTTATACGCAAACAATGAATCATGGAACACTACATCAAAAACTAATGATGTAATGTATGGTGATTAACATAACATAATAATAAAAAAATAATAAAAGAAAAGAAAAGAACAAAAAAATAAAAAAAAATTATGTTTGGTAGCAGAGCATTGATGGGGGACCTAACCTATACTAAGTTTATATTTATTTCTTCTTTTATTTGTGTGCTATTTATAAAAGGCAGGGTTATATTTTAAATGAAATATGCTAGCTGGAATGTTCTTTTCTGTATATAAATTTCTCACCATTATTTGTATATGAGGAACTACTGAGCTGTTGAGCTTAATTGATAAGGTCTAGCTCACAGAGGATCACAGAGATATCCCATGGAAGTATGGAGAGAACAGCTAAAGAGCTCAATAGTATCAGAACCTCTGTTTTTGCTCCACATTGATCAAATCCTGCATTGGTTTCCTCCACCTCTCCTTCCTCTTTGCCCTCTTCTGTTATATCAAGCACAGATATTTATCTTTCTTCAGAGAAGATTTCTCCATTCTCTTTCCTGGCACTTTCCATTACAGTTTACCTTATGAGTAGTAGTCTCCTATAAGGCATGATATCTGGGATGGCAGAAGTGCCTCCTGCTCCTCACTACTTCCTTGATCTACCCAATGAGCTATGTATTCCAGAGTTCACACTCTGTGCCCTTGCCTGACCAAACTGGGGACTGTTTAAGAGGTCCAAAAGATGTAACTCATTAGGCCTTATCAGACACTATACCAGCGGTGTTCCCATAGTACTTCAAAAAGTGGTAGGGCTCGGGCGCCTGGGTGGCTCAGATGGTTAAGTGTCTGCCTTTGGCTCAGGTCATGATCCCAGGGTCCTGGATCCCTGCTCCTTGGGAGCCTGCTTCTCCCTCTGCCCGCCCCCTCCCCCCCCCCCCGTCTCTCATGAATAAATAAAAATTGAAAAAAATCTTCAAAAAGTGGTAGGGCTTCAGGGCCAGATGGCTTCCCAGGGGAATTCTACCAAACATTTAAAGAAGAATTAATACCTATTCTTCTGAAACTGTTCCAAATAATAGAAATGGAAGGAAAACTTCCAAACTCATTTTATGAGGCCAGCATTACCTTGATCCCCAAACCAGACAAAGACCCCATCAAAAAGGAGAACTACAGACCAATATCCCTGATGAACATGGATACAAAACTTCTCACCAAAATACTAGCCAATAGGATCCAACAGTACATTAAAAGGATTATTCACCACGACCAAGTGGGATTTATTCCTGACCTGCAAGTTTGGTTCAACATCCGCAAATCAATCAATGTGATACAATACATTAATAAAAGAAAGCACAAGAGCCATATGATCCTCTCAATAGATGCAGAAAAAGCATTTAACAAAGTACAGCACCCTTTCTTGATTAAAACTTTTCACAGTGTAGGGATAGAGAGTACATACCTCAATATCATAAAAGCCACAGCGACTATCATTCTCAATGGAGAAAAACTGAGTCTTTCCCCTAAGTTCAGGGACACGGAAGGGATGTCCACTGTCACCACTGCTATTCAACATAGTACTAGAAGTCTTCCTAGAAACATCACCAAAGGCAAGGGAAGCAAGGGCAAAAATGAACTATTGGGACTTCATCAAGATAAAAAGCTTCTGCACAGCAAAGGAAACAGTCAACAAAACAAAGAGGCAACCCACAGAATGGGAGAAGATATTTGCAAATGGCACTACAGACAAAGGGCTGATATCCAAGATCTATAAAGAACTTCTCAAACTCAACACCCAAAAAACAAATAATCAAGTCAAAAAATGGGCAGAAGACATGAACAGACACTTCTCCAAAGAAGACATACAAATGGCTAACAGACATATGAAAAAATGTTCATCATCATTAGCCATCAGGGAAACTCAAATCAAAACCACATTGAGATACCACCTTACACCAGTTAGAATGGCAAAAATTGACAAGGCAAGAAACAACAAATGTTAGAGAGGTTGTAGAGAAAGGGGAACCCTCCTACACTGTTGGTGGGAATGCAAGTTGGTATAGCCACTTTGGAAAACAGGTGGAGGTTCCTCAAAAAATTAAAAGTAGAGCTACCCTATGACCCAGCAATTGCACTCCTGGGTATTTACCCCAAAGATACAAATGTAGTGATCCGAAGGGGCACATGCACCCCAATGTTTATAGCAGCAATATCCACAATAGCCAAACTATGGAAAGAGCCTAGATGTCCATCAACAGATGAATGGATAAAGAAGAGGTGGTATATATGTACAATGGAATATTATGCAGCCATCAGAAAAATGAAATTTTGCAATTTGCAATGATGTGGATGGAACTAGAGGGTATTATGCTAAGCGAAATAAGTCAGTCAGAGAAAGATAAGTATCATATGATCTCACTGATATGAGGATTTTGAGAAACAAGACAGGATCATAGGGGAAGGGAGGGATAAATGAAACAGGATGAAACCAGAGAGAGAGACAAACTGTAAGAGACTCTTAATCTTAGGAAACAAACTGAGGATTGCTGGAGTGGAGGGTGGTGGGAGGGATGGGATGGCTGCGTGATAGACATTGGGGAGGGTATGTACTATGGTGAGCGCTGTGAATTGTGTAAGACTGATGAATCACAGACCTGTACCCCTGAAACAAATAATACATTATATGTTAATAAAAATTTTTTTTAAAGAAACAAACAAACAAAAAGTGGTAGGGCTTTCTCAGCAGTCCCTCTAATGTAGTTGGGAAGAATAGAATTGAAGGTGGAGGTAACTCTAGACTTCTTCTCGGGCTGCCTAAATCAGAATGTATTATTTCTCTCCATTGGGCATCCCTGTAAAATTTCACTGAAGGAAATAGTATTCTACTAGATGTACCTTATCAAATATATTCCTAGGCTGAGACTTTCAGAAGTTGAGACAAATCCTTTGGTTTTTGAGGATTCTACTACATTAAAATTTGAAAAAAATGCTCAAGAAAAGGTTAAAATCAAATATTAAATATTGTTTGTGTGACTGTATGTATACTGTCATTTAGAGAAAAAATCAAAATGCTATTTGAAGACTATGGTGAATACCCTACTTTGACAGGTCCTGGTCCTAAGTGATATTTGATGCTGTGAGTGGGGAGCTCATGAAGTGATTGTGAGTCTTAAGATGGAATGAGGAAAGGATATAGAAAGAAGAGATTTGCAGTATCCAAACAAATCACCTACTTCCAATTATGAATCTATCTGGTTGACCTTGCTTGCGGTCATTCTCTAAATCAGGACAAACTTCTGTATTTACAGATTGTTTTTGAAAAAGCCCTGGATCACCTAATCTTTACTACTGTCCCCTCCTGTCTAATAAAGTCTATTAAAACTATTATTGATACATTGTGATATATCAGATTATTGTTCCCAACTATTCTCTCCTTCACTGTGATAAAATAATTCATCTACATCTTTTGCAGAGCCTTTCAGTGGGTGGAATGTGCATCCTCACCCATTGACTTTGGGTTTGGCCATGTGACTTGCTTTGACCAACAGAAAGTGGGTAGAGATGTCAGTGTGTGAGTACTGAACAGAGGCTTTAATGACATCACATGCTTCTGTTCACCTGTTCTACAACCTTTGCCCATGGGAATAACATGTCCTAGTGGTAGCTACTCCAATTGCCTGGGTTCCAGAATCAAAAAATGCACAAAGCTAAGCCAGGCCAGGCCTGATTTATTTGAACTGTAGCCCAAACGTAATGAGAGCAGGAAATAAATATTTGTGAATTGTTGAGATTGTTAGTTATAGCAACAAAGCTGACTAATGTATGCATTTTCTGCTGTAAGTATTTCTGACCCAGTGCTCTGTTTCTCTACTAGACTTGTAATATCTTTCCACTCCTGAATATTCATTCAAGGTTCTCTTTAAATCCAAGTCTCACAAACAACAGGAAGGAAGAAAACCTCACCTTCCATAAGGTTTCCACTACTATTCAAACCAACAATTGCTCATCCACCCTCAGACTCCCACTCATGACTTCATATAAGAGAAACACATGAATTAACTGACATATTTAGTATGTGTACAAATGCCCTTTCATATATATTTCTGGATCATTGTTAATCTATTCCCATTTGCAAACCCTTGTTCTGTGAGATGACATATAATTGTAATGAATTGGTGCCAAGTTTTGTGTATGGATGTTAAATAAATTATTTATTCAGAAGTGAATTTTCCTCACCAACTATTGCCACTTACTTCTTTCTTCTAGCAGAAAATATATCTGGCAGAATTTCAGATGGATTAGGTTTCACCTGCTTATCTGTATCCAAGCATTTTTGTTCACTCTAGTCTAGACATTGTGGAGCATATTGGATTCTAATTATATGTCAGAAATTTCATCTTTTGTTCTGATATAATGCCATTGATAACAGGGCTTCCAAATTTTCAGTTGAATGGAATGAGTTATCATAAATTGGATTAGTGAGCATAATAATTGTGATTTTCAAAAAAGTTCACCTTCATCTTGTGTTCTGAGCTAATTAATGTTCTGCAATCAATTCTTTATTGCTTAAATCTAAGCAATCAGGCAGAATGGGTCTTAGTGTTGGCAAACCAGAACCTTGACCTATGCAGGGATCCTCTCTTCTACGCAATATTCTCAAACAAAACAAAACAAAACAAAAATCCAGGAATTTCTTTAAATAATATGTTCCCTTGAACAAAAGAAGATGAATGGTTTTTGCAAAGCAGTGAACATTCAAGAAAGAGGCTAGACAGGCACAGCACTCTAACTAGTACCTAGACACAAAAACAGGAGAATGCCAAAGATTTGTAGCTTATTCAAAATGTCTGCAACTGGTATGTACTGAAAAAGGCTTTTGCACAAGCATTGCACTTTATCAGGAAGCCAATATGAAGAGAGAGAATAAAGGCACAGAAATTTCAGTATCTGATGTAAGGTAAAGAAACTCTGGGCTGAGAGTCAGGGGCACTGAGGTATAGAATCATCTTTAGGAACTAACTATGTCATTTTGAGCAAGTTGCCTAACATTTCTGAGCCTCAGTTTCCTCATTGGTTCAATGTAGTGGTTAGATTAAGTGATTTCTAAGACCCTTTTGAGCTATAAATCTCCACAATCTAGAAAGAAGGAGGTGTAGTGTGTGGGAAATAGAGATACAGAAGCGGACATTTCTATATTATTTCCACAAATATTGCCCTTTAATCATATGTCTGCATATATTATGTGCACACAAATTTTAAATTTCTCCTTAATTTGAATTTTGAGAATTGGACTAAGAAAAATTGGGGGCAAGAAATGCTGTTTTTGCATCAACCGTAAAAACTCACCCCTTAAAAATATATATCTTAATTAGCGCAAAGATTTTCTCCATTCTTCTACCACTGTCCCTTGAGAATAAAAATCTTTGCCAACATTTGGAGTGATGAAGGTTAACAACTGCTTGTTGAAACGTTGGTGGTTCACATTTGGTGATGATAACCCAATGTAGCATCAGCATGGCTTTCAATGGATTATTGATTGTTAAAACACTGTGTTTATCATATCATCTCTGCTTGTTTCCAGACTTGGGTCTTAAAATAGATAACATTTTAGAGACTTTCACTTTTTCATCTGCCTGAGGTTTGAATTTGTACCACAGCATCCCTATCAAAAGGTTGACCAACTTATGCTCAGACATCTATGGTGGAGAGTCCTCTTAGGAGGATTTTACATCACTGAATCAAATTATTTCTCTCCATAGTTTCTTCTTGTTAATACATATTGAATTCTTTGAAATCACAAAACATAAGAATACTAACATTTTCACTAGCTGGTCTTTCATGAATTAGTTTTGATTCTTTTAAAATCCTAGTCCCTTTTTTTCTGAAAGCATTTGAATATTTTTAAATATTTTATTTATTTATTTGACAGAGAGAAACACGGTAAGAGAGGGAACACAAGCGGGGAGATGGGAGAGGGAGAAGCAGGCTTCCCGCGGAGCAGGGAGCCCGATGCGGGGCTCGATCCCAGGACCCCGGGATCATGACCTGAGCTGAAGGCAGACGCTTAACGACTGAGCCACCCAGGTGCCCCTGAAAGCATTTGAATTTGCATCCAGAGCTGAATTCAAACTTCCCACATGTGGTCTTTAGAACACACAAGGACTTCCTCATCTGACATTATTAATATAGTCTAATATTTTGTTAAGTTTTTCAAGTGCACTCATTAAGCTCACTTTCATCTATAATAAAAGTATTTTAAAACTTTTAGGCTTCACTTATTTATCTTGTAGTTATGAGATGCATTTTTTGACCCAAATGAAAATTTTACATAATCTCATTACATTTATTTCAATATATATGATTTGCTTTAACAAATATTTATTTATTTGAGAGAGAGAGAGCGGTAGGGAGGGGCAGAGGAAGAGGGAGAGAATCTCAAGCAGACTCCTTGCTAAGCATGGAGCCTGATGTTGGGCTGTATCTCAACCCTGAAATCATGACCTGAGCCAGAGTCAAGAGTCCAACACTTAACCAACTGAACCACTCAGGCACCCCCTGATTTGCTTTTCTGAAAATAATAATTTGTGGGGTGCCTGGGTGGCTCAGTTGGTTAAATGTTGGACTCTTGACTTCAGCTCAGGTCATGACATTAGAGTCGTGAGATGGAGACCTGCATTGGGCTCTCTGTTGAGTGTGGAGCCTGCTTAAGATTCTCTCTTTCCCTTTCCCTCTGCCTCTCCTCCTCTTGTGTGCTCTCTCCCTCTCAAAAAAATTCATATTAAAAATACATGCACATGACATATATAAAGAAAAACAGCCATAAATCACCTAAAAAACAGCTACAGATTATCTAAAATTTCAATACCCTGGAATAACTACAATATTTGTTGAGCATGATTCCAAATATACTCTATGTATGTGTGCAGTTGGGTAAATGGACAGATATATTCAGAAAAAAAACTAATTGAAATATGAACCTACCATGCATATTATTTTTTTTATTTTTTATTTGAATATAGTTGACACAATGTTACATTAGTTTCAGGTGTACAGTATAGTGATTCAGCTTCTCTATACATTATGCTATGCTTATTACAAGTGTAGCTATCATCTGTCACCATATAACATTATTACAATATCATTGACTATATTCCCTAAGCCTTGACTTTTGTTCCTGTGACTTATTCATTCCATACTGGAAGCCTGTATCTCTAACTCTCCTTCACCCATTTTGCCCACTCCCCCATTCCCTTCCCTCTGGCAATTATTAGTTTGTTCTGATTCTGCTTTCTGTTTATTTGCTTGTTTATTCATTTGTTTTGTTTTTTAGATTTTACATGTAAATGAAATCATATGGCATTTGTCTTTCTCAGTCTGACTTATTGCACTTAGCATAATACTCTCTAGGCCCATCCATGTTGTTGCAGATGGCAAGATCTCATCCTTTTTAATGGCTGGGTAATATTCCATTGTATATGTCTACTCTCTGCATATTCTTTTAAAATTAACAGTATAAAAGTATTTTTATTGAACTTTAAAAAGGAAAAGAATTAAAATTGAAGTTAATTGTAAACTTCAAATAAGTGTTTATACAAGATACTTTTTCTAAAGTTAAAAGTAAATGAAAACTTAAGGATGGAAGCCATATGAATTTTTTAGTACATGTTTCAATTTTAGAGAGTATCTATTAAATTAATAATTTAAATTATTATGTGAAAAGGCAAAATTATGGATCAGTAAAAAGAGCAGTGCTTGCCAAGGGATTGGGGTTCTAAAAAAAGGAAAGAAATATGAATAGATAGAGCACAGGGGATTTTTAAGGCAATGAAACTAGTATATATGATACTATAATGGTGAATGCATGTCATTTGTTCAAACCCAGACAATGTTCACCCAAGAGTAAACCTGAATGTAAATTATAGACTTTAGTTAATAATAATCTACAGTATTGGCTCATAAATTGTAACAAATGGACCACGGTAATATAAGATATTAAAAACAGAGGAAACTGTGTGGTTAGGGGGACAGGTATATGCAAACACTATATACGTTCTGCTCAACTTTTCTGTAAACCTAAAATTACTCTTTTTAAAAAGGTCATTAATTAAAAACAAAAACTAAGAAAGTGAAATAAGTCTGAGAAAGACAAATACCACATGATTTCACCCACATGTGGAATTTAAGAAACAAAACAAATGAACAAAGGAAAAAAGAGACAAACAAACCAACAAAAGGACTCTTAAATACAGAGAACAAGCTGGTGGTTGCCAGAGGGGAGGTGGATCGGGGAGGATGGGTAAAATACATAAAGGAGATTAAGGGTACACTTATCTTGATGAAAAATGAGTGATATATAGAATTGTTGAATTATTATATTCTATACCTGAAACTAACATAACACTGTATGTTAATTATACTTTAACAAAAAAAGTAAAATAAAACTGTAAGGGTCAACAGAGATAAAATACAAAACAAACAAACAAACAAACAAAAAATAGATCTAAAGTATTTTTAAAAATAAAAAATGATTATGTATCCTCCAACTTACTATTAGGTATCTTCTCCCTAGTTCCAAATTTTTATAGCTTATTTTCGTAAGTTTAAAGAATTTATAACATTTACATTCTATTCTTCAACTACCAATATATTATGCATAGTTTTTATGTTTAAGTGAATTCAGTGCTCACTTTCAGTCCTTTCTCCATATATTCCTTTTTTTTATGTTAATGTTAATCACCATACATTACATCATTAGTTTTTGATGTAGTGTTCCATGATTCATTGTTCACGTATAACACCCAGTGCTCCATGCAGAATGTGCCCTCTTTAATACCCATTACCAGGCTAACCCATCCCCCCACTCCCCTCCCCTCTAGAACCTTCAGTTTGTTTTTCAGAGTCCATCATCTCTCATGGTTCGTCTCCCATTCTCCATATATTCTTAAATTATTTTTTTAATTTCAAATTATCCTTTAGCTGGTTAGATTTTATTTTTAAGAAGAATTTACAGGTGTGAGTTTTCTTGAGATCTTTGCTGTCAGAGAATAAAGGTTCTCTGCTCAACAACTTGGATGGAAACAAAATTCTGGGGTCATTTTCTTTTCCACAAATTTGGAGACAAGTCTTTGTCTTTGAGAATTGAGTATCACTAGAGGGAAAACTGAGCCAGCCTGATTCTTCCCACTTAGCTTTTTGAAGTTTAATAACTAGACTATGTCTTGATGTCAAACTTTCTGTTGAAATTAACTGTGACATTCAGTAATTAGGATGTGTTTTAGTGTCCAACTTTCTGTTACAGTTTTTCCTGGCATGTAATGTAAATAAAAACTTAGCTCCTCATTTCAAGAAACATTGAAGTGAATTATATACTTCAGCTCTACATATATTTCCTTTTACATGGATTGACGCTTCTACTTTGAGGATAATATTATTTTTATATTAGGTAACTTTAACCTGTCATCCATATATGTAATCTTTCTATTAGCTTTGATTTGTCTGTTTCCTTATAGCCTGTGAAAATCACTGGAGCTCCTGAGTCTGTTACTCAACACTCTCTGTCCCTCCAGATTTGATTTTCTTTATCCTCAAATTGGATGATCATATCTTCTCCAAGTCTTAATAAACATTGGCTAGTACAGAACCCTATTGCAAGCTTAGATACTTTGATTTAAAAAAAAAAAGATTCAATTGAATGAATTGTATTTTAAGAGAACCATATTACTCCAACTTGTTTATGCACAGGGTTATAATGATAGAGTTTGTCAAGTGTCTTGGTAAAATTTAGATTTCCATTGAGTGTTTTCTCTGATCTGTTAATAAAATAATCTTCTTAAAGTAAGATTTCATTGTTTTGAAACTCTAGTAATCTCTAATTTCACTTCAAGGTGCTTACGAACTATTTCTTCATTGGTGTTTCCTAAAAGCTTACTTGAGACTGACATCACATCTACTAGTTAATATTTTATAGAAATTGCATCTTAGTCTTTTTGATGACCTAAAGATATTTATTTCTCTGTTTTGAGCTTCTAGTAATTTTTGCATTCTCCATGATTCTCAAAGGTCACCAGCAGAGGTTAATAGTCTCACAAGTGTGTTCTCCATTTTCTCTGGAAAACAGCGAGCATGGGCCAGGAAATGAAGACTCACTTTTATTAACTATGTCATAAAAGTAAGAAAAGAAGACCCATATTTTAAATCTGCCACTGAAATACAATTTATCTTACTATCTCCCAGTTGTATGATACTTGTTGTCTCCCCCATAAACTGTAAGCTCTTTAAGGACAGAGGAAGCTTTTCATTCTTTGTAGTATTCTCAGTACTCAGCACAGTGCCTGACCCATCGCAAATACTCAATAAACAATTATTGATGGAATGAATTACTAAAGTGGTTTGGAAATACAAAAGGTAGGCTTTTGTGGATTGGGCTAGCTACTGACCAACCAACCATCACAGCATTATTTCTCTAGATGAATTATTTTCTCAGCTCTAACCAACCAATTTTCAGAATATGACTAATTTATCTTCTGAATATTTTCTCAAATTTGTTTGGGGGATTTTACAGGGGAAATTCTGTTACTTCATGATCTTCACTTGCACCCGGAGACAGACCAGCAGTATAAAAACAAAACATATGAAAAAGAGACAGAAGAAGAAATAATAAGAATCAAGAAAATGACTGGGCATTATTTGGTGAAAGATCATTCTACTTGCATGGAGCTCTGTGCTGACTTTGAAGACAAACCAAAACATAAAACTGGGTTAATAAATAGACTCACTGAGCCATCAAACTTCTTTAGATAAGGAATCTTGGGTTGTGTGTGGCTTTTCAACTTTCAGTGTTATATGTTCATAACCTTTAATCTTGGTATTATTAATCTTGGTACTGTTAAAAACAGTCACTGTATATTGCCCAGGAGTGCCTTTTGGTGAATACAAATTGCAAAATGATTCTAAAGGGACAAAACCATGGGAACCACAAGTATGTCTTCTTGCAGTGCTGATTTCAACCATTTGGAATGAGATTTCAGTTGAACCTCATTTTGTCCACAAACTGAGATTGGCTTGTTGCAGATTACCCTTCTTCTCTCTGGTTTAAGAACAGGGATTATACTGAAATCTTCATTGTAGCTTCTTTAATGGTATTCATACAATTCACAAGTTCCAAAATTCTATCTTGACAGTCATGAGAGGAGAAAATAAACCATAGAAAATTAAGAACAACTTCCTAATTTATAATAGCCTTAGTTGGAAGAGGTTGCTGATGAGTGATTCAATAAAAAAGCAGCAGGACTTAACTCTTCATTCCTATTCAGGTACTCACTCATCTCCCAGTAGCAAATGGAAAATAAACTTCACGCCCAACCTCAGACCATAGCTCCTTCTTGCACTAAAATAACGTGTTTTGCTGATTATAAAGCCAAATATCTTCTGTAAACCATCTGCTGTGCCAAATGATGAATATTTTGGAGCCTTAAGAATCCAATGTTAAAAGGGAATCTTGCAGCCAGCCATGGGAGCCTTCATTATCCCCTATGGGCCTATTTCTAGCCCTGAGAAATCAAAAGCCACCTATGGAACCCAGTGAATGGGATGGAATTATTTGAAAATACAGCTACAAGGAAGAGAAATCAGCCTGATTACACAAGGGTTCTGTGTGGAGTGTTATATTACTTGGAAGTGTTGAGAGCTCTAAACAAGGTGTTGAAAGAGAATGTCCACAGGTTCTGCCAAAACCGTATGGAAAAAAAAAAAAAGGACAGTAAGAGTACCTTTTATTATTGTTATTATTTCTATTTTTGTGTTCTGGGGAGGAAAAAAAAGCTAAACTCATGGCAAAGTTGGTGAATTGTGGAATATTTTTTTAATTTAATTTAATTTTATTATGTTATGTTAGTCACCATACAGTACATCATTAATTTTTGAGGTAGTGTTCCGTGATTCATTATTTTCGTATAAAACCCAGTGCTCCATGCAGTACACGCCCTCCTTAATACCCATCACCCAGCCAACTCATTCCCCCACTCCCCTCACCTATAAAACCCTCAGTTTGTTTCTTGGAGTCCATAGGCTCTCATGGTTCCCCCCCTTCATTTTTCCTTCCTTCTCCTAATGTCCTCCATGCTATTCCTTATGTTCCACAAATAAGTGAAACCATATGATAATTGACTTTCTCTGCTTGACTTATTTCACTTAGCATAATCTCCTCCAGTCCCATCCATGTTGATGTAAAAGTTGGGTATTCATCCTTTCTGATGGCTGAGTAATATTCCATTGTATGTATGGACCACATCGTCTTTATCCATTCATCTGTTGAAGGGCATCTTGGCTCTTTCCACAGTTTGGCTATTGTGGACATTGCTGCCATGAACATTGCGGTGCACTACATCTGTGTCTTTGGGGTAAATACCCAGGAGTGCAATTGCTGGGTCATAGGGTAGCTCTATTTTTAAATTTTTGAGGAACCTCCACACTGTTTTCCAAAGTGGCTGTACCAACTTGCATTCCCACCAACGGTAAGAGGGTTCCCCTTTCTCCACAACCTCTCCAACATTTGTTGTTTCTTTCCCTGTCCATTTTTGCCATTCTAACTGGTGTAAGGTGGTATCTCAGTGTGATTTTGATTTTGATTTCCCTGATGGCTAATAATGATGAACATTTTTTCATGTGTCTGTTAGCCATTTGTATGTCTTCTTCAGAGAAGTGTCTTTTCATATCTTCTGCCCACTTTTTGACTTGATTATTTGTTTTTGGGTGTTGAGTTTGAGAAGTTCTTTATAGATCTTGGATACCAGCCCTTTATCTGTAGTGTCATTTGCAAATATCTTCTCCCATTCTGTGGGTTGCCTCTGTTTTGTTCACTGTTTCCTTTGCTGTGCAGAAGCTTTTTATCTTGATGAAGTCCCAAAAGTTCATTTTTGCTTTTGTTTCACTAGCTTTTGGAGATGTATCTTGAAAGAAGTTGCTGTGGGCGATGTCAAAGAGGTTACTGCCTATGTTCTCCTCTAGGATTTGGATGGATTCCTGTCTCACATTGAGGTCTTTCATCCACTTTGAGTTTATCTTTGGGAATGGTGTTAGAGAATGGTCGAGTTTCATTCCTCTGCATGTGGCTGTCCAATTTTCCCAGCACCATTTATTGAAGAGATTGTCTTTTTTCCATTGCATGTTTTTTCCTGCTTTGTCAAAGATTATTTGACCATAGAGTTGAGGGTCCATATCTGGGTTCTGTATTCTGTTCCATTGGTCTATATGTCTGTTTTTGTGCCAGTACCATGCTGTCTTGGTGATCACTGCTTTGTAATATAGCTTGAAATCGGGCAACGTGATGCCCCCAGCTTTGTTTTCTTTTTCAACATCTCCTTGGCGATTCAGGGTCTTTTCTGATTCCATACAAATTTTAGGATTGTTTGTTCCAGCACTTTGAAAAATGTCATTGGAATTTTGATCGGGATGGCATTGAAGGTATAGATTGCTCTGGGCAGCATAGACATTTTAACAATGTTTATTCTTCCGATCCATGAGCAGGGAATATTTTTCCATCTTTTTGTGTCTTCTTCAATTTCTTTCATGAGTGTTTTGTAGTTCCTAGAGTACAGATCCTTTACCTCTTTGGTTAGGTTTATTCCAGGGTCTCTTATGGTTTTCGGTGCTATTGTAAATGGAATCGTTTCTTTAATTTCTCTTTCTACAGTTGTGTTGTTAGTGTATAAAAAAGCAACTGATTTCTGTGAATTGATTTTGTATCCTGCCACATTACTGAATTGCTATATGAGTTCTAGTAATTTGGGGGTGGAGTCTTTTGGGTTTTCCACATAAAGTATCATGTCGTCTGCAAAAAGAGAGAGTTTGACTTCTTCTTTGCCAATTTGAATACGTTTTATTTCTTTTTGTTGTCTGATTGCTGTTGCTAGGACTTCTAGTACTATGTTGAACAACAGTGGTGAGAGTGGGCACCCTTGACGTGTTCCTGGATCTTAAGGGAAAGGCTCTCAGCTTTTCCCCATTGAGGATGATATTCGCTGTGGGTTTTTCATAGATGGATTTTATGAGCTTGAGGAATGTTCCCTCTATCCCTATACTCTGAAGAGTTTTAATCAGGAAAGGATGTTGTATTTTGTCAAATGCTTTTTCTGCATCAATTGAGAGGACCATATGGTTCTTCTCCCTCCTCTAATTAATGTGTTCTATCACACTGATTGATTTGCGAATGTTGAACCACCCTTGCATCCCGTGGATAAATCCCACTTGGTCGTGGTGGATGATCCTTTAATGTATTGTTGGATCCTATTAGCTAGGATTTTGTTGAGGATTTTGGAATCCATATTCATCAGGGATATCGGTCTGAAATTCTCCTTTTTGATGGGGTCTTTGCCTGGTTTGGGGATTAAGGTAATGCTGGCCTCATAGAATGAGTTTGGAAGTTTTCCTTCTGTTTCTATTTTTTGAAACAGCTTCAGTAGAATAGGTATTATTTCTTCTTTGAATGTTTGGTAGAATTCCCCAGGGAATCCATCAGGCCCTGGACTCTTGTTTTTTGGGAGGTTTTTGATCACTGCTTCAATCTCGTTACTGGTTATTGGCCTATTTAGGTTGTCAATTTTTTCCTGTTTCAGTCTTGGCAGTTTATAGGTTTCCAGGAAGGCCTCCATTTCATCCAGATTGCTCAGTTTATTGGCATATAGTTGTTGATAATAATTTCTAATAATTGTTTCTATTTCCTTGGTGTTAGTGGTGATCTCTCCCCTTTCATTCATAATTTTATTAATTTGGGTCCTTTCTCTCTTCTTTTGGATAAGTCTGGCCAGTGGTTTATCAATCTTATTAATTCTTTCAAAGAACCAACTTCTAGTTTCATTGATCTGATCTACTGTGTTTCTGGTTTCTAATTCATTGATTTCTGCTCTAATTTTAATTATTTCTCTTCTAATGTGTGGCTTAGGCATCATTTGTTGCTTTTTCTCTAGTTCTTTACGGTGTAGAGTTAGTTGGTGAATTCGGGATTTTTCTATTTTTTTGAGTGAGGCTTGGATGGCTATGTATTTCCCCCTTAGGACCGCCTTTGCAGTATCCCATAGGTTTTGGACTGATGTGTTTTCATTCTCATTGATTTCCATGAATTGTTTAAGTTCTTCTTTGATTTCTTGGTTAACCCAAACATTCTTGAGCAGAGTGGTCTTTAGCTTCCAAGTGTTTGAATTTCTGCCAAATTTTTTCGGGTGATTGAGTTCCAATTTTAGAGCATTGTGGTCTGAGAATATGCAGGGAATAATCTCAATCTTTTGGTATCAGTTGAGACCTGATTTGTGACCCAGTATATGGTCTATTCTGGAGAAAGTTCCATGTGCGCTCGAGAAGAATGAGTATTCTGTTGTTTTAGGGTGGAATGTTCTGTAAATATCGATGAGGTCCATCTGGTCCAATGTATCATTCAAAGCTCTTGTTTCCTTGTTGATTTTCTGCTTAGATGATCTGTCTATTGCTGAGAGTGGAGTATTGAGGTCTCCTTCAATTAACGTATTGTTATCAGTATGACTCTTTATTTTGGTTAACAGTTGGCTTATGTAGATGGCTGCTCCCATGTTGGGGGCGTAGATATTTACAATTGTTAGATCTTCTTGTTGGATAGACCCTTTAAGAATGATATAGTGTCCTTCTGTGTCTCTTATTACAGACTTTAGTTTAAAATCTAATTTGTCTGATAGAAGAATTGCTACCCCAGCTTTCTTTTGAGGTCCGCTGGCATGGAAGATAGATCTCCATCCCTTCACTTTCAATCTGGATGTATCTTTAGGTTCAAAATGAGTCTCTTGTAGACAGCATATGGATGGGTCCTGTCTTTTTATCCAGTCTGCAACCCTGTGCCGTTCTATGGGAGCGTTTAGGCCATTCACGTTGAGAATGATTTTTGAAAGATATGAATTAACTGTCATCATGTTGCCTGTGAAGATGTTGTTTTTATAGATTGTCCCTGTAAATTTCTGTTGTAGATCACTCTTGGGGTCTTTCTCCTTTTATAGAACCCCCCTTAATATTTCTTGCAGGGCCGGCTTAATGGTCACATATTCTTTCAGTTTCTGCCAGTCGTGGAAACTCTGCATCTCTCCATCCATTCTAAATGAAAGCCTTGCCGGATAAAGTATTCTTGGCTGCATGTTCTTCTCATTTAGTACCCTGAATATGTCTTGCCAGGCCTTTCTGGCTTGCCAGGTCTCTGTGGATAGGTCTGACGTTATTCTGATGTTCCTCCCTCTGTACATAAGGAATCTCTTCCCCCTAACTGCCCTTAAGATGGTTTCCTTGGTTCTAAGATTTGCAAGTTTTACTATTACATGCTAGGGTGTTGGCCTGTTTTCCTTGATCTTAGGAGGGGTCCTCTCTGCCTCTAGGACTCAAATGTTTGTTTCATTCCCCAGATTAGGGAAGTTCTCAGCTATGATTTGCTCAAATACATCTTCTAGCCCTCTCTCTCTCTCCACTCCCTCCGGGATTCCAATGATTCTGACATTGGAACACCTCATGGTGTCACTTATTTCTCTGATTCTATTTTCATGGATTCTGAGTTGTTTTTCCCTGGCCTCCTCTTTTCCCTTTTTATCTATTATACTGTCTTCCAGATCGCTTATTCTCTCTTCTGTCTCAGTTACCCTAGCTGTTAGATTATCTAGATTGGATTGGATCTCATTGATAGCATTTTTAAGTTCTGCCAATTCTCCTTTTATTTCTGCCCTTAGAGACTCTATGTTGCCATTAATTGAGTTCTCCATTCTAGCCATTGTCTTCACAATTGCTAGCCTGAATTCCATCTCCGACATCTGGGTTATATCTGCATCCATTTGTAAATCTGCAGCGTAAGTCATAATCTCTGAGTCTTTTCTGTTTTGCGGGCTCCTCCTCCTAGTCATTCTATTGATGGGTGTTTGAGGGAATGTATAGAGTCCAAATTATTGACCAGAACCCAAGCAAGATGCACCTGTTTTCTTGGGACCTTAGGGTTGCTCGCCTCTTGTTTTCCCAGCCTGTCTTCTGGGGGAGGGGCCTGCCTCGCTGTTACTCAGGCAACCCTGTTTGGGCGGAGTTGCCCTGCGCCCCTGTGGTGGGGGATGGGCTCAGTGGGAATCAGTCTTTGGGGGTTTTGTTCTCTGGCGCCTTTCCCTGGTGGCTTTCCGCGTCTCTTCCGCGAGTCAGAGCAGAAGAGACTGGTTCCAACCCTCTGCCTCAGAGCAGAGAGACCTCAGTCTGTTCTTCAGTGAGCTCTCCAGGCCACACCATCTCCGTTTCTGTTCCTGCTGCTATAAACTGCAGCGTCCTGGGTTGTGCACCCCCCCGCAGTGCTCCCAGTCCTGCCTCCAGGTCGGGGCCGTCTCTGCCCTTTGTGCTTCTAAAACCGCCAGCCGCTCCCAGTTCACGCGCGCGCGACTCCGCCGCTTGGGGTTTCCGCCCCCGGGGGTTGCAGTTCACCGCCGGGACCCCAGTGCACCAGGTTTCCGTCTGGAGGCTGCAGTTCCCATGCGCATGACCATCACTCGGGTTTCTGTCGGGGGGGGTGGGGCTGCCGAACCTGCAGGTCTTGTTTTCCACCCTGGGGGCTGCCCTAAAGTCCTTTCCTGACGCCCCCAGTCTGCGAGTCTGTGCCCATCCCCAGCGCGTGAGGCTGTTGCTCACTGGCAGTGTAGGATCCCCATGGCCAGGCACCCTCCTGCTGCCGTTTATCCTCCGATATCTGCCCACGGAATCACGGCTCCCTGCTTCGTACCTCAAAACCAACTGCCTGCGATATTCTGTTTGTAGAGATCCAGATCTTCTTACATCTCAGGCTGCTTTCGTGGGGGCTCAGAGTGGTCTGGTAGATATCCAGCTCAATTCCGGGGACCAGTTGAAATAGGGTCCCCTACTCCTCCGCCATCTTTCCCCCCTCCCTGACCTTTACCATTTTAGATATATTTTCTCCTTTCTTCATTGTTGAACATATTTGAGATAATTTAATAATTATTCTTCTTCTAATTTGGCCTCCGAAAGCCAGTCACTGACTTTTCTCAAAGGCATACAGATAATGTAGGACTAGGATTTCTCATGATGGTAGAAGTGGAAAATTGTTTGTCATAAGGGAAGACCAGTGGCTGGAACATCTTCACATTTTCACAAGTCTAAATAACATTGGTCTTTGCTAAGTCTCAAAAGGATTCAGTGTAGAATATGAGCAAAAAAAAAATCTGTCATACTGAGACATGAGAATCGCTGACATCACATAGACTTTTTCCAACCAGCTACCAAAGCTAAGAGAAAGTTATATAGATCTACTGAAATGTATCCATAAAGAAGTCATTGTAATTTTAGCAAGATTTGAAATCTCAAAGTCAGCAGAGTTTGTTAGTTGGCAGTTGGCAGAAGGGTACTAAATCATAGTCTGAAATTGTACACACTTACCTGAATTCACAGAAGAATGAAATAAAATGTAAGGTAAAAAAAAGTATTAGTTTGTAGGGCACCTGGATGGCTCAGTCCATTAAGCATCCAACTCTTGATTTCAGCTCAGGTGATGATCTCAGGGTCATGAGATTGAGCCCCGCAATGGGCTCCATGGTGGGGCATTGAGCCTGCTTAAGATTCTCCCGCTCCCTCTGCCCCTCTCTGTTCATGAGCTCTCTCTCTCTCATAAATAATAAATAAATAAATAAATAAATAACAACAACAACAATAATAATAAATCTACCAATTTGTGCAAACTTAATCCCAAAGTATACAAGTTCATTGGCCAAAGCAGTGGGTTGGCTCTGTCTTCCTGAATCTCAGTCACCAGTGTCCTCTCCAGATTATCAGGGTTCCAGCTTTTTCCCTGAGTTCTTAGCCAGGTCAGTCTGTCTGTTTTGCTCATATGCCCCAACATGAAAGGTCAAGCAAAATTATCATGTTCCCAGGTGAAAACTAATGCTGACATTAGGTGATGCAAGTAAAAAGAGGAAGGTCCCAAACGTGTTCACTCTCCATGTCTGCTGCCTACCTTCTGTGTTTTATAATAATTTTTTAAAGATTTTATTTATTTATTTATTTGAGAGACAGCATGAGTGGTGGGGAGGAGCAGAAGGAGAGGGAGAAAGAGACTCCACGCTGAGTGGGGATCCCAGCATGGGACCTGATCCCAGGACCCCAAGATCATGACCCGAGCCGAAGGCAGACACTTAACCAACTGAGCCACCCAGGCGACCCTCATCTTCTGTGTTTTAAAGGAATCTGTCTCTCCCAGGACCCCTTGCTTCTAAAGTAGCCATTTTCATATGTATGCCTGACCCCTAACTCCACGTCCCCATCCTCTGCCACCACAATCATTAAACCAGTGTTGGCAACCTGATCCATAGGTTGGCCAACTTGGAGAAAAACACACCAACAATTGGCTTAGCCAGTTAGAGTCCCAGTTTGAAAAACTAAATGGAAAAAAAAAATACTCATTTTAAAGCAGAAAACCTAAAATACTCCTGACACGTGGAGAGCAGCTGAGTGTTGCTAATGACAGGACACCAAAATGATAGTCTTTAAGTTTCTGTTTGTAGGCATATAGAGCTTCCTTCAACCCAGAAATGCTCTCCATCTCTAACATTGAGCCCTTGCATTTTTGTAGATTTCATCTGGTTTTCACTCTATGAGCATCCTTACAGTAAACTTCCTTTTGTTTAAACTAGCCTGAATGGCTCTATTTTCCAAACCAAAGAGCCCTGATTAAGACAATACAATGAAGATATCTCAAAACATTCATTTTATTATCCTATGACTAAACTCTGACTCTGAGGGTGAGCACTGCAGTTCTTGAATTCATCCTTCTGCTAAGACTGCAGTCCTTAGAACTCCCCAGTGAGATTTCTGTGTCCTCCTGTGAATGCCTCTTACTGATTCTCACCATTTCCCCCTTCTTTTATTACAGACTATTTTTTGGAGGGAGGAGGGGCAGAGGGAAAGGGAGAGAGAGAGAGAGAATCTTAAGCAGACTTCACATCTAGCATGGAGCCTGATGTGGGGCTTGATCTTACAACACTGAGATCATGACCTGAGCCAAAATCAAGAGTTGGACATAGCCGATTGAGCCACCCAGGCGCCCCTATTACAGACTATTGACTAAGCCCATCTCTCTTTCACCCACCTAATATGAAGCTGGCATCCTGCTGGTTTTCATACTGTGCCTGATATGGATCTTTGACATGCTTAATAGGACAAATAGTCCTGTAATTATTTTTAGTTTGGCATTGATCCTTTATTGCTTTACCAGGAAGAAACAGTTTTCTCAAGATATTTTCAAGATTATCTTAGGATATTCTCAAAAATCAGGGACAGAACTAGGATTAAAAATTGTTTTTTAGAGGCCTCATCTCAGAGTACATGAGCCTAAGATGGAGCCCCAAAATCTATGTTTTAACTAGCTCACAGGTGGTGCTGATACAAATGATTCTTGAACCAACTTTGACAAACACTGCTCTGGGGCACTGGATTCCAAATACAATAGGAAACCAATGGATTATTATAATGCCCCAGGGAGCATTTTAAAATGATCTCTTTTGGGGTCACACCCATGAATGTTCTGAATCAGTAGCTCAGAAGAAGAGGATGGAATCATGCTAATTGACCTAAAAGACTGAGCGGAAAAGCAAAGCAGATACTCTGGATTACACCAGGTAGAGTTTATTCTGGTGTATCTCAGAGTGTGGACCATTTGCTTGAGAATCATCTGCTATGCATATTGCATGTGGACCTGCATCTCTTTAGATATAGTGGTCACAATTTCTGGCAGAAGATGGGGAATCTGCTCATTTGAAAAGCTCCTCAGTTGAGACTTATGTGTTCCTGCCTTCCCTTCTTCTAATTACTGATCATCATCCAAGCATGAGCATTATAATATTTTACAGATTGTTGCCAAATTTGAAAATACATCACTTGGCCATGTTAAAACCATTAGAACTGAATTAATCTTTCTCATTTCATGAGGTATAATTCACAAGGTATCCCTCTGGATCCTCAGAAAAATTTCAAAAATTAAATCCTCTTATTGACATGAATAACGTGTAAGTAGCCTTTTCTGGTTTGGAAGGATACTTTAATATTTCACAAGAGTCTCTTGGAAGTGTATTAATTTATTGTGTCATTGTGGCTCCCTCTTCATCTGCCCAAACATGAACACAGTCAGAAAATGTCACTGGGTAAGAGTGGGTTGGAGTATTTCCTCAGAGAAAATTATACTTGGTTAAATATTGCCAGTTTTTCTTTTTAAAACTATTTTAGGGAACTGACAGCACAAATTGCCTGTCGGGTTTTCACAATTTACAAATGGTCTCACCCTCCAAAGAACATATAAATCATATGCCACTAATTTCCCACTGTATAAATCACCTTCAATAATTTTTTTCTGTGTGTCCCTCCCTTCCGAGAAGCCCCAAAACCTGCCCAAAGTTAGCAGAAGGAAGGAAGTAATAAAGATTAGAAGAGCAATAAACAAAATAGAGAAAAACAACAAAAAACAATAGGAAAAAAATCAATGAAACTAAAAGTTATTTTTTAAAGAAGATAAGCAATATCAACAAGCCCTTAGCTAGACTGATCAAGAATAGAGAAGCCTTAAATAAAGAAAATCAAAAATGAAAAAGGAGACATTATAACTGATGACACAAATAAAAACGATCATAAAGGACTATTACGACAATGACACACAAATAAATTGGACACCTTAGAAGAAATGGATGAATTCCTAGAAACATACATCTACCTCAGCTGACAAAAGAAGAAATAGAAAGCCTGAACATACCAATAACAAATAAGGAGATTGAATCAGTAATCAAAACCTCCCAAAAAGAAAATCTCAGAACCAGAGGGCTTCACATGTGAATTAAATCAAACATTTAAAAAAGAATATCGATCTTTTTAAAAATCTTCTAAAAAAATAGAAGGGGGAATACTTCCAAACTCATTTTGTCAGGTCAGCATCATCCAGTACCAAAGCCAGACAAAGACACCACAAGAAAAGAAAACTACAGGCCAATATCCCTAATGTAAAGATCCTCAACAAGATAATAGCAAACCGAATTCAACAGCACATTAAAAAGTATATACACATGATCAAGTGGGATTTATCCTTGAGAAGCAAGGATGGTTCAACATAGGCAAATCAATAAATGTGATATACCATATTAACAGAATGAAGAATTAAAATCATATGATCATTTTAATAGATGCAGAAAAAAACATTTGAAAAAATTCAACATCCATTCATGATAAAATCTCTCAACAAAAAGATTATCTTCCCCTTTGCAACAACATGGATGAACTTGGAGGATATTATGCTAAGTGAAATAACCCAGACACAGAAAGACAAATAGTACATGATACCAATTATGTGAGGAATCTGAAATAGTCAAACTGATAGTAGCACAGAGTAGAATGGTGGCTTCCAGGGCTGGGGGGAGGGGAAAGAGGGCAGCTATTCACCAAAAGGTACTAAGGTTTAGTTATGCAAGATAAATAAATCCTAGAAGTCTATTGTACAGCATAGTGCATTTAGTTGATAATATTGCATTATAGTTTTAAAAAATTGTTGATAGGGTAGATCTTATGCTAAGTGTTCTAATCACACATAATAATAAAGAATGCAAGAAGAAACTTTTGGAGGTGATAGATAGATAGATTGTGGTGATGTACTGATATGGGTATATACTTACCTCCAAACTCATCACATCGTATACATTAAATATATACAGCTTTTTGTATGTCAATCATAACTCAATAAAATGGTTTAACAAATGAAGTAAGTAAAATAAAATAAGCGTGGGGAAAAAAAGAAACCAGAATCTCTAACTCTGAAAACCTTTACTAATTATTATGAATTTGTTATTAATACACATCTGAAAAACATGATTTTGTTATGCTATAATGTGAGAATAAAATTTCTCATAAAATTCTTTTCTTGGTCACAACGGCTTTTTCTTCCATGATTAAGAGAAATGTAATAGAAAGGTGAAGGATAAGGAAAGAAATGTTTGAGGAAGGAGAGAAAGCCAAAACCTGTGTGTACTATCCCATTTTTATTTAGAGTAAATATAGTAATTATAAGTATGTATATTGTAGTCTTTTTTTCTCAGGTTTTACCAGACTTCCCATCCCGGAGAGAACTATCTATATTTACAAAACTAACATGAGATTATAGATATGTGGGTGTGGTCTGGAAGGAGATGGCTGGGATAAGTAGTGGGAGAGGAGAGTGGAGGAAATAAGCATGGATTATAGAAGGAGGGAACAGAGTGACATGGCAGGTGACTAGAGCCCAAGGAGAAATATTATTCAGTGAGAAATTCCCATTGTTAGGATGGCAGATGGACATTTAAGAATGGGAACACATTAATATTAAATTCAAAGTGTTTGTGAGAAACATAATCCTTCCCATATCCTAAATCTTCATAAAAATCTGTTACCATTTGTGTAGGTTCCCACAGGAGGAGCCATGACAAAGAAAAGGGACAGTATTTGAAGAATAAGGCAAGATAGTTTTCAAACTCAATTGATTTAGCAGAAGCAGGAATTCAGGATCAAGCAACTCCAAGAAATATACCCCTCCTCTCTTTCAAGGAATTCCTAGAGAGAATAGGAGGGAAGTTGAGTCTCTTAATGTACATGTGATTGAGCTCATTTCATTTGAATCTTAACTTATAAGGTGGTATCAAGGACTCAGTTTTATCTGAGCATTATCAATTTCCTTCTTCTATTTCCCTATGCTCCATGTTTTCCAAATCTCATTCCTCTATTCCCACACCTTTGTCTAAGAATTTCTGTACAAAAATTTACCAATATGGGGCGCCTGGGTGGCTCAGTTGGTTAAGCGACTGCCTTCGGCTCAGGTCATGATCCTGGAGTCCTGGGATCGAGTCCCACATCGGGCTCCCTGCTCAGCGGGGGGTCTGCTTCTCCCTCTGACCCTCTTCCCTCTCATGTTCTCTGTCTCTCATTCTCTCTCTCAAATAAATAAATAAAATCATAAAAAAAAAATAAATTTGCCAATTTGACATTTTTGGTTCATATGCCAAAAATGGGCACAATATTCAGTTAAATTTCATTTAACCAGGTCCCAGATAACAGAAATATCAATTCACTTTGATTTTCTACATTTAATAATAGGAGAAAGAAGATATTCAAAATTAAAGCTATAAAAACCAGAAATTTGATTAGAAAAGCAATTCTTCCTACTATATGCCATGCACTGTGAAAAACCCTAGGGAAACAGTTGTGAATGTGATAGATTTGGCTTCTAGACACGTGAAGATCACTAGCCATTCCAAAAACACTTGTCCTGTTTTATATATCTTCAAACCTAGGATTTTAACCCATATACCCAAGGTTCTCCAATAATAAAATGATTCACTTTTATATCTACAAAGACAGAAAAGTAGTTGAATGAATTCAAACTCAAAGAAATTTTCTTTAAGTTTTAGATGCCAACTCTCAATTCTCAAGCATTCTGTAATTGAAGTTTTACAAAAGAAATATTTCTAATACTTATTAGAATTGTGAAGGAAATGTAAGAATTTGATGGTGTTTCAAATTACTTCTAAGACTGGCTACTTAATTTGTGGGACCTAGTGCAAAATGAAAATGCAGGGCTCTTGTTAAAGACTTCTGAAGAGGGCGCCTGGGTGGCTCAGCTGGTTAAGCGACTGCCTTTGGCTCAGGTCATGATCCTGGAGTCCCGGGATCGAGTCCCGGGATCGAGTCCCGCATCGAGTCCTGCATCGGGCTCCCTGCTGGGCGGGGAGTCTGCTTCTCCCTCTGACCCTCCTCCCTCTCATGCTCTCTGTCTCTCATTCTCTCTGTCTCAAATAAATAAATAAAATCTTTAAAAAAAAAAGACTTCTGAAGAATTTTTAAGACAGTGGCAGTAGGGCATTTAAACCAGCACATAGCCCTTCTAAGCTGTGGGCTCTATACAAATGCAGAGGTCTCATGCCCATGAAGCCAGCCATGGCCCTAAGCTTTTGATTCACTTAATTTGTTCTAGAATTTTATTTGATACTTGACAAAGCAAATACCTAGTAGAGGGAGAAATATAACTGTAACCAGGAAAGCAGGTAAACAAATTTTATCACAATATCACCTAAGCAAATGCTAGGGAAACTGACATTATAATATTTTTTTAAATGTTTCACCTAATATTTAAAACTGTTAATTACCAAAAAAAATCTCAGAAATCAGATTAGCAATACATTCTATGGATATGTAGGATTTTAAGGTTTAGAAGGTAATTTGGTCTGCAGATACTTACTTAGAAGAAGTATCAGATTTTCCCTTTTCTGTAAATGAGCCTATGATAGTGTAACTTCTACTGAAAAAAGAAAAATTATTTAGGAAATGGAAGTTTGTCAGAAATTTATAACCACAAGAAGCCATCCTGTGAGATGAGGTGCTCTTTAACAAGCAGGTTTCACTTAATTAATTATGGGCAATTTACTTTCTAATCAGATATAAGTAATTGCATAAAAACGGGAAATAAATTATATTTGAGTTCTTAAATTTTCTCATCTTACTTAGTACATATTATATGGTTTGCCCCAGTTAGCTCTTCTACAAAAAAAATTTATTTCCTACTGCTCAGAGATTCATTTTCTTCATCTTTTTTTTTTTTTTTTAAGATTTTATTTATTTATTTGACAGAGAGAGCGAGAGCAGGAACACAAGCAGGGGGAGTGGGAGAGGGAGAAGCAGGCCTCCCGCTGAGCAGGGAGCCCGATGTGGGACTCGATCCCAGGACCCTGGGGTCATGACCTGAGCCGAAGGCAGACGCTCAACGACCGAGCCCCCCAGGCGCCCCCATTTTCTTCATCTTAAAAATGAGAATCACCTACTTGAATTCTGAATGCTTTCCCAGCCCTAATTAAATTCAGATCACCTATTGGTAGCACACTGCCTACAAATCCCTGTGCAGAGGATATAAAAAAAAGAGTAAGCCACCATTTCTGACCACAGATGGTTTACAACCCAGAAGGCAAGGCAAGCAATTCAGTCATAATTACAACGGAAGACCACTCCAAAATTCTAAATTTTTAACTCTAACAGAAAATCTTACCAAAGAAATGCAGAACCTTGTAAAGTTTGGATATGATATAAAATTAATGGACTGAGAGCATGTAACTCAAATCAATCTCCTTAAACAGTAGATGTAGGTGCTAGAGGCCTAAGTGAGTTTTTATGCTGTCTTACAGCCAGTATTTTGGCTGGAAGTACAAACTCCAACGGCCATATTAACCTTATACGTGAGCTTCCTCCGTATCGGGATGTGTTGACTGAATACATAACATGTGGACATATTTCAGACTCCATTTATCTTCATCACTGACTACTGCAGTAATGGGCCATGAGGCTGAACACCGACTTCCTTAATCTACTTGTTTTGTATCCTGGAAAACTCTATTTTGTTGGCAACCTTTTCAACATTACATGGCTTTCATCTCACATACTTGGTCCAGTTTATTGAATCAGGTTATTGTACATCATTCATCTCTTAATAAACAATGAAAATCAAGAAGATTAAGTCTATCATAAAAAGTTTGAAATCTATCATAAAATAAAACCAAAGTAACAGAAATTGAATTAATATGGCTTTAACATGATTTTCAAAGGTCTCCAGTCTAGAGTTTGGGCTCAATTTCCTGGCTGGTTTAAAATGAGACCAAAGAACTTAAATGATGTGCCTGAGGAGAGGCCGTGATCAGTGGCTGGACAAGCTTCAGAGAGGCTGCATCAGATAGGAAGCTTACACGTTCTGAACTTCAAAAGAATCAAGAGCACAGTTATCATTAATGAAAATGTGCTTACTCGATTCCAAGACTTGAAATGGTACCTCCCCAGTTACCAACTTGGAAAATGTAATGTTGATGTCATAAGTTGGGATCCCAGGGGAACAGACACGGGGATGGAGATTTGCAAGTGGGTGGCTTATTGTGAAGTGTCTGCAGGAACAGGACTTAGAAGGGAGTGAGAGGCAGGACTGGGCAGGGGGAGAAGTTGAACTGTGGTGCATTTGCGGCAGAGTGCTCAGCCACTCCCACACGGAGCCCTGGGGCTGGGTTAGTACTTTAGATACATCCCAAATTAAAGCAGAGGCTAGGCCTTTATACCCTGAGGAGGGCTTCAGCCTGGAGAAGTCAGCAGACAACACTGCTGACAGGTAAGAGCATGGGTGCCTTGGTCCTACAGAGGGCACCTGGGCTGTGCACCTGAGCATCCACTAGAGTTCACCTCTTGCATCACTAAGATCTGCTTGCTTCGTCCCATCTGAGAAGAACTCTTCCAGGATTCTGGTTGTCTTTTTTCCAGGGAAGACTTACCTAAGGAAAGTTAGCAGAATGAAACTGGAGCCTACATGATTATAGCTAGTCTCAGGGCTGCAACGAATGCTTATCTTTTTGCTTGACTACCCATTCTAGAATATTCTCACTCTTATCTAGTACCTCTGCTAGTCTAAGGGGCTTATCTGAGGGGGCGGCCTGACTCTCATCCTGAAGTTTTAGAGTCCCATACTGTCTAAAAAAAAATAGGGCTTCTGTCATTGTTGATTTACTTTCATAATTGGATAGTAGAGAACCTGGCTTCAACATTTGTCCATTTACTATAAAAATTAGGAGAGAAGCAAGAGACACTATAGTAAATCATCTGGGTGCCAAATATATTCTCCCTGCTACCATTGTGTAACAACAGCACTACTATCTCCTGATCATTAGAATCAATTACTCCCGTTAAGATGGTGCTTCTTCCTTGCCTAACTGGTGGTCTTGGTACAAAGAACAAAAGTGACCAAGAGGCACCTAGTTGTGTTCCCTCGTGAAAGCCTTCTCCCTTTGGAACCAGATTCTTTGGACCAGTAGTGTCTTGTAGAGAAGGGAAGCCCAAATTCTCCAAGTGCATCTCTGATATCAATGGTAAACACAGCACAGAGAATGCAAGACAGAGGGTTAGTACAGGGATTATTAGTATATAATAATTATATTAGTAGTAGTATAGGGTAAGGTCAAGGATTGGGAGAAAAGTTAAAATGATTATTGTAGTGATTAAGGCAAAAACTGATGAGGGCCTCAAAGTAAGGCAGCAGCAATGAAGAAAGATTGGCATCTGAAACACTAAAATCATGGAATAAACCAGATGAATAGAAGGAGGGTCCTAAGGGAGAATGAGAAATTTTAGATAATCCCTATGACTCTAGCTTAGGTTACTGCTAAGGAAGAAAGAGGATACAGGGGAAAGAGCAGGTTTGGCTCTTTATTTGGTTTGTTTTCAAGTTGCCACAGGAGATTTAACACTTTAGGGTCCTATGCTGACCAATCAGTGACATTGAGGGGGCCCCCTGATTCCTTATTTGCTGTTTCAAACTGCAGGCTTTCTTTAAATGACCTGCACATGAAAGTTTGTGCTCCTTGAATTCTGGAATCTGGAGCAAACATAACTTCATATCTTTTAAATACTCCTATAGAAATTTATTTATTTATTTATTTATTTTTACACAAATTGAAGGTTTTATTTACATAATAGGGCTAGTAAAGGATACAGAAGAAGCCTCTTGGTCAAATGTGTAAAGGAAAAGCTCTAAAATTCAATTTTCAGTAGGATGCGGACCCGGATATTAAAAAAAAAAAAAAAAAAAAAAAACTGAAGACAGAGAAAAAGGCAAAAAGGTAATCTGCAACATGGATGCCCTGTCACTGGGGAAATGAGCATTCAGTGACAGTTTGGACAAGTTCATCTTCTATACACATGAATCTGGCTCCCAGGACAATCCCTGCAAGGTTTTGACTAATGAAATTTCTAAGTTAATTCTTAATCAGACTATTCAGATTTCAGGGCCAAATGTTCTTGGCCTGATAGTGTCTCCAAGAGACCTTTCCTCTCTCACTACCTTGGGCGTGAGGTATGGAAGGTCTTTGTCGGACAGGCCTCGGCAGCTCTGGTCCCTTTCCAGGTCACACACTGTAATCATGGAGGCTCCAGTTTCATTCTGCTGACTTTCCTTACGTAAGTCTTCTCTGGAAAAGAGACCAACCAGAATCCTGGAGGAGTTCTTCTCAGATGGGAAACCATTGGTTTAGTTATGTCTCTCACTGGACTGTAAGAGAACTGAAGGTTAGACAGTGACTGTGTTACATGCACTTGTATTTCATCAGCACATAAAGAGTATCCAGCACATGCTTATAAAATTAAATTGTCCCACTGAAGTGGACACAAGATCTGATCACAATGCAATGATTATTAATAACCCCACACTAAAAATTATGGCCCAACTCCTATTGTTCCTCTCTAAATAGTCACCTGGGAATATTTAAATTTTTTTAATAAGCCAAGTATCAAAAGAAAATTCAGAGAATTCTACTTGCTCTGAGTATTTTAATCAGTGAGAAACAAACTATGAACGGGGGTACTTCAAGCCTGAAACTTGTATGGAGCTCAGAGCTGTGCTGCTACAGGATGCCTTATAGAGCGAAAGTGAAGTTGTTTAACCTTCACAGTGATTGGATATTACAGTGGGGTTTTCCAGACAGCAGGCAAGTGGTTAACTATGATTATCCTGTACCATTTTAGGAACATGATTTAGGTTTTATTTATTATTACTGGAGGCATTTTCAAGAAATAACCTGTTTCATTTATACTCATGAAGTAAGCTACACTAAAGTTTTGCTTATGGGGCTTAACTGGTTTTGTCTGTGAGGGAGATCTTCAAGCCAGGTCTCCATTTCATTTTATTTTAACAAAGAATATTAAAAATATTCTAGGTGACTTAATAAGTTACGTTCTCATTGATCAAAATGACTGTGAAACTTTGTTCTGTAATCACTTTAAGAATGTGACATCTTTTTAAAGCCGATCCTGAGTGTTGAAAAATAGTCATCTTTGGGGATGAACTTATTTTTAGGAAAACGACCAAAATTATAAGCCAAGTATGATACTAATTCAGTTAGAAATTACACTTTAGAATGAAATAATGAAATTATGTTGTTTCTTGCGTACTTACTTGAAAGGCAAGTCCAAAAGAGGAAGTACAGAAACATTAGGAGCAACCAAAACAACATTGGAATAAGGACCTATTTTAGAGAGTTCAGGACTTCTTTGGAAGCTTAAGTATTATCTTTGTAAAAATCCAACCCATTCCTTTATAGTCACCCATCTTCCCTCCTGGCCTGCTTTCACTGACACAATTGACTGAGTTAGGAAAAATCAAGCATAAAAATTTTGATAAGGCATCTATCTTACCACTACAGAATATTTGGACAAGCTGATATTAGGCAAATATTATTGGCCCTTGTTTATAATAGTTATTACAATAGAGTTTACTGAGGTAAATTAATGCATCTCTGTGCTTGTTTCTCAGACGAGATACCCCTTCTTCTCCATCAGGATTCCTATGGGATCTAATAACAACTTGACAGTGTCCATACCTTAATTTCTATCTCTGTAACTAGAAGTCTTTGACATATCACTCTATGCCTTTAATTCTTCCAGATTTTTTCCCACTTGCCCAATCCTGACTTCTCTCTAGAGCCATACCATTCAATGTAGTGGTAGAGTAGACAGAATAATCCATACCCCATCCACCCTGGCAAAGATAACCACATTCTAATCCCCAGAACCTGTGACTACATTACCTTAGATGGCAAAAGGGACTTTGCAGATGTGATGAAGGACATTGGGATGGTAGATTATCCTGAATTATTAAGGTGGGTCCGTTGTAATCATAAAGGTCCTTATAAGGGGCACCTGGGGGCACAGTTGGCTAAGCATCCAACTCTTTTTTTCTTTTAAGACCTTATTTATTTATTTGAGAGAGAGAGCCAAAACCAAGAGTTAGATGCAGGGGCACCTTGATGGCTCAGTCAGTTAAGCATCTGCCTTTGACTCAGGTCATGATCTCCAGGTGCTGGGATTCAGCCCTGCTCAGCAGGGAGTCTGCTTCTTCCTTTCCCACTGCCCCTCCCCCCCAACTTGTGCGTGCACACTCTCTCTCAAATAAATAAATATATATTTTTTAAAATAAGAGAAAGAGGAAGGCAGAAGAGTTAGAATCAGAAAAGGAAATGTGACAATGGAAGCCAGAGAACACAGTGACACAGCTGGGAGTGAAGGAATATGGGCAGCCTCCGGAAGCTGGGAAAGAGTCTGTAGAAGGAACATAACTGCCAACACCTTGATTCTAGCCCCATAGGACCCATTTTGACTTCTGACTTCCAGAACTGTAAAATAATAAATTTGTGTTGTTTAAACGAAAGATTGTAGTAATTTGTTGCAACAACAGAGGGAAATTAATTCAGCTAGCCACTCGTCTCATGTGCTTGATTAAATTTAACTGAATTAAGTTTTTAAATTTTGAAAATAAATTTTTCATTCTAGCTATATTTCAACCTCAATAGCAACCTGTGACTGGTGGATACCATATTGGACAGCACAGGTTATACAACGTTTCCATTATTACAGAAAGTTCCATCTAACAGCATTGAATTGTGCTGCTATAGAGGTCTTTTTGACTTACCCCAGATATCCTACCACCATAGTAGATTTAATAAAGTTAAACTGAACACCTTTAATTCCAAACCTTCTTGTCAATAGCGGTGACCCAGAAGACTATCAAAAGCAGTAGATGTGATTTTGCTTCAAAAATTAATTTGATAACGATTGTTTCAAGAATCATATGGCAGCCCACAGATAAGGAAAGGGAGAGACAGTCCCATGACAGGTCCTGCTTTTTGTTGGTGTCCCCTGCTGGAAGCCTATCAGTTTACCTCACAAAATGTAAAAGCAAAATTCCCTGTTACCTTCAAGTTTGGCAGTATCTCTGTTTACCCTGAATTGCAATTAGACTTCTCCCTCTATCCAGTTCTGCTTTATTCCCTTTCCTTTCACAGGCATTGATCCTTCACAAGCATGTTGTGTCCTAAATTCCATCTCCATGTCTATTCCTGGAGAATTACTCTCCAACATCAGTTTACATGTCCAGCCAAAAAATATATTAAAAACAAAACTTAGTCTCTAACTGCTCAGACTGTCCACAGATTTCTCTTCTTCCCTCTTCTTATAAATCCAGTTTTTGTCTTTGTTTATTAACAACATTCTAATGACAGCTCTCACTTGTATATGTAAGTAAAATATTTCTATGTTAATGCTAACTAAAAATCTAGGAATTGTTCTTTGACACTACAAATTTGGAGAAAATAAAACAAAAACACATACATAAAGAACACTAACAAATCTATAGAACAAACATTTAACACAAAAGAAAATAGGCAAAATATTGATTAGGCACTCACAAAATAGTATATCAAAAGGGAAATAAATATGCAAAGGTGTTCAGAATCATTAGTGATCAATGTAAACTGAAACTTCAATGTAATACCACTAAACTTTCAACAAAATCGCTAGATTTAAAAGGACAACAATAGGTATGTTGGTGAGGATATTGAGCAACTACCATTTTCATACACTGCTAAAGTAAATTGGTTCAAATATTTTAGGAAACTTTTTGGCAATATCTGCTAAAACTGAAGATACACACAACCCATGACCCAAGTACTCCACTACTGGGGGAAATGCCAAACAGAAACGTGTGCAAATGTTTACTAAAAGACATGCACAGAATGTTCAGTGACCTCTTGTATAATAATTCCAAACTGGAATCAATGAAAGTGTTCATCAATAATAGGTGGCTAATATATTTTACCCATACAATGTAATACTACAGCATTAAGATTAAATGAACGAATGTTGCACAAAAACATGAATGAGTCTCTTGTTTGATGTTGAGCAAAAATTTAGATATAAAGTAATGTATGTTATGGACTAAACTATGCCCCCCAGTGCCCTCCAAATTCATTTGTTGAAGCCCTAACTCTAAATGTGACTGTTATTTGGAGATAGGGCCTCTAGGGATATAATTAAGATTAAATGAGATCAGAAGGGTGGGGCCCTAGTCCAAAAGAATTGGTGTCCTTATAAGGGGAGGAGGAAATACCAGGAGTGGATGTGCACCATGAGAAGGAGGCCATCTACAAGCCAGAAAGAGAGCCCTCTCCAGACACTGACCCTGCGAACACCTTAATCTTGGACTTTCAGCCTAAGAACTGTGAGAAGATAAATTTCTATTATTTAAGTCACCTAGTCCATGATACTTTGTTATGGCAGCTCGAGCAGACTAACATGATTTAATATGAAGTATTAGGAAAAAATCTAATCTGTGAAATCAGAAGTAAAGTGAACTCCCTTCAAGAAAGGACATTGTTTATGACTAGAAGGCCTGAAGGGGACATCTGGGGTGCTGCTAGTGGTCTATTCCTTGATCTTAGTGGTGAATACATGAGTGTTATTATAAAATGCTATGGAATTTTAGACTTACGATATGTGTTGCTCATTAAATATTATACATCAATTTATAATTTATTTAAAAAATAAACAGGAAAGGGGCACCTCCATGGCTCAATTGGTTGAGTGACTCTTGGTTTTGGCTCAGGTCATGATCTCACAGTCATGGGATTGAGCCCCGCATCAGGCTCTGCACTCAGTGCAAACTGCTTCAGATTCTCTCTCCCTCTCCCTCCCCCTCTGCCCTTCTCCCAGCTTCCATGTGTGTGTGCACACATGCATGCTCTCTCTCTCTGTCTAATAAATAAAATCTTTAAGAATAAATAAATAAAATAAATAAACAGGAAAAATCAGACTCATGAGGGGAGGGTAAATGATGGATACCAGAAGAGTTCAGCAGAACTGGATAAAATAAAGCCCTCTAATCCCCACTTCCTCATGGGAACTGATACAAAACCGGTTTTCTGCATTCCTTTTCTCATCCCTATATTTTTCTCTTATTCTCAGAGCATATGTTCCCTTAGGAGAACCTAAGGAAGCAGCTCTCAATAGAGCTGACTCTAAAAGAATGGGGCAGGAAAAGGCAGTCATGTGGCCAAAGGTTACATGTCAAATATATGTTTGTTTCCAAAAACAATTTGTGAGCCTGCAGGACTGAGCTTGTATGGGTACTGTCCAGCCTGGTTTCATGAACAGTGGTCTCTAAATAGTTCCTCAATAAAAAGTATCTTTAGAAAGTACAAACTAAGAATTTATCACCACTTTGGATTTTATATGCCTTGTATATTTGTTTCTTTAGATAAAACTCCAGGAAATTACTTCATCTTTTTTTTTCTCCTGAGTGACCTTCAGAAAGTTTTGGCAAGAATTTGCTCAGATCAGGCAAAATATGGCATTTGACTTTGGATTTGTGTAACTATATATGCTGGCTTCAGGAACATTTGGTTTTGCCTACAGTTATCCTTGAAGCTGGATTCAGCACTTCCCCCTATTTACTCTTAAGAATTGATTGCCTTCACAGACCTGTACCTCTGAAACAAATAATACATTATATGTTAAAAAAAGAAGAAGAAGAAGAAGGTAGTAGGAAGGGAAAAATGAAGGGGGGGAAATCGGAGGGGCAGACGAACCATGAGAGACTATGGACTCTGAGAAACAAACTGAGGGTTCTAGAGGGGAGTGGGGTGGGGGGGATGGGTTAGCCTGGTGATGGGTATTAAAGAGGACAACATACTGAATGGAGCACTGGGTGTTATACATAAACAATGAATCATAGAACACTACAACAAAAACTAATGATGTAGGGCGCCTGGGTGGCTCAGTTGGTTAAGCGACTGCCTTCGGCTCAGGTCATGATCCTGGAGTCCTGGGATCGAGTCCCGCATCGGGCTCCCTGCTCAGCAGGGGGTCTGCTTCTCCCTCTGACCCTCTTCCTTCTCGTGCTCTCTGTCTCTCATTCTCTCTCTCTCAAATAAATAAATAAAATTAAAAAAATACTAATGATGTAATGTATGGTGATAAACATAACATAATAATAAAAAAAATTGACTGCCTTCAGAGGCAATATTAAGTGATATATATTTTTCTCAAGATTTGGGAAAATATTTGGGGAAAGTAGTTTTATGTCAAATACCATAGAGCAGCTATTCAATAAACACCCCATTCAGTATTTTTTTTTCCTGCACTTAGGTTCTTTTTGGCTTCATAGCAATCTGAGGTCTTCTCACTCTGATATTTTCCCTCATTTTCCTGGCTAAATCCTTTCTGCTCCACAGTCTTCCAAAGTCCAACACTAGATAGCCAACCCTCCTGATGCATATACAGCTCGGTGAGAAAGGCAGTCCAATCTTTGATCTTTCTCAGTTAGCAGTCCTGTGGGCTTGACCAGTGTTCCATATTCCACCAGAACTTTGGATGATAAATTTTTGCTAAGGCATTGCATATAAGCAGAAAGGTAAGAAATATCTTTTGCATATTTGTTCTGATTAACAAAAATTTAGCTTAGAATCAGGACTCCTTGAGCCCATAATTTCTCAGTGCTACACATTCCCCATAAATTTGAACATTTGTGGAAAAATTGGGGACACTTAAAAATTGTGGTGCTGTGGGGGCCCCTGGATGGCTCAGCCAGTTAAGCAGCTGGCTCTTGATTTCGGCTCAAATCACGATCCCAGGATCGGCTCATGTCATGCTCCATGCTCAGCAGAAAGTCTGCTTGAGATTCTCTCTCTCCCTCTGCCTTCCCACTGCTTGTGCTCTCTCTTTCTCTCTAAAATAAATAAGTAAATCTTTTTTTAAAAATTGTGATGCTGTGAAAATACAAGGTGTTTCTATTCTTTTATCTTGCTTCCATGATTCTGCCCTACATGCAGAAAAGCAGGAAAGACACTAGCCAATAACAGTTGACCATGGTTAACATCAAAACACGTGCATACCATACAAATAAAAGAATCTCCTTTTCATATGACATACTGCCTTCTCAACTTGTGTCATTTCTTTGTGATGACTCAAAATAGTGACTGAGACGATAAATGCTTTCACTTTGGATAGATCAAAATGCCTGTGACAAAACTGTTCTGGTCTAATGCAGTACAGAGTAATCCATACACCTTGTGAACACTGCCATCCTCAGAAAAGTGTCAATACCTGAGTTTCTGTCACTTACCCTATTTTGAAGATCTGGGCTGGTTGTATTGCTTTCTTTGCTTTCTGTGGTCCTGTGTACTAATTCATTATGGCATCGAACTTTAGTTACACTTACTAAATCAAATGCACATTTGGCCTGCCCTGTCATTTCAACCGTCTATCCATCTAGTCATACATTTTAAAAAATGCTTGTTGACTAGCTCTTATTTGTAAGGCATCTTGTAATATAAGGGTTATAAAGATGAATAAGGTAATTCCCCATATTCATTAACTTCACATTTAATCAAGGAAGTTATACACAGAAAACAGAACCAATAACTATAAACAATAAAGACAAAGTAGAAGAGGAGAAGTTGTTTATTGCCTGAAGGAAGGAGGGGAGCCAGAATGATCTTTTCAAAAAGCAAATCAGATCATGTCTCTCCTCGGCTTAAATCCATCTAATGGTAGCCCCATCACATTCAAAATAAAACATAAAATGTGTTTCAAACCAATCTCCAGCTTTTTAGCCAGCCTTAAATCCTAGGATTTTATTTCTTATTCATTGTGTGTCTGCCACACTGGTCTTCAATTCAAACAGGAGGTAGAATATAAATGTTACTGGTTGCATATCTTATGCTTATATATCAAAGGAGCCCCTTCTGTAACATGTCAAAAACAGTGGAGCCACCATAAAATACTTTTGGTAGAGTCAAAATTTCTCAATAACAGACCGCAAGGGAAAGAAGGAAGAATTTATGCTATGACTTGTCATCACATCCATAGTATGGTGCTTTGGTTTTAAAGTGGTGTCTTTCCACAGCAGCCCCCAAACTCAACATTAGGAAAGAACTCATCTGGAAAAGCTTTCTCTGATTATATATCTTTTAGAAGTTGCATGATAAGTGAAAGGATGGTTTTCAGAGCAATAATAATAGCAATGATAATAGCAGCAGCTAACATTTGTTGAGCACATTGCTATGTATTTATGTCAAGCACTAACGCTAATTTCTTTATACATAGCATTTAAGTTAATTCCCCTCAAAACCATGATGTAGTACTATTACTATTATTATTTTCTAGATGAAAAAGCAAACTTAGAGAAGTCAATACTTTGCACAAGAATATAATTTGCTATCTAGAACGAGCTTTTATTTTTTTATTTTTTAGAATGTGCTTTTAAAATTATGTCATATATCACTTAATGTCAATATAACAAATTTTTGTTACACCATAGCAAATATTTCTGGATTCCTTGTTATTCTAAGTAGTGTTAGCACTTGTTTTATATTTTGAAGCCCTAGAAATACAGAACTATTGCAAATGATAGTTTGTTCCTAGGGCTGGGCCTGTAGATAGACACAGCAATGAACGTACAGGCAAATTATTTTGATAGATAAAAACTATACCTTTGAAAAAAACTATTTCTTTGGGGATTTTTACATATGTAATTAAATATGAGTATGTATTTTGATAATTTCTCAAAAGGCATCAAAAGTAAATACTGTTATTTTAAATGATGACATGATAAAAAAAATCAATAGTCTCTCACTGCTATTAAATTTCAGCATTTCCTCAATGGCTCCTCTGGTTGAGACCACCATGGCTCAAAGTAATACATTTTGCAGTGAGAAAAGACACATCAAGCTTTAATGTGGTTTATTGAAGCCTGATGTGAGGGGTTTATTTCTTCTTGTACTTACAGAGCAGAAGACTCTCTGGAGTGCTTGAGAATCTGATTATTAAGCTTGACTTAGGTGGGACTCATGAATTGGCATTTTAACCAGTATCCAAGTGATTTAATTTAGTGTCAGGGAAGTCTTTTTGAAAAATATTGTTCTCGGACATACTCAAAGTACTTCTTTACTTAGGGAAAAAAAGGGAGCCAAGCAACATCTTCTTATTTGACTAAAGGAATAGAAAAATAGGGAAAGAAGACCCCCATCTCTGATAAAGTAGGGTTGCCAGATTTAACAAATAAAAACATAAGACATATAGTTAAATTTGAATTTCAGATAAATAATGGATCATTTTTTTCAGATAAACAATAGATAAGTATGTCTCATACAATATTTGGGATACATTGTAGTAAAAAATTAGTAATTGTTTAATTGAAATTCAAATTTACCTAGGTATCTGTTCTTTTATCTGGCAACGTTATAGAGAGGACAATCAAGTTTCAATTCAATGGATTTTAAGATTGCACTCATGTTTGTCTAAGCCCAGCTGAACATTATAAAGGTCCTTTTTCACTTTCATTTCACAAGAGTGATAGCACATTTTATTACAAAAAAATTTTTAAATCTAAACTAAAGAAAAAAACACAGGAAACAAGAATAAAAATTCTGCACCATTCATAGCAGATATGTTGCTAGGCACTCCCTTCCAGTTGAGTGTAGTTCAGTCTGGCAAAGCTTATTGAGATAGAATCCACTAGCATACTCCACATTACCTAAGACATGATCTGTTTCCTGAACAAGCTGAGCTGCTATTCTCATCATCATGAAGATACCATAATTAGCTCCTATAATTAGCAGGGAGAAGACCTGCGTGCTTTTAAGATGGTAAATTTGAAAGGAATTATTTTCTGATTGACGTAAAATCCCACTTATCTTGATATCACACTTCCAGCCAATTCAGTTATCCATTAAACAGCCATAAATTCACAATTAAAGGGGAAGAGCTTCAGAAGTAGAAAATAAGACAGTGTCAGCATATGTTCTATACCTATATGCATGGGATCATGAGTAAGCTTACCCTTCTTGCCTTTAAAAATGTGATTATGATTTGTTCTGGCCTGTGGATTAAAAGCAGCAGGGAGGTTGTTGGTTGACTATGAGAATCCAGCGCACTGAGAAATTGTATTAGATGGAAAATTCTACAAACTAAAGACCATCCCAGGCTGGTTGGGCTGGGAGCATGAAACCTTCTGTTCGTCAATGTCCCCATGGAACCTCACTCCCTTACAGTAAGATGGACCTTCAGCAATGGGGATATAACTACCTGCACTTTCAGGTTTCTCAGAAGCTAACTCAGGCCCCCATTTCCAATCTAATCTCTTATTCCTTTCCTTGCCAGACATGAGCAGAATGGGAAACAGAGGTGCTGCATGAGGATCCAAACCTGGTCCTATCACTTCCACCTGGCACCAACTCATTGCTCTCACCTTGCCTGGTCCTCAGCTACCAGAGCTCTCAGCTGCTATTTATTGGAAGTAACTTCTGCAAACCCTAGCCAGCTTTAGAGCCACCACCTGCTCCATCTGGCTCATAGCATCTTTGTAGGTATATTAATTTGCTAGTTGCCATAACAAACTACCACAAAGTGAGTGGCTTAAAACAATAGGAATTTATCATCTAATGGTTCTTTCAGGCTAGAAATCAGATGTCAAGGTGTCAACAAGGCCATGCTTCCTCGGAGGTGCAAAGAAAAATCTGTTCCATGCCTCTCTCCTAGCCTTTGGTAGTTTGCTGACCATCTTTGGGGTTCCTTGATTTCTGCTCTATCACCCATGTTTTCATGTTCACATGATGTTATCTCAGTTGTGCATCTATGTCCAGATTTCCCCTTCTCATAAGGACACTGGTCATCTTGGATTAGAGGCCCACTCTACTCCAGAATAACCTCAGCATAACTAATTATATATGCAATGCCTCTATTTCCAAATAACATCACATTCTGAGGTACTGGGGTTTAGGACCTCAACATAATAATGTGGGGCTGGGACACAATTTGATCCATACATCAGGGTTCAAGAGAAATGACAAATGTGAAAGCACCATAGAAACTTAAGCATGATATATAGATACTACTGGGGGGGAAGGGAAGTGCCTTCTCTGTTTTCCTGACATTTGCACAAAGGAATTAATTTTCACCACTATCCCTATACTGTAAATGTGGAAGGAAATACTTGCTTTTCTCTTTCTACAGGACTCTTTCTCATCTAAAGTGGAGGATGAATCACTCATCAAAAACAATAAGGAGTATATATGAGAAAGTAAAATAAAATTTTAAATACAAGATTATAGGGGCGACTGGGTGGCTCAGGTGGTTAAGTGTCCAACTCTTAATTTCAGCTCAGATCAATGATCTCAGGGTCCTGAGATCAAGCTCTTTGTTAGGCTCCACGCTGGGCATGGAACCTACTTAAGATTCTCTCTCTCTCCCTCTCCCTCTGCACCACCCCCCCAGTACAAGAATATATATGAAAGTGAATATTTGTATATAAGGGGCAAATGAAAACTGAAGCTACACAGTAAATCCTTCTCTTGCATGATAACTGTTACAGTCACGGTATTTGGGGGATTACAGTGTGTCACGGTCAGTGTTGTGTGTGACACTGTGCTAAGCATTTTGAGTATGCCGTTTTATCCACACAACAACTGTGGGCAATATTGTTGTGCCCATTTTAGAAATAAAATGATGACTTTGAGGTTCAGACCCTTCACACGACTGAAAATCACCCAAGTCGGGGGCATCAGAGCTGGCAGCACAGTCTACGTGTCTGAACTTGAAGCCCATGCTCTTAACCACTATGTCCTGAGGAGGTCTCAGAGTGGGTGGGTGGGGGTGGAAGAGAGGGAGAGAAACAGGCCACAGGTGTGAAAGACATTATAAAAGAGGAATCAAGAGGACTTGGAAAAGGCTAGATTTGAGAGGGAAGGAGGAGTTGGCAGAGGTCACTGAGGATTTGAGCTTATGTGGCAGGAGAATGATGATAACTCTGGCAGAAGTGAAGAAGTGCAGAGAGGGAGCAACTGGGGGAAAGAGAGGGCCAGGGTGGAGACGAGCTCAGTTTCAGACATGCCCAGCTCGGGCTTCAAAATCCTAAGAGAGGGAGCCTATGGTCCCAGCAATCCAGTAATCCACAGGCACAGATACAGAGGAAAAGTCAAGTGTTGCAACAGACATAGGAGAAATTGGAAGGAAACGAGAAACATCAGGTTTAAATTTTCCCAGTTCTAAATTTTTAGAGCATTTTCTTACAAGAAGTCACTTCAATCATGTTTATTGATGATTGGTGAGAGGGTGGGGTGTGAATTCTATTTCTTCATCACCACTGCCCAGTTCAAATTTAATCTTTTGAGATTAAATATCTCCCCCATTTTTTTTCTCAGGAAAAGGCAAAACAATTTAAATTATAAAGTATCCAAGAAAAATAAACCTCTATTCCTATTCATTTCTATTAATGTCTGCCTTTTTCACTAAGTAACAAGGGAATTTAGCATTTTCCTTGGTCTTTTTACTGGTTTGTTGCATGATGTTAGGTAATGTAATTTCTATTTTTTGTTTTTCTAGTTGTAAAAGAAATCTTTGACCATAAGGATATTTTGTGAATGTATGAGCATATGCCATTTTCTTTAACATAAAATTTTTATGGAATAAATACTTATGTAAATCTACACATATTAAATTAACTCATATTTGTATTGGGGGAGAAGATAGTACAAGGTGATTTCTCACAACACAAATTCTGATTCACTGCCTAATGAATCATGTACTTAAAAATGCTGAGAACATATTGACATCCTGACACCTTGTAATGTCTCATCTCTTCTACCCTCACAAACACTCCTTCCTTCTATTGTCAATTGCTATACCCCATAGAATGAAAACTTACTACATCATATTTCCCTAATCTCTGTCCCTGCCTTCTCCAGTAGCTTGTTAACTAGACTAACTTGGTTAGTCTCATTTGTTCTTGTTCTTTCTTTTTGCTTTAATTGGTACAGTACAATAGTGTGTTGCTAGCTCTTTCTTGATTACCATCCTCTAATAAACCATGAGCAGGTTATCACTGATTCAACTTTAGAGCAGAGTTCCTACACATGAGAGAAACAAAGTAATCATTCCCAGTGGATCCTGAATGGGGTCTCACGACCAGAAGCATCAGCATCACCTGGAAAACTTGTTAGAAATGCAAATTCTTGAGACCCACAGCATCAGCCATTTGAGGGAAAGGAGGCATTAAGTCCAGCAATCCTCAATTTAACCAACCCCACAGGCAATTCTGATGCGTATTGAAATTTGAGAACCACTATATTAGAGTGACTGAATTTACTCAGCATAGAATGAGGGTTGTTCCTGACAGAACAAAATTAATATTCCTGCTTTTCATCAGGAAGGACTGGGCTTCATCAGAAGGGTTTTTGCTGTTTGTTTGTTTTAGGAGAAATGGTGACCTGCCTCTGTCATTAGCTGAGTAACCTTGGCAAACCTCTTGACGTCTCTGGGTTTCACTTTCCTCATCTATAAAATTAGAACCTCAAACTATGTGATCTCAATGGCATGCTCCCATTTCTAATAATTTACATTCTAATTTTTGGTACAATTTCTCTTATGGCTAATAGCATTTATTTTTAAGAGGGCAGACAAGAATCTGCATCATAAGGTCATATTAACATGGGTACATGGCAGTGAAACCCACATCTTTGGTCCTTTTAGGTAGCAGTCTATCAAGCATATTTTGTACCAAAAAAAAATGAGTCATATCTCTACAGCAGAGGGGAGTAAACTTTTTCTGTAAAAAGCCAAGTAGTGAATATTTTAGGCTTTGGGGGCTATTGGTCTTTGTCACTATTTCTCAACTCTGCTGCTGTAATATAACAGCCTAAATAATATGTCAAGGAGCATAGCTAAAATTTCAATAAAACTTTACTAACAAAAACAATGGTGGGCTGGATTTGGCCCATGGGCTATAGTTTGCCAACCCCCTGTTTATAATGTCTTCATTTAAAAAAATTAAAATAAAAGATTTAGCCATTTCATAGTCGATTGCTTAGTCGTTGGTCAGCTATTTAATTGCTATTCCACTCACAATTCATTAACTGATTGCAGTGATCAAAAGCAACTAAAAAATACTGGGGGTATAGCTCAGGGGTAGAGCATTTGACTGCAAAAGCAACTAAAAAATACTTAATGTCCCTATTCTGCCTTGATGGTGGTTGATTTGTAAACAATCAAGTAAAGCATTGTGTTGACCAGACCCAACTTTATGACTAATTCCCTACCTTAATGTCCAATGGAAACGAATATTCTGCTCTCATAGACACAATTTTAATTAGTTTGGGTTTACAGCTCCTACCATGTCACAGGGCATACCAAAAGAGAAGTTAATTTACCTCTATAGCCATGGATCTTACAGTGATCATTTAGCTGATGCTCTAATCTACAATTCTTAACCATAGGCTGCCTCTGCAGAATAGGTTATTAATTCTCTGTCTTATCAAAAGTTATTGATAAGACATCCTTAACACAGCTCCTTTGTTTAAAACCTTGACTGAAAAAGTAAAGATACCATTGCATTGTTATTATAGCAAGTCATGACATGCAAATAAATTCAACACATGCTGCTAATGTCTTTTCCTAATTAGTAAATTAGTGAGCCTGGGTAGAGAAGAAGAAAGAACCCAGATAGTGCTTTAATTTTTAGTGGCATGAATGTATCACAGAAACACAAGCAACCGGGCTCATTTCATAAATGGAAAAAGAAAAAAAAACTAAACATCTTTCCAAGTATAACAAGAAAACATGTTGGGTAATTTTGAAATTTCCCACCCTTCACTCTGGTCCCAAGTGAAAGCATATGCCAGAGCAACAACTTGAACTTATTCTGAACTTTGAGTTAGATTCATGCTAACCTTCCTTATTTTGTTATTTTTTCAGTATTATCTTTATTATCCTTCTGTGCCCACTTATAATTACTCCTCAACTGAATTTTTGTAGGATACAGTGCTTAATGGAGGGTCAAGTCTTGGATTGTTGATGCTTCCACCAACTTGATAGACATGTTGTCACTGTGTGCTGAGTGGAAAATGGGCACCACAGAGATAACAGCCTATTGTGTTTTAGAATGATTTCTAATAGGCTATATTTTCAAAAAGTATTAGTGAAATGAGAAATGAAAATGGAATTGAAATTATGTTGGCTCAGGTATATGCATCTGAATGTGCAAAAGGGCATCTGTCACCCACCTTCCCCTGCTTTTTCTAAGAAGGATATAATACAGTCTATGACTCCATTTCTTCAGTGACAGTTCATGAGATAAATATATCACATTCTAGGGCTAGATACTTTCCAGTGGTTATTGTTTTTATCATAAGACATGCTGCAGTGGGTATCAACCATATTTCCCGCATACTCACTGATCAAGTTTATGCCAGCAGCATTCTACTACAATACCCAGCCACATGGCTTACTGTCAGCCTGGGTATGGGAAAAGCCAGAAGTGTTGGGGAATTAAATCTCCCAGGAGCAGCCCTCACTCAGGCATGGCTGATGTTGAAGGATAAATATCCTAACCTCCCCAACCTGTCAGGTTTGATAAATCCAGGTGTGTTCTATATGTAGTTCCCCAGAGACACTGAGCCCCAGTTGCTCCCAGCAATAATCTGCTTGATAATACACCTCCTTCCCTTCTCTTATTTTCTGCTCTCCTACTAATTCCCTCTGAGATAGCTTCCTAAATAAACCACTTGCACTCAAATCTTTGTCTTAGCCTCTGCTCGGGGGACCTAAAGCACATACTCAGGAAATCTTTTACATATTGGTATAAGCATTCAGTAAATTCAAGTTTGACTTTCTTCTCTTCTTGATATTTTATTAGTGAGGTAAACTGAAAAGAAGATGGTGATTGGAGCTCAAAAATGGGTTCACCAAAGGTCTCTCAAATCTCTATCCCTGGAGATGTCAGAAGTTGAGGCAGATGCTATGCTGCCTGAAATGGTTGTGATAACACTTACCTGAATCTCTGGGAAAGAACTCCAGATTTCTCATTTATACAACCCGGTTGGATTTAACAAATCAAAACATTAGGACCAATTTTTTAGTCAAAACTGATTTGGATCTTTCTACTCTGTACTTATTGAATTATGTTGTCTGAAGATAAAGAGATAAAGCTCTCAATGGTAATATTATTCAACTGTACTCATGGTTATCAAAACCAGGGTTAGGAGACTTATTCTGAAACATTGAATTCATAATATGTGTCAGTGCCCCCATTTGATCCTTACAGTGACCTGTAAACTTAGTGATATTATAAACTCCATTTTACAGATGAAGAAACTGAGGCCTGAGAGGTTAAGCAGTTTACCTAAAATTGCATCCAGTAGAGCCAGGTTTCTAAACCAGAATCTTCTCAGCTGATGGTCCAAAGCTTTACCCATGTAGCTCTTCTGCTTCTGTAGAGGCTCCTTCCTTAGCTATCAGCTATCAGATATGTGATGAGAGAAGTCTTATGTATGATACTAACCATGACGTAGGGAGACCAACTTTGGGCCCAGAAAAAAGAAACATAGATTTTAGGGCCAGTTGGTTGTATGATAGACAAAATTTTTCCATTCCTTTAAGTCTTATTTCTCCTATATAAAATGAAGATATTGGATTAAATACTTCTAGTGTCCCTTGCAGTTATGAAATTATACTGCTTTTTCTTGGGAAAAAGTTGGAAAGTTTCCTTTTCAAACTGCTACAGTTTTATAAATGTACCATAACTGTCAGTAGCTACAGAATTCAGAAACCCAACCTAAGATGTGACAGTGAGTTAAAGAGTATGTTTGTTGGATTGAAAATGCAATGTTTATTGGATTGAAAATGATGAATGACCATAGACTAATAGGCAAATTTTAGGTATAAGAGACAATTTAAATAGGCATTCAGATGGAAAAGGAAATTATCTCAAGTGTCCCTAAAGAAAGATAATGCTACTTTTAATTATCTCTATCAAACTACTCTATATTCATCACTGCCTACTTCAATTTTAATCTTATTAGAGAGGAAATGGTTGCAGATCTAGCCAAGGGACTGAAATATTGATACAGAATTCAAAAGTCTCATCAGCAACCTTAATATGATGGTTTCCATCCTTTTTAACATGTATCAAAGATGAGAAACAACAACAACAAAAAATACTACCAAGTGTTAACACCCTCTCAACCTTAAGCCTTCAGACAGGAGGAACATACTGTCCTTAGTAAAATAGTAAATCTATTGTTTAAATCACACAATCCTTACATGGAAACTTCTGTTCTCTCATAACTCAGATGTTTAGAGAAAACTCTAAAGGTTCATTAACTATAAATTTTAAATACACAAATGAGGCAGTAGGCCTAGTGTGAATAATCATGTGGATAAACGTTCACTAAGAAGGGTCAGGAGAACTCACATTTTCTTCTTCACATAATAATATGGACTTGTGCTTCATTTTATAATCACAATATGGCAGCCATCTCTGAAAATGGAAGAATCTTAAGGTGGTAGAATAGCAACATTTCCTGGGCCTCTGGCTCATTATACTTCTGAAAACATATCAAAATGAAACAGCTTGGTGGACCAAACACTGTAACTTTCTGGTAACAGGTTGAAGTAAGACAGGTAACTTCAAAAATTGAGTTGTGAAACAAAGCTCTATAAAGACCAGCATCAGGAAACTAGCTGATGATAAAGCAATATTGCTATTCTGTCTTTTTTCCATTGGACATTCTTTCCTGCTTTGTCAAAGATTAGTTGACCATATAGTTGTGGTTCCATTTCTGGGTTTTCTATTCTGTTCTATTGATCTATGTGTCTGTGTTTGTGCCAGCACCATACTGTCTTGATGATGACAGCTTTGTAATAGAGCTTGAAGTCCGGAATTGTGATGCCCCCAGCTTTGCTTTTCTTTTTCAACATTCCTCCGGCTATTCGGAGTCTTTTCTGGTTCCATACAAATTTTAGGATTGTTTGGTTTAGCTCTGTGAAAAATGCTGGTGGTGTTTTGATAGGGATTGCATTAAATAGCTAGACTGCTTTGGGTAGTATAGACATTTTAACAATGTTTGTTCTTCCAATCCATGAGCGTGGAATGTTTTTCCATTTCTTTGTGTCCTCTTCAATTTCTTTCATAAGTGTTCTATAGTTTTCAGAGTACAGATCTTTTACCTCTTTGATTAGGTGTATTCCTAGGTGTATTATTTTTGGTGCAATTATAAATGGGATCAATTCCTTGATTTCCTTTTCTGCTGCTTCATTATTGGTGTATGAAAATGTGTATTTCTAGGAATTTTTCCATTTCTTCCAGATTTCCCAGTTTATTGGCATGTAATTTTTCATAATATTCTCCTATAATTGTTTGTATTTCTGTGGTGTTGGTTGTGATCTCTCCCCCCTTTAATTTGTTATTTTATTTATTTGGGTCCTTTCTCTTTTCATTTTGATAAGTTTAGTGAGGGGCTTACCAATTTCATTAATTCTTTCAAAGAATCAGCTCTTAGTTTTGTTGATCTGTTCTACTGGTTTTTTAAATTTCTATATGGTTCATTTCTTTTCCTAATCTTTATTTCCCTTCTTCTGCTGGCTTTAGGCTTTATTTGCTGTTCCTTTTCTAGCTCCTTTACGTGTCAGTTTAGGTTATGTGTTTGAGACTTTTCTTACTCCTTGAGGTAGGCCTGTATTGCAATATACTTCCCTCTTAGGACCCCCTTTGCTGCATCCCAAAGGTTCTGGACTACACATTTTCATTTTCATTTGCTTCCATGTACTTTTTAATTTCTTCTTTAATTTCCTGGTTAACACATTCATTCTTTAGTAGGATGTTCTTTAACCTCCATGTATTTGTGGTCTTTCCAAATTTTTTCTTGTGGTTGACTTCAAGTTTCATAGCATTGTGTTCTGAAAATATGCATGGTATGATCTCAATCTCAATCTTTTGGTACTTGTTGAGGGCTGATTTGTGACCCAGTATGTGATCTATTCTGGAGAATGTTCCATGTGCACTCAAAAAGAATGTGTATTCTGCTTTAGGATGAAATGTTATGAATATATCTATTAAGTCCATCTGGTGTGTCATACAAAGCCATTGTTTCCTTGTTGATTTTCTGCTAGATGATCTGTCCATTGCTGTAGGTGGGGTGTTAAAGTTTCCTACTATTATTGTATTATTATCAATAAGTTGCTTTGTTATTAATTGGATTATATATTTTGGGTGCTCCCAAGTTGGGTGTATAAATATTTATAATTGTTATATCTTCTTGATGGATAGACCCCTTAATTATGATACAGTGCCCTTCTTCATCTCTTGTTACAGTCTTTGGTTTAAAATCTAGTTTGTCTGATATAAGTATGGCTACTCTGGCTTTCTTTTGATGTCCATTACCATGATAGATGGTTCTCCATCCCTTTGCTTTCAATCTGCAGATGTCTTTAGGTCTAAAATGAGTCTCTTGTAAGCAGCATATAGATGGGTCTTATTTTTTTTATCCATTCCAATGCCCTATATCTTTTGATTAGAGCATTTAGTCCATTTACATTCAGAGTGATTATTGATAGATATGAATTCAATGGCTTTGTGTTACCTATAAAGTTGGTGTTTCTGGTGATGTTCTCTATTCCTTTCTAGTCTTTGTTGCTTTTGGTCCTTTCTTTCCCTGCTCAGAGTGCCCTTTAATATTTCTTGCAGGGCTGATTTAGTGGTCATGAACTCCTTTAGTTTTTGTCTATCTGGGAAACTCTATCTCTCCTTCTTTTCTGAATGACAGCTTTGCTGGATAAAATATTCTTGGCTGCATATTTTTCCTATTCAGCACTTTGAATATATAATGCCACTTTCTTCTGGCCTGTCAAGTTTCTGTGGACTGATCTGCTGCAAACCTGATCTGTCTTCCCTTATAGGTTAAGGACTTTTTTTTCCCTTGCTGCTTTCAGGGTTCTTTCCTTATCTCTGCATTTTGTGTTTGATTCTGATATGTCTTGGTGATGGCCAGCTTTTGTTGAATTTAATGGGAGTTCTCTGTGCTCTTTGGATTTTGATGTCTGCTTCCTTCCCAAGGCTAGGGGAGTTTTCAGCTATAATTTGCTCAAATAAACCTTCTACCCTTTTTTTTCTCTCTTCATTTACTGGGACTCCTATGACAGGAATGTTATTATGCTTTATGAGTTGTTGAGTTCTCTAAGTCTACATTCATGATCCAATACCTTTCTTTCCCTCTTTTTTTCAGCTTCATTTTCCCCCAAAATTTTATCTTCTACATCACTGGTTCATTCCTCTGTTTCATCCATCCTCATTTTCATGGCATCCATTCAGGTTTGCATCTCAGTTACAGCATTTTAATTTTTGGCCTAACTAGTTTTTAGTTCTTTTAGCTCTGCAGTAAGTATGTTTTTTTCAAGCCCAGCTAGTATCCTTATAATTGTTTTAAATTCTAGTTTAGACATTTGACTTATATCTGTATTGATTGAATCCCTGGCCATTACTTCTTCCTGTTCTTTCTTTTGGGGTGAATTCCTATGTCTTGTCATATTGTCAAGGTGAAAAAAAAGGAAGCAGATCCTAGGTGTGTTTTGGTTTGCTTGTCAAAAGAAGCTAGATCCTAGACATAAATTTATATATATAAATTCAGAAAAAAAATTTAAAAATTGCTTTTTCTGTATCCCAAGGTGGGGGGTACAAAGAAAGCTAGATCCTATTTCACCTAGAGCTGAAGCTTTGTAGCACTCTATGATCAATAGACTTGATGCATGTGAGGGGTTTGAGCTGGTCTTTTGGGTGTGGGGCCTGCTGCACTGATTTCAGATGGACTTGCCCTAGTGGAGATGCACCTGCAGGGTGCAAGGGGCAGGGCTTGGTGTAAGTGACTGTGTCCCCTTTAGTAGGCTGTTTTGCTCATTGAAGTTTGTTAATACTGATGAGCAGGTTGAAAATGGTGCAACTGGATCTCTCCTCCCGCAGTAGGTAGCTCACGCCCACCACTCTTCAGGAAGCCCTCATAGAAGAGCAAATAATCACCTCTCTTTTGTCTCCAGCTTCCACCAGATCCCCACCTTCACCCTGCCTGCATCTGAACTGTCCACCTTCCAGATGGCACAGTACTCCTGTGTTTTATCTCAGGTGGGACGCTGGGTTTCAAAACTCCAAATTTTAGATATCCAAGCAGCATGGACCCAGGCTGATCCTCTGGGGGATGGTCTCACTACACTGTGGCCAGTGCCAGCTTGTCCCAGAAATTGGTTGTATGACTGCAGAGTGGTTCAGACTTCATGGTAAAGCTCAGCAGAAAGCCTCGTTGCCCTCAGCCACCAACCCTGTTCTTATCTTAGTGAACGGGGCAGCTCAATGGCACCTGCCAGGTCTTCTGCCATGGAGAGGCTCTGACACCTCTCCCACATGCATTCCAAGCTTCTCCCTGTGCAACCCAGGGGATCTTCAGAGCACGCTGCCTGTTCCCAGGTCTCTGCCCTCCTTCCCTACCAAAGCACAACTAAGCCCTCTAGGCACGACTCCGGCAATGGCATGTGCCTCAGCAACTTCAGCCTCTGCACTCTGCTGTTTATAAACACTTGTGGTATTTAGCCCCTCTCCTTTTCCCAGTCAATGGTTTTGAGGAAGAGTTTTTCTTGTGCAATTCCCTGCATGCACTTTCACCCTTTCTCTCTCTCTCTCTTTCTCTCTTGCTCCTCTATCCGTGATCAGGGTTCCCTCCCCAGTGCAGCACCTGCAGCTCTTCTTTCCACCAAATAAACTTTTCACAGCTCCTACTTTCCACAATGTGGTGGTTTTTTTCACCTCTAGTTGTGCATTTTTGCTCTCTCAGTCCTCAGATTGATTTCTTGAGTGTTCAAAATGATTTGATATTTATCTAGCTGTGTTCAAGGGACGAGGCAAGCCTAGGATTCCCTATTCTTCCACCATCTTAACTCCTCCTCCAGAAGTCTTTTTAAGTTCTTATTTGATTATTTGACCATTTTAAGGTGATTCACATAGTTAAGTTTTTTTAAGGTTCCTTGAAGATGTAAAAGTGATAAGATTAATGGAATTGAATCATTTTAGTTTATGTGAATGACCCTTAATACATATAGAATATATATATTCCTGAAAGGATGATCTTAAGAATAGTTATGTATAGTGAATCTAATTTTGTCAAGGAAAATTTACAGGGGTCTTTCCATCAGAAACAGTATCTTCAAAGCATATTAAAAACTATGCTATAAGGGAATTTATCAGCTCACTTCCAAAAAAACCCAGCCTGTATTTAGTGTCCTCCTTCAAGGATTAATTCAAAACCCCTTCAATAAGAAATGGATACTCCAGTACAGACTGCTTGGGAGGAATACATCATGGGATACAGGAATTAGGATCCGCATCAGACAAGGATGCAGATTATTCTCTCTACCATGCTACTTATGAGTTATTTCTAATACCTTGATTAGGAAATAGATATCAAAATATGTGAGTGAGAGAGAGAAAGAGAAAAAGAGAGAGCATGTAAATATACATATACACAGATTCTTAACAATTTGTTGAGGTCAATAAAATGTATAGGGTAGTGTCATTTTGTTTTCTTTGAAACTTCAATCTAAGGAAAGTAGTAATATATACAGTGCCTGGGGATATTTAGGACCTTACCTATTGTAATTAATTGTGGTGCTCCAAGTAGATAAAGCTAGATCTCTTATAAAGCTCTGTCTTAATAAGGCTACTTTCAGATTGGGTTGGCTACAGGTTGCAGTAGTACATCGTTAATGGCTATCCCACGCGTTAGAGTAGGAGTCACTTTAAATGGTTCCACTATAAATCAGTCTCTGGCATTGTGTGCATATAGTATAGCATTTACTCTTTCACTTTGGGGAAGCTCCTGGTAATATTCTGTCTCCTCCACCTTCTATCTTTTCTACCCACCACTTCCCTAACCTTCATCATTGCTCACTCTTGAATGCTTGCCAAATAATTTACATCTATCCAGACCTGAAATGAGCCAAAGTAAGTAAAAAATTACAGGTGTGACCTCACCTGGATATATTTCCCACCCAGAGCCTCAGGGTTAGAGCATATGAAGCTAATGCTTTTTCCAGGCCTCCCACAACTAAACACTGTTTTGGTCTTTCTTATTTGGGTATCAGACCACAAAATTCATTCTGTGTACACACTCTTGGGCTTTTTTTTCTTTTTTTTTTTGGAAATAGACCCCAGGTATATTTTGCCATCAGAATATCTGTGGTGTGTGCTTTTTTTTCAAATGCATTAGTGAATATTTTGTGAAATGAATTCCAATTTTTATTTTGGGACATTTTTATGTATGTCTGGGACTCAAGCTGCTTTCTGGTCTAGCTGCAGATTTTGTTTTAGGACTATTACACATTTTTCAGCAGTCCACTAATGAGCCATTAAATGAAACTAGCTTGCTCACTGCAACCTAACCAAACCAAGGCCATTATACACACACATTGTCTTTTTTATTTCCTGTTGTTTGGAATAATTCTTCTTTCCACATACTTGGAAAGGCTCCTAAGGAGATGAATTCATTCCTTAGATTTGGCATCTTGTTAAAAAAATGCTAATAAAAATCTGAAGATTGAACAAAGGCCCAACCCAGGACAAAATGATGGCAGAGGAAGCTTGGAGTTTTGGCTCCAGCCTCCCCTTCAATGCCCTTTCTCCATTCTTGTCCTTACTGTCTTGTGACATCCTGGTCCCCATAGCATGAAAGAGAATGATCTAACCAACTCTAATTTACTAGAAGGGCACTGGTTCTTACCCAGGTTTAATTTTGCCACTCAGGAGACATTTCACATGTCTGAAGACATTTTTCGTTGTCACAGCTGGGGGAGGGGGTGGGCAACTGGCATCTAGGGGATAGAGACCAGGGATACTCTAAAAACCCCACAATCCCACAATGCACAAAATAGCCCCCACCACAAAGAATTATACTGCCCAAAGATATTAGCAATGTTACCCACTACTCTTTTTAGAGTTTCTTTATCTTTTAATGGGATCAAGAGAGAAATAAACTTAAACCTATAATCTTATCACCTATAGTTTCAGATATAAAAATGGGACACAAGACCTATCAGTTTTCAGAGATTCAAACATAGCCAGAGATTTCTATCACATACCACATAACCGCCATCACACACACACACACACCCAGTGTTTCAACTCCTACAGAAGATAGGAGCAGAGACCAGAGCCCAACACTTGCACTTAAAATCTTCTTGTTCTCTTTTATAAGCTCCTTCTCTCAATCCAGAAAGGAACCTCCTCTTGCCATGGTGGGGAAATTTTCTCTTATCAGAGGATTCTTGGGAGAGAGGAGCAAGATAGCGGAGGACTAGACGACCTAAATTTCATCTCGTCCCAGGAATTCAGCTAGATAAGGATCAAACCATTCTGAACACCTACAAACTCAACAGGAGATCGAAGAAAAGAATAACAGCAACTCTCTGAACAGAAAAGCAACCACTTTCTGGGAGGTAGGACGTGTGGAGAAGTGAATCCGAGGTGATATTCGGGAAGATAGATGGGGGTGGGGGCCTCCATCAGCCACTACCGGCAAGTTATAGAGCAGCGGAGCACAAAATCAGAACTTTTCAAAGTCTGCTCCACTGAGGGAGGTCGCTCCAGTGGCTAAGCGGGGGGTGGAACCCTCGCTGGGACAGTGTGGTCACAGGACCCTTGGGTCACAGAAAGACTGGGGGTGCCTGAGTGCAGCATGAGCTCCCAGGGATCAGAGTGGGGAAGCTGGCTGCAGAGACGGAGCCAAGGAGTGGGCTCTCAGCTCGGGGTTGCCATAAACCGTGATGCACGGCACAGTTGGGCCACTGCTCCTCCAGCAGGGACCCAACAAGCAGCAGAACTGGGGGGACTCCCCTTCCTCCCCAGGGAGGAGTGGTGCAGGAGTGCACCACAGGGATCTGCTAGGTTTGGAGACTCCACACAGGCTCGGATGCCAGAGATAGAAACGCTCAGTCACAGGCTGAGTGAGCATGGAGTGTGGCCAGAGACCAGGGAGATGGGAGTGATTGACTGCTTTTCTCTGGGGGAGCACTGAGGGGTGCTCTCTGGGGGAGCACATATGTGCATATATGCACTGCATATATGATGCAGCAAAGGCAGTCCTAAGAGGAAAGTATATAGCAATACAAGCCTTTCTCAAGAAACAAGAAAGGTCTCAAATACACAACCTAACCCTACACCTAAAGAAGCTGGAGAAAGAACAGCAAATAAAGCCTAAACCCAGCAGGAGAAAAGAAATAGTAAAGATCAGAGCAGAAATCAATGAAATAGAAACCAAAAGAACAGTAGAACAGATCAATGAAACTAGAAGGTGGTTCTTTGAAAGAATTAACAAGATTGATAAACCCCTGGCCAGACTTATCAAAAAGAAGAGAAATGACCCAAATAAACAAAATCATGAATGAAAGAGGAGAGATCACAACCAACACCAAAGAAAACAAACAACTATAAGAACATATTATAAGCAACTCTATGCCCGCAAATTAGACAATCTGGAAGAAATGGATGCATTCCTAGAGATGTATCAACTACCACAACTGAACCAGAAAGAAATAGGACACCTGAACAGACCTATAACCACTAAGGAAATTGAAGCAGTAATCAAAAAATCTCCTAACAAACAAAAGCCCAGGGCCAGATGGCTTCCCAGGGGAATTCTACCAAACATTTAAAGAAGAATTAATACCCGTTCTTCTGAAACTGTTCCAAATAATAGAAATGGAAGGAAAACTTCCAAACTCATTTTATGAGGCCACCATTACCTTGATCCCAAAACCAGACAAAGACCCCATCAAAAAGGAGAACTACAGACCAATATCCTTGATGAACATGGATGCAAAAATTCTCACCAAAATAGTAGCCAATAGGATCCAACAGTATATTAAAAGGATTATTCACCACGACCAAGTGCCATTTATTCCTGACCTGCAAGGTTGGTTCAACATCCGCAAATCAATCAATGTGATACAATACATTAATAAAAGAAAGCACAAGAGCCATATGATCCTCTCAATAGATGCAGAAAAAGCATTTGACAAAGTACAGCACCCTTTCTTGATCAAAACTCTTCAGAGTATAAGGATAGAGAGTACATACCTCAATATCATAAAAGCCATCTATGAAAAACCCACAGCGAATATCATTCTTAATGGGGGAAAACTGAGAGCTTTCCCCCTAAGGTCAGGAACACGGCAGGGATGTCCACTGTCACCACTGCTATTCAACATAGTATTAGAAGTCCTAGCCACAGCAATCAGACAACAAAAAGAATAAAAGGCATCTGAATCAGCAAAGAAGAAGTCAAATTCTCACTCTTTGCAGATGATATGATACTTTATGTGCAAAACCCAAAAGACTCCACCCCAAAACTGCTAGAACTCATACAGAAATTCAGTAAAGTGGCTGGATATAAAATCAATGCACAGAAATCAGTGGCATTCCTATACACTAACAAGACAGAAGAAAGAGAAATTAAGGAGTCGATCCCATTTACAATTGCACCCAAAACCATAAGATACCTAGGAATAAATCTAACCAAAGAGGCAAAAATCTGTACTCAGAAAACTATAAAATACTCATGAAAAAAATTGAGGAAGACACAAAGGAATGGAAAAACGTTCCATGCTCATGGATTGGAAGAACAAATATTGTGAAGATGTCAATGCTACCTAGAGCAATCTACACATTTAATACAAACCCTATCAAAATACCATCAACTTTTTTCAAAGAAATGGAACAAATAATCCTAAAATTTCTATGGAACCAGAAAAGACCCTGAATAGCCAGAGGAATGTTGAAAAAGAAAAGAAAAGCTGGTGGCATCACAATGCTGGACTTCAAGCTCTATTACAAAGCTGTAATCATCAAGACAGTATGGTCCTGGCACAAAAACAGACACACTGATCAATGGAACAGAATAGAGAGCCCAGAAATGGACCCTCAACACTATGGTCAACTTTTCAACAAAGCAGGAAAGAATGTCCAATGGAAAAAAGACAGTCTCTTCAACAAATGGTGTTGGGAAAATTGGACAGCCACATGCAAAAGAATAAAACTGGACCATTTCCTTACACCACACACAAAAATAGACTCAAAATGGTTGAAAAACCTAAATGTGAGACAGGAGTCCCTCAGAATCCTAAAGGAAAACACAGGCAGCAACCTCTTCAACCTCAGCAACTTCTTCCTAGAAACATCGCCAAAGGCAAGGGAAGCAAGGGCAAAAATGAACTATTGGGACTTCATCAACATAAAAAGCTTTTGCACAGCAGAAGAAATAGTCAACAAAACCAAAAGACAACCGACAGAATGGGAAAAGATATTTGCAAATGACATATCAGATAAAGGGCTAGTATCCAAAATCTACAAAGAACTTACCAAACTCAACACCCAAAGAGCAAATGATCCAATCAAGAAATGGGCAGAAGACATGAACAGATGTTTTTCTATTAGCAATAATCGCGCCTCGGATAAACCTCATTGGCTATGATACTGCCGCTGCGCAAAGCTATGAACAGATGTTTTTCTAAAGAAGATATCCAAATGGCCAACAGACACATGAAAAAGTGCTCAACATCACTCAGCATCAGGGAAATACAAATCAAAACCTCAATGAGATATCACCTCACACCAGTCAGAATGGCTAAAATTAACAAGTCAGGAAATGACAGATGTTGGCAGAGATGCGGAGAAAGGAGAACCCTCCTACACTGTTGGTGGGAATGCAAGCTGGTGCAGCCCTCTGGAAAACAGTATGGAGGTTCCTCAAAAAATTGAAAATAGAGCTACCTTATGACCTAGCAATTGCACTACTGGGTATTTACCCCAAAACACAAATGTAGTGATCTGAAGGGGTATGTGTACCCCGATATTTACAGCAGCAATGTCCACAATAGCCAAACTATGGAAAGAGCTTAGATGTCCATCAACAGATGAATGGATAAAGAAGAGGTGGTATATATATACAATGGAATATTATGCAGCCATCAAAAGGAATGAAACCTTGCCATTTGCAACAAGGTGGATGAAACTGGAGTGTATTATGCTGAGCGAAATGAGTCAATCAGAGAAAGACATGTATCATATGATCTCACTGATATGAGGAATTCTTAATCTCAGGAAACAAACTGAGAGTTGCTGGAGTGGTGGGGGGTTGGAGGGATGGGGTGGCTGGGTGATAGACATTAGGGAGGGTATGTGCTATGGTGAGCACTGTGAATTGTGTAAGACTGTTGAATCACAGACCTGTACCTCTGAAACAAATAATACATTATATGTTAAAAAAAAAAAGGAAGAAGATAGTAGGAAAGGAAAAATGAAGGGGGGGAAATCAGAGGGGAACATGAACCATGAGAGACTATGGACTCTGAGAAACAAACTGAGGATTCTAGAGGGGAGTGGGGTGAGGGGATGGGTTAGCCTGGTGATGGGTACTAAAGAGGGCATGTACTGAATGGAGCACTGTGTGTTATATGCAAACAATGAATCATGGAACACTACATCAAAAACTAATGATGTAATGTATGGTGATTAACATAATAAAATAAATAAATTTAATTAAATTAAAAAATCAAAGGATTATTCCAGACTTTGTGGCTCATATTGTCAACACTGTGTTCTCTATCTCTGTATCAGCCTATAGCTTTTAATATTTTAAAAGAAGCTTTTGAAATGATAAAAAAAATATAGAAGTAGAATGCAAAATATAAATAGTTTTCTCTTTTAAATGCTTTGCTTTTGCAATTGCAGTCATGTCTTTCAAAAATATTGCTTCTGCTATAGGTTACAGAAGACTATAAAAATAATTCAAAAATAAGAATTTAGATTTTATCTTTTTCTCTATCATTCCCTTCTGGATGGTCATGGCTTGAAGATGAAAACCATCACCATTAAATGGTGGGAGGGATGTAAAAATAAAGTGAATTGGGAAATACATAACTTACTAACGTAATTTATAATATAAATTTTCCCTTCTTTTTTCTTCCTGTAAACTACCACCTGGATGTTTATTCTCATCTAAATTCTTCCTTTCTAAGCAGGTGGGATTATGACTCTTTCCTGAATCTGTTTCTTTAGAATATAATGCCACTCTCACTGAGATCTTATATCAGGACCTGGATACTGGATGAATTACTCACTCCCCTCCACCTTACTTCTCCCTGCTTCTTGCTTGGTGGTTCCCACTACTCCCTCATCCTCAAAGTGTCTGGCCTCAGGAGCGTGGGAAGCTTCCCTGTGTGTAAGTCTGACTCCACAGGCTTCATTGACAGGGAGTAAATGAGTCATTGCTCAGATCCTGGCCTTGACCTAGAAGGAGAATAGGCACCAGCTGAGCCTGGCCTGACCCCAGGACATGGGCTCCATTCTCTGGTCTCCCTCCGACTTCCAGAGAACTCCCAACCCCCACCTGAACTCGGCCTAGCTGCCCATTTTTTTGGTGATAAAACTACTGTCATAGTTCCATTTTCCTACCAAAAGGATACCAGAAAGGAGACCAACTCTTAATTGTCATCATGGACATCTTCCTCCTCAAGATCCTTCTCTTGCGTTTTGGGCTAATATCATTGGAATCAGCCTTTTAAAGAAAAGCTTCAATTCTTGTCAATGTTCACAGTCTGAGATAGAATCCTAATTTTTCATGGCATTGCTCCCTTCCCCCTCTTTTCTTACTTCTGCTAATTATTTCTGGGGATTTAAAGCATTCTGTAGTATACTTTCTTTTTTTTTTTAATTTTATTTTATTATGTTATGTTAGTCACCATACATGTAGTATATTTTCAAGCTAAATATTAATAAGTCCTCTGTTCTAAAACCCAAATCTGGCTCCTCTCTGCATATGCCATCTCTCCTAGGGTCAAGGTCCTGGCCTCAAGCTGACTTGCTCCAATTCTCATGTATGGTTTGTAATAGTCCATGGTGCACAAGAATTTTTGAAATTCTGGACTGATGTCCCCAAAAGAAATAGAGGGGAAGGGGCAAATATAGATATAATCTTTTCCTGCAACTGAACTCTACCTAGAAGGGAACTCTCAGTTCCTCCCCATGGTTCTTGAATCACAAAGAAAGATGAAGCCTAGATGGGAATAAAAATATTTTGATGCTAAATGATATTAAATGATACTTTAGTGATTTTGATTCTGAATGATGTTATTTTTTTATTCATTTTACTTCACTTTTTTTTCCCCACAATTCTTTTATACCTCTCCTACCATTTAATTATCAGTGATAGCTTTTTTCATTGCTCTGCCCACAAAAGGAGAGTGAACACATCCCAAAACCAAGGGATAGATGAATTTCTGAATGGGCTTTTGTTGAACACATTGTATGGAAGCAAAAGTAAGAGCCAAGTTTTTTGGGAAGCAGGGATATTTTTGTTTGATTTGCTTGGTTTGGAGATTTTGTTTTCTGAAATTCCAAAAACTTGACTATTCTAAGCAAGATGAAAGCTGAAAGCTAAATTATAGAGTTTCAAAAATAAACAATAAAATTGAAGGGTTTACAGAATGATAATGTTAGCCATTCTCCCACCCATGAGAAAATTTCAATTAGAAAGAAGGAAGAGAGGAAGGGGAGGAGATTGGCAATATTTAGATCCTAAAGAGGATATCCCTAAGAAATAAGACAGGAGGATTAAAATTTTAGTTGTTCTAAGTTATTACAGTCCTTGTCTTCTGAGAAACAGATGCCAAGATGGGATTATAAATAAAAGAGATTTATTGGAGCAAGGAAAATTGCAGGGGCAGGGTGAGCCAAGACAGTTGTCAGACCATGATCTGGATCCTGTGAAGGAGAAAAGGAGGGAAGGAAGAAGGGAAAACATAGACTGCAAAATCTAAGAAGATTTTGGATTTTGGTAAAGTTTACAGGGAGTCCTCAAGCCAAAGTCACCCATCAGATGAGCCCTGTGCCTCCCAGGTGGTTTTCTGACCTTAATATCTCAGCCATGCTCCTTACTAACTGAGAGCAGTCCTTAGAAAGTGTAGCCTCGCTCAAATACAGTGATGCATTTCTGAACATGGCAGGTAGAGTTGGGGATGAGATATATTCTCCAGAGTCAGAGATCTGAAAGGCACGCTTTCATGATCACCACAGAAACCCATATCAGATTAGGGTAAATCTTACAGCAGAGAGGACTTGTGCTTTGTTTCTCACCTAGGAGAGTTTAAGCCCAGGAGTCAAGCCTCAAGTCTAATACAACACATAGGTGGTCAAATGCCAATGACAGACAAAGGGTTCTTGACAGATTGGCTTAGTGTAATATGATACGACATCCAAAAAGCTGTCTGGGAATGAGTTAGGGAACTCACAGGATTCGGGTGTCAGTGTGAATATGACACTACCTGATGTTGTGACCTGAGATGAGGGAAGAGACCATGGCTACCAGTTACCAGTGATGCCAGACAGTACACAGTGTCTGAAAACCAGGTGGGACTAACCACATCTCAGCTATCAGAGCACATCAAACAATGTGCACACATGAAGAGGAACTACATCACAGCAAAGGCTAGTGTGGACAAAGGAAACCTCAGTACTTGCTGCAGTAGGCATTCAGTGGTGATAGAGCCCTCAGGAACTAAGGATAGGTACAGACACAAATGTCTGGACAAGGAGGGTAGGGAAGCTAAACCAATGCTCTTCTCATTTGGTGCAGAGCAGCATTTGTATTTTTGGTATCTCTAACCTTGGACCAAAATTAGTGTTACATGATTGCTGAATAAGAACTTGATTACTTAATTTTTGGGTCATTATGTAGTTAGTGCCACGTATATACTTAAGCCATTAGAATACTAAGATAAGCGAGGAATGAACTACAATATTTATTTGCTTTTTCACACTATGTATGTTTCTAATTAGTTTCAAACTAATATGTCTGAATTGTTTGTAAGTTGTTAATAGTAAACAGATTTGGTTTCAGGAAAAAAATGATTCCAATAAGAGCTGACTCGAGTGTTTGCAGAAGAAGCTAAGTATTAGCCCTATGGCAAAGTGCTAGATTTCATCAACTGGGGAAAGAGTCCGACATTTCAGGAACTACTATAACAGTGGAAATAAATGGGAAATGGGGAGACCAAGATTCCTCCTCTGGTAAGCAAAGTTGTGAACAAGTCAAGTCAGGATCAGCAACTGTAGCTTGCATTTCTGTGGGCTACACCATTCTGGGGTTAATGAACAGGAGCCGAAATATAACTTCTCTTCTGGCTCTACTGTATTCACAGTTCTGGGGCCTCCATGCCCCATTCAAAGCCCAATTCCTCTGTTTAGATTGTATCTTTCAAGGTAAGCACTGGCTCCTGAGCTATCATATGATATCTGGTAAGTGTCCTCCACCCTCCTCCTTGCATGCAGGTGCTTTGTTGCTTTTGATGCCTCTGAGAACAGAGGAATAGCCACCTCTGCTCCTGCCTCCCTGCATGAGTTCAGAGGAAAATGCTTCTGCTTGAGAGGTTAGGAAGCTACTGGTGCTGTTTCTCCTCTTCTTTTCAGCCATATTATAAAAAGTAATATTTGTGTTGATTCATGAAGAAAGTTTTCTCCCCGGCTTAATTGAGGTATAATTGACAAATAAAACTGCACGTATTTAAGGTGTACAATGTGATGCTTTGACATGTATACATTGTGAAATGTTTACCACAATCAAGTTAATTAACACCTCCATCATCTCACATAATTACCTTTTTAAAAAAAAATTGAGAACAATTAAGATCTACTCTCAGAAAATTTCAACTATAGCCATCATGCATATCTGAAACTCCAAAGGAAATGAAATCAGTATCTCAAGAGATATCTGCACCTCCCTGTTTGCTGCAGCATTTTTCACAATAACCAAGATATAGAAACAACCTGAGTGTCCATCACTGAAGGAAGGCATAAAGAATATGTGATATATACTGAATAATGTGAGGGCTAGGGATGCCTACCCCCAAGCAGTCAAAAATATGCATATAATTTTTGACTCCCCCAAAACTCAACTATACTAAGCCACTGTTGACAAGAAGCCTTATCAATAACATAAACACTCAATTAACACATATTTTGTATGTTATATGTATTATATACTGTGTACTTACAATAAAGTAATCCAGAGAAAAGAAAATGTTATTAAGAAAATCATAAGGAAGAGAAAATACATTTACAGTACTGTACAATATTTACTGAAAAGATCCGCATAAAAGTGGACCTACATAGTTCAAACCCATGTTGTTCAAAGGTCAAAGGTGTGTGTGTGTGTGTGTGTGTGTGTGTGTATAGTATTCCATTGTGTGTTTGTGTATATATACACACACAATGGAATATTATTCAGCCTTATAAAAAAGAAAAAAATCCTGTGATTTGCAACAACATGGATGGACCTTAAGGACATTATATTAGATGAAATAAGGCAGTCACAGAAAGATAAATACTGCATGATCTCACTTATATGTTACATCTGAAAAAGTCAAACTCTTAGAAGCAGAGAGTAGAATGGTGGTTACTGGGGCTAGGGATGAGGGAAATAGGAAGGTATTGGTCAAAGAAAGGAGCTTTAGCAAACAATCTGTCTCTGCTTAAACTGCCATTGCCCATCCTTGAGAGGCTGGCTCCATCTGAGCGCAAGTCTTGAGCAGGTCCCATTGTAATGATGCACCAATCTGTGCCTCAGAGAACCTGTGCATTTTATCATCATGTGATACTAGAACATAAGCCCCAGAATGTGGCTGCACTATGTTATCTGTTCTTATAGGGATTTTCAGGAAATAGTTCTTTTCATTTTCATTCTGAGTCCTTTCTAGGATTCAAGACAGCCCCAGCGACAGACACTGTGTTGTGCTCAGTCATTCCTAACCTCAAACCTGTGGCATACTCCTCACATCAAAGTGGGTCCCTATCCTCCTTTCCCTTGGGGTAAATGCCCTGCAGATAAGAGCTCTACTCTCAGGACTCCTGCGTGGAACCCTCAACCATATCATGTGTGCCTGAGACTAAGGGTAAACATGGGCTCTGTCTGGGACCCCTGCTCCAGTTCCTTTGTCCTTTCAATCAAAATCACTTAGAGTGCTTCTTTTCCAATAGATACTAAACAGTGTATAACATAAGAACAAAAGAGTGAAAGACCTTGCCCTCAAGAAATCAAGAAGTCATATTACAGAATAGCCCTGAATGTAAATGACTTCTCTGACAATGTGCAATGGAAGGTTAGAGAAAGCAAAAATAAATTTCTGTTAGAGGCATCTGAGGAGGTTTGTGGAAAACTTAACACAGGCTGGGCTGTGAAGTGTGGTGGAGGTTGGACAAATATCGCTGCTAATGTCATAAATTTTCTCATAAGGATCTGTCTATATATAACATGCAGAGAAAAATCATGGGGGGCACATTAATGTTCTTTAAATATTTGAAAAGCTGTCAACATTGTAGAAGGAGTAGATTTATTCTTTGTAGCTCCAAAGAATAGAAGAACATTAATGGGTGGGAATTACAGAAGACAGATTTTTTTTAAGTCTTTAATTTTATCTACTTTTTAAAAAACGCTGCCTTGTGAAAGACTGTCAGGCAAATACTACCTATAAGGGATATCATAGAATAGTGGTTCTCAAACTAGCTATCTGGGAACCTCTGAAGGTCTCTGAGACCCTTTCAAAGGTGTACAATGTGGCTTCGGGGGATGACTTCAATGACTTCAGGGGATCCAGGAAGTCAAAATGAATTTAATAATAATACTGTGGTAGGCAAAATAATGCTCTCCCAATGATGTTCTAATTTCAGAAATTTGTAAATATATTAACATTATATGGCAAAGGCAATTAAGATTATAATAGATTAAAGTTGTTAATCACCTGACCTTAAAATAGACTATCCTGGATTATCTGGGTGAGCCCCATGTAATCATAAGGGTCTTTCAAAGTGGAAGAGGGAATCTAAAGAGGGAACCAGAGAGAAGGCAGTGTGAGAGGACTGGGCCTAACAATTGCTGTCTTTGAAGATGGAAGAAGGGGCCACAGGCCTAGTCATGTTGGTGACCTCTTAAAGCTTGAAGGAAAAGACAAAAAACTTATTCTCCCTCACACCCTCCAGAAGGAACACAACCCTGCCAACACCTTCATTTTGGCTCAGTGAGACCCTTTCTGGACTTCTGACCTGCACACCTATAAGACAATAAATTAGTGTTGTTTTAAGCCACTATGTTTGTAGTGGTTTGTTACAGCAGCAGGAGAAAACTTATACAGATACTAAAATATTATTTGGCTTTTCCATTCTCATTCTCTCATGAGTGTATGATGGAATTATACAGAAACTATCTGAATGCAATAATACAACAGATTAAATACAGAGCAGATATGAGAATCCAGCTGTCTTCTATTAAGCTAACATAAAAAGGTTTTGTAAATATGTAAAACAGCACCACTCTTACAAATTTCTGGAAAATACAGTTATTTCTCATAAAAAATATTATTTATCTTAACATGCAATAGGTATAGGTTCAAATTTCTGATATGGTATATCTTGATAACTATAACCCATATAAGCAAAAGCTTTGGGGTTCTCAATAATTTTTAAGAGTATAAAAGGGATACTGAAACCAAAAACAAAACAAAACAAAACTCAGAACCACTATCGTAATAGGAGCTCCTAATTCTAGTAGAAAGTCATGTCCCTAAATCTCCAAGATTATATAAATATATAAAAGGGACAGAGCATAAATAAATTTTGATATGAGAAATGAGCAGGAAAAGTTGTGAATTCATGAATAAGAGAGTCATGTTGGGAAGAGCAGGCCAGATAGGATAATTCTGGAAGGACATGGGTCTCAAAAGATGCTGGGGTTTTGTGGGAGTCTAAAAGGCCCTAATAGGAATGGGGGAAACAGAGAATACACTTGCATGCATGTGTATATATATATATATGTATATATATATATATGTATATGTATATATGTATACATATACATATATATATATAATGTTTATATATATTATATATATTATGTTTATATATATATTATATATATATTATGTTGTAATTGTATAATTACAATTATATATGTTATATATATATATTTGGTATCTTGTACTGTCTTCTCTGCTAGAAAATGAAAAAGAAACTCTAAATAAAATAACATATGTGTGTATATATATATATATATATATATATATATATATATACACATACATACATAAAATCCATTTGAAGTGTATAATATCTGTCTGCATTTACCCATGTTGTTTGAAATAAACAGGTTAGAGGTGGGTGGAACCCAGCCAAAATAAAGGTCACTAGTCTCACTACAAAATATAATTGATACCTTGATGAAATGTCCTGTTACAAGACATGGGAGAGTCTGAAACTTTTATTTAAGACAACTTGCTCTTGAGAGCTACATCATCTCTCTTTAATACCACTTTACTCAGATTGGAAAAATAGGTGATTTCCCAATGGGGAAGATTTCAAGGTTTCTAAACCAAAACGAAACTTCTTGCACTTGAATCAGAAAACCTCCCAGTGGATCACCAAAGCTATAGACCATATGTTACTGAGACCATTCACAGACAGCTATACTTGGCTGAGTACCAGAAAAAAGGCAAAAGAAATTTTTGAGCAGCCCAGTAGAGGTCAAGGATTCCCAGTGTTAAAGCTGATGCAATTTGCCGTTAAGACAGCCTCCCAACTGCTGTTAACTCTATCATTGTCTAACACACTTGCTGGTATGAAGCCTGGGCCACAGGGTCCCCAAAAGAAGCAGAAAAGTTAGAATTAGAAGGTCAAGAAAAGGAAGCACCTAGGGTAAGTACCTTAATAGAAAGTGGCACTTATTTTTTGCATTCCACTGCCTTTGAATATATCTTCCCTAATCCTAATAATTCTGAAAGGTAAATGCTATTGTTTCCATTTTATATGTGAAAGACACTGGGGCTTAGAGAGTTTGAGTTCTGTAGCTCGCATCACACAGCAGGCCTAGACCTGGGCAGAAATCCACACTGAGTACAAATCACATAAGTCAGTAGATCTATACATGGCAGCATTTTCTTCCTCCCAAATGGGCTCTCATCGAAAATTATTTAGAAACAAAATATAGAGATGTATTGCCTCATATAAGACATACACAACAGAGTTTTTGGATAAAAGTATCTTGAAGATTGCATTCAGTACTTAAATGTTGTGACTCCATAAAGTCCAGTTGCCAAAATAAAAGATATTCATTAAAATGTACTCATGGGGCACCTGGGTGGCTCAGTTGGTTAAGCATCTGCTTTCAGCTCAGGTCATGATCCCAGGGTCCTGGGATGGAGCCCACATCTGGCTCCCTGATCGGCAGAGAGTCTGCTTCTCCCTCTCCCTCTCCCTCTGCTGCTCCTCCTGCTGTTCTCTCTCTGTCAAATAAATAAAATCTTTAAAAAAAATAAATAAATAAAATACATAAAATAAAATAAAATGTACTCATGCTCTCTCCCTGATCCTTTTTCATTGCATGGTCCTTCATAGAAGGAATTCAGAGAAAAGCTATTTAAATAAAGAAACAGATGATTTTAAAGAAGCCATGTTTTTAAAAGGCTGGTTTTATTTTATCTAATTAAATCTATTTCAGAATTAGGTCAGAAATACTTTTCTGTCCAAAGACTTACAAAGCCAGAATGTCTAGAGTTCATTAATAAGAAGGGTAAAAGTATCCTGTAAGATGCTTTGGAGAAAAAACAGTCAAGTGGCCCAAGGGTACCTAAGCTCCCCTGGAAATGCCTCAGATAAGAGTAGGGCTGGAGTGGGGCACCAGGGAACGAAGGGATGACTGTGCAATATTTCTTTTTTAAGGAAAAAAAAATTCTTCTAGTGGCCATTTTCCTTCCATGTGTCTCAGAAAACCACCAGTCCTTTCTGAATCCTCTTTTTCACAAACTCTTTCCTTTCTCCTCCCCTCGCATCCCCTCCCTCCATTCTCTTTTCTCTTCTCTGCTTTCTCTTTTAACTGGTCCTTTCCTTTCCTTTCATCCATTCTTTTATGCTTTGTATGTTTTTCTCTTTATTTCTATTTTTTCTTTCCTTTTATTTCACTGTTTTCTTGACATCTTTATTATTTAAGGAAATACTTCAAAGAACTATGCTTTCCCAAGAAATACCACATCTTTTTGTAATTTGGTCAGACCTGGGGGAAGGGGCCCCTGAGCTGCCTTCTGCTCTCTTAAAAGGTATAAATATTCCATCATGGAACTACAGCTATAACACTCTAGCATAAAATTCATCTTTATCTTTTATGGCTACAGATTGTACATTTCAACTATAATCACCTCCTTTAAAAATGCAGCAAATTCAACTTCTTATTTTTCCAAAGAATCTCAAGAACATAAATAACTAATGTATCCAGCTAAACTTAAAAAGACATTAAGTTCAATGAGGTCAGGGACCATGCTTCTCCTTTTATGTATTTATTTTTCTGACCCCCGTATACCGAGTCTGCACCATGCAAAGCACATAGAAGACAATCCATATTTGCGGATGAAAGAATGAATGGGTGAAAAATTCTGTAATTTGGCCATCTACAAATTTTCATTCAGACCAAAGTATTAAAGAAATTTTAAACCAAAAGGCTTTAAGTTGCATAATAGTTCTGAATAGAAATTGACTAAATCTTTTATTTATTATTTCTTTGCTCTTTGTTTTAATGGGAAGAGTCTAAATGGTAAAAATTGTGTGTAGTAAAACTTTACTTAACCAGAAAACCAGAATATATAATTAATGAGACTTTTTAATTATACTTTCACTGGGGGGAAGGCATATAAAGGACAAAAAGCTAAACAAGAATATTGAAAAAGTGTATCTGAATTCTGAAGATGTTTTCATGTCAATATGCATAATGCAAACTAATCTCTTATTCTAATTTACATTTACCAGAGATCACTAGCCAACGTACTGGGAGGTAAAGGTCTCTACAGCTAAGTTGCCTGCCCTGAAGAATCTCTTTTCTGTTGTGTGCACATATGCACATGCACAGATTTATTGATTGACTACACGAATATGTATGAGCCTCTTTTCAAAAGAATATTAAAATCTTCACCTTACATGATCTCTCTCTGTTGAAAAGGGGTTTTACCCAAACTCTACTTCTCTGAATTCACCCAAAAAGTATGTAAATCTAGAAAAAAGAGGTGCTTGCTGGCTGTGAAATCTCCAAGTCAAGGAGAATAATGATCAATATATCTTTTCTTGTTTTCAGGGATGAATGGAAAACCAGCAAAATAACATAGTACGTGCTTGATAGTTTTTATAAACATCAAATCATTGAGGGGAAAAGACATGAATTTATCTGGCAATGAACTCACAAAATAGCTACAGAAAAAGTCACCAAATGTACCAACATGAAGAGGATAATTTGGCTAGGGGAGGAATGGTTTTAAAGGCAAACTATCAGGACCTCTTGAATTCACAAATATATAAAAATATGTTATTTCTTCTTTTTAAATCATTAAAGCAAAGGCATAATGGAATAGAGAACAAAATTCCACTAAAAGTTGCTCTGAATAATGCTACAATGAACATTGAAGGGCAGATATGTCTTTGAGATAGTGATATTTCCTTCAGATATATACCCAGAAGTAGAATTGTTGGATCACATAATATTTTTATTTTTAACTTTTTGAGGGACCTCTATTCTGTTTGCCATAGTGGCTGCACCAGTTTACATTCTCACCAACAGCGCACAAGGATTCCCATTTCTTTACATCATCACCAGCTTTTGTTATTTCTTGTCTATCTGTCTTCCTTCCTTCCTTTTTTGACATACTAGATACACAGAATGAAATCTCTTGTCTTTTTGATAATAGGCATTCTAACAGGTGTGAGGTGTTATCTTAATATGGGTTTGATTTACATTTCCTGATGACTAGTGATGTTGAGCATCTTTTCATGTACCTGGTGTCCGTTTTTGTATGTTTTTTGGAAAAATTTCTATTCAGGTCTTCACATTTTTAATTAGATTGGTTTTTTGCTATTGAGTTGTATGAGTTCCTTGTATATTTTGGATATTGACCCCTTGTCAGTTCCATAGTTTGCAATATATGTGTATATCAAATCATCACACTTGCACACCTTAAACTTACAGAATGTTATGTCCCATCTCAATAAAGCTATAAAAATTTAAGTTAAAAAGATGCTTAAAGTTGCTTTGACTGGAACTTTGAATGAATTCATATTTTTATGAAATATTTAAGAATTTCTGCTTCAATATCTTTCTGTATAAATACAGATCATCATGCTACTGATAGACCTGGTTAGTCCAGGTAAGATCAGGTGACCTGAGGCCTATGATAAGGAGTCCACTGCAAAGAATCCAAGGCCTTTGAGGCCAGAGAGCTTTTTTCTATCCTTGCACCTGATACTAAGTTCAGTATCTTTTTGAAAACCTAGTGATTCTCCTTCACTAACTTGCAAGGGAAAGGGCCAAATGAGGATGAGCACTTAGCTTTTAAAAGAGCCACTGCAGTCATCTTTATTAAAATTTAAACTGTAACCACCTTTATTAAAATTCAATTCCATTAGTCATTTATTGAGATTATGTCTTTTCTCTGAGTAACTCAGGAACAATGAAAATAAGCTCCAGAAATGAAAGTCAAATTTAGTTCAAAATACAGCAAAGGACTAGATGAGTGAAAATCAAAGAGGAAGAGGAGAGTCAACAGTAGTATTGCTGCCTGTTGTCCAAAAGACATTATACATCCAGGCTTAAAGGACTTTTGTATCTCTGGCAAGTTCCTTCTCTGATATAAGACTCTGGATCCCAGGATAGAGTCTTCAAGGAACTTCGTCCTTAGGATTTTAGGATTTGAGATCCACGGTATGCAGTAAACAGGTTTTCTTCCTTAGAAAATTATAGTAGCTCTATACCAATACCTATACCAAGAGCTACCAATAAAAAACTACTCTAGGGGCGCCTGGGTGGCTCAGTTGGTTAAGCAACTGCCTTCGGCTCAGGTCATGATCCTGGAGTCCCAGGATCGAGTCCCGCATCGGGCTCCCTGCTCAGCAGGGAGTCTGCTTCTCCCTCTCCCACTGCCCCCTCTTGTGCTCTGTCTCTAAAATAAATAAATAAAATATTTAAAAAATAAATAAATAAATAAATAAAAATAAAAAACTACTCTAAAGAGTAAAAAGGCACTACACATTGGAGCTTGCAGTGGAGATTGCCGGTGGTCCCCGGGCCCAGTCTCTCTTTCCTCTGGAGCATTTTATTCCCAATTTTTAGCCAGACAAATGGTTACAGTGCATAATGACTCTAGTTTTCAGCTTCTTTTCCACCTAGGAGTGGAAATACAGTGAAATAATTTGATAAAATTTAACAATGTGTGAAAAAAACTCTTAGTAAATTAGAAATAAAAGGGAACTTCCCTAATATGATAAATGGTATCTGAAAAAAAAATCCTACAATAAACATTATCCTTGATGGTAAAATTTTTGAATATGAGAAAAGAATGCATGATATCACCACTTCTATTCAGCATTGCACGGGAAGGTCTACTGAGCACTAAAAGGCAAAGTAATAAAAAATTTAAGAACACTTACAGATTAGAAAGGAAAAAACAAAACTGCCATTATTCACAGATGATATGACGATGTGTATAGAAAATCCAAAAGAATTTTCAGGTAAACTATTAAGTTAATAATAGAGTTGAGAAAAGTCCCAGAATATTAAAAAAATCTATATAAAAAACATATTTTAATATAACAATCAAACAGAAAATGAACACTCTAAAAGATAATTTGTAAGTATATATAAGCAAATAGAAAGTGCTTAGAATAAGTCTAGCAAAAGATATGCAAGACTTCTACAGGAAAATTCTAAAACCTTATTTAAAATATGGAAGTGGAATTAAACAAACAGAAAAATATACATTGTTCATAGATAGGAAGACTCAATATTACAAAGGTATAATTTCTCACAAATTGATCTATAAATTCAATGCAATCTCAATCTAAGTCCCAAATGCATGCGTGTGTGTATGTGTGTGGGTATGTGTGTATGATTTCAAAAGTTGTTGCCAAAAAATATAAGAATATTCAAAAGGTCCAAACTAACCAAAACACTTCTCAAAATAAAGACAGACTTGGGAGAATTTGCGCCACCAAACAGGAAGATATATTATAAAGCTCTGATAATCAAGACAATGTTTACTGACAAAATATAGACAAAAGGATTAATAGAACAGAATAGATGCCCAGAAATAGTCCCATGCATATACCATTTATAATAGATATAGTACTTTAGACCACTGAGAGAAAGATAAACTTTAAAAAATAATAATAAACTTTTTAAAGCAGTTTTAGGTTTATAGAAAATCTGGGCAGAGAGAGTATAGAACAGAGAGTTCTTAAATACCCCTCACTCCATCCCCAATTTCCTCTATTATTTATGTTTTGTAACTGTAACATTTGTTGCAATTGATGAACCAATGTTTATATACTATTATTAATTAAATTCATAGCTTATATTAGGGTTCAGTCTTTGTGTTGCACATTTTATGGGCTTTGACAAATGTATAATGACATGTGTCCATCATTGCTATATCATATGGAATAGTTGCACTGCCCTAAAAGTCCCTTGTGCTCTGCCTATACCTTCCCTTTCTCCTACCTTCAAACCCTGGCAACAACTTCTCTTTTTAATGAAAAACATACCTTTAAATGGTCTCAGGATAATTAACTATCGTGGATTAAAAAAAAATTAATTCATGCCTCACACCAAATACAAAAACAATCACAGGTAGATTAAAGGTCTAAATGTAAAAGCCAAAACCATAAAGTTTTCAAGAATATAAGAGTTTATCTTTATGACCTTGTGGTATAGACAGACTTCATAAACAAGATACAAAAGCACTGAGCACCTGGCTGGCTCAGTCGGTTAAGCATCTGCCTTAGGCTCAGGTCATGATCCCAGGGTCCTGGGATGGGCTTTCTGCTCAGCAGGGAGTCTGCTTCTCCTGCTGCCCCTCCCCCCAACTTATGCTTGTGCTGTCTGTTTCTCTCTTTCTGAAATAAATAAATAAAATGTTTTTTAAAAAGATACAAAAGCACTAACCATAAACAAAAATATGATAAATTTGATTACATTAAAATTAAGACATCAGTTCACCAAATGGCATTATAAAAAGAATGAAAAGATAAGTCATCAAGTAGGGGAAGAAAGATGTCTTCAGTTGTATAACCAACAAAGAACTACTAATATATAAAGAAGATATGGAGAATTATAGATCTATCCCTAAAAGACAGCAAAATCAGCCTTCTTAAATGAGCAGAAGATTAGAACATATACTTTATGAAGGAGGATATGCAAATGACCAACAAATATTCTATTTATTTTATTTTATTTTCCAATTAATATTTAAAGTTGTCAAACATCATTAATAACTAATAATTACTATCATACTATATTATAATAATTACCAACATGTATAATTTAATAAAAATTAAAACCACACTGAGATGATGCTATGTATACTAGAGTTGCTAAAGTTAAAAGTTAGACAAGATCAAGTGTTGACAACTATGTAAAGGATCAGAAACTCTCATACACTGCTGGTGGGTCTGTAAACATTGTGGGTATTACATAGTAAGTGAAAGATACCTTTACCTTATTACACAAGCACTCCCATCCTTCATATATAGCCATAGCAATAAGTGGGCATGTGAACCAGGAAGAACACACAAAAATGTTCATAGTAACTTTTTTCATAATTGCAAAAAACCAAAGACAATTGATATACTCATCAACAGTAGAATAAATAAATTGTACTATAGCATACAATGGAATACTATGCAACACTAAAAGTGAATGAGCTTCAGAAATCTACAGAAATACGGACATCTCAAAATATGTTAAAGAAGGAAAAGCATGTTATAGATAAAGCATATAACATGATTCTGTTCATATAAAATCCAGAAACTGGCAAAAGTGAACTCTAATGTTTAGAGATACTTAAAGAAAAGGAGGGAAATATTTATTATAAAAGTCATGGTAGCAGTTATCTCTAAGGGGGAAATAAATTGTCACTGGGAAAAGATACACTAAGGGTTTATAGAAAGCCATTAATGTTCTTTTTTTGAATCATGTGTTCACTTCAGAAGCATTTGTAAGGTAGTACATATATGTTTTATATACCCATCTATATCATGTTTAGTTAAAAATGTTAATTTTTAAAATGTGAGTTTAAAATAAGAGACATCTAATTCCCATCCTTTTCTCTTCTTTAATACATAAATAAATGGGTAATGGGCTAAAATAAAATACAATAAAATTCCAATTAATAAAGGCAGAGGTGAGAGAGTGCTATCAACAAGATGGTGGAATAAGAGTTTTTTATCATCATCCCCCACAGAACATCGATTTTGACAACCACTCACAGGTGACTATAACTTTGTGGGAGACTGGGAGTCCAGTAGAGAAGTTCTAACACACTGTCAGAGAAAAAAAAACTAAGAATAGATGCATCAAAGAAGGTAAGAACAATTTCACTTCATCCATGTCAACTCCTCCTCCAAGGCAACACAGCTCAGTGCCAAATTCTCCCAGAGGGAAAATGAGAGCATAGAGGGTGAATGTGTAGCTTCCCCAGCACTGTGAGACACTGCCCAAGAAGCCCACTTCTTTCTCATCCAACCCAGAATACTCAAGTAATTGGCATGACTGAAGGATTGGGAAAGGCTGGGAGCACATCAAGCACCATTTGGAACTCATCCAAAGGCTGTAGTTCTTATTAACCACATTGCAAACTCCAATAGGAAGCCTATCCATGAGCCACTTGGCATGCTTTGCCTGCAGATCCCCTAAGTGGTCAATCTCCAATGCTCTACCACCTCAACCACCCACGTATGGCCAGCTCCCTGCATATTCCTATTTTAACTGTGAGTGCAAGCCTTTGCAGATAGCTTACAAGCATGCACAGAATGCCAAGCCAACTCAGCAGGATTGGGAGAAGGCACACAAACATGAGCACTTCAGGACACTGCCCTGGGAAAACAAGCGACAAGCTCTTAGAATTCTACCTGGCTTTGCAGGATCAAGAAAAGGCATAAAATCTTAAGAATAATTCCCCAAGAAAGAACAAGAGTTGTGTAGTGGCCACATCTATAGAAAAGATCTGAGAGAGTCTCAGAATTCCTAATTGGGCTGACTTGTGAAAGCATTTCTTTCCTGAAGCCAGTCAGTAAAGACTGGAGAAGGTGATGCCTTCTTCAAATTCAAAGACAACAATACAAAACTTCAAGGAGCACAGGGCGCCTGGGTGGCTCAGTTGGTTAAGCGACTGCCTTCGGCTCAGGTCATGATCCTGGAGTCCCGGGATCGAGTACCGCATTGGGCTCCCTGCTCAGCAGGGAGTCTGCTTCTCCCTCTGACTCTCCCCCCTCTCATGCTCTCTCTCTATCTCATTCTCTCTCTCAAATAAATAAATAATATCTTTAAAAAAAAAAAGACTTCAAGGAGCACAAAAAAACAAGCAAAAATGGTACCATCAAAAGAACAATAATTTTCCAATAATTGTCCACAAATAAATGGAGATCTGTGAATTTCCTGATGAAAAATTCAAAATAATTATTTTAAGGAAGCTCAGTGAGCTATAAGAAAAAGTAAACGACTCAATGAAATCAGAAAAAGAATACATGAATAAAAGAAGAAGCTAACAAAAGAGATAGAAATCATAAAAAAGAAAAAAGAAGAACCAAACAGAAATTCTGGAGCTGAAGAATACAATGAATGACATGAAAAAGGCAATCATGAGTGTCAACACCAGACTTGACCAAGCAGAAGAAAAAATTGTGGACTTAAGGACAAGTTATTTGAAATAATCCAGTCAGAGGAGAAAAAAAATGTAAATGAATGAAAAAATACTATGAGATCTATGTGATACCATCAAGAGACCTAATATATGAATTATGGGTTTTCCAGAAGGAAAAGAGAGAGAGAGTAAGGGGTAGAAAGTTTATTTAAAGAAATAATGGCTGAGAACTTCCCAAATGGGGGGAAAGATTTGGGTATGCAGATATATGACACTCAAAAGTCCCCAAAGAGTTTCAACCTAAAGAGGTCTATACTGACATACATTATTATTAAATTGTCAAAAATCAAAGAAAATGTGAGAAATTTGAAAGCAATAAGAGAGGAGACTATCACATACAAGAGAATCCCCTAGAACCATCAGCAGATTTCTCAGAAGGCCAGGAGAGAGTGGGATAATATTCAAAGTGCTAAAATAAAACTGCCAACCACATATATTTTACCTGACAAAGTTCTCCTTCTTCTGAAGACTTTCTCAACAAATAAAGGTTGAGGGAGTTCACATTAGACCAGCCTTACAAGAATTGCTAAAAGGAGTTCTTCAAGCTGGAATGAAAGGATGGTAACTAGTAACATGAAAACATAAAAGTACAAAACTCACTAGTAAAGGTAAGTATACAGTCAAATTCAGAATACTCTATTACTATAAGGGTGGTATATAAATCACTTTTAACTCTGACATAAACGTTAAAAGAAAGAAGTATTAAAAATAACTATAGCCACATTAATTTGTTGGATACACAATATAAATGGATATACAATATAAAAAGATGTAAACTGTGACATGAAAAAATAAAATATGGAGGTAGGAGTAAAAAAGAATTTTTATACACATTTGAAGTTAATTTGTCATTAGCTTAAAAAAGACTATTGTAACTATAAAATGTTTTATGTAAGCCTCATTATAACCACTAAGCAAACACCTTTATAGATACACAAATATAGAAAAGAATCAAATCATGCTACTGTAGAAAATCATCACATCACAAAGGAAGACAGCAAGAGAGAAACAAAAGAACTACAAAACAGCCAGAAAACAAGAAGATGGTTTAGTAAATCCTTACATATAAATAATTACTTTAAATGTAAGTGCATTTAATTTTCCAATCAAAAGACAAAGAGTGGCTGAATAGATAAAAAATAAAAACAACACACACCTTTATGTGCACTGTAAGAAACTCACTTCAATTGTAAGGATACACACAGGCTGAGAATGAAGGAATGGGAAAAGATATTCCATGCAAATGGAAATCAAAAGAGAGTAGGACTCGCTATATTTATATCAAACAAAATAGACTTTAAGTCTAATGTAGCAAGAGACAAAAGTCATTATATAATTATAAAATGGTTAATTCACTAAGAAGAATTAAAAATAGTAAGTGTATATACACCTAAATATTATAAAACAAATATTAACAAATCTGAAGGGAAAAATAACAAAACAATAAAATAGTACAAGACTTCAGTACCTTACTTTCAACAATGGGTAGATCATACAGATAAAAAAATCAACAAGGAAAGATTAGACTTGAAATACATTTTGCACCAATGGATCTAACAAACATATACAAAGCATTTTATCAAACAGCTGCAGAATATACATTCTTCTCAATCACACATGGAACATCCTCTAGGATAGATCATATGTTAGCTCACAGAACAAAGTTTAACAAATTAAGAAGATTGAACTTATTTCAAGTATCTTTTTTTACCACAAAAGTATGAAACTAGAAATCAATAACAGAAGGAACACTGTAAAACCTTCAAATATGTGACGATTAAACAACATACTCCTGATCAAGTAATGGGTCGAAGAAGAAATCAGAAGAGAAACAAAAAATATCTTGTGACAAATGAAAATGAAAACAGAACATAATAAAATTTATGGGATGTAGCAAAAATAGTCCTAGAAGGGAAGTTTATAGTGATAAATGTGTATATTAATAAAAAAGATCTGAAATAAACAACCTAACTTTACACTTCAAGGAACTAAATAAAGAAGAACAAACTAAGCTCCAAGTTAGAAGGAAGGAAATAACAAAGATTGGAGTAGAAATAAATGAAATAGGGCTAGAAAAACAGAAAAGATACATGAAACCAAGGTTGTTTTGAAAAAGATAAACAAAATAGACAAAACTTTAGCTGGACTAAGAGAAAAGAGAAAAGACAAAATCAGAAATGAAATAGCAGATATTACAATGATACCACAGAAATATAAAAGTTCATAAGAGATTTCTATGAATAATTATAGACCAACAAATTGGATAATCCAGAAGAAATCTATGAATTCCCAGACACTCAACCTAATAAGACTGAATCATAAATTGATAACATCAACAGACCAATAACAAGTAAGGATACTGAATAAGTAATTAAAAATCTCTCAACAAAGAAAAGTCCAGAACTAGATGACTCACAGATAAATTCTACCAAACATTTAAGAACTTATACCAATCCCTTTCATATTTTTCCAAAAAATTAAAGATGAAGGAATACTCCCAAACTCATTTTATGAGGCCAATATTGCTCTGATACCAAAGCCAGACAAGCTAGTACAAGAAAAGAAAACTACAAGCTAATATCCCTGATGAACATAGATGCAAAAATCCTCAACAAAATACTAGAAAATTGAATTCAACAGCACATTAAAAGGATAGTACATCATGACCAAGTGGTATTATCCATGGAATGCAAGGAATGGCTCAACATACACAAATCAGTCAATGTGATAAACCACATTAATAGAATGAAGATACAAATTATATAGTCATCTCCATACATGAAGAAAAAGCATTTGACAAAATTCAACATCCTTTCATAATAAAAATTCAACAAATTAGATATAGAAGGAATATATTTCAACATAAAGGCCTTATATGACAAGCCCAGACTAATATCATACTCAACAGTGAAAAGCTGAAAGATTTTGCTCTTAAATCAAGGACAAGACAGGGATGACCATACTTACCAGTCCTACTGAACATAGTACTGGAAGTCCTAGCCAGAGCAATTAGGCAAGAAAAAGAAATAAAAGGCATCCAAATCAGAAAGGAAGAAATGAAATTGTCTCTACAGATGACATGATCTTATATATAGAAAATCCTAAAGGCTGCACCAAAAAGACTCTTAGAACTAATGAATAAATTCAGTCAAGTTGCAGAATAAAAAAATCAACATACAAAAATCAGATGCATTTCTATACACTAAAAATGAACAATCCAAAAGAGAAGTTAAGAAAACAATCACATGTACAATAGCATCAATAAAAATAAAATATCTAGGAATAAATTAAACCAAGCAATTTGAAGACCTATACACTGAAAACTACAAAACACTGATGAAAGAAATTAGAGAAGATACAAATAAATGGAAAGATATCCCATGTTCACGGATTAGAAGAATTAATATTGTCAAAATATCCATGCTACCCAAAATGTTCTACAGATTCAATGCTATTCCCATCAATATTCCAGTGGCATTTTCCACAGATATAGAAAAAATCTTAAAATCCATATATAACCATAAAACCATACTGTAAAAAGTAATTTTGAGCAAGAAGAACAATGCTGGAGGCATCCTACTTTCTGATTTCAAATTATGTTAAAGCTCTAGTATAATCAAATAGTATGGTAGTGACATAAAAACAGATGCATAGATGGGGCACCTGGGTGGCTCAGGTGGTTAAGCTTCCAACTCTTGGTTTGGGCTCAGGTCATGATCTCATGGGTTGTGAAATTGAGCCCCATGTAGGGCTCCTCACTCAGCAGGGAGTCTGCTTGAAGATTCTCTCCCTCTGCCCCTCCTCCCACTCATTCTCTCTCTCTCTCAAATAAATAAATAAATTCTTAAAAAAACAGATACATAGAAAAATAAAACAAAATAACACCCAAATAAACCCACACAGACAGTCAAATAATTTTCTACAAAGACACCAAGAATACACAATAGGGAAAGGATAGTCATTTTCATAAATGGTGTTGAAAATTGGTTATCCACATTCAAAAGAATGAAATTGAACTGTTATCTTATACCATACACAAAAATCAACTCAAAATGGACTTAAGTGTTAAACATAAGACCTGAAACTGTAAAACCCTAGAAAAAGACAGAGAAAAACTCCTTGACACTGGTCTTGGTGATGATTTTCTAGATTTGATACCAAAAAGCACAGGCAACAAAGCAAAAATAAACAAGTGGGTATACATCAAACTAAAAAGCTTTTGCACAGAAAGGAATCAACAAACTGAAAAGGCAATTTATGGAATGAGAGAAAGTATTTCTCTCATATATCTAATATGGGATTAATATAAAAAATATATGTGGAACTCATACAACAAACAAAAAACCCCCAAATAATCTGATTAAAATGGGCAGAGGTTCTGAACAGACATTTTTCTGAAGAAGACATACAAATGGCCAATAGGTATACCAAAAAAAGTTCAACATCACTCATATCTGGGAAATGCAAATCAAAATCACAAGACATTATATCACACCTGTTAGGATGGCTATTATTGAAAAGTCAAAAGCTAAGTTTTGGTGAGGATGTGAAGAAAAGGGAATCCTCATATACTACCAATGGGAATATAATTTGGTACAGCCATTATGGAAGAAGTATGGAGGTTCCTCAAAAAATCACAATACAACTACCATAAGGTTCAGATATCTCACTTTTGGGTATAATAAACAAAGTATATATATAAAATTATATAGAAACAGAATCCTCATAGACACAGAGAACAGACACTTGCCAAGGATTGGGAGGTGGGAACATAAAAGCTAGGAATGATTGAGAACTAGGAACCACTAATCTACTGCTGCTGTCTCAGCTTAAGAAAAAGAGTAGGAGAGTGTTTCTTCTTTTCCATTCTCTGGAACAATTTTGTAAAAATGGAATATCTGTTCCTTGAATATTTGGTGTTGCCTATAAGATCATTTGGGATTCAAATCCCCATCTTTAAAAGTAATGCCACAGTGAACATCCTAATAGACCCGTGTGAGGTTTTCTTTGAGATATATGTGCAATAACATAATTGCTGGATCATGGGGTATTTGTACATTTAATATGACTATATTCTGTCTGTCTGCTCTCTGAAATGACCATTTCAGCCTACAAGCCAGCAACTATGCATGAAGGCTATGAGAGCCCCATGTCCCTGCTAATTCTTGACAGTAAATAACTTTCAATTTTTGCCACTTTAAAAAAGTAATATATCTATTGTATGGTCTTGTATTTCTTAGACCTACCAATAACATTGAGCCTCTCTTAAAATGCCTGTTAGTTTTGAGGAGTTCCTCTGCTGAAGATTGTTTTATCCATTTTTTTTTAAGGGGATGACTGTCCTTTTGTTGCTGTTGCTGATTTGAAGATTGTATATTGTATATTCTAGATATTAACCTCGTATCAGTTTTGATACTATAAATATATCTTGTCATTCTGAATCTGTCTATGCCTTTAACCATGTTCCATCATTTTTAAACGAAATAACTTAATTTTAATTTAATCAAAGTCATCAATCTTTTGATGGTTTGTGTTTTTGAAATATTGTTTAAGAAGTTCTTTTTGATTCAAGGTCATGAGGATATTCTCCTACACTCTATAAATATGCTACCTATTCCCCTTACCTTTATGCTGGATGATTTTGAAATAAATCTGAGACATACCATGAAATCCATAAATATTATTGTATATATATCTCAAAAAAAGTGAGTTCTCAAAAAACAATTCCACAATACCACTATCAAGCTTTTAAAAAAGTAAGAATAACTTATTAATACCATCAAATTAAAGCAGCCTATTTTTTAGTATGAATGATTGGGAAGTTTAGACATACAGAGAGGTTACAAGAGAGGACTTAATGTGGTAACAGTCCTAAGAAAAGTGCAAAGGAGCTTTGGGAGTTTGGGGAAAGGGGGATGATTTCCAGCATTGAAGAACATCTCACCCAAGGGAAAGGATCAATTTAGGACATTTTACAACTGTTTGCTTTTGGATTTTCTCAGAAAAGTGGCTCTGAAATAGTACATAGGAGGAAGCTCCTCTTCTACATGGAATACTTGTGGATTTGTGTTCTTTCCCTTTTCCCTAGTAAGTGGGAAACAACAGGGAGAGGAGTTCAGTTAGAGGCAAAGAAATTGTACATTTACAATTTAGACAATTCTGAGAATTCAAAGCCAAACTCTGAGGATTCCAATACGGAGTTCATCTTCCTAATTAAAGGTATTCTCTTTTTCCTGGTTTAAAATCTTATCTTTAGCCATTAAGAGTATCTTTAAATTGTTTGCTTGAGACAAGGCTCTCTGGAATTATGTATTGCCAAAATGTACCTAACATTTTCCCATGACTTTCAGTCTCTCTTTAGTATATTTCTGGAAGATTCATTCAGGTCGAGCACTAAAATTTAATATCTAAAGATAGATGAGAGGATCTTTTTCTCAATTTTCATCTTTTAGGAACTTCATGAGGTTAAAAAGCAAAACAAAAGCAAGTAACTATTCCAACAAATAATGATAATTTTGGATTATAACCTATAGATTAAAAAAAAAACTCCCTAATCCACACAGATATAAATAAATAATCAAATAAATAAATAAATGGGGCAGAAGGAATAGCTCCTCCTTGCAGTAGGATTCCAATGGATAAATGTAGAAGAAATGAAAGAAATAGAAAATCACCTTTAGGTGATTGTCATAGTAATAATTATTACAAAGGAAAACCATTGATGGATGTTAAAATTAGTAACATATAATGAAAAAAATATTAGAAGGGGCTCAAAGTATCTCACTATAGTATACTAAATAATTAAAAAGGGGAAAATAGTTACTTTACCGTGGGGAATCCTACAGACACCACTATAACCAAGGCTAACACCATTAATAATAAAACATACTAAGATCATAAACTCCCAACATGATGCTTCAAGAAAGGTACAACATCATTTCTGTGGTACTCCTGATCAAAATGCATAACTTCAGGACTGATCAGTACTCCTCAAAAGTGTTAAGGTCATGAAAAACAAAGAAAGACAGGAACTGTCACAGAGAAAGCAGACCAAGGAGACATGACAACTAAATGAGACACGGGATCCTAGATTGGATCCTGAAATAGGAAAAGGACATCAGTGGAGAAACTAAGGAAATCTGAGTAAAATCTGTAGATTATCTACAATATTGTGCCAATGTTAATTTTATTGTTTTGATCATTGTATCACAGTTATATAAGATGTTAACATTGGGAATAACTCAGTGAAGGGTACATGGGAAATTTCTGTGCTGTTTTTGCAACTTTAAGTTTAAAATTGTTTCAAAGAAACCCCCCTAAACATTAAGGAAAAACAAACCTCTTCCAACAATACATAAGTATATCCTGCTTTCAGTAAAGCCATTTCAAATAACTCCCCTTTGGATGGCTGGACTGGGCCATATTGGGACGAGGACATTTGCTCTGCAGAGGAAGGCATTTTCATGGAGACTCCAAAGTCTCACTAAATGCTTTGTAGCCCTCAGAACCAGCAATAGAACAGTAGTGGAGAAATGGTTTTTTTAATGCTCCGTGAATGGTTTAGAACACCTCTGGGAGTAATTTTTATTCGTTCTCAAATAGCTGGAGACATAAAGAACCATTCTTAGGCATAACTGTGTACCAAAGGAAGCCTTCCATGCTACATTCAGAGTTTTGTTTTGTTTCTTTTCTGTCCCTTACACTTAACCTTAAGAACTTGAACATCCCTTACTCTTCCCTCCATCATGCCCTTAACACCCTCCCTAGAAAGTAAAGTAAGCCTCGGTCAGAAAAAGTCCCATTAAATGTGCACGCATGTGTGTATGCAAGTGTACATGTGTGTCTGTAGTTTAAGGAGTTCTCATGACACCAGTCTCCAAACTTCTATTTGCCCATCCACAGGAGAACAGCAAAACTGCAGTCAGTAAGTTTGTATATGTTGCTGTAGTCTCTTTTTGTTCCCCTTTTCTCTTTAAATGGCATTCCCCCATCTGCCTTTCCATTTTACATGACTAGCTCTTTTCTGCTTTGTCTTTCCCATTCCCTCCTAAAGCAGAAAGAGATTCCATAGCACTAATTAAACTGACAGTGTATCTGTCAGGCTAATATAACAGTTCCTTTCCATTCGTGGATGGCATGAATTTTTTTTAGGGCTTGGGAAATTGCACATCATGACAAAATGATACTGTCTTAACCCCGGTGAGCAGGAAATCCTCCTGGCTCCACGAATGCCTTGGGGGCATGGCTGGGCTCTTAGGCCAACTGTTTTGGAACAAGACCTCTGACTTAGAAAGTTAACTGAAAAGTCTCCCAGCAAAGCTCTGTTCCACCCCAAAGCCTCCCAGCCACAGTAGAGTCTGGAAAACTTGATCTGTCTCTGTGGACTGTCCAGTTCAGATGTGTGAACGATCCAAAGAAAGCTCTTTTTACACTAAAGCCCCAACTAAAGTCTGACAATTTCCCGCCTTGCTTCACCATCCCTATATCTAGAGGTGACAAATGTGGAAACAATATCAGGATATCCCCGTATCTTTTTAATTAATAAAAGTATGTTTGAGGAGAAAGACTGAAATTGATATGAGCACTGTTTTTAGTAGTTTAATTTTTAGCATGGGCAACTGACCTCCCCACTCTTTTTCTGCATTCCACCATTGCTACAATACTATAACTAATCTCTGGTCCTTATTAGAATGTCACCAGTTTTTCCATTAATTCCCCTTTCCTATTCCACAATCCAGTCTAGGATCCACATTGCATGTGGTGATCATGTCTCCTTTGTCTGCTCCAGTCTCCAGACATCTTTGGGTACTTTCTTTCCTTTTACCCCAGCAAGATGGTAACTTACAATTTAGGGAAAGCTGAGTTTCATTAATTGTCTTAGCCAGGCTGTGGCCACTGGAGCCTCCTTCTAGAAGCTGCCATGCTGCAGATGAAGCTGGAGCTGGAATGCTGAACTGCTTTGCTTCTCATACATCTCCAGTTTGCATAATAGGGGAATCAGGGAAGTCTGGGGATTTAGACTAAAGCCTCAAGCTACAAGCACAAGATACTTTTGAAGTCCCATCCTTTATCTTTAAAATTTTCAGAGATTTTACATCTGATTGAATAAAGTATGCATTACCTACTTTTAATTCAGAAGGGATACTTCCCTAAATTTTATAGCAAAATGAACATACCAGAAAGATGCACCATGTTTATTCCATGGCTAGAAGTATTCATTGTCCCGACCCCACATCCTTTAGTCTGAGAACCTCAAACAATGTTATTTTACCATTTCAAATGTAAGACAGGGTATTACACAACTGTGGTACAAAATGCCAGTGTTTGGCCACCACCTACAATGCTTCCTATAAGCAAATGCCTTCTGAGTTACAAACAACTGACTTACAAACAGACTTTTGGCTCACAATCCACTCATAAGTTGGGAACTCTTTCTACTAATACAATGTCCTTGCCACAGGGTTTTCACAAGCCATTGCGACAAATGGTTCTTTTAATTTCTTTGAAAACCCACCTTTTCTTCAAGTTGTACATTGTTATTGTTGTTTTTTTCCTCTAGATATCAAATTGCCTTTAAGCAGAACTTCCTAGTACGAATATCTAGTTGGGAAAATAGTCTGACAACAACAAAAAGAAGATAAATGAAAAAGCAAGATTGAACAGAACTCATTTCTAAGCAAGGGCCTTTGATTCTGTACTATGTCCTTCGGCTTCAGAACTCAATTTTCCTACTCAATTTTCTGCTGTTCAAATGATGCAGTTGTTTTGTTGCTTGGATATAGATGGTAGACTGCAGCTCTGAAAGCAACAAAGTTGGTGAAAACCTCACCGGAAGCCAACTTCTCCTTTTAATCTTTTGTCCAGGCAGGCCTTTTGCGTTTTTGAAGAGATCAAAGGCGAGTGCAGGTGAAAAGCAGTGTTGGCCAGTGAGTGCCACAAAGGGCACACCCTGGGGATTTTATTCTTCTTGGAAAACAGTTTTTACTGAAGGGAGAGGAAGAGAGTGGGGTATTGAATAAGTAACCTTAGAGGTCACTAGAGTCAACTTTTGAATTTCTATCCCCATTTTAGATTTGGGTCTTGGCTGTTATTGGTTTTGGCTATGGAAACCTCCATCAGGGGGTAAATATCTTTTCTTCCCCTCATGTGATTTTTTTCCCAACCCTGCTGCTCCCCCTCCTTCATGCTTGGAGGGGAGTGACATCACTTAGGTAGCCGCCCTTTCCGGGCTCCTTTCAGATGGCAGTAAATGCAGATTTAAAACACCACAGGAGACCAACTGTGGTCATGAGACTTTAGAAGGTGTCATGTGAGGATCATAATGCTCTAAAATCTGACTTCCTGAGTGATTTTGCTTTTTCAAGATGGAATACTTCTCTCTCCTCTCTTAGGATTTGAGATAATTGGATGCCATAATGGAGCCTTGAGATATATCATATGTAAAGAGCCCCACCTGAGTGCATGACCCATGCCAAGATAGTAGATTAAACTTCATGCTATTCACATAAAATTCCTAGCTTCTGAGAATTTATCCTTCATATTAGGTGTCTGCAAACTATAATTCTCAGGCTAAGTCTGCCTTACAGCCTGGTAGTTTTTTTGTTATTTGGCCTACCAGTTAAGACTGCTTTTTATGCTTTTTTTTTTAAGATTTATTTATTTGAGAGAGAGAGAGAGTGTGTGTGCATGAGTCGGGGAAGGGCAGAGGCACAGGAAGAGAGAGTCTTAAGCAGACTCCACGCTGACTGTGGAGCCCAACACGGGGCTCGATCTCACCACCCTGAGATCACAACCTGAGCAGAAACTGGGAGCCAGCCACTTAACCGACTGTGTCACCCAAGTGCCCCTGCTTTTTTACACTTCTAAACATTTAGGGGAAACCAAAAGAAGAATATTTTGTGACACATGAAAATTACTTGAAATTCAAATTTCAATGTACATGAATATAGTTTTGTAGAACACAGCCATGCCCATTCATTTATGTATTGCTTTTGGCAGTTTTTGTGGCCCAACTGCTGAGTTGAATAGTTTCAAAAGAAACCATGGATGGCCTGCAAAGCCCAAAATATTTACTATCTGGCCCTTTATGGGAAAAGTTTGTCAACCCCTGTTCCGTATCCACTGAGAATTCATTCTTGCCCTGTGATGGGCAGCAGCGAGATGGAACACACCTGGGGCAGGCCTAGTGCTGTCAGGGAGTGGAGGAGGCATGCCAAGAAAAACATGGCAGAGCTTTAGAAGGCACATTTGCCAGGGTCACAGGTTTTCTGCAGCTAAAGCTGTTCTTTGCTTTGCTCTGAAGAGTTCCATGCATATGTTTAATCAAAGGAACTAAGACCCTGTAAAAGGTGAACACATCAGGACACAGAAAACAAGGAAAGGATAGCTGTATCTATACCATAAACACAGTTTTCTCTATCTCTCACTCCTGCTCTCTGCCTCGCTGTCTTTTATGGTTCCACTTGAAATAAGAGTTAGAGGAGGATGAGAAGGAGGGGGAGGAGGGAGAAGAGAGACAGAAATAAAGAGAGAGAGAGAACATTTTAGATGAAAGCAAAGTATTGTGGTAATAAAGGACAAAGTAGAAGTCGAACTGAGAAAGGTAGAGAAAGAGAGAAGATTATGGAGTAGTGAGGAGGGTCTTGCAAAAAGGGTTCTGAGTCATAGAATGGCGCCATCTTCGATTCCCACTACAATTTAAGCTTTCTAAAAGGAGGCCACAGAGGCTTGATTGATTGATTGATTGATTGGAACAAAGATCAAGAAAATAAGGACATAGAAAGAGGGTGGAAGAAAGACATGACATCAAAAATTAATTTTGCCAACTGTAATATGCTAAAAAGTAGTTTTTATGCTTTTTGTCATGGATTTAACTTTTTGGATTCTTAATTTGAATAAAAAGCCTATACATGAGCCTAATATGTAGATGACACAAAGATAGACCAGCTGTGGCTGAAGCTGACCTGACCTCCAAGCATGTGTAGCCATCACCAGTATAATCCAAGGCTTCTCTATCTATCTATCTATCTATCTATCTATCTATCTATCTATCTATCTATCTATCTCTGTTTCTTTCTATCTCTCTCTATCTCTATCTATCAAAAGAATAATCACCACTTTCTCATCTGAGGAGGATCATTTTGACCTATGGGAGTCACTTTGAATCTAACTGCCAGAAAGAAAGAGGACATAAACATGTGTTTGCAGTCTCTGTCCACACTGGACTGGTAGAATTGCCATAAAATGGTTTATAGTTTGGTGTTCACACAGATGAATTCATAGCTCACACATTTTTAAGCTATGTTGTAATTCTCCCATGAAACTCAAAAACACTAAGTAAAGGGTTAGCCTGTGATGCCTATGAAGCAGATGTAGGTTTGTTTCACATAGTGTTGGGCAACTTTTTAGACACCACAAACCTAGAAGAGGACGACCAATAATCCCTAATTTTAAAATAATGACATTAGCGGTACAAGGACTACCAGTTTTTGAAGTGAATAGAATTCTTTGTGACCTCAATCCCTGGCAGATTTGGATGCATAAAGATATTTGCCATTTGTGTTGAATAAGTCAATACGAACAATTAAGGATCAATTTATTGACAGAGTTGCCAACATAACAACTGGTCTTCCTTTGAAGAATTTTCCATTCTTGTTCACTCTATGGCACAGAGGTCAACTTGTTAGCAGACCAGGAGACATGGGGACTTCTACACATTCCTTGTCATTTGTTCAGATCACACATTAGAAACTGCATACAAGTGTGCCAAATACACATGCCTCTTTCTCCAGCACATTTATAGCCACATTTTCCTAATGGAGCATGGAATTCCATGACTTCATGACATAGCAGGACTAATTTGATACATCTCCAAATGCCCTAACAAAAATGGATTTGGACCTTGCTAAATATTTTGCCCTGAAAAATGGATTACCAATATTTGTGCTCTAAGAGGACATTCTACTGTCTTGAAACATTGCCTTGGAAATAAATGTACATTGAGGAAACAGGTAAATAAAACCTTTTACCCCTCCATCCTCATCTCTTCCTGTGGCTAAAGGCAACATTATATTTCCCATCAGCTCTATCCCAAAATCAACAGGAAGAAAAATGTTAAGTAAAGTACAAATTATCTTCTATTTACATAAAGAAGACTCCCCTAAGGAGCCAATTAACATTTAATGTGAGTTCTTCAAAGGAGAACCACATGCCTTCTGGGTAGGCAGATATCAAAATCAACAGATGTTCAAGTTAACACGGGGAGTCACAGCCTCATGCTGAAAACAGGACTGTATGTTTCATCTCCAGTGTGAGCTAAAATCATGGAGCCCACCAAAAGTTCTGCTAAATAAATCAGTCAGGATGATCATCTATGGCTTATAGGGTTTATGACCTCAAATATGAAGGGCAGAAATTAGGGGGAAATGTTATTGCTCTTGCATAGGCTGTTAAAACTGAACAAAAATGTAAGAAGTAACATCAGCATGAAATGACTGTTTTTCTTGTATAGAAGCTCTATCAAAATTGAAGGTGTATTTTGGAGCAGTGATAAATCTGATTTGCTCCATCTGGGGTTTGAACAATTGTCAGATGATTATGCCTCAAATAGATTTTCAGGGTTCCATTTCCATGTACCAACCTGCAAAGGGTTTTTTTTTATGCTCTGCTACTTACTCTGACAAATTGAGCATTATGTTCCTGCATGAAAGCCTAAGAAGGTCAGAGAAATTTAGATTAAATGCATTATGATTCTGAAAATAAAATGTTGGGGCAGAGAAATGCTGGAGAACCCCGTGGCTCTTTTGCAATAATGTCTAGTTTAAGGATTGGAATAGGGAAGAGAGTTGAATGTTTTGAGGGAGAAGAGAGGTGGAGGAGAGAAGACAGCCATAATGTGCACAGTTACATGATGGCAGGTTATTATTTGACAGTAAGTTTGAAGTGGTTCCAAAGAATAGTAAATGAAAAGGCTAATGCAAACAGGTAGGAAAGGTTTGGCATTATTAGTGAAGGTGATAACTGAAGGGACGCTTCCCCCAAGAGGGCCTAGAAAATACACTGGATTTAAAAGCCATCCTGTGTGTCACATGGATAAAGGGAGCTCAAGCTTCAAGAGGTCTTTAGGATTTTCAGTAATAACTAGGCAGCAGGACTCATAATCCATAGGACAATGGTATATTTTTGTAGTCTGTAGGAGGACAGCAGCTGACAGTGCTATAGCAAGGTAGAAAATGCAGAGAAAGGCTAAGCACAGAGCAGAATGCAACAAATTTAAATTCAAAGTAACCACCACTCCTGTACCTGTATGTTGTTGCTCTCTGGTAAAGTCTCCAATAGTCATCTGATCGACAAGTACGAGTGGAATATAAACCACAGACCTAGTGCTGAGCAAGGTGCTATGAGAAAGACAAAAGCCCAAGGAGTTTAAGGTCTAGCCCAACACACAGGGCTTATCTACAAGAGCCATTTAATGAAACAAAATGTATAAAATAATTTATCAGATTATGTGATACTAATAATTTGAAGCTATGTATAAATATAATAGAGTGTGAATTATTGTTATAAACAGAAAATTCACAGAATAGAATGGACTGGCTTCAAGGAAGACTTAAGAGGAGTAATTTACAAAGGGTTTCTCAAGAGTGTTTGCAGTGGCTCAGCACACCCTCCATAGTATCAGTGAGAGAGGGGCTATGTTGGGGTATTTCTTTTTTTATTTTTATTTTTTGGTGTGGCAAAATACACATAACATACCAGTGAGAAAAACCATTTATTACCTTGGGATCAAGGAGATGAAATGTCTAGCAATGCACAACACAGTGTCCCACAGTAAGGAATTTTCCTACCTAAAATGCCAGTGGAGCTCTTATTATGAAACACTGAAAAAAGAAGAAATACCAAGAAATAGTCCACTGAAGTGAATCAAATACCAGTGAAGCCATAAACCTTGGAGGAAGCAGTGAAAAGGAGACACAGATCCATAGAACACTGACAAGACTCAAGATAACATTGTAACTAAGTGTGAGTGACAAATAAGAATGAGAACTAAGAGTTATCTGTGTGACTGAGGACACATCGTTGATCACTGTTGGGTCCCTTTTCTTATTTATTTACAAAATGAGGGTGTGAAATCTCTGAAGTTTCTATCAACTTTCACATTCTAGGGTCTTTTGACACTAGACTTTTGAACCTAAAAACTGACTGTCATAAGCATAAATGAAGACATTTACAAGCCTGGAAACACCTATAGAAAGGTCCTGACTTTGAAAAGCTTGTGAGGTTGGTAAGTTTGAATTGATAATTCCTCAACTGTCTTCATTTCAGTATTTCTCCACCAAATGCCTGCCCAGGAACATTCTTATGGGTTCCCAATTGACAACTTCCTGAATTGCTCTGGAATATGGAAGGACCATATTCCATACCCACAAATATTTTTCATATTTCTATCAGTTAGCTAACGATATATAACCAACCACTCCCTAACCTACTGCCTAACATTGTAAGCCTTAAAACAATAATCTAGAACACATTGATCTAGAACATATGATCTAGAACATATGTTCTAGATATTAAAATATTAATCTAGACCATATGTTGATCTAGAACAACATAAACTGATCTCCGCTATGTTTGCTCCTAATTCATTCTGTGGTAAACTAGGGCGTTGGCTGATCTAGACTATTTCAATCTTGTTCTCATGGGTGTGGCAGGGGTTCAAAAGAACAGAAATTTCTTATGGCCTAAATGTGGAACTGGTATGCTGCCATTTCTGTCACATTTTATTAGCAAGTAACAAGGCCAGACTCCATCTCTTAATGGGAGGAGCTATAAAGTCATATTGCAAAAGACATGATTACAGAGAAGAATAGAATGTTTGGGCCTTTTTTGCAATCAATCTACCATCAAACTTTGTCTGTCCTTTAGTCTACACTCTAGGATATAGCTAAGTGATGGCTAATAATACCCCACTAATCAAGATGATGACTTCTTCAAGGATAAGGATGACTAAGTCTTTAATCTTGGTATCCTTGGTTAAAGCAAGCTCTCAAAAACCATTTGTTGAAATGACAGAAACTAATTTACAAAGACATTTTAATGCTTACCGTGGAAAATGTCTTTCCCACCGTTTCTTCTCTAAGAGTTAAGTAAACAATTTAAGAATATGTTTTATAGAATGCTATTGTATTGATTTGGACTATTACACATTACTGGAAAATTTTAAAGTTGTAATTACACTACATAGCATATTTTTAAAATCTTATTTAGCTTGTAACTCTTTTATATTATGCTGGGGACTCAATATGTTTCTTCACTAATGAACAACAGAACGTTTTCAGTTAATAGCTGGACAAAAGCAACTAAATTAACATTACTAGGGCATTCTCAAAGGGGAGAGATGGAACTACTCTGAACACGTGATTTTAGGTTTATTTTCTGCCAAAACCTGGTTTATAATTCTTCTTCACCCTGAATATTTTTAGAGTATTTCACACAGTGATGAAATATCTATTGCAGTTTTCCTCTAGATGCATCTGCTCTCCACTTATGAAAGAGCCATCTTTATTTTTTTATTTTTATTTTTTATTTGAGTATAATTGACACATAATGTTACATTATTTTCAGATGTACGACATAGTGATTCAACTTCTCTATATACTCTCATCCTTCAATTGGTTCTTACTGTCAATTATTGGATGAATTAAGACTTGCTACTTTGATTTAAAAAGAAAAACCAATAGGGGCGCCTGGGTGGCTCAGTTGGTTAAGCGACTGCCTTCGGCTCAGGTCATGATCCTGGAGTCCTGGGATCGAGTCCCGCATCGGGCTCCCTGCTCAGCAGGGAGTCTACTTCTCCCTCTGACCCTCCTCCCTCTCATGTTCTCTGTCTTTCATTCTCTCTCTCTCAAATAAATAAATAAAATCTTCTAAAAAAAATTTTAAAAAAAAGAAAGAAAAACCAATAACAAGCTAACAATGTGTCTTGTCTTTGATGTACCAGGAATTATTCTCAAGGGAGGGCAAAACATGGGCTATGGCACAACCTAATAATTCTTGGGTGGTTATAGACACAATCACAACAAAAGCCAAATAATTTGGGTAGATACTTCTCTTCCCTGTTTGTTTCACAATAACCATCTCCCTAAGTAACAAGTAGGTTTTTGGTCATGGTCAAAACTGGCAACTTCTCAGACTGTTATTAAACCTCTTCTGCAGGGCTCCCGGGTGGCTCAGTCAGTTAAGTGTCTGCCTCCAGCCCTGCATCTGGCTCCCTGCTCAGTGGGGAGCCTGCTTTTTCCTCTCCCTCTGCTGCTCCCCCTGCTTGTGCTCTCTCCTCTCTCTCTCTCAAATAAATAAATAAAATCTTTTTAAAAATACAATTAAAAAAACCCTCTTCTGCATCCTCTGGAAAACAAGGGTAATAATAGAATTTATCCCAGGGAGTATTTGTGACAATTAAATTACTTAATTCAAGTAAAATATTAAGTATAATGTCTGGCACATAGTAACTAATCATTATTATTAACTGTAGCTCTGTTAATTTGCTTCATGAATTAGTCCTTGCTCTTGCACAAAACGGGACCCCTGATGCTGATTCTGAACAAATGATGAGTATTGTATTCCAACTGAGCATAGTTTGTTACTGCCACTAACAATAGTAATAATAATAATATCATTAATGGATATTGAGTTGAAAAATGAAAGGTCACTTTATCCAAAGAACTAACCTCTAAAAAGGAAGGTGAAACATAACCACATAGAAAAAAAATGAATATTTAACACTGATGAAAACTCAATATCCAAAAGATGTCAACGATTCTGAAAGAGATCTAAAATAGATTCTTTGTGTGAAAAAACTGAGATAGCTATGTCGCACTATGCACATGAATAAATCCCAGGTGAAAGAACATCTCTAACACCAACATTGGGGTAGAAAGTATTTCATCAAGAAACAAAAAGCATAGACCAAGAAGGAGAAGACTAATATATTCAATTTCTTTAAATTCAAGAACAAACAAGAACATTTTGTGTGAAATAAAAGTTGCCATAAATAAATTTAAAAAACAAACCTCTTACCAGGAAAAGATCATTGTAACACAAATAACTAGCCGATGATTATTATTCAAATATATAAATATAACTGCAAATGAATATGAAAATTCAAACAACCAAACAGGAAAATGTGCAAAGGATATGAATATGCATAGAAACCAAGACCTGAATGTCCAACAAATATCAGAAAAGATGCTCTACTTCCCTGATCAGGATGGAAGTACAAATTAAAACAACATGGGCAAACTATAGCACATCCAACAGTTTGGCAAAAAAAAAAAAAAGTTTAAACCTGGCAAAATCAAGTTAGTAAGGAATTGAGAAAATGGGACCGTCAAGGCATTGCTGGAGGGATTAAAAGTTGGCACCCCCTTGAGAGCGTTTTGTATCTAGTAAATGTGAAGATGTGTCTATTCTATAACCTAGCTATTCTAATGCCTGCTATATAACCTAGAGAAATTCTCCCACATGAGATAAGTATGGGAATGTTTATAGCAGCCCTGTGTAAAAGAGTGAAAAATTCATATAAACTGTATTAGTCATATAATGGAATATTGCACAGCATTTAAAATTAATGAACTAGAACTACATGAATTTTATAGATCAACCTTGAAAAAGTTTGAATGAAAAACACAATGCAAAATGCTACACCAAGTATGACACTATTTATTTAAAATTTTAAAAACATATAATGCTGTATTACATAAATGAGTTATTAATACATGTGCGCTGTGAATGTATAAAACTTTGAAGGACACCCATCATTTTCAGGCAAGTGGCTGCATCTGAGAAAGGAGAAGAGAATCTGTGAGAATATACAAAACTTCAATTGTCTCCATGCAATGTATTTCTTTAACAAAAATTCTTAATGCAGGAAAATGCCAACATTTAAATAATCCGTCTGGCATATATGCACATATTAAAAATAACTTCTAAAAATAATATTTTGGGTTTTTTTTTTACATTCTTGAAATATTTTGTCATAGAGAAGAGGAAAAGTTTACCAATCCTTTAGGAATACTCATAAAGTCATTATAAACTGAAACATATTGTAACATTCACATTTCCAGCTGATTTCCATCTTACATAAGACAACTGAGACCAAGAGGTATCTCAGTTACCAAACAAAAACTCCAAAACTGTATGCTCAAACTCATAATTATTATTCCTAGGAGAAATTCTCAGATCCTTAATTAAAGCCTATTATATGTAATTTTATAAGATTGGCTTAAAGTAGTTAGAAGTATAATATTATTAGAAAAAAGAAAGAAAATAAAAATACATAAAAAGCAGACAAATTTGTATGTTAAATGGTTGCTACTAAATATACCTATAAGTAAATCCATAAAACCCTATACTTACACTTTATTAAGCCCTGAGAGTACCATACCAAATGACATAATACTATATGCTGGTAATGAGTACAAATAACGATTAACACTTGTCATTATGTTCTTTTTTTTTTTTTTAAAGATTTTATTTATTATTTGACAGAGAGAGAGAGAGAGAGCACATGAGAGGGGGGAGGGTCAGAGGGAGAAGCAGACTCCCTGCCAAGCAGGGAGCCCGATGCGGGACTCGATCCCGGGACTCCAGGATCATGACCTGAGCCGAAGGCAGTCGCTTAACCAACTGAGCCACCTAGGCGCCCCGTCATTATGTTCTATATACTCTAAGAATGTAGGAACATGGGCAATACATTTTAGAAAAATACCCACCCAAAAAGTTAATCTTTTTTTTCATTTTGAAAAATAATGGGCTTCACTTCTGTTGTCTACATTGTAATAACACCCTTAACCCAGAGGTGTGATTCTAAGAATGAGAATTATGTTTTGTGAGGATATGAAACAAATATTTCCTTTAAATGCAATTTGTTACTTTTATAACATACAGCTTCCCTGAGTGTGTGATTCAACGTAGAGTATCTAAAGGGGAGGGGATAAGATTTCTTCTCAGAGAACAAATAATAATTCTAAAATTCTTTACATACAGGAAGAATACTACAGCTTTTTAACCCCTCTATGTTATACATGATATCTATGAATATTCAAAGCAAGGATTAAACATTAATAACATGCATTGAGAATTAATTTTATAAATTTATTTCTTACCTCAAATTCTAGTTCTCTTAGTTTAACTGAAATCACATTTGATTTAAAACAAAGTGTAATGAATAAAAATGGAATCCCTGATGGTGATTTGCAAGGGATGGAAAGAAGATTATAATGGTAACATTGGTGATGTTTTATAAATTATTTTTAGTAGACTATTTTTTAAGACTTCATTATATTAGAGCAGTTTTAAGTTTATACAAAATTAAAGGAAGGTACAGAGATTTCCCATACATTCCTGCCCCAACACCTGCATAATCTCCCCATTATCAACACCCCCAAACAGAGTGATACAGTACATTTGTTATAATTGATGAATCTACATTTATGCATAATAATTACCCGAGGTCCTTGGTTTACCTCAGGGTTCCTTCCCTCTTGGTGTTGTACGTTCTATGGATTTGGATGAATATATAATGACATATATCCATCATTATACGGCTGACTCCTGAACAACACAGGGCTTAGGGTGCCAATCCCTTGCAAAAATCCACATAAAACTTCTGACTCTTCAAAAACTAAATTACTAATAGCCCACTGTTGACCAGAAGAAGCCTTACCAATAACATAAAATCAATCAATTAATTAATTAATTAACTTTGTATATTATATGTACTACAACCTGTATTCTTACAATAAAATAAGCTAGAGAAAAAAATATTAAGAAAATCATAAGGAGGAGAAAATACATTTACAGTACTATACTGTAAAAAATCCCCTATAGGTGGACCTATTCAAACCTGTGTTTCACTGCCTTAAAAATGCTTAATGTTCCACCTATTTATCCCTCCTCTCCTCCAGCTGCTGGTAACCACTGATCTTCTTTCTGTCTCCATAGTTTTGCCTTTTCCAGAATGTCATATAGTTGGAATTATATAGAATATAGCCTTTTCAGATTGACTTCTTTCACTTAGTAATATATATTTAAGTTTTTTCTGTGTCTTTTCATGGCTTAATAACTCATTTCTTTTTTAGCACTGAATAATATTCCATCATCTGGATGTACCACAGTTTACTTATTCACCTACTGAAAGACATCTTGGTTGCTTCTAAGTTTTGGCAATCACAAATAGAGCTACCATGAACATCTATGTGCAGGATTTCGTGTGGACATAAGTTTTCAAATCTTTTGGGCAAATACTAAGGAATGTAATTGCTAGATTGAATGGTAGAGTATGTTTAGATTTTAAGAAACCACCAAACTATCTCTCTCTTTTTTTTTTAACTAGTAGAAAAATCAGTTATTTTTTAATTAACATATAATGTATTATTTGTTTCAGGGGTACAGGTCTGTGATTCATCAGTCTTACACAATTCACAGAGCTCACCATAGCACATACCCTCCCCAGTGTCCATCACCCAGCCACCCCATCCCTCCCACCCCCATCCACTCCAGCAACCCTCAGTTTGTTTCCTGAGATTAAGAGTCTCTTATGGTTTGTCTCCCTCTCTGGTTTTGTCTTGTTTCATTTTTTCCCTCCCCTCCCCTATGATCCTCCATCTTGTTTCTCAAATTCCTCATATCAGTGAGATCATATGATACTTACCGTTCTCTGATTGACTTATTTTGCTTAGCATAATACCCTCTAGTTCCATCCATGTCCTTGTAAATGGCAAAATTTCATTTTTTTGATGGTTGTATAAGATTCCATTGTGTATATATACCACTTCTTCTTTATCCATTCATCTGTTAATGGACATGTAGGCTCAGAAAAATCAAAGTTAAAGGAACTTGGTACAAGAAGAAAGCAGAAACATATGTATGTATGCATGTGTGTGCATGGCATGCACATACACACACAGAGTTGTATGAAACAAAGGAAACAAAAATCGCTCTAAAACCACCTTAGACATACCAGCTATTCTTCTTCCTCCTCTTCCTAAGAGCACATCCCTAAAACACAAACACACTCTTATAGTTGCTAATCTCATGACCTGGATTAGGCAGACACTTGAATTTTGATGATTTGCCAAAAGAGATTAAAGTAAATCCAGCCAAAATGTGTTGATAGCGTAAGGCTTTCCATCCCAAAGCCACAATTTGTGTGTATAGACAAAACAGGTAACTACTGATACATTTTAAGTATAATTATGTATGTGTGTAAAGTGAATCAGTTATTTCAACAATTTTAAAAATAGTAGCTCAAATTAATAAGAACATGTTTAATACTCAAGTAACTTGTTAGAGTTACCTCCAGAACTCAACTTGATGTCATCCTTTTGACCTCCAAAAGCCAGCTACCTGATGGGCCAGTAAGTAGAAGGCAGACATTGTACAAGTAAATTTTCCAGGATAATGTCAAGGTAACCTAAGTTCTGTCCCCATCCAGGATGTACTTACATGAACTTTCATTAACAAAAGAGCTACAAATCATCACTTATTAAAGTTTCAACTTAGCAGATCCAAGTAAATCAGGACCTGCACTGGGAACACATAATCTAAGCACTTAATGGGGAGTTATTTTGATAAGGCCAGAGTTCCTAATGATTTTTTTTATTATTATGTTATGTTAGTCACCATACATTATATCATTAGTTTTTGATGTAGTGTTCCATGATTCATTGTTTGTGCATAACACCCAGTGCTCCATGCAGAACGTGCCTTCTTTAATACCCATCACTAGGCTAACCCATCCCCCCCACCCCCCTCTCACCAAACTGTCTCTTAAAGTGAGATACCACTTTGCATTTCCACCAGCAATGAATGAGAGTTATTGCTCCACATCCTCACCAGCATTTGGCCTTATCAGTGTTCCAGATTTTGACCATTCTAATAGGTGTGTAGTGGTATCTCATTGTTGTTTTAATTTGCATTTCCCTGATGACATATGAGGTAGAGCATATTTTCATATGCCTATTTTCCATCTGTATATCTTCTTTGGTGAGGTGTCTGTCAAGATCTTTGGCCCATTTTTAATTGGCTTGCTTGTGTTATTATTGAGTTTTAAGAGTTCTTTGAATCTTTTGGATAACAGTTTTTTATTAGATGTGTCCTTTGAAAATATTTTCTCCCATTCTGTGGCTTATTTTCTCATTTTCTTCACATTGTCTTTCACAGAGCAAAAAAAAGTTTTTAAGTTTAATCAAGTCCAACTTATCAATTATTTCTTTCATGGATCTGGCCCTTAGTTTTGTATCTAAAAATCCATCACTATGCTCAAAGTCATCTGTAGTTTTCTCCTATAGAATCTTCTAGGGGTTTTATAGTTATGCCTTTTACATTTAGATCTGTGATCCATTTTGAGTTAATTTTTGTGAAGACTGTAAGGTATATATCTAGATTTATTTTTTTCACATTTGATGTCTGGTTGTTCCAGCACCATTTGTTGAATACTATTTTTGCCTCATTTCTTTGCCTTTTCTCCTTTGTCAAAGATCAGTTCGCTAATATTTATGAGTCTATTTCTGGGCCCTCTATTCATTCCATTCATTTATTTGTCTATTCTTTCACTAATACCACACTGTCTTGATTACTATAACTTCATAGTAAATCTTGAAGTCAGGTAGTGTCAGTCTTCCAACTTTGTTTCTCTCCTTCAAAATTTTGTTGGCTATTCTGGGTCTTTGGCTCTCCATATAAACATTAGAGTCAGTTTTTCAATATCCATGAAATAACATGTTGTGATTTTAATTGGGATTTCATTGAATCTATAGATCAAGTTAGAAAGAATTACATCTTCACAATATTGTGTCTTCCTATCTATAAACATGGAATATTCCTCTATTTATTTAGCTCTTCTTTGATTTAATTCATTCAAATTTTGTGGTTTTCCTTTTAGAGAACTTTTATAAATTTTTCTAGAGAACTCCCAGATATTGAAAAGGAATAGTGAGAGGTGCCATCTTTGCCTTATACCCAATCCTACTGGGAAAGCTTTGAGTTTCTCACCATTGAGTATGATGTTAGCTGTAGGTTTCTTGTAGATATTCTTTATCAAATTGAAGAAGTTCCCCTATATTCCTAGTTTGCTGAGACATTTTTTTTATCATGAATGGGTGTTAGATTTTGTCCAGTGCTTTTTCTGCATCTATTGATATGATCATGTGATTTTTCTTTTTAGCCTGTTGATGTGATGAATTTAATTGATTTTCAAATATTGAATCAGCTTCGCATATCTGGGATAAAACCCACTTGGTCATGGTGTATAATTCTTTTTATACAATGTTGGGTTTGCTAATATTTTGTTGAGAATTTTTGCATCTATGTTTATGACAGATATTGATAGTTTTCTTTTCTTACAATATCTTTGTCTGGTTTGGGTATTAGGATAATACTGGCCTGTTGCATTGAGTTAGGAAGTACTCCCTCTATTTCTATATTCTGAAAGAGATTGTAGATAATTGGTGTAACTTCTCCCCTAAATATTTGGTAGAATATATCAACCAACCCATCGGGCCTGGTGGCTTCAGTTTTGGAAGGTTATTTATTATTATACAGGCCTATTCAGATTGTCTATATCTTTTTGTGTAAATTTTGTGTTCTTCAAGGAATTAGTCTGTTTTACCTAGGTTATCAAACTGTAGGCAAAGAGTTGTTCACAGTATTCTTTTATTATCCTTTTAATGTCCATGGTATCTGTAGCAATATCTCTTCTTTCATTTCTGATATTAACAATTTGTATCCTCTCTTTTTCTTATTTAGCCTGGCTAAAGGCTTATCAATTTTATTGGTATTTTCAAAGAATGAACTTTAGGTTTCGTTGATTCTTTCTATTGATTTCTCGTTTTAAATTTTACTGATTTCTGCTTTATATAGATTATGTTTTTAAAAATTGCGGGAGAGAAGGAGGGGAAGAATGAAGGGGGAAATCGGAGGGGGAGATGAACCATGAGAGACTATGGACTCTGAAAAACAAACTGAGGGTTCTAGCGGGGAGGGGGGTGGGAGGATGGGTTAGCCTGGTGATGGGTATTAAAGAGGGCACGTTCTGCCTGGAGCACTGGGTGTTATGCACAAACAATGAATCATGGAACACTACATCAAAAACTAATGATGTATGGTGATTAACATAACAATTAAAAAATTTTAAAAATTGCGGGGGAAAGGCTAAGTCCAAGCTTCTAATTCTCTTGATTAAAAGGGTGAAGAAAGCTGTATCTCTATCAAATGATGTATAATCCTGTGAAGTTCTTTAGAGGAGCAACAGAATATTTTATTGATATGGAATGTCAATCTATAACTTTTTAACTCTGTCATTTTCAGGACTCCTGAGTGGCTTAATTGGTTAAGCATCTGCCTTCAGCTCAGGTCATGATCCCAGGGTCCCGGGATTGAGTTCCACTTTGGCTTCCTTGCTCAGCAGGGAGCCTGCTTCTCCTTCTGCCTGCCACTCCCCCTGCTTGTGCTCTCTCTCTCTGACAAATAAATAAATAAAAATCTTTAAAAAAATTATTTAAAAAGTTAAAAAAATAAACCCTCCATTTTCCTCTATTATAACACTTCACCTTTTGGATCTATAATCTTCAACAATATCTTACTAGTATTTCATAGATTTTTAAAATTCTTTTCTCTTTCATTAGAATTAAATATATAATCAACAGATTACTTCTTTTTTAAAAGATTTTATTTATTTGAGAGAGAGAGAGAGCAAGCTCACGAGTGGGGAAAGGGCAGAGAGAGAGAGGGAGAGGGAAAAACAGACTCCCCACTGAGCAGGGAGACTGATGTGGGGCTCTATCCCAGGACCCTGAGGTCATGACCTGAGCAGGAGGCAGATGCTCAACCAACTGAACCACTCAGGCACCCCTCAACAGGTTACTTCTAATATGCATCCAAACCAGACTAAAGAGACACCTCTTTTGATATTGGAGGAGGTCATTGTGAGGACACGACTGTCAGTTGACCAGTGATCTGGACTTGGGCAATTGCAGGCTCTTCACTGCCTCTCCTACCCTTATGATGTACATTCTGCCCACCATTTCCACACTAGGAGCTGTTTCAAGGACATAACCTTGAGAAAGTAAGGTGTTGTTGCATCCATCTGGACTAAAAACATGACTGAACCCAGTTAGGACTTCTAAATAAATTTTAAGATTCTGATGGGCAGGTGTGGAAATCTACTTGTCTTGTGGCCACCCAAGAAAAACCTCACATGTAAGTTCCTTTGCTTATTAAAACTGCCACTTACCAATCTGGAATGGTCTGCCTCTTTTTTCAGTCTCTCCTTGACCAATGTATAAGGAAGCCAATTTCAGATTTCATCCAGGGAACTCTGAGGTTACAATGGCAATATTTGGTCTACTTCATGCTCTCTCCATCTTTGTCTTAATTATTGCTAATATTAGCATGTCAAATTTCTCCATCTTCCTTTTATGTATTTTAAACAATGCAGGAAAATGTAATAAAACACTCAAATGGATCTACAAACAAGTACCATTGTAATACAAAGATGGTTGTTTTATGGAAACCAAATAAGCTAACTGATAGGCATAGATGGGAGGCAATGCTCGACATTCTGTTGGTGGATAAAAGTCTAAATTTGAAATAAGAAAAGTAGTTTAAGAGCAGAAGACTAAAAGTTGAGTTCCCATAGATCACATAGATCTGCCTGTATGTTTTGGTTAAAGTGTGAAGATTTAAGTAGCATGGCTATTGAAAAAGAATAATCACACACATAAGCACACAGACACACACATACTCCAGGTGATGAAAGGTGTGAAAACCTCTGGTCCAGAATTTGGTCTAAATTAAGAGAGAATGATGTCTCCTACTGGATATTAGCAAGCTCTATACCACATAGTTTGACTCTGAACTTAGCACAGATACAGAACATGGGTTTAAATGTATTCTTACACACACCAGCTTATTTGAAAAGGTGACATAGTCAGGTTTTCTAACCAAAACTACCAGCTTCGGCCAAAGGCTAGCTGCTCTTTCCCTTTTGCTTCTTGTCTAATGCTGCCACCTTATCTTGCTTCCTTAGCCTTGTAGACTGTGGTCAGTAATAAAATACTGTTACCAGACAGAATCCAGTGAAACCCATTTCAGACAGTTTTTTAAAAAAGATTCCTTTGTTCCAGAGCACTGGTACAGTCAAGTGTCAGGAATCCAGAAAGGACTTACAGTTTAGTCAGTCAAATGTATCAGCCATTAGGAGTCAAATAACAAGCCAAATAACCTGCTTGATCCCGAGTCCGCAGGTGAGGTGACAGACAACATGTAGTTGGCATGAAAGAGAAGTGAAAAAATAAAGATGGAAGCCAAATCCTTATAACCTCTCTGCTAGAATACCTTATAATTTCTCTATTGCTTTTATCACTGCACTCTCAATATATGGCTTTCATAAATTCTTCTGCTTCCATTCTGGCCACTGTTCAAATCTTGCAATGCCACCTGATATGTTCCTCTAACACAGAAGAACAGAAGAATCACATTCAGAACCTTGGTGGCCAGAGCGACTAGTAGAAGACTCTTATTATACCCAGGACTCCCTCTTCTCTTGATTTTCACACAATAATGTCCAAACTACTGTCAACACCCTCTATGTGGTTTGTGGATGTCATGCATGGTTGTCCCTCCTATGGATCTCCTGCTAGATTATTACATCTGTTCTCTTGTTTCATATGATTCTTACTTATATCTCTGAGAGACAATTTCTTCCTGTCTCATGGCCACCATTTCACATATATCACTAGGTAGAGCCCATTGATAACTATTGAAACTATAAATAGAGACTATTTCCTTATTGATCTTTTGATGGCAAACACCTAATAGGCCAGGACATAGTAAGTTCTAGGTGCCAAATATGTGTTTTTTGACTGATTGAATGACATTTCCTTCAGTTACTTTAGCTTTTGAAAAAAACTCAGTGGCTTTCTTCTTCAACTAGCTCTGTCAACAGCCTTCACATTGAAATAATTAGCTATTGCCTTGGGTGTGAAGAAGAAGAAACAAGTTCCAGACCCTAGCCATTAATTTAAAAGGGTTAATATTAGATACAGAATTAGTGGCATGCTTACATGACACTCTTTATATCTTAATAAATGCGTCAGGCCACATTGGATATACCAAAATGTAGCAGGGACTTTACAGCTTCTGTGAACTTTGGTCATGGCCATCAGTAGAGAACCCGCGAAGTACATGATCTCATGCTAGACATTGTGAGGGTGAGCAGAAAAGGGAGATGGTCACATGCAGAAATCGAGATACCTATACTCAAAGGGATAAGCTAGGCATTCAAATATATTTAAAGTTTGAATAAGGGTTTGAGCTCTCCAAATGTTTGATGGCCAACTGATTTATGTTCTGTTACATAATAGGGACAACTACATAAGTAACTAAGGGCCAGTGTCTACAGTTGTCCCTACCCCTTGTCTTACTATGTCCCCAATCCCACCCATGGGCTCTCAGTCATTTTAACTATCACCCGGGCTTCCCCCAATATACACACACATACACATACTTAAACACACTTTCCCTAACTATATACTAGTCTATCTTGACTGAAGTTAGAAAAAAACTAATTTTCTTCTTAATTCAGCCAAATTGAGGTGAAAGTTCTTAAAAGAAAACTTCAAGGGAAGAAAAAAAACCAAGAGGGCACAGAACAAAACAAAGAATATAGAAAAAGATGAGTTTAAATGCATATATTTATGAACCAAATTATTTAACTCAATTTACTAAATTTAACAGGTAAAATTGTCTGGCAACATTTACTTTCCTTCAGCACTGAGCATATTGGCATATCAAAAATGACTTCCCTAAGACTCACTCAGTGATGCAGCTGGCTCAGGTACCCTCCTTGCCCTTTTCCCTAAGATGATTTGCAATTGCTATGAGTCTTCCCACCAAAACAAAACAAAACAAAAAATAAATCACACCTTTTTGTAATTTCATTTACCACCAAATTTCTTGAAAAACAAAGCTGAACTCACTGCCTTCCCTCTACTTGACTACCTGCCACTCACTCTTTACCCCACTGCACTTTGGCATCTCCCTCCAGCACTCCTCTGAAACTGTTCCCAGAAGGTCAGCAATAATCTCCTGATTGCCAAATCCAATTCCCAGTTCTCTATAACTTGTTCTTTGACCCTGTTGACCAATTCTTCTTTCTTGAACCTCTTTTCCCTCGGTTTCTATAATCCTCCTGCTTAAACTACTAGGGAATGTTTGCGTTTGTTTGTTTCAAAATGGACCACAAAGAGCTAATAAATAATATGAGTTCCATTACATGCTCTCTTCTACCTCTCTGACCATTCTTGCTCTGTCTCTGTCTCTTTTTTTTCTCTCTCTCTCTTTCTGTCTCTCTTTGGTCGTGACTTTATGCTTACCTTTTCCCTAAATATAATTATGCTGCCTTCATTTGTATCACTTTCCCTCTTAGCCCCCCAGATTTCTTCCATTTCCATAGTTCCAATTATGACCTAATGAGCAGATGACCTCTTAACTGACCTCATAAACCCTGCATCCTTTGCTCCCATTTCCCACTGTCTGCATCTACTGCTACATTCTCTGATGGGCCACACTACTGCTACCAATTTGGCCTGGAGGGGTGAATGGAAAGGGCAGTCTACCCACCCCTTTTGCAGCCACCCCTTCGGCAGGTTTTTGCATTTAAAAGTTTACTCACTCGGGCGCCTGGGTGGCTCAGTTGGTTAAGCGACTGCCTTCGGCTCAGGTCATGATCCTGGAGTCCCGGGATCGAGTCCCGCATTGGGCTCCCTGCTCGGCGGGGAGTCTGCTTCTCCCTCTGACCCTCCCCCTTCTCATGCTCTCTGTCTCTCATTCTCTCTCTCAAATAAATAAATAAAATCTTTAAAAGTTTACTCACTCATTAAGGCATAATCTGAATGACACCACTTTGATCTCCTCAGTCAGAATCCATCCATCCTTCCTATGACTCCTAACACAGCATTACCCTTGTCTTTTAAGACCTTTATAATATGTCATGTGTATGCACCTTATTGTGTTCCCTAATATGACTATTACCACATTATAAGCTCTCTGAGCCCAGAAGTCAATCTTGAACACTTATGTTGCTTAGTACAGTGCTTTGCATTATTCATTTACACGTTCACTTATTTTCATCAAGAAATATTTACTGACCACATACTGTGCCAAATACAATGCTGGACTTTGGAAGTACAGTGGTAAGCAAGACAGATACAGCCCGTATCCTTAAGGGACTAGTTGGAGAAAATAGCCATACAAAAGGAAACAAAGAGGATAATTGCAGAGAGTAGCAAGTACTATGAAGGGAAAAAAAAATGTAATGAGATAGAGACTGATGGGGTGGAATCAAATTTATTTCTGTCCAGGATGTTCTGTCGGATGTTTCTGACATCTGAGCTGAGATCTAAATAAGAACAAGCAAGCCACAAAAAGATCTGGAGGAATGACATTCTGGATAAAAGGAATAACAATATCAGATTGGAGAGGTAAGCAGGGAGACTGTGTAAGATTGTGTAGTCCTTGAAAAGGATTTCAGATTTACTTTTAATGAATGGGAAAATATAAGAGGGTTTTAATCAAAGAAGTCATGTGACCTGAATTCCAGTTTTGAAAGACCACTCTGGCTATTATATGAAAAACAAACTGAAAAGTGGCCCTAGGGGAACAAAGTAAGAGGTGGTGCAGGAACAATGGCAAGGAATAATGGTGGTTCGTACTGGTTTGGCACTTAGGATAGTGGAGAAATAGTTACATTTGTGATAGATTTCAGAGTTAGCAACAGGATTTGCATTGGATAAGATGGGGTGTAAGAGAGAGCTATTACATAGCAATTAGTAAGAGTTTGTTGATTGGCTGATGCCTTATGTGTTCAGATGCTTCCAAGGTAAGTAAAATCCTCCAAGTATAATTTAACAATATAAAAACAAACAAATACATGTATGTAGATATGCAGATGTACACAATGCAGATACATATACATGATTCTCACCAAAGGAAGAAGTTGGTGTTTCAATTCCAGCCTAAGTCCAAATACCACAATCCCTCTCCATTTCCTTCCCATATTTCTATATTTCTTAGGAAAAGAATTAAGCATTTTTAAGTGGATTTAAAGGGAATGTAGAATGAAATCTGTGCATGTGTATATGCAGAGGTATCTTCCTTTGTCTTTTTGAGAGGTCTTTTTGTGTTCCTAACCACAAAAAAGGCCTCAGTCTCCAAATAAATTGACTGGTCAGCCTGGAATCAATCAAAGGCTTATTCAACAATGATGAGAAGAAACTGCTTTGACCAGCTCATAACTGTACCTTTTAGTAGTTCTTTAAAATTGTGCAAGTTGTCTCTACAAATGAGCAATTTTTATGTGAGTTATCTCAGAAAAGCTCCTAATGGCCCCTAGCCCATCTGTCATCATTGGAAAAAATAAAAATGCTTACAGGGAAAAATTTTAATGACTTGAATAAAAACTTAAATAAGAGTTCAATATGTAGTAGTTTTCAAAGCTCACAAGGTCAACAAATATTATACTTCTGGCTGTTTGCTTTATTGACTTTTCCTGTAGTAACTAACCTTGCATCTTCTCTCTCCTAGCCATCTTCAATTCCATTTATGTATGTATGTATCTAAGTATGAATGTATGTACTTGACTAACTGATTTTTTGGAGTTTTTTAAAGATAATTTTAGACTTCCAGAAGAGTAGCAAAATACTATAGAGTTTCTATACACCATTCTCCAGTTTTCTGATGTTTACATTTTACATAACCATAGAACATTTATGAAAACTAAGAAATTAATCTTGGTATAATTCTATTAACTAAAAAGCAGAACTCATTTAGATTTTATTAGTTTTTTCCACTAACTGGTTTTTTTCTGTACAATGCATTTATATCAGAGGTCAACAAACTATGGCCCCACAGGCCAAACTGGCTGTCTGTTTTTATAAATAAACTTTTATTGGAAGATGGCCAAGATCATTTATTTACATATTATCTCTGTCTACTTTTAAATTAAATTGGTAGCAATGAATAGTTATACAAAGGCTATGAGGCTTACAAAGTCTAAAATATTTACAATGTGTCCCTTCATAGAAAAACTTGGCCCACCCTTAATTTAGATGTAATGTCTCTTTGGTCTCCTCCACTCTGTGACAATTCCTTAGTCTAGTCTTATATTGCATAACCTTGACATTTTTTAAAAGTACTGGCCCATTATTTTTGAAGAATGTTCTTCAATTTAAGTTTATCTGATCTTTTCTATGATTAGATTGAAATTATGTATTATTGGGAAGGCTACCAAGGCATGATGTGCCTTTCTCAGAGTATCATATCATCAAACATGATGTCACTGTTATTAATGGTGATGTTAACCTTCATCACTTGACTAAGGTGGAAACATGCTATTTTTCCTTTTGAAATTACTACTTTGACAAAGATACTTTAAGGTTATGCAAATACCCTGTTTCGATTAAACTTTAGCCAACAGAGTTAAGCATCCATAATGGACCTTGCCCGCAGCAATTCTTACTATGAAATGCTAGTAATGATTTTCTGTTTCCTTCATTCCTTTTCCATTTATTAACTGGAATTCTTTTGTAAGTTGTCACTTCTAAACCATTTATTTATTTTTAATTGTATCAATATGCACTCACAGATATTTATTTTATTCTTTGGGTTATAATCCAATACTATCATTTATTTTGTTCTCAAGCTGTTCTAAATTTGGTCATTGGGAACTTTTTTAGAGTATCTCCTGTGTCCTTTTGGTATGATCTCATTTTTGTTTGTTTGTTTTTTTAGCACTTCCTTATTTTAGACACTACAAGATGCTCAGGTTAATCTTGTGTTTTCCCTGACTCAGTCCTGGAATAAACCAGTTCTCCAGGGAGTCCTGTTTTTGTTTGTTTGTTTTTAATTGGAGAGTTGTACTTAGAAAACAAAATCTGGGCGTTAGATGGGGAGGAGGGGGGTATTCTAGCCACTCCCAGTGGATAAAGTTAATATACTAACTTCTATTTAGTTAGTTATCTGCATAAGTATTTAAAAACAAACATGAATCATTTTGATACCTCTGATACCAATCCACCCCTATAGTGTTCATTCTACTTTCTTCCTTTTCTTTATTTGTAACTTCTTTCTCTGACAGTGAGAAACCTGGCTCTTATTACCTATAATACATATACTTATTTATCAACTATTTGTATAAAAACAAAGTCAGAATTTCTAAATTTCTATTTAGTCTACTTTATTCAGTAAAAACATTATTTCTCAAAGCTACTTTCGTGAGCTCCTTTCCTCTTTCCTTCCATCCCCTACTGTTTGGTTTTGTGATATATCTGCTGTATTCTACTGGCTAGAAGCAAGTTACAGTTCCCACCTCTTAGGGAATAGGGCCCTCAAGGGCAGATTTATTTTTATCTAATCTATAGTTTCCATCAACCATGTAGGACTAATTATTCCAGAAACTTGAGTTTTAGGTCATGCTTATGTTTCACTGATTAACTTTTTAAAAAAATTATTTAGCCTGGTAATAGAAAATCAAAATGACAATATAATAGCACAGACATCTAGTCATTTCAACTCTTTTGACTACCGAGACATTTCCCTAAACAACCACCTTGACTCTGCTTAAACTGACTCAGGCACTTCCATGCGACAAAACCTAGGAGGCCATAACTGCCCTTCTTTAGCAGATAAATTCTGCGTAGGTTTTTTCCCTTAATACAGATTCCTTCTCAGGTCAGAGAGAAAATAGAAGGCAGGTCTTCCAAGAGCTACTGTCTGGTTTTTATGTGGCTCACTTTTTTTTTTCCTCCTGGCCCACATTTGCTTTATTTAGATATTGGACACATGAACTAAAACGAATTTTCATAACCAAATAAGCTGAGACCATGATGAATTTTAATATGTATACTTTTTTACATTATACTGTAGGATGGTGGCTGTCCCCAAATTTGTTTAAGTTTCTTTCAGTCCTTATGGAAAAACATATGCAAAGCATTTGGGGATTATTGCCAAGTCTTCCAGAATTGAGACCCTGCCAGAATGAAATGAAGAACAAATCCCCTAAGGAAGGCAACAAACTTGCCATGAACCAAAAGAGCCAGGAATGGTGCCTGGCTAATTGAGGCAGAGCAGAAGAGGGAAGAGGTTTAGTTCCCCATTAAACCTGAAATAGGTTTAAATGAATGAAAAGAAGCTGTCGAACATCAAGTCTGCCGTTAGAGAGAGTCACAGCTACAATTTACCAATTTACCTGGAAAGCGTAACTCTGAGATGTTCACTCATTTACTCACTGATCTGGCACCAGGCCTGAGACTAACTCTGGGTTCAGCCCTGAACTTTGAAGGGTATGGAAGAAATATAAGACAAGGTCTTGCTCTCCAGGGACCCTAGAGACTCACCACCTACTTTCTTCATGGTCTGCCACCAGATAGTGATAAGGAATACCCTTGATTAAAAGACTCAGCTCCTCTGAAAGACCAGCAGAATTAATTGTAAGTCGAGTCTAAATTTCTGTATATTTTTCAACTCTAATATGCATGGAAAATGAGGTAATTCAGTGCTGTTTATGACAGTGGAGATGGCCAGGGCAAAGGAAGAGAAGAAATACAGACAGATTGTTCAGTTTCAGTGTTTCTGAAAGTGTATGAACTAATGCCATATGAACTAATGGGACCTAATGCTCTGTTTTAAAGTAGAACAAATCTGGCACTGAAGGTGAGGCAAGTAAGAACTTTCTAAGACTAAACAACTGAGAAGAGGATACTGAGCAAGGAGCAATCTTTGGGTGTTTTAAATGTATTTTCAGTTGTTTGAATTCTAGATTGGAATAAAAGACATAAGAATAAAGAATCTTAGAACCACAGAAAGGCAAAAAGAAGAAGGAAAGGAAAAGGTACCAGAAACTCAGGGGGAAATATATCCTCAGAGTGTTTTTTAACAACTGTAAACTGAGACATCGGTGATCTGAAGCTGATGAAACTAGGGTAATCATAAGGAACAGAGCTCAGAGAAGTAGCAAGAAATAGTGGGTAAAAGCCAGTAGAAGCAAAGATCAAGAGCTGAGTTCATGGCAGACCTTCAGAAATGGATAACCTCCCTGTTCCAGATAACAATAAATGTTAAAGCAGAAAAACCATTTTGAGAGCATGCAGTAAAAATCAGTAGTCTCTTATATGCCCATAGTGAGTAGTGTTTTTCAAAGCACTTTCGCATCCCTCACTCTCATTTTAGTTCCCATGACAGTACAGTTTTATCATCCATCCTTTATAGGTAAGGACGTTGACATTCATGGAAGCCAAGTTACCTATCATGCAGCTAGTCAGTGGTAGAAAGGGTAACAAATGTCTTAATCTCTCTTGAGTACTCTTTGCACTCTATCATGATGCATTATTCTAGCAAAACAGGTCATCATCCAGAAACCCATTTTTACAATCTGAGAAACTGCCTAAAAATGCCCTATAAGCCCCACAAGGGCAAGCTCCTTCTTACCCTGCACTACATATCCCCTCCCCACTGTTTCAGAAGTAGTGACCCAGGTATCCTCTCTGTCCCATGCCCTGGACTTGTTGCAGGGCTTAGCACATGACATTCCTTTTATCTAGAAAGAAAACTCTCTCCCATTTTTTTCCTAGTTCAACTTAAGTGTGACTTTTTCCCAGAAAGCCTTCCTTGAATTCCAAGTTCTACTATATTATATGGCTCTCTATATACTACTTCACAGCATAACACAGTTTTGTTTTACACTGATTTAGATGATTAATTGATCAATATCTTTCTTTCCCACTTGTCTGAAAGCACCATGAAGGCAAAACAATGTCTACTTTGCTCACTATCATATCTCTGTGCCCAGTTGAGTGCCTGGTCCATAGTAACTATCCTTTAAACAGGTGTTGATTAAAGGAATGACTGCTGGGACTGCTTCTCACTGGAAATCACTAGTTTTATAAAATAATTCATCCATATTGAATATTATGTCCAGATGACATCTCTACATGGGAATCACATCTCTGCATGGTAGAAATGGATCCCCATTCCCAGAGATTCAGATTTAGTGTGTACAAAGTGGAACATGGTGCTCTTCATTTATACATTAAATATCTCAGGTATTTCTGCTTCAGGTAGTCCATGAAACCCACTTTCAGAAACACTGCCAAGATAAAATGTTCCCAAAGAAAATGAATAAAAAATGGCTCTAGCATTAAGTTATATCTAAATTAAAGACAATTGATGGGAGGGATAAAGCATGGAAAGAGAGAGAGAGACAAAGGAAAGTGGAGGGAGGGAGAGAGTTGGTGGGGGAGAAATGGTCAAGATCTAAAAGGATTCAGGATAGCTCTAAAGAAAATGAAGCAGTGAAATCATGCATTATAACAAGATGAATCTTCATTGTCTTTTCAGTTTAATTTGGCTTTCATGGGAATCCATGTACATAGCTGCTTGTACATGTCTTGAATATGTTTCCTTTCTCTTAATGAAATGCTAGGATCAGGGGAAATGTGGAAATGGATAAAGAGAGCCATATGATATAGTAGTGAGATTTTTTTGGAAACAGTTCCAATTTGAACTATATAGTGGTTCATATAGTGTCTTCTTATGTTGGATGATCTCAAGTGCATCAACAAAAATCTATTTTTATAGCTGAAATAACAGAAGAAATAGAATAATTGCCTGTGGAAAAAAGCAGAGTAGTAACCATATTTGTCAGTTCCTGGATATTTTTGTGCTGACTGCTGAGATGCATTATTTCTATGACCAACAGCTTGAAATTGAGGTAGTTCTCTGACCTTTACATTCCTGTCCCGCTGGTCAGGACCATAGATCCTATTTTCACAGGCTCTCTACCACATAATCCCCACTCAGAGGATTAGTATCTGTGCAAACAACTCTTCCATACATGAATGCTCATGATAAAGAGATTAGAAAACTAAAAAACAATCATTCCCTACCTTCTTCTCACCTCCAAGAAGCCTTTTTCGGCAACCCATTTTTCAAATGATTTTAGTCATCCTAGGATCATGCAAAAAAAGACTAAAGAGATTTTACGAACAATTAAATTAATTAAATAGGTAAAAACTTTCCTTGTGCATTTTCTAAGTCTGACAAAAAGGAATTGCTTAGTAGAAGCCCATAGGATCTCCATTTCTAAGGGCTGATTCTTCACCACTATTAAAAATTTTAGCATATGTTATTCTGAACCAGACATCTTCTTCTAGAGAGAGTTTATGGAGGAAGTTTAGCTATCAGATACTTTCAGAAAACTAATGACATAAAATGCCTCAAACTGAAAAACTTCATAGTTGCTGGAGTTGGTATGATTACACCATACAAATGGCTGCATTCAAGATTTATTTCTCCAGATGATTCAAGCTCAAGTGATTCCCAATCATTATTCTTCATCAGCCCCCCATAACATCTCTATCCCTTTCCCACAATAACAGCAATGGATTAAGTCCCACTGCTGCAGTTACAACTCTCAGAAAGTGAGACTTGCTGAGCAAATGTGTCCCTCAGCAATGCCCAGGTAAAGGATTAATTAGTTAGAACTGTTTAGATCAAACACCAACAGTGTCAAGGTCATGTACAATGAAACTCTTTCCCATTTCCTATCCATAATGGAATGCAAAGTTAAAGTATTTAACCACTTCTGGAATTCCAATTGTTGAACCTTATCAAATATATTGGCAATAATCAGATCATTAAGTCTCCTTCTTCTTTCTCTGTAGAGATGCAGTGGTATCTTCACAGGTTTGGCATTATGCTATCTAGAACAAAAGAAACATAATTTGGCTAAGAAATTAGTGGTTGAAGTTTCAGGAAGGGATCATCTTACCACAGGGGAAAAATGTATGAAAAAATAGTGATATAGATTACTCCCACATGTAAGGGATGAGATATCATATCTCATATATCAGTGAGCATCCCAACAGGAATCAGATGGCATATTTAAAGGAGTGACTGAGGAGACTATTTACAAAGATGTGGAAAAAGTTAAAAGAAATCAGAACAGATGGTTTCCCTGAAGGGTATGAAGGAGGAAGCAAGAGCATAGGAGAGGATTGCAATGACCAGAACACAAAAAGAGCTGAAATCATAGAAGACTGATCACCCTTCAGCTGGCATGGAGGAACTCAACTACTGTCAGCCCAATAGAGAGGAAATGGGACTAGGGGTGGAGAGAATAAATACTCAGAGCATTCTCTTTTCTTGGCCTCCAGTCTCTCACCAGTGTCTCCCATTGGGTGAACACAACTGGAAGCAGAGGACGAGGGAATCTGGTTGATCCAACCCATAGAAATCAGTCTCCTGGGCTTAGAGAATAGTGGAGAAGAATGAACAGTGGTCTGGAGACGTAAACAGAAATTATCCAGCACAGAAGAGAAAGAGAATAATTCCACTCTATCTGAATTTAGTTTCCCTCTTGATAAATTCCTTACTTTACAATCTCCCTGATGACGTAACTTCTTACTGCATACACACAGACTTAGATGCTACTGGCATCTTTTGGAAGAATGGTATTGGCTCTTTTTTTCAGAAGTAGGTTTATTTTTGCTTGTTTGTTTTTAGAAGTAGGTTTACTTCTTCAGTGGGGAGTCTGCTTCTCTCTCTCTCCCTCTGTCCCTCACCCCTACCTCATGCTTTCTCTCTCTCAAATAAATAAATAAATAAATAAATAAATAAATAAATAAATAAATAAAATCTTTTTAAAAAAGAAGTAGTTTTACTTTTAAAGAAAGCATATATTTTATATTTAACTTCATACATGAAAATTTTGATTTTACGGGTGCCTGGATGGCTCAGTTGGTTAAGCGACTGCCTTCGGCTCTGGTCATGATCCCAGGATCAAGTCCTGCACCCAGCTTCCTGCTCAGCAGGGAGTCTGCTTCTCCCTCTGACCCTCATCCCTCTCATGCTCTCTGTCTCTCATTCTCTCTCTTTCAAATAAATAAATCTTTAAAAAAAAGAAAATTTTGATTTTACAAGAACATTTTTCTCAAATAAAAGACACTAATATTTTGTTTATAGTAAATAACAAAGATGAAAGTGAAAGTTGAAAGATAAAATTTGTATACTAGAAGCAGACATTAAAAGTTTGGTGACTTCAGGGGCGCTTGGGTGGCTCAGTCAGTTAAGTGTCAGATTCTTGATTTTGGCTCAGGTCATGATCTTAGGGTCATGAGATTGATCCCCATGTCCAGCTCCACACTCAGTGGGGAGTCTACCTGAGGTTCTCTCTCTCTCCCTCTCCCTCTGCCCTCCCCTAAAATAAATAAATAAATCTTAAAAAAATGTTTGGTGACCAAACATTTCATGTAATAAAGTATTAAATAGTTAAAATGCTCAGTTTTACAAAGCCTGAAATTTATTTTGGATTTTTTTCAAAAATGAAAATTATTGTAACAAGTGAAGAACAAACAAATATGGAAATCATTAACAAGTCCCTCTGTCACCAACATTCTCTCACTCATTATTTCCTGACATAAGCAATGATAATACCACAGTGCATATCCTTATATACAGTTCTCCCTCTTCATTCAAATGCATACATATAAATATGTATATATTTATATTTTTAAATACATATTATTCTTCGGTTTGCTTTTTTTTCCACTTAAAAATGTAGCTATTCTGTCAGGTCAATAGACGTAAATATGACTCCATTTGGCTCCCTGCTCACCAAGGAGTCTGGTCCTGCCTCTCCCTCTCCCTACTCCCGTCGTGCTCTCTCTCTCTCTCTCAAATAAGTAAAACATCTTTAAAAAAAAAAGAACAATGTCCACAACATAGAAATAATTGTATATGTTTTTAATAAATAAATAAAAATAAATTCCAATGGTATACTAGTCAAAAAGTAGGTTCTAAAAATATTATCACAAATTTTTAATATCCCATAACATCAGATCCTTCATTAATATTCCTTATTCTTAATTGTCTTGGTTATTAGTTATGCTTCCATGTGTACTTTAAAATGCTTTTGTCCCAACCCATTGAAATTCTGATTGGAATTGTTTTGAATTATTTTTTTCAATTTGGGAAGGATTTATATTTTATAGTAAATCCTGCATCCAGAAGCATAGGTTTTGTTTCCTACTAGAGTCTTATTGTAAATTAAAGTATATTTTATAGCTTTTCTCATAAAAGTCCTGTCCCTTTCTTGCTAAATTTTATTCCTATGCATGTTATAATTTGGAGGACTTTGTGAATATGACTGTTTTTTTTATTTCTGTGTGTTTTTAAACATTGTTTGTTTTGAAATAAAAGGTATATACATGCATCAAAATAAAAAATGCACTCAAGAACAACCAGCAAAAAAGTTTCTCCAATACCTTTCCAACCTGGGCCGGTTCACCCCTCCTTCGGCAACCTGGTGGTCCCCCGCTCCCGGGAGGTCACTATATTGATGCCGAACTTAGTGCGGACACCCGATCGGCATAGCGCACTACAGCCCAGAACTCCTGGGCTCAAGCGATCCTCCTCTCCTGCCTCAGCCTCCCGAGTAGCTGGGACTACAGGCGCGCGCCACCGCGCCCGGCTCCAATACCTTTCCTTGGTTCCCTCCCTTGTACCGTTTGTAAAAAGGTCCTTATACAACTTTAAAACTAAAGAAGTTTCATCTTCACATTATAAAAATAAATTACATACATGATGCAGAAATATATTACATAAGGTTTTCAACCTACTGTCATTTAATTATGTCTAGGTTTCAACATAGCCATCATTTCTCTAACTCACTGAAGACATTTGGTACTAATGCAGGATGTTTTCATAAACTTATCTGATCTTGATGAGTAAACAAAAGCTTTACAATGTCCTTATAAAATGTCATTCAATGGAAGTTAGTAAGAAACTAAATAAGCATTACTTACATCAACATCTATAACGGCTTTAGTGAAATAACTCTCCTCAGAACTGTCACACATTCTAATCAGTGTCATGCTAGAAGAATGTTCATTTGGGTTGCTCTCCCTGCAACTCTCTTCATACATAGATAAGGTTATCTGTCCCCATTTACACCTACACTCAAACAGCCCTTCTGTGTCTTAGGGCCTTTTCTGATCTGAGTCAGAGGTTGTGTGTATTGTAGGCTCAAGTCTCCCTCAACCCTCAATCAAAACTGTCAAATAAAAAATTAAAACAAAACAAAACAAAACAAAACAACTGTCCTCCTCTACCTCTCCTAGTTCAGTTAATGACTTTACCATCTACCAGGTACCCAGCCAGGAGATCCCAATTATGGAAGTCCAGTTCACAGTGAGCCCAGAACCAAGAGAAATCCATCAAGCTTTATACTTTCTTCTTGTTGGGACAGAGGGTGGAGTGGGGGGAACAGGAGAAGTGCGAAATTTGGCTTTTCCTTTGTATGAAATATCACAGCATGCCCCTGATTGTGGATCCTTAAACTCATCACTGAATGGCAGGTACTTGAGTCTTCGTAAGGATTATCTTCCACCCTCTGCAACATGTGTATCTTTCCAAGGCTTCCAGCATATTAGTTACCTCTTGTTTGTTTTGCCCAATTAGCATGACGCCATTTATGTAATCTGTGTGATGTTCTGTGGAATGCCCAGGCTGTTCAGACCATATCATGGCAGAGAGCAGAAGAGTTAACAGAGCCCTGAGGCAAAACTGTAAATGAATTTTGCTGTCCCACATGAATGCAGTTTCTGATCCTCTCTCCTGATTCACATTGAAAAGGATGTATTCTGCAGATGAATGATTGCATACCATGTACCTGAGGCATTATTAATCTGCTCTTCCAATGGCAATGCCCTCTTTGGCCACCCAAGCACCACCACTGGGCTGAGGCTCCTACTTAGTTAAGCTGCAGTTGTCTTCAGTCATTCCCAAGGATCCATACAGTTTCTGATGAGGCCAGACTGGCATACTGAACAGAAATATGATAGGGAACACGACCCCTGCAATCCTTTAGATTTTTAATGGAGGCACTTATTTCTGCCATCTCACCCAACTGTTACATTGTTTTTGATTTACTCTCTTAACCAAGGTGGGGGTAGTTTCAGAATTTTCCACTTGACCAGCTCCATTATGATGGTTCTTACTGCAGAGGCAAAGGACCAGTTTGTATGTGTGTTCACGGGGTGTATAACTTCAATGTCAAGTGTAACTATTGCAATTATACATTCAGGGACTGGGGAAATAATCACAGTGGGCCCACTAGGAGTTGGAGGTTAGCCAGAATTCCAGAATTACTTTGATTGGTTTGTTTTGTTTTGTTTTTGATTGCAGATGGTAAGCCACACCCTTGTTGACTGCCCTCAAATGTCTCTGGGAATGTCATGTTCTATTTACCTTCTCTGCAACTCCTTGCCAGTTAAGCCCTCTTGACTACCTTTACAACCTTGCCAGGCATTATGGTAATTTCAGTTGCCTGGCTCCTATCATTTAAGCATTGCCAATTGGCTTTTATCGTTTCAGACCCCACCTCCCCATGATATTAATGAACCTAGCTCTGTGACCACCTCCTCTACTATTAACACTGGTCAACAAAGGACAGCTACTACCATATTTTTGGGTGTTGCTGGCCAGTGTCCTTCTCATTAGTACATTCTTAATGGCCTTCATGAGTGGCGTGTCCTCTGGGCTCTGGTGGAACACAGTCCTCTGTTGGCTTTTTCTGGCCTCATATAATATATCCATTCTGGTATGCCTACTTTTCAGCAGCCTCTTCATTCTTTCCTTTGTTGTCTGCCAGGGCAGTCTGGGCATTTCTGCTTCACTCAGCATTGGCCATAGCTTCTTCCAGACCTCTAAGAGCCACCCTCACTGTGAGTTTGCCCCCTTCCCTGAGGCCTGGGCAAGTTGATAAATCTTGTGTATTGATAAACTGACCCTAAGTCAGTAAATTATTCCTTGGTCTTACAGACTGGCCTCCTTGATTATGCACCCGCAAAATCCAATCCCAGTGGTACTCCAACGGCTCCTGTCTAACTCTCATAGCTCCTTTTATGTATTTTTCTCTTTCTTTATAGATTCAGCATTGCCCTGGCAAGGCCTTGCTAGTTATTGGTGTAGCAGCCAGGAGAGGAGATACAGACAACTCCATGGGGAGGGCACCTGTTGCCTTGTGGGAGAGGGACCTCTGCAGTGTTCTGTAGTACACGAAAAGTACTAATACTTACTAAGGAGTGTGGTACCTGTGTAGGCTGTGAGGGCTCAGACCACCATCCTCAGGGGCATCCACCCAGATATTTCCATCCAGTATTTCAGGGTCTTTGGTTTTCCCAACTGGGGTCTGTTAGTGTAAGAGGTCTGCCTTGGCTGAACATTTGAACATCTCTGCAACTCTGTAACTCTACCAACTGTTTGCTGCCTAACTGTGTCAAAAATCTCACTGTAGGAGATATGGGGCCTCTTTATTAGTTCCCAGAGAGGACTTCCAGTCTTCACACTTAATGTATAACTTGTGATTAATGGATCTAAGTTATTCATTATTACTCTGAAGGACATCAGTATAATTTAGCAGTAACCAGCCAGTTCTGCTGTCTTTGTAAGCACCCGCATTACCACCACCATCTTTTAAATTAATGAATCAATGCACCCATAAAGGCATTCGGCCCAAATAAGAGATTTTCCCAGGTCACCTTCAGTGAAATTTGTAGCAGTTGGACCAGTAACAAGCGCTGTGTCATCTTACCATCTGTGGTGTTGGACCACTTCTGGCACCTTCTGTGTCAGTTCAGGATTCCCAGGAAGCATATGCCAACATGGGGTTAGTTATACAACAGATTTGGTGGGGAAATTACCTCTGAGGGACATGCATAAGTAGCTATAGGAGGCTGGGAGAACCATCAGACTGGGATGCAGGTCTGGCCCCTGTGAAGGAGAGAAGGAAGGAAGGAAAAACCAGATGTGCTGCAGTTCTAAGCCTGTTTATAGGAAGCTCTTGAGCCAATGTCACTTGCAAATATGTCCTACATTTCATAAGAAAGGGGCTGATTTAGTATGTTCACTGTGCTCAGTCATTGGCTAAGAATAGCCTGTGGGAAGTCTGATCTTACCATAAAGGCAATGATGGATTCAGAGGGCAGCCTGGAGCTATTCATGGCCACCACAGACATATTGTTTTAAAATTTTCATTGCTATCAACAATTCTGAAATTAATATTCTTTTTTTTAAGAGAAGAGAAGGGGGGAGGGGCAGAGGGAGAGGGAGAAAGGGAATCTTAAGCAGGCTCCATGCCCAATGCAGAGCCTGACACAGGCCTCAATCTCACAACCCTGAAATCATGATTGAGTCAAAATCAAGAGTCGGGTGCTTAACTGACTGAGCCACCCAGGTACCCCTGCAATTAATATTCTTATACGTGTGTGTGTGTGTGTGTATAGCATAAGGATTTCTCTATCATTCATATAAGTATTTGCAGGATTACTGGGCCACAAGTTATATGCTTTTTCTAATTTATAAATCTTTCAATGTATTCTTCTATATGACCATAGTAACTTAAGCTCCCAGTAGCATTTAATAAAAACTTTTATGCTTTGCCAGCCTTGATCTTATCCATTTAAAAATATTTACCTGATCTGATGGGTAAAGAGTGAAATCTCATTTTTGCTTTTACTTTGTATTTCTCTGATTACTAATGGAATTGAACACCTTTTTCTGTTTGATTCTTTGAGCTTTTTCTTCTGTGGATTACCTGTTCTTGTCTTTCCTCCATTTTTCTTTCAGTAGTCTTTTTTCTTTTTGATTTTTAAAATTTGTTTCAACACACTGTAGATACTGTTACACACATTATCTGTTACACACATTGAAAATATATTTTCCTTTAAGTTTAACTGCCTTTTCACTTTGTTTGTGGGACTATTAATTATATAGAAGGATTAATTGGTGATATAGTCAAACTTTACTCTTTTGATTTGTGCTTTTTGGACCCTGTTTAAAAAACTCTTCTCCATCCAACACATAAAGATTTGCACCATATTTTATTCTAATGGCAGATTAAAATTTTGTTTTTCATATTTAGTTCTTTTTGTCAGTGTGAAACGTATTCTTGTATATGTATATGCATAGAAATATAATTTTATTCTTTGTTGTGTCCAAGGTTACATATCTAACTCTTGACAGTTTCCAGACTTTAAGTAGGTACTCTTTCTACACCTTGGGTTAACTTGAAACAAGTGCACCACATGACACTTTGAGGGAGAGAATAGGTAGGAACACTTCAGATGCAGTTTGTCTCATTATGGGACTACTCAAATTTACAGCAAACTGAAAGGTTGCAGGCAAATAAATGTATAAATGGGCTTTAGAATATGCTTATTGACAAAACTTTTTGAATGACGTATTAAATGATATTTGACTAAAATTCTAACAGAAGTAACAACATTCAGCGGTTTCAATTTGATTTACAAAAATGAAATTCAAAGTTATATTCATTTGACTTTAAATAAATTTTTTTTAGAATTGATTTCAGTGCATAATGCTAAATCGTCGAATGGAATCCATTAAAAATATTAAATTCGTTTTTACAAACAAAATAAAAGGAAAGGATTCTAGGTAAGATGATATCTTGAGCTTAGCTTCTTTTTTTTTTTTTTTTTTTTTTTTAAAGATTTTATTTATTTATTTGAGAGAGAGAGAGAATGAGAGACAGAGAGCACGAGAGGGAAGAGGGCAGAGGGAGAAGCAGACCCCTTGCTGAGCAGGGAGCCCGATGCGGGACTCGATCCCAGGACTCCAGGATCATGACCTGAGCCGAAGGCAGTCACTTAACCAACTGAGCCACCCAGGCGCCCCTTGAGCTTAGCTTCTTACCTCCATGTTTATCAATTAGGAATCTTGCAGCTGCAAATAAAAGGAAACCCAATTCAAATTGTCTTCAGTCAGAAAAGATTTAATTGCCTCACATATCTGGAAAGTCTAGAGGGTAGATTTTTAACACTCTAGGGCTCAGATGATAATGCCAGGCCTCTGGTTTGAGGTTTTGCCACTGACTATGGCAAGTCCACTCTTACACAGCCTCTCCCATCACAGTCACAATTGCCAGCAGCATTGATGCCGTGTATCTAGCACCCCATCCTCTCAGGTGCAGCTCCCTTGGGAAAGAGCAAGGACCTCTTCCCAGAAAGTGCAGCAAAAGTCTTGATCTGTCTCACTCACTGGTCCTGAAGCACATGGATTGAGATTCTTGCAGATTAGCTCCCCAAAGGAAAGGTGATTTATGGTTACAACAAAAAGCTGACTGGATGTAAGGCCTCCAGAACAACAGAGGTTCACTTGGCTTCCTCATATCCAGATTCCCATTCAAATGACCATCTCATATAATAATAAAGGAAAAGCCCACTCAGCCTGGAGAATTGGTAAGCAGTAATATCCCCAAATCAGAATATTGGAGGGATTTCTCCAGATACTGTGTTATATATGAGAACAGATTAAAAGAATTTACCTAACAGCTTGTTTGGGAACAGAATAACGGGAAACCTGCTATGACTCTAAATCAAAGAGTGAGGAGTGGATGGGAAGCAAAGTAAGCCCAGAAGGACCACTCCATAGTCTCAGGAAGCATAACAGTTTCCAGGACCATAGTATGTGGGATATCCATGGTGCTTATGGCCAGCTTACCCTCTCTATGGTCAATGACTGATGGAAAATAGGGACACAACTGCACTAGGCTCTTAATAAAGGAACCCCCAGACAAAGAATGGAGATACTGTTTTGGCTACCCCCTGACACCACAATAATGGTGACAGAGAAATAATTCCTGACATAGGTAAGGATTCTTATCACTACTCTGTCTAGCTCTCTCTCTTCCCACTCCCTTCACACTTCTGGATTTCTGAACCTGCAGAGTTAGCTGCAATAATCTCCAATTTCTCTCTTCTCTCTTTCTCTGAACTCTAAAGAATGAACAGAAGTTCACACAATATCTGAAAAAGCCCATTTTAACTCCCAACTCTAACAATCATGATTCCTTTATAAGGATGAGGAAAGAATTTAAAAAACAAAAACACAAACAAAACCTCCCTGAACATATGAAAGAACATATGCATTCAAAAGGGTTTTTTTTTTTTTTAATGAAGATTCAGTTGAACATTATGTTCATAGATGAAGAATAAGAAGTCATCAATGATAACACTATGAGATTAAGAAAGATTTCAGGGAAAGTAATGTATGATCCTAGAATTTAAATTTGCAATGGAGGGCGCCTGGGTGGCTCAGTTGGTTAAGTGACTGCCTTGGGCTCAGGTCATGATCCCGGAGTCCCAGGATCGAGTCCCGCATCGGGCTCCTTGCTCAGCAGGGAGTCTGCTTCTCCCTCTGACCCTCCCCCCTCTCATGCTCTCTCTCTCTCTATCTCATTCTCTCTCAAATAAATAAATAAAATCTTTAAAAAATAAAAAAATAAAAAAATAAATTTGCAGTGGAGATCATGAAAAGCAGATTAGATGGATGCTATAGATTCCAAACCCCACACTTGGAGCAACCCAGCTATTTATTTTTAATGTCAGCACCCAAGGAACTAGGAAAAATAAAATTGTATAAGTGGTTGTACTTTAAATTGATGATTGAAAAACTTTACTTTGTCATTCAACATTGCCCAACAATTCAACTACATTTTCCAAGTAAATGTGGTTTCCCACTAGTTGAGCTGACCATTTCACACCTTCACTTAAGACATTCTACATAAGTAAGGACCGTGCTAGAGTCCATGCAGAACAGGAAATGAGGGTGGCAGCATCCAATATGATTCCAAAGTTTGAGAGATTATGGCCAAGCATGCATATCCCATTAGCAAGTGGTTAAAAATGAGATTAAAATATTTTTAAAAATTGTACATCTTATACTTCGGGAATAAATTACCTCATCTTTATTAAGAATATAGAGAGCATCAGTTTGGGAACTCCCTTATACTCTCACTACCAAACATACAGACCTTCCTACATTTTTGTTTTTGTTTTGGATTGGTATAGATTTGTATCTTTATGAAAAAGAATGCAAAGAATCACCCTCTTTAAACTAAAATGCTTCTTTTCAACCTAAAATGCTTTTTTCCCTAAAATTTTAACTGAGAAGTTTGTTTTTACCTTTTTAGTTATATAACACACATACAGAAACACACACAAAATGAAATACGTAGCTCAGATTTATCACAAACTATACACCTCTATAGCTACCATCCATGTGAGAAACAGTACCTCACCAGCACTCCAAAATTCCCTCTGCTCCCCTCATTATTATCTCCTCCCCCAAACAACTATTCTAACTTTTATGGTAACTGCTTTCTTAATAGTTTCGTTCTCCAGGCCATGCATCCTTAAACATTAGAGTTTAACTTTGCTTATATTTAATTTTTTATTATTAAAGTAAATTATAAAAGTAAAGTAAATTTGACATACAATGTTATGCTGGTTCCAGGTATGGAACATAATGATTCAACAATTCTATACATTATGCAATACTCACTACAATTTTTTCTTTCTTCCCTCTTTTTATGGTGAAGGACATGTCCCCCCCCCCCCCCATCAGAGACCAATCTCTCAATCCCTTCACCGATACCATCCAGCCAAGTCAAGGACTTTATTCAGGCAAATTTCTCCTTTCTCTCCTTTATCATTAACTTTCATTTTATTCTGGATTATTCCCATAAGCCTAAACACATACTTTAGTTTCTTTGATTAAAAAATAATAATAATTAAATAAGAGCATTCACTTTACTACACAACTTCCTATTCCAGTTTCCATACCATTTTTTTCTGCTTTTCATAGCACAATATCTCAAAGAGTTGCTTCATTTTCTCCAGTTCTTCATCAAATATTCATGCTTCCAACTATATTACCTGGCTTCTGTCCCAACATCTCCCAACTGTCACAGTTTTTATTAAAAACAACAATGATTTATGCATTGCAAAATCCACTGGATACCTTACTTTCTTTTTTATTGACCTCTTAGCTGCATTTAATATACTTGGTACTCCTTTCTTAATGAAAATGTTTCCATTTTCTACTTTTTGACGTTTTGCTCTTCAGGATTTTTTTAAAGATTTTTTTATTTATTCATTTGAGACACAGAGATGCAGAGAGAGAGCATGAGCAGGGCGAGAGGCAGAGGGAGAGGGAGAAGCAGGCACCCCGCTGAGCCAGGAGCCCGACATGGGACTCGATCCCAGGACCTGGGGCTCGATCCTGGAACCCTGGGATTCATGACCTGAGCTGAAGGCAGACACTTAACCATCGGAACCACCCAGGCGCCCCCAGGATTTTTTTCTTATCATACTGACTATTTCGTCTCATCTCCTTCACAGTAAACTCTTCCATCCAATGTCTTAGTGCTGAAGTTCTTCAGGAATTAAAATTGAGCCGTTTTTCTTTCTCTATCTATACATTCTTTCTCCAGATCTTCCCTTGGTTTAAATATCGTTTGTGTGCTAACAATGCTGAAATTATATTTCCAGAACAGACTTCTCCTCTGAGATTCTGTCTCGTATGAAAAACTCCCTCTTAACATCTCCAATGACTTTTTGGCTTATCTCATAATTGCTTCTCTACTGTCTTTCCTATCACTATAAATCGTTCCATTTTTTCGAGCAAAAGACTGTGGAGTCATTTTCTTCCGTTAGCATAACATCCAGTAAATCGGCAAACAGGAACAATCTTTTCAGGAACAATCCGTTGCTATTACCTTAGTCCAAGCCACATCTCTCACACTGACTCCTGCAACAGCCACCTAACTGGACTAACTATTTTTGCTTTTGCCCTTCTACAAATTATTCACCCTCCATTCAAAGCAGTCCTTTAAGAACATATATCTCCCTCTGGTAACAAGCCTTCAAATGGTTTTCCATTATACTTTAAGTACTTGTTTTCTTCATTTCATGCCATGGCTGTCCTTTCTCACTATACTCTAGTCACGCTGGACTTTTTTTCATTCCTAGAATGCCCAAAGCTTTTGACTTTATATTTCCTTCTGCTTGAACCATTCTTTTTTCAGCCTTCATATGACTGGTCTTTTTCATCTTTTTGCTTAAGAGTTACCTCCAGAGGGAAGGTTTCCTTGTCCATGCTTTCCTAAGTAGACTCCTGGGGGTATTCTCTATCACAACACCCCATTGTTTATTATCTCTCTCCTCTATCAGCCATGAGAAAGATGCTATCCAAAAGGAGCTATGACATTTGGTTGAGGAATGCAGCCTCTGCCCCAACCAAGACCGATACGATAGAAGGGAGCAAGTGAATAAATACCTCAGCCTCACTCCTCATGCTCCTATCTGTTGCTGGTTTCACTTGACGATCAGAACCAGAGGGCAAAAGAAGCTAGATGATGCAGTCAGTAGAGGCTGGCCTTCTGCAAAATAGAGCAGACAAAGAAGGGCTGAGGGGCAAATGAACCTATGGGGCAAATGGAGACTACCTTGAACATAGATTGAAGATAGAACAGAGTTTAATGGGAATTCAAGAAGAAAAATATAGAGCATACTGTGCAAAGGCTTTGATCAAAGAAACAATAGCAAAATAAAATCTTTCCTGAACTGAAGAAATTCTGAGCCTACTAATCGAAAACAGTCACCAAAGAATAGAAATGTGAGGGCTTTGAAAATATACTCTCAAGACACCATCCCTTCAAATGTTACTCAAAAATTTACTAGAGCTACCCAAGAGATGAAACTAAGAGCTCAAGAATGAGGAAAATAAATGAACTATAAGTAGGCAGTAAAACTAGCAAGCCAGAGACATTTTAAATTTTAGTTATCTTTAAATGTTTAGAAAATCCAATGCAAATATTAAAAATAAACTTGTAAAATATTAAGAATCTTATAAAATAAATTCCTAATTTGAATAATAGATGATGTAAATAAAACCAGACATTGAGAGAGGAAAAAAACAAAATTATTTTATAGGCATGTCAATAGAAACTATTTCATTCTTGGTACTCATAATTACAGGGAAAGAAATAGTTTTTCTAATAAAAATGATAACTCTAAGTAGTGTTTATCTTAAGAAATCTATTGAAAGGGGAAAAGAAAACCATCAAACATCAGAGTAAAAGATAACCTCTAAAATTAACACAGAGGGACATAATCCTAAACATAACTGTATTGACACCCTCTACTCGAAAACAAAGACTAACGTATTTGTCACATTCCATCTCCATGATCTTTACAAAGATGTGTTTGAAAGTGTTAATACAAATATTTAAGTAAAAAGGATATTTTCAGGTAAGTATAAACAAACAAAAAATCAGGTGATTATTCTATTATTAAAAACATGTAGAATTCAAGCCTCAAAGCATTCAATTAAATGGAGAAGGTCACCACTTTATATTAATTTGAAGTATAATATTAAAGAAGATATTATAATCATGAAACTTTGTGGAACAAATATTAGGACATTGAAATATATAAATAAGTTATTGCCAAAACAAGTCCTCAAAAAATTACAATTTTAATGGGAGACTTTAACACACCACTTTAAAACAGAAAAAAATAATAAGAACATAACAGATTTAAATAATGAATAGATTTAAATAATAAAAGATGTTCTATAATAAAATAAGTGCTATATCTTGAGAATACATGTTAGAATAAGCTTATTTCTTAGGTCAAAAATGAATTGACAATATTAATACTATTTAGCTAATATGTGTTTAATTCCATTTTAGGCCAGCTACTATGCTAAGTACTTTTTTGTATGTATTGTCTCATTTAATCCTCACAATAATACAACAAGATAGACACTATTGAACATATTTAAAGATGCAGAAACTGAAGCTTAAAGAACTTATCTAATTTGTCCCCCCAAAATCACAGTTATAGTGAGGGAAATAGAATTCTAACTCCAGTGTGTGTGACTTCAGAGCTATGCTCCTAACTGATTAATTCTTATTAAGAGAAGCTGGGGGCCCCTGGGTGGCTCAGTCGTTAAGCGCCTGCCTTCAGCTCAGGTCATGATCCCAAGGTCCTGGGATCAAGCCCCCCATCAGGCTCCCTGTTCCACAGGAAGCCTGCTTTTCCCTCTCCCACTCCCCCTGCTTGTGTTTCCTCTCTCACTGTGTCTCTTGATCAGAGCACATTCTCTGAGCACAAAGCAATAAAATTAGAAATTACACTTCAATAAAATATAGATTAAAAATTCTCCTAATTAATCTGTGTTTGATCAAAAAAGAAACCCAAACAAACTAATGACACTGGAAATACTATATTAAAATAATAGATGAGAATCTCCAAAAGCATTCCTTAGGGGTACAATTATAGCCTTAAATTATTTTATTCTTAATATCAAGAAAATGAAGGTACCTGGGTGGCTCAGTCAGTTAAACATCTGCCCTCAGCTCAGGTCATCATCCTAGGGTCCTGGATTGAGCCCCGTGTCCTCAGTCTCCCTGCTCAGTGGGGAGTCTGCTTCCCCCTTCCCCTGCTCATGCACACTCAATCTCTCTCATTCTTTCTCTCTCTCAAATAAATAAAATCTTTTTTAAAAAAACAAAAGAATGAAAATAAATGAATTATACTCTTAATTCCAGAATTTAGGAGGCGGAGAAGCAGAGGGGAGTGCAAAAAACATACCTAAGGGAAACAAGAATAAAAGCAGAAATTAACCAATCAGGAAATATTTTGTTTAAAAAAGGAATCAGTATGTAAATACAGGTGCTGTATACACACACACATATACACATTATACACTGAAAATTTTCATGAGACAAAGTTTGAACTCACTGTGTGATACACTCTGATGTTATCAATTTCTTTAATAGCTTTGTTGAGATATAATTGATAAATAATAAACTACACATATTTGAAGTGTACAATTTGGTAAGTTTTGACATATATATACACCTGTTGAACCACCAACACAATCAAGACAATGAAAATATCCAACATACTCATCTCTTCAACAAATGGTGTTGGGAAAATTATGCAGCCACATGCAGAAGAATGAAACTGGACCATTTTCTTACACCATACACAAAAGTACATTCAAAATGGATGAAAGACCTAAATGTGAGACAGGAATCCATCAAAATCTTAGAGGAGAACACAGGCAGCAACCTCTCTGACTTCAGCCGCAGCAACTTCTTGCTAGACATGTTTCCAAAATCAGGAGAGACAAAAGCAAAAATGAACTATTGGGACTTCATCAGGAAAAAAAAGCTTTTGCACAGCAGAAGAAATAGTCAACAAAACCAAAAGACAACCTACAGAATGGGAGAAGATATTTGCAAATATGTTATCAGATAAAGGGCAAGTATCCAAAATCTATAAAGAACTTATCGAACTCAGCATCCAAAAAAACAAAAAATCCAGTCAATAAATGGGCAGAAGACATGAACAGACATTTCTCCAAAGAAGACATACAAATGGCCAACAGACACATGAAAAAATGCTCAACATCACTCAACATCAGGGAAATACAAATCAAAACCACAATGAGATACCACCAGTCAGAATGGCTAAAATGAACAGCTCAGGAAACAACAGATGTTGGTAAGGATGCATAGAAAGGGGAACCCTCTTATACTGTTGGTGGGAATGCAAATTGGTACAGCCACTCTGAAAAACAGTATGGAGATTCCTCAAAAAGTTAAAAATAGAACTACCCTATGACCCAGCAATTGCACTACTAGGTATTTATCCAAAAGATACAAACATAGTGATTTGAAGGGGAACATGCACCCCAATGCCTACAATAGCCAAAATATGGAAAGAGCCCAGATGTCCACCAACAGATGAATGGATAAAGAAGATGTGGTATATATATACAATGGAATACTACTCATCCATCAGAAAGAATGAAATCTTGCCATTTAAAACATGGATCGAACTACAGGGTATTATTCTAGTTGAAATAAGTCAGAGAAAGACAAAATACCTATGATTTCACTCATATGTGGAATTTAAGAAACAAAACAGATAAACATAGGAGAAGGGAAGGAAAAATAAAATAAAGAGGCAAACCATTAGAGACTCTTAACGATAGGGAACAAACTGAGGGTTGCTGGAGGGGAGGTAGGTAGGGGGGTGGGGTAACTGGGTGATAGGCATTAAGGAGGGCACTTGATGGAATGAGCACTAGGTGTTATATGCACCTGATGAATCACTAAATTCTAAACTAATAATACAAAACTAATAATACAGTATATGTTAACTAAATTGAATTGAAATAAAGAATTTTTAAAAAATATCCAACATACTCAAAAGTTTTTTCACATTCCTTTGTTAAACCTTCCTCTCCCTTTTTTCCTCCCCCACCCACAGATAACAATGAATGCTTTCTTTCACTATAGATTCGTTTTCATTGTCTAGATTTTTATAAATATAAAATCATAAAATATGCATTTTTTGGTCTGGTGTCTTTCAGTAATTATGTATTATTCTGAGATTTATGTCGTTTTTGTATTTGTCAACAGTTCATTTTTTTTTTTTTATTGAGTAGGATTCCAGTATGTGGATATACCAAAATTTGTTTATCCATTAACATGTTGGTATGCATTTGGATTGATTCCAGCTTGACTCTATTACGAATAGATGTTATTTTATTTGGTTTTCCAGTTTTAGTCTGGTCATGGCCCTCTTAAACTAATTGCACAGCCATTAATTAAGTATACGCCATTGATAAAGAAACAGTGCCTTGAAACTTAGAATGTATATATCAAGCATATCAAAGAGAAGAGGTAAGAATAATAGGAAGCTTCTTCCTGCTACACCAAGAGTACCTTATTCCATATAGATCCACCTCTCTACAACCCCAGCAGATAACCAATGTTAATAGTTCACTTTTAACACTACTGTTATTTAACTATTAATTCTTAGGAGGGCATTTGTGGAAGTCAATAAAGAACAAGAATGAGGGCCACTTGGCTGGCTCAGTCAGTGGAGCATATGACTCTTGATCTTAGGGTTTTGAGTTTGAGAGCCCCACATTGGGTGTAGAGATTACTAAAAAATAAAATCTTAAAAAAAAGAAGAACCAGAATGAAACATGGAAAGATGGGTTTGGGGATAATAATGATTGGGGGCAGGAGAAAGACTAGAGATTATAGGAGAGAAAGCATAGATGAAAGCAATGGATAGGACACCAAGGACAAAATTTACCTGTGTGCTAATTTCACCTAAATCATCTCCCTTGACCTTTTCACATATATGACATAAGTCCCACATATTTTCTTAGATTTCTTAGTTTCTGTCAATTAATCTACTTTTGGTTTCTCGGCACAGATTCAAAAGGCAATTTTTCATTTCTCTTACTATTTTCAAAAAACACCTACGTGAAATAAAAAAAAAAAATCAGTATGGAATAGAATTGTGGCAAATGGTATTAGGTTCAACCATGTATGGCAGATCTCTTACAATAGCAATGGCTTAAACAAGGTAGAGTTTTATTTTTCTTACAAGTGAAATGTCTGGAGTAGGCAGTCCAGGGCTAATATAGTGGCCGCATGGTGTCAGGGAACCCTGTCCCTTACTTTTGTTCACAGAGGCAGTTAGCATCTTGGTTAACTTTCTGTGCATATGCAAACATATAAGGATCTGTGTGTTTGTGTTTTCACACGCACACGTGAATGCACGCACACACACACACAGAGAATACAGTGCAGTGATATACTCTACACACTATTCAGCACTTCACTTTTTACTCAGTAACTCCAGATGAGCACAGATTAATTCATCTCATTCTTTTTAAACCAGACGGATGGACACACGCACGCACACACACACCCCTTTTTCCTTTTAACCAGACGCATACTTGATCACCTTCTTAGAATCACTATTTCTTTGACCTCAAGATACTTGCAACCCCTTACTAAAGTTTTCATGGTTAGTCAGAGTTCCAGCCTGTGACAAAAGTAGCCTCCAGAAGACCCACTGGTTCTTTTAATGCCGAGGAAGTTTTGTTTAATAGAAAAATTAGCAAACATCATATGTTAAAGAGAAGATGAAGGAGTAAAATGAAAGGTATTGACCACTTTACAAACTGACAGTATTTTGCACACATGTTGCCTCTTTTAATAATCATAGCATTTCTATGAAATATCATTATTATTTCCATTTTGGAGATAAGATAAAAACCTCCAACATGACTTTTTTGGGTACGTCTTTGTTGAAAGATAACATACATACAGAAATACAACCAGATTATCAGTGGACAATCCAGTGAATTCTGACATGCCCATATCTGGGTTTTGAACATTATCAGCACCCCAGTATCCTCACTCTTGCCCTCTCATGGTCAATGGAGAGGTCTGACCTAGCAACAGAAATCATGAGACTGGATGAAATCATTAAGAGAATGGTCACCATGGTAGGAGAGAAAATATTTGAGTGAAGAGTTCCCAGTTGACAGCGAAAGAGTCTCATGGATGCACTACTTGTGAATATCATGTTACATTCAGAATAGGTTCTATTGGGCAAAATCTCACTAACCAGGAAGTAGCAAGCACACAGGGGCCCCCCGAGCTCTCATCTCCACAGACAGGACTTCAGGAGAAAGACACCATCATTCTAATGTGCTGTGTCTGTATACGAATAGGCAGCAATGTCTAGATTACTATGTAAAATGAAAGTTTCCTTCTTGAGAAAGTCACTCTCCTAGAAAGTCCACTCTGGAGCTTAGCAGATGGTATCTGCCAGTTCTCCCATTGAGCTAATTCAACCTCACTAAGCCACCAGAAGGGAAGAACAAATGAGTCTCCAAAATCATCTGTATGTCTCTGCTCGCCTAATAAAGAAACAATATCTAGGAGTTGAGACCTCTCAATTATTTCAAATACTGCTGATAGGTTAAGTAAGATGAGGATGAAGAATTGACCATTGGATTTAGCAATGGGAAGTTCAATGATCACCTAGGCAAAGCCAGTATTAATGGAGTCATGGAGGAAACAACTGAGTGGAGTGAAATTAAGAGCATTTTGAGAAGAAGAATTGGAAATAGTGAGTATAAGTAAGTCTTTCAAGGAGTTTTGTTGTCAAAGGCAGATAAAAACAATTGAGTGACTGTTGAGTCACAAACCTGTACCTCTGAAACAAATAATACATTATATGTTAAAAAAAAAAAAAAAAAGAAGAAGATAGCAGGAAGAGAAAAATGAACGGGGGAGGAATCGGAGGGGGAGACAAACCATGAGAGACTATGGACTCTGAGAAACAAACTGAGGGTTCTAGAGGGGAGGGGGGTGGGGGATGGGTGAGCCTGGTGATGGGTATTAAAGAGGGCACATACAGAATGGAGCTCTGGATGTTATACGCAAACAATGAATTGTGGAACACTACATCAAAAACTAATGATGTAATGTATGGTGATTAACATAACATAATAAAATAAAAAAAAACAATTGAGTGATAACTGTGAGGGGAAGTGGGATCAAGAACAGTTTTTCTTCTTTTCTTTTGAGTGAGAGAGAGCGGGGGGAGGGGCAAAGGTAGAGGGAGAGAGAATCTTAAGCAGGCTCCTCGCCCAGTGTGGAGCCTGATGTGGGGCTCAGTCTCACAACCCTGAGATTGTGACCTGAGCCGAAATCGAGAGTCGGATACTTAACCGACAGAGCCACCCAGGCACCCCCAGTTTTTCTTCTTAATATAAAGATTATGAAAATAGGTCTGCCTACTTACAAGAATGATTCAGGAGAAAACAAAAGTTGATAGTAGGAGAGAAGGGAGACAGTAATGTTCTGAGTGAGATGACATGGAGATTTGTGCACAAGAAAGAAGTCTGGATTTAGTAGGAGTGAAAAGAAGCAAGACCCATCATAACAGATATATGTGAACAGGTGCTGGAAGGTGGTGGTGGTGGAGGGCAGGTCTATGGACTCTCTCCTCTGATGACGTCAATGTTATTAGTGAACTAAGAAACAATGTCACCAGCCAGAAATGAGGGTGAAGAGGAGGTGTGGCAGGTTTAAGGGGAGATTAATTAATATGAAATAATCATCTGAAATTATATGCCTTTTATATGATGGGTTAAGTTATTCTAAATGGGCTCAGACTAGGAGGATCGCAACATTAGTCAGAAAATTAAGCAGCTAAAAACTTAAGCATTATTCACCGAGAAAAATATGGGCACGCCTGAACTCATTGCTCTCACAAAACCCAAATTCTGATAGTTATCTTCCATGACTTAACATCAAGACATTGAGTTACATGTTTGCTGTATTTGACTTTCATTACAACATTTCACTTTGGGATTGAGAACTATAAACCAATTTCCTTTTAGACTCTTGACATTTTGCTATTAGTTACTATTTAACAAGAGCCATATCAGCTGTGTGGCACCTCCAGGGAAGGGGTGGGTATGTGTGTTTCTGGCAAGAGAGAAAAATAAATATTTTTAGCTTGTTTCTTCCATTTCCTTTTGTTAATTCTTTCTTTCAGCTAGGAAGGAAAATGTATGTTTCTCTGCTTCATTTTGGTGACAGTGTATCAAAAGGAGACCATCCACATAAACTGAGATAGCTCCATTTTGTTCTACAGGCACATTTGCCATATTAAAATCTGGGTTATCTCCCCTCATGGGGAAAAGAAAAGGAAATTACATTTTCAGGTCTGTTTTAATGTATCCAAAAAAAGAAGGAGCAATTTCTGTCTGTTCCCAAAGAACATGAAAGCTTCTCTTCCAGCTGCTACTGTGGGAAAAAAATAGGAAAGGAAGACTGAGCTTTACAGACTTATTTCATTTTGATCATTCAATATGTTTTCAATAAGCTGCCTAATCTGATTTTTAAACAAATAATAAAAATGCAATGGCAGGTCCATTGGGCAAAAGTTTTGGCTTTAACTTGAAGTGGATGATAAAAAATAACAGATGGAGAGAGAAGGCGTTACTCTTTTATAAGAATTACTCTTATAAAAGTAATTTTATAAAGTAAATCCTGGGCTCAGTATTTTTTAGGACTCTCAGTACTTTGCAGAGTTAAATATTGACTTCACTCTTCAGTACTCCTATTGCTTGTCTGATAATAGCAAGTGGAGGATGAGCAGGTTATTCAACAGCAATCTATTACAGTCCAAAATGGCAAAAAAATTCATACTAGGCTTCCAGCAGTATACAATAATGGGAATAAATGAATAAAACTTGAAGAGAACTCTGAGGAGTAAATTGCATGATTGTGTCATAGTGCCACCTGGCCTATGCAATAATTGTCTGCCCATATGGCACCAATTTGCTAATACAAACATGAAATTGACTACATTTTATATGGAAATTATATCTTTTCAAGCACAAGATAAATTTGAGATGCCAGTCCTTCCAAGAGGACAATTTATATCATGCTGCCTGTAGGAGAATTTCCATTTGGATCGCTCACCGATTGTTGAAGAGCTTTGAAGTGTCCATTTCTAGATCCAAATGGCCTTCACCTCAGATATTATCACTTACTGGCATTATCGGGCTAGAAACTTCAGGATGAGTGCAGGTAAGGAAATGCACATATCACCCAAATACTATTGCTTCAACTAGAATTTATAATAAGGAACACTCACGTAAATTTTGTAGGTTATATGGACTTTTTAAATCTTCGGGTGAATTCACGTGCATATTTAAATATAGTTTACAGCTATTCATTCATCTTAAATTATGATGCCTTGGCTTTGAGATTTATTCATGGCTTTTAACTTAATCATGTTCCCCAGCGGGAGCACAGGACACTCATTTATCAAAGCTATAAACATTTTTCTTTTCTTGCCATATACACTCTATTTTAAGGCAGACGGAGGAATAAAACTTAAGAACATTTCAGAAGACTCGGCACAGCCAATCAGCATGTGCAGGGGCTTGCATCCTGTACTGTATATAATTTTTCTTTCAGATTATGTTTTGGTAGGAATTTATCCAGATTAGCTCTAGAGTAAAGGAATGTTAGAACAGAAGGGACCCCTAGAGAGGGCCTAAGGCTTGAGGCCAACCCAACCTTCTTGTTTTATAAACTCTGTTTTATAAACTCTCCTAGAGAAGTTAAGAGACTTAAGCAATGTTTTATTAATGTGTAGCATGGCCCCTGTCTTATTGTGTAGGACATTTGGGAATAAAGCACCATGTGTATGTAAAAACATAGGCTTAGGGTCAGAGTAAGCCACATTCAAATCCTTGCTAAACTGATAGTTAGCTATGTAACCTTGAGTAAGTCTCTCAACCACTCCAAAACCCAGCTTCTGGGTCTTAAGTTGGAGATAATAAATAGCCTACTACATAAGGTCATAATGTGAATTATGTGACATAATCAATGTAATAGGTCATCACATAAAGAAAATAATAAAATAGCACAGGAAATACATAAATTCATTATGCTAAAATTCCTGATAGTATTGTAAAAGATAGTGAATAAAATCTGCTTTTAATAGCTTAAAAATTAAATTTGAATAGAGTTTTATCAAGAAATATTTTGGGCTGTTTAAATTATATTTGTGAATCTCATTAGTTGCACAGGGTATAATATTCAACCTGGGGGCACTTTCTGTGTAAAACCAAGCCACTTTGAAGGAGGTCTATAGAAGGTAAAAAGTGGATGACCATGAACTCATCTGCAGGGCCAATGAATGTATTATAGATACATACATGTGTAACTGAAAAATTTAAGTAAACTGGCCCTCTTGATTTATCTTTTTTAATTAATTGGAACTGAATGGAATCATATTAAAATCAGATTTTGGCATCCTCAATGAATAGGTTATCATTTTTAAGCAGAGACCAATGTAAGAAAAATCAAATATCATACTCTTCTTGAAAATTTGATGGATCCAGTTGTTAGATTTCAGCACATAAGAACTCTGCACCTGAACATCAAGCATATGTTTGCAAAGTACTGCCAATGAGATGCCAATAAACAACTTTTTGGCTTTGATGCAACTCTTTCTGGCTGATAGGCAAATTGTATTTTGGTCAGAAAGAAAGCCAAGTCCCTGAGGATTCTCTTATACTTAGTATTCTAAGCAGCAATAGCTCCATTGTTCAGTATAAGGGGCCCCTTACTCAAGGCCTCCTTGCAAATAATCTAAAACACATGACAGACAGCAATGACTCTCACTGGAGCAAGCTTTTAAGCAGCACTTAAAAGTTCTTCAACAAAGTACATAGGAGAACTTTTATCTCCATTGCAAGTTGGGGTCCACTTAATTCAAATGCTGTATCATTCCAAGTTGTCTGAGAAGCAGATGCCAAGACAGAATTAGATGTTAGAAGGATTTATTGTAGGAGACACCTGTGAAAGACATGAGGAGAGGGAGCAGAATAGGCAAGGAGAGCATCACATGATGCAGTTGGAGCCCCTGTCTAAGGAGAGGAGGAAGGAAGGAAGGACGATCCTGTGGGAAGAGCCTCAGACTCTAATGCCACTCTGAGAGGGCCTCAGTCAGGTCGATGGGGAGTCCCAAGCACAGATTGCCCTTCAGTAGATCTGCTTTGGGGCAGAAACAGCCTAGCTCTAGTAGCCAGTCACTGGCTGGGAGCAGCCTGGAGAAAGTGTGGCCTTGGAATGAGCATGATGGCAGATTCAAAGGTGTGGCCACTGCAGGCTGTCTGCCTACCCGGGTAGATGCACATAAAGTTCTCCCGAGGGGCACCTGGGGGGCTCAGTCGGGTAAGCGTCTGCCTTTGGCTCAGGTTGTGATCTCAGGGTCCTGGGATCGAGTCCTGCATCGGGCTCCCTGCTCAGCAGGGAGCCTGCTTCTCCCTCTGTCTCTCCCCCATCCTCTTGTGTGCTCGCTCTCTCTCTCTCTCTCACACACACACACACACAGTCATTAAAATCTTCAGGAAGGGAAATCTGAGCACCACCAAGATGCCATAGATGCCTTTCTAAGATAAAGCCCACAGCGTTCTCTTACTGGGCTCCTTAAAAAGACAAGAGGGTCTTTAAGGATGGTTGAATCAATGAAATGCAGTGTATTATGTACAATGAGATACGGATAATCACGGGCTCAGAAGCATGGCTTAGGTCATTGCCTCTATTGCGTAAGATCAGATTTCCTTCTTGACTCTTGGTCTAGGTCTCCTTCATCCCCTCCATCTGAGTTTCATGCAGTTCTACCTTGAAATGGCTTTTCCATCAAATAATTGACTCTATTACCAATACACTACAAAAATGATCAGTCTCTGCTGCACAGAGTTCTTATTTCATGAATTCTGACTTTGTACAACATTTCAATAATTTGATGACTCTTCCTGATTTCACAAAACTTAAAAAGGATTCTTCTTCCTTCTTTGACAATCATCATTATGTGGGAATGATGACGGCATTTAAGATCCAACAGAATTCTGTTTCTGAACTACTTCTGTTTTACCCAGAGAAGGTAAGGCGGTGGGGCAGGAGGGTGAGTTTTATGTTCCTAGGCTTTGGGAGGAAAAGTAACTGTGGGGATTGAGTCTGAGAAGAAACAGACTATAGTCAGTTACGCTTTGCTTCTGCATAACACTGCTGAACCTCTCCCTGCAACACCCAGAGGTATTCCTATCAATTCGTAACAACCAAATGTAAATGACAGCACCACCCCACATTTTCTGGCCAGTCCAGCCTTCTTTCTGGCATATCTAGAATTTATATTTTTAAATGAATTATCTCAAGCTTCCAACTAAAACCTTTTTATTTGGGGTAGAAATTTTAGGATAATAAACCACATCACACGCAAAGCATTCAAGAGAAAAGCTATTGTGTTTTCTTTGAATTCACAAGGGAGCAATAATTACAGAGTTTCTCCTTGGTAAATCCTGTACCTGGATAAATGAACAAAGTACAGTTTACCTCCTGACCTAAACTTTTACCGTGATAGCATAATCCAACCTTAACCTAAAATGTGCAAAGGATTCTGACTCTTCCACAAGAAAGAATATACAACTCCTCCCTGACTTATGCTGAGAAAATACTCTGCCAAGCACAGGATAGGGTGCCAGCAACTCAGAAGAAAGAAAGGAAATTGATCTTTAGTAGGAGCTGGAATAATGACTAGCCTTATTCCTCTTGAGCTCTTCCTTCCTCAAAGTATATGAATCAGTTGAATCTCTATGAACCCAAGGGAGTCCTTATGGGAATTTTTAACACAACTATCATTCCCTGTGATTCATTTTTGCTTAAAGGGTACTAGATCATCTCAAGAAACTTGGTTTAATAACAATGCCAAATTTTAATGTAAACAATTCTTATTGAAAGAAAAGCTCTCTAATCTATTGCTTTGTGTGGCTAGTGGAAGCAAGCTTTCATCCTCAGTTTGCTTCAACGGTTTATTCCAATATGTGGACTACACAGCTTGACCACAGTACCTGTTTCTTAAACCAAAGCATATGTAAGATCAGATTTCCTTCTTGACTCTTGGCCTAGGTCTCTTTATAAAAGAGATTTGGCATATCTATAAAATTTATCTTTATAAAAATCATTGCCTTTTTTAAAAAGTCACTGCCTTTTAAAAAAATTACAGAACTTGTCCTTGCTCATTGAAAAAAAATCTAATAAAACAAAACTATGTAAGGTGTGAATTTGTGCAAGTTTTACCTACTCACTGGGAAAAAATTCACACAGCACACAGAACTATATGGACTAAAGAGTGAACATTCACCTTTCCCCACTTGTCCCTTCCCCTGTTTTTACCCCTAGGGGTAACCAGATTTTTTGCTCTGCATTTTTACAGAATTTGGCTCCTACTTTAGGTTTTTTTTCCTGGAACTATTTTTATTTAATCAGTGCCAGCAGCTCATATCAGTGATGACTGATCTATCTCATTCTTTACAGAGTTGCAAAGCAATCCATCGCATGGACTCTTTATTTAACTGGTCCCTAGTAAGGAACATTTTGCCATCAAATTATCTCTATTACATTAAAGATGAAACAAATATCATTATCCATATATTTTTGTACTGGGTCAATGTACTGTAGGATGATCCCAGAAGTGGAATTGATGATTCTAAGAATATGTGGAATTTAAATTTTGATACATATTGCCAAATTGCCATTTACAAATGTTATTAACTATACAATACCATCATTATATGGGGGTGTCCCTCTCCCCATGTGCTTGCTATCACAACCTTTTTGACGTGTTCGTTTCCCATTTGGAAATCTCTGAAAACATTAGCATCTTCAGAGATACATTTCCAAATAGGGAAATGTGATTTCACTTATTCCAACGTTCTATGGTGGAGCAAGATTTGGATGCATACTGGATACACCAAACCTGAGAGGCGAAATAAGTGAATCCGTGAGTGGAACTGCGCAGCAGCTGCTAAGAGTAGTTTCTTCCCATCTGGTGGTCCCTGAACTGGTAGAAATTCAAATTGTGGTGGTGATGCCCAAGCTACCTTCAAGGTTTCCATCTTGGAACTTTTCAAGATTATGCTGCAGTGAAAATATTATAGGTTTTGAAGTCAGTTAGAACTGAGATCAAATCTCTACTTTCACTCTGCCTAGGTAAATGCTCTGAGCCTCCATTTCCTCAAATGAAAAGTGGTGGTACTTTGTCCTATCTCATAAGAGTTAACTATGTAAGACAGTAAATTGCCTGTGACAAGCAAATGGATAAGTATGACCACGTAAAAATTAAACTTTTCTGCATAGAAATAATATATCATTTTTTAAAATTTAAAAGACAAAGAATGCAGAATTATTTTTAACTTGCTTTCATTCATATAATTTAGCAAAATTTTGTGAGTTCATCTATAAATATACATCTCTAGAAGTGGAATCTCTGGCCAAAAGGATATATGCATTTAAAATTTTATAGATATGCCAAATTGTTCTGAAAATATATTTTACTCTCAGTTGACATTTAACAAGAGTGTCTTTGTCCCCACACCCTGACTAATATTATATGCTATTAACATGTTTTATCTCTTCCAATCTGATAGAATAAAAAAAGTTTATTATTTTGATTTACATTTTCTTAGCAGTGAATGAATTTGAGCATCTTTTCAAATGTTTATAATACTTTATTTTTATTTTTCTGTGAATGGTCTCTTCTTAACCATCTTTGAAATGTCGATTTTACTATTGTGTTGTCTACTTTTTTAATAAATGAGTTTTTAATAAGATCTCCTTTTACATTAATTTTTTTCTGTTTTATCTGTTGCAAATAATTTTTCATTATATATCCTTTTGTGTTGTTTGATTTTTTTTTTTTACCATGGAGTTATATTTCTTTCTTTCTTTCTTTCTTTATTTATTTATTTATTTGAGAGAGAGAGAATGAGAGACAGAGAGCACAAGAGGGAAGAGGGCAGAGGGAGAAGCAGACCCCCCGCTGAGCAGGGAGCCCGATGCAGGACTCGATCCCGGGACTCCAGGATCATGACCTGAGCCGAAGGCAGTCGCTTAACCAACTGAGCCACCCAGGCGCCCCTACCATGGAGTTATATTTCAAAATTAAAACAAGATTCTAGAATATATAGGTATACATATATAGTATTATGACATATCTACATCTAACTCTATGTATAGTCACTTTCTTCTAATGCAAAATATACACTATCCATAATAAAGCCAGATAGAAAATATAAAACACCTAATTCCTCCCCATTGAATGAAACTATGTTAACTCAGTATTATCTTACAGTGATCAGCAGCTCAATTTTGTATTTGTATGGATAGATTAATATAAATGGAAAAAATGAACTTAATATTTGACATACAATCTCCTTCAAAATATGGAATTCTTGGGGAAGGACATAAATGAAACGGGGTACTTTGTTTTAAAAATATATAACCACTTAATTTGTCCCTGTGAATGCACAAATACCTTTTAGTAACTTAATTTGTTGCTCATCTCAAATAAATATTTGAATCTTGACAAGACCACTCTACAAACTAAGAATTCACCAAAAGAAGGAATTTTAAAATTGGAATTTCATGCTCAGAAAGATGAATTTGGAGTAGCGCAGCATGAGAGAATAGTGAGGAATTTTATCTGAGAAACTTTGATGATCTTGCTTCACACCACAAATATTGGGCTGCTGATTCTGCTGTCCTATTATTGACACTTAAAATAATTTAAAGTTACTAAGGCTGTTTATTTCTGCAAACTTATTTTCAGACAGTGATCTCAAGGAGTAAAAACAGGCTCTAGGTTGTGCTTTGACGGTTTTCAGTTTGAAATCAACATTCATCATGTATAAAGCATGTAAATGTGGTTAAAACTGTTTAAATCTTTTGTGAGTCATAAGCATATATGAAATAATTGACATATTTCTAGTAAACTTAATAAACCCCCAGATAAGGCAGTAGTTAGGTTGATCTTTCACTTCAAATAATCCCAAGAAAGCTGGGAATTGTAAATAAATCTCAGATATCTTGCTCATTTGGTTTTTGTTTATCTGCATGGATTCTGCTTAAACCCTGGAACACAGAGTTCCATAGACTCTTTAAGATTTTCATGAACTATGAATGCAATTAAATTTTTAAATACCAATATTCTCAAATCTAGGATATTAAATTAAAATAACTTTTGAACCAAACTTTCTGTGGTTGCTATGAAGTAAACACTTTGTTTCTTAAAATTAAATGTTACCAATGGCTTTGAGTTAAAAAGAAGTTAAAAGATGAGTGTGAGATTGCCTCAAATTTCTGGCAGCATTTTCCCATTTGGGTATCTCCACATGAATTTGCAGAGGAAGAGAGAGTCCTTCGGTCTCATCTTATACAAAGTCACCAAGATATCATCCAATCCTCCATGTCAAATCCATGTAAGATGACCTCCAGGAACAACTTCTTGAATGTATTGGTTTTGGAAGATGTACTTCTAAACAATGCTTGGCTTTCACCTATGGGCACTGTACATCTTGAAGATGTTTTTTTATTTGTTAGTTTTTCTCTTATTTGTTATAGCCACCAAGAAACTCAGAGTAAATATTGTGGCTGACTTCTGGCAAATGTACAGTACATTACGATATGCTTTCAAAGGCTAACTATCCCTGCCTGTTATCTTAGTTTTATTCCCTTTTCTTTCCTTTCCCATTTTCTCATTTGCTTTATTTTATTCATCTTTTTGGCTTATACATTTCTCCACAAACCATCTCAAGTCCTCTTTCAGAAGAAGGGGGCTAGAAAAACATTAAATAGATAGATAAATAAGGCAAATGAATGATAAAACAGATAAGGGAAATAGATTAAAAACTGTGACATCATATGTTGATTTAGAAAATTATCAGTCAACAGAAATAAAGTGATTATTATATATCCACTGCTTTGGCTTATTCATGCTTTTTATTATAAAAAAAATAATTAGTGATGGTACCTCATATCACATTATACAATGTATGTATTTCTACAAAGTTGCTTGTGAATCAAATTATATAAAGCAAATTATATATTTAGCCTACTAGAGGAAATTGCCATTCAAGCACTTCATAAGACATAGAATTTTAGTACTAAATGAATACTCAGCTTCTGGTTTGGATGAGGTTTTTGTTATGCGGATTAAAGTTCCCTGATTTCAAAGAAAAGCAGAGTGTAAAAGTATAAAAACCTGTTCTTTCATGCCTCCCACCTACCTCCCACTTTCCAAAAATTTTCACTCCCTAGAAGAAACCACAGTTAATAATTTAGTGTAATTTTTCCAAATAACTAAAAAATTACAAATATATATATATGTAAAATGGGCAAGAGTTAAACAGACACTTCCAAAAGAGGAGGTCCAAATGACCAGCATACATGAAAAGATGCTCAACTTCCTTAGACATCAAGAAAATACTCAGAATAAATCAGAATATAGTACTACTCCACAGGCCCCAGAATGGCTAAAACAAAAAAGGTGAAAAACATTTAGTGCTGGTGAGGATGTGAACGATCACTCTCATACAGCGCTGGTAGAAGTGCAAATTCATGCAGCCACTTTGAACACTCTTTGGTTGTATGTACCCAGCAGAAATGTGTACAAATGCTCACCAAAACACACATACCAGATAATCCATAGGAGAACTATTCATATTAACTAAAAGTTGTCATCTACCCAAATGCCCATAAATTCTAGGATTTTTACTACCAGGTTTTTGGTGTCTTCTGGATATATATTTCAAATATATTTTATAATATGTTGTTTTTATTTTAGCTTGATTTATAATACTGAGCATCAAATGGCCTTAAAAAATGAAGTTCAACTTTTTAAGCAAGCATTTGTTAAGTACTTAATGTATGCTGCATTCTGCACTGGGCTCCTTAACTGGATGTTCTTTCCAAGATGCCCTTAGACTGTGGAAGAAATGTACATGCAGATAAATGAAATCAAATAATAAGTACTATCCTCAGACTTATGAAAGAGAGGTCCTTGCACTGGGTCTCTTGTAGCCCATGTCCTAATTCACAAGACAAGAAACCTTTGGGCGAATGAGATGTGCCCACCCATGGGCTGTGCTTTCTCTTTAGACTGTCCTCTAAGGATATCTCAGACTTTGGAGTTCCCAGCCTAAATGCCCTGAATCCGGAGGTTGGAGAGAGAGAGGTTGGTTAAAGCTTAGACGTGTGAGCTGGGGTTCTACACACATGTAGAGGAGACCCTCTCTGTGTGGAGGGGAAAGCTATGAGCAGAAAGAGAAGTGGGGAGGATGGACACTGAGGATCAACCTGATCTCACTGCATCTCCACTTCCTGGTGCAGAACTCTGAGAAATCTAAATTCAAACGCCTCCTCCCAAGTCCTTGGGAAGGCGCATTTCTCAAGATGAGAAAATAGAACATATTGTATCCAACAATTTGTTAGTTTGACTATCACTTTTAAATATTTAGGCCTATGGTATATGGGCTCCATTTATCTTCTGGTTCTGGACCCCACAAATATTAGAGGTGAACCAGCATGGAATGGTATTTAAAATGCAACAGACTGCTGATCTCCACCCCCCTCACCATCCTCCCTGTTAGTTTGATTCCCAGAAATTTGAGGAAATTTTAAAGTTTTTGTCTCAGACAGATGCTTGTAGTCTGGTGGTGTAAAAACAAACTGATGGTTGCCAGAGGGGAGGTGGGTGGGGGGATGGATGAAAAAGGTGAAGGAGATGAAGAGTACGCTTATTGTGATGAACACTGAGTAATGGATAGAATTATTGAATCACTATATTGTACACCTGAAACTAATATAACACTGCATGTTAATTATACTGGAATTAAGATCCCCCCTCCCCCTCCCCCACACACAAGACGGACAAGATGGTAGGTGTGGCTAGCTGGAGGGACAGTAGAGGATTCCAAAGAATGGACTCATCCCAGAAAAGCTCTGGGTTCCCATCCAAACCTACATCTACCTAATTATGGGCTTGGCCCAGTCCCTTTGCTTCTCTAAGCGAGCTTCCTCACTGATAAACAGAGGAGAATTGCACTTTCTTCACAGAACTGCTGTGAAGAAAAATTGACACAATTTATGTGAATGTTCCTAGAATACTATACAGTGTTAGAAAAACCTAGGATAAACAAACTTTATGAAGCAAATGTAATTTCAACAGACATTCTGATCTATTATTTGTCTACTATAGTTGAGACCTATTTTACTTAGTTCTCAGATTCTTTTATTACAGATATCATGCTTCCTGTGGTAAGATGTCTCAACCCGACACTTGGTTCAGCAAGTGCTATAGAGGGCCGGTGCCCTTGACAAAATTGCGTTACCCTGCAAGTCCTCTCTCTCCTCAGTACAGTTCCTTGCTCTTCCTAAGGGTTTTTCCAGTCAGGAATCTCCCTCGCATTCCCTCACCTGACCTCACTGGGTAGACTATGGGTGGTAGTAGGTCTGTTCCTTTCATGTGTTCTTCGTCTTGGGTTTTCATGATGCTCTCAGAGAAGTCTGATTAGCAAACTCGATTGATAGTTCATTTAGTAATTGGAAATATTCTGTATGCCTAATTTCTATAAAGGAAAGTTGCTAAGAGAAACTTTTTCATACCTCCTCAGATTCCTTTCATTCATATCCTTTTTTGCTTTTATATTTTCACCTCTTCTAAAAATGAAAAGGATAGAAGCAAAGAACAAAATAATATGTGAAGACAAAAGGTAGGAAAGGATAGAATGTGAAGGGAAAGAGGAGATGGAAATGCTTGGATCAAGGAAACATTGCTAAATATACTTCCTCAGAGAGTAACCTGAGTGATGAAGTTGGGTCAGTGCTGGGGTTCCCACATCTGCTAGACTCCAGGGCTCCTGCCATTTCCATTACTCCAGAGGCCCGAGGTGGAAGCTCATGGTTTTCCTCTATTTTGTGGTGTCCATCAGGAGATTGAATTTGATAATGAGAACAGCAATTTATAAAGGAATTTGGTAAGCTGGAGCACACACTAAGGGGGCACCAGGATGATGTCAGATTTGGAAACCACATCACATGAGAAGTATTGAAAAGACCTGTGCATGTTTGGCCTGGAGAGGGGTAACTTGCAGTGAGACGTGTGAAAGTGTGTCTCATAAAAAGAAAAAAAAAATCTAAATGGCGAATTTTGTCCCTATGAGCTCTAGAGATAGAACTGGGTAGAAATGATAGAATATCAGAGTCTGGCTAAAGCACTTTTAATGAATAGTGTAGTCACAAAATGGAATGTGCTTGCTTCCCAGTAAGGGAGTTAGTGGGTTACTCATCAACATATTTATCCAGACAGAAGCTAGATGACTTTCTATCACATGTTCTTTAAAAACAAGATTTTGTATTTGATGGAAGGAGGGGGAAAATAATCTCAAAAAATACTTTTTATTTTTTAAATCTTTACACTTAAATGATTTAAAGTGGAACATTCACTCATGAGTCCCTATCGGTACACGGGGTGTCATGGATCATTTTGAATTTTACTCTGACTTAAATGGAGAACCACTGGAAAGTTTTGAGCAGAAGAATGCCCTGATATGACTTAATTGAAAAAGAATTTCTTGGGGCACCTGAATGGCGCAGTCAGTTGAGCACCCGGCTCTTGGTTTCAGCTCAGGTCATTGATCTCAGGGTCATGAGATCTGGGCCCACATTGGGCTCTGTGCTCAGTATGGACTCTGCTTGAGATTCTCTCTCCCTCTGCACCTCTTGTTTCTGCTCTCTCTCTCTCTAAAAGAAATAAAATAAATATTAAAAAGAAAAGAATTTCTCTAGTAAGTGAGTTTGCACAGGACTCTGGGTTGGTGGGGGGTAGGGGAGGGTGTTGATGTAGGGAGACTAGTGGAGTTGGGAGACCCCAGGAGTAATCCAGGTGAGAGATTATGGTGGTGCTGGTCATGGAGGAATTCACAAGAAGAGAACAGATTCTGAATATGGCAGTTAGGAGCTCCTTATAGAGATCTGGGTTTGAGATAGAAATGTGGGTGGTATATATTTTCTTTTTTTTTTTTTTTAAGATTTTATTTGTTTATTTGACAGAGAGAGAGATAGGGAGAGCAGGAACACAAGCAGGGGGAGTGGGAGAGGGAGAAGCAGACTTCCTGCTGAGCAGGGAGCCCGATGTGGGACTTGATCCCAGGACCCTGGGATCATGACCTGAGCCGAAGGCAGATGCTTAACAACTGAGCCACACAGGTGCCCCTAAATTTTCATTTAATTTGACTAAACATTTATTGGGAATCTACCATTTGCTGGGCACTAACCTAGACATTTTAGGCACAAATATTAACAATACATGGAGTGCCTGGGTGGCTATTCCAGGCAGAGGGGAAGGCCTGAGTAAGTGCAACCTTGCCTTTCATGAGGTGAATGTGCTTTGGTGTGCCTTAACTTGTAACAAACTAGTCCACTTAAGACCTGATACATTTCCCCCCATAATCTGGAAGATATAAAGAGGGACATCCTGCTGTAGACCTACACATCATCATATATGAGATCAAGGGACCTTTCTTCCTGGAACTTAAAAATAAAGACTGCCCTCCATGTAAGTTGCAAGGTTATATCCAGTTCCATCAGATTTTATATTAACCGATGTGTCTTTTCCTGTGTTGTCTTGCACGCTGATATTTTCCCAAAGATGGAGCAGAAGCAAAAGCAGTCAGTCCACATTTTCGCCTTAGCCTTCATTCCCTAAGTCCACATGTCTTAGGGAATGAAGGCTACTGCTGAATCCAGAAGAAAAAAGAAGGCAATCCTTCTTTTTTAGCATGGCCCTTAAATCCTTTCAGGCCATGAACAATAGAACATAGAAAATATTTTGTGAGTCCATCTGCCACCTCCTAGACTACATTAAGATTCTCTGGGCTGGAGGATGGGGGAAAGAGGATGAGAAGGCACAGAAAGGACATAACGAGAGAATGTGGTGGTGCTGGAGTCTGACGCGCTAACTGGGAAGGTCATCTCAGACAAGAATGGGGTCAGCATTCCATTCTAGTGCCTGGTCTCCGCTCCTTTCACTATTGCCCTGTCAGCCAGTGTGGCATGTACTGACCACCCAGCCGGAGTTCTGCCTGCCTTTACCCTAATCTCTCTCTGTGTAGGCCACTCCCATTTTAAAAACTCCAGACACCAGGAAGCACTCCTGCTCCAGCAAAGCCTGGAAGCCCAGAAATCAAGGGATTGGGGAAGGGCCTCAGGGGAAGAAAGCTTTCTTGTACTCAGGTGGGATAGAATAGGACCAGTTCAAAATCAACATCCACGGGACACCTACCACAGTATAGGACAGTGATGATACACACCCCTTCCAGAATCTTTCCTCCTCCTCTCATTCTGTCTTTGCCTGGAACAGTTGGGTTGTTTAGCCACAGCTGAGACTCAAAAAGGACTCTAAGGAACAGAATTTCCCACTTCTTTGATTTTTTTAAAAATAGGAGTATCCTGGGGCGCCTGGGTGGCTCAGTCTGTTAAACATCTGCCTTTGGCTCAGGGAGCCTGCTTCTCCCTCTGCCTGATGCTCCCCCTGCTTGTGCTCTCTCTCTCTCTCTCTGAGAAAATAAAGAAATAAAATCATTTTTAAAAATTTTTAAAAATAGGACTATCATCTGCTGCCCCCATCTTCGGCCCTGTGTTCCTTCCTGACTCCTTTCCATGCACCACTCACCACGTGTTACTCTCCACCCCCTGCCACACACCCCCCCCCCAATCTTTTATTCCAGGGCGAAGAATCTTGGTTTCTTTAGATTGTTGTTTAAACATTTCTCTCTGGGTATAAACTTGGCTTTGTGTCTGCGAGCCCTGTAATAATAATAATAATAATAATAATAATAATAATAATAATAATAATAATAGAGTCATTTAGTGAGCCGAAGCTCTTTAGAAGCTGTTAGATAAATGACATTACACTGGCAGTCAGTAGTAAATAGTAAAAAGACAGCATGACTGGCTGCTCCTTCAGATCACAGACAACCTGGAACTGGACTTTTGTACTTTCTGCTAAGAAAAGCATGGGGTGCCTGGGAGGGTGATGCTCTACCAAATGACATGCTCATGCACAACGCTAGTAACTTTCTGAAGCACTCCGACCCCTTCTCCCCTCACTTTATTTCCCTACAGTGGAGTGAGGGGGACAGGCTCGGGTTTGACAGATGAGCTGTGTCCTGCGCAGGGCGTTAAAAGGCGTTCCCTGCGGGACACACAAGGACCTCCTCAGGCTGAGAGGCCTGTGTCCGGACACCCTGCAGCCCTGGCTCTGGCTTCGGGACATAACATCTCTGCTAACATGCCTCGTGCCTTTGGCAAATTACTTCATCTCTCTGTCTCTGTTTTCTAACCTCTAAAAGAAGATCCTCTCCACTTTTAACTATCCTTTCACCCAGGGAGCAAGAGGCAGGTGGAGAGAGGCAATGTTTGGTTGGCTAATCACGCTTTCCAAGCGATCTTGCTCGCTTTTCCCCTCCATTCCTGCAGATAGCTACCTTTAAGTGTTCCTTTCAATTTGTTGACTGCACTTAATGCTCTTTTAGGTCCTGCCTTCTTTTCGGGAACAGGAGTGGGCGGAGAGGAAGTGTCCTGCCACTACCAATACTTTCCTCTAGGAGGAGCCGCGCAGCCCCGAAGAGAGTGACACGCACCAACTCCAACTCCTTCGCGGGGAACGCTTCATCCCAGCTCCTCGGAATGCTTGGCCCGGACGGCGCTCCGCGCCTCCGCAGCGGGTCTCGAACCGGTCGCCCCGAACTCCCGCTTCCCCTCGCCGCTGCTGCCCGGGTCGCGGGGGCGGCGGGCCGGGCCCGGCGTGACCCCTGGTGAGCGGCGGCCGCCGTTTCCCACCCATCCCCTCCCGTCCTCCCTTCCCGTTTCACCCCGCCCCTCCTCCTCCCCAAGCCTGACAGCCCGCGAGCTGCCAAGCTGGGCGCAGCCATGGGAAGAGGAGGCGGTCTAGGGAGCGGCGGCGGCGGCGGCGGCTGCTGGAGCGGCGGTGGCGGCGGCTGCTGCTGAGTCGAGGCGGCGGCGGGGACCCCGGGCTGGGGCCACGCAGGCCGGAGGCCCCAGCGCCCTCGGCCCCAGCGCGGAAGCGAACCCGCGCTCTCTATCCCAAGGCGAGACTCAGAGGTACTGGAGCGGGGTCGGTGGGGGGGTGGGGGGGGTGGGGGGGGAAGAGGCTCAGGGAGTCGGGCTCTTCTGTCCCCCCTTTTGTGCCCGGGGCCTAGGAGTGGACCAGTTGTTTATCAAAGTGGGGATCTGGCTTGTGTATTTACACGAGTCATTTTTTTCCCGGGGGACTTGGGGGTTGGCTGTGCTCCCCTCCTCCTCGCGAAGAAGTTGTTTTCTGCTGGTGGGTTGTTGTAACCCGATCCACGCTGTGGATGTGTGTGTGTGTGGACATTGGTGGTGGGCGTCAGGAGTTGGGGGCGACAGGCGAACCATCCCACGCTGGCGCCCGCTGTGGCCGGTGTTCGCGGTACCTGGAGGGGCTTCCTCTGAAGCCAGGATTGTTAAAGTCGTAAAAGTTTTGCGTTTCTCTTTGACATCATCAGCCGGGCTGGGGCAGGAACTGCTGAGGCTGCCGCCGCGGAGCGGGGAGAGGTCCCTGGCGGCGCGACCCGAGGAGAGGGGAGGTCGTCGGGCTGTGCGCGTCGGCACCGCGCGCTCCTCCCCAAAGCGCACCGCCCTCTGCGCGTTTGTGCTGACTGCAGCCACGCTTTGGCACCCGCGGAGCTGGGGTCAGTAGAGTCACGGCCACCAGTCCCCAGGAGCTGGAGTGGGTGGACATCGTGGCAAGCCGAGCACCCCCAGCCCCTGACACACTTGTGGTTATGAAATCAACCAGGCTCAAAGTTTTGACAGAACTGCCTGAGGCATGAGAGCTGCGGGTGAGTGGGGTAGCCGCGTGTCAGGGGAGAGGGTGCTGGTGGCGTGCACAGGGTGCCGGGCAGGGTCACCCACTCGCGGGTGCGTGGGGGAGTCTATTTTGGGGCGAGTGCTTTATATATAACCCGAGTGGGGACGCCGACTCGGGCCCGGCTGCGGGAGTTGGTAACCTGGCTTCGGGTACGCGTGCTGGATGGGTGTACGTGCGCGCTGTGTGTGTGTGCGCGTGTGTGCGCGCGTGTGTGCGCCTGGGGAGGCGTGTCGGCGCCTGAGCCAGTAGGTTGTGCAGGGGGGAGGAGGAGGCCAGAGAGGTGCCGCCCGCCCATTTGTGCAGCCAGGAGACCTTGGAAGGGATAGGGAAAGGTAACGGGAGGCCAGGGGGTTGGGAAGTCGCAGGAGTTCCTGCATAGGATTTAAATACCACGGACTTAAAAACACTAAACTCCCATCCAAGTACTAACCAGGCCTGACCCTGCTTAGCTTTAAAACACTAAACCCATTGCCTTTGAGGAGCTGAAGGCTGGAGGAGGAGGTTTCTGGAGCTCTCAGGAGACTTGCATAGGAGGATGAGGGTTCTATGTGTAGGTACAGAACCTTGGAGGCCCAGACCCGAGTTGGAGCTGCAGGTCTGAGATTCCTGGGGTGCAGCTGGGCACAGTCCAGAAACTAGATGGTCTCTGGGGTGTTTACCTTTAGAATCCCTGGCACGTGTGCCTGGGAAGGCACTCACCTTTCATACATGTTGCGGCGGCTGTGCCGTGAGCAATTGGTGTTCTAGGCTAGTTTCCACCTGGGTCACCCTGCTAGTCCTTTTCTCTGGGGTGCCAAGGTATATACACTTTGGAGGTAATTAATGTGAAATATTTTCCAGAAATTAAAATGCTAGATAGAAACAAAATGACTTAGTCCACAGGATTGTTAGTTCCATCTTTTCTGTGATTGGGGATTCTGTTTCCTTTTGAGAAAAGCTTGTTCCCAGATTAGATTTCTAGGGGTCTCTGGTTATTTACGGTTTCTCTTCAGATGGACTTCAGATGGAGCTGGAAGGATGTGTTTTCACCCAGAGATCCTTGGACATCATTTGTAGTTTAAGCTTGGCCTGTCCTTTATCTCCTTCCACCCTTGTAAACTTTTTGATTCACATAAGTCTAAGGAAAGTTGGTGAGCCAACATTCAGCTTTCCATTTGGAGTAAATATATCACAGTGAAATTTTTTTGGTCTGCTGAATGCTATGGAAGGCCAACACTTAATAGGCTAAAGTGTGAAATGAAAGTCTATAAAGGCAGTGACAAAGCCATGACTCTCCAGTGCATTTTTTTTTTTTCAAACTGAGCATAACTTTGCGTTGCAAATATTTGTTCTAGACAGAGTTTGGGGCTGTGTTTTTTTATTATTAGTGCATAAACAGCAGACTCCACATTATAAACCACTTAAAATGGATACTAGGCATCTTCTCTATGCTATATCTGGTGCTTGTGTTAACAGATGTTTACAGTGCTTGGTTACCTACGGGACTGTCATGTGGAGTATCTCATTAGGTCCGGACATAATGTTTATAGCATAATGTAATAAATGGAGCCCCAGTTGCAGCCTACTTCTGCCAAGCGCATGAAATACCCCAGCATGGAAACAAATCTTGAAGTTGGTCCAACTTGGCGAGGCTTTTTGGCTATCTGCTGGTGAGCATTGTTAATGTAAAGATAAATCTGAGTGATACAGTGAGAATGTGGCACAGTAAATTGTTTAACTTAGAAAAACAGGCATGGGTTATATTGATTAAATTTGTGAACCTGAGGATTAAACTTCTCTGGTCACTCCACTGGTAAATTGCACAGTTATGGAGACTTGGTGTAGTTTTAGAGAACAATTAAAGATATGTCAATAATGAAAATAACTTAATGTGTTCACATGTGTCCATAAAAACCCTCAATTTTTTTTAAAAAAGAGAAAACCCTGTAACCTCTGTGGTAATGATTTAAATAATATGAGATTCCAACTCATCTAATCACTTTCTGAACATTGATTTGATAAGAACTGAATTTGGTAAAGCTTTGGAATCAGCCCTCTGCTCATTGTGTAAACAAAGCAATGAGGGTGTCTTTTAGGGAAGTGATTTTTTCCCCCGACCTTGAACAGTATAATGTTAATAACATGCCCAATAAAATGTTTGATGAGTATGGTAACCACCTTCAGAGGTACCTATCAGGTGCATGAACTTCCACCTCAGTAGCCTTTTCTGTAAATGGGCCAGCCCACCTCTTGAAAATAATCAGCTGGCAATCTTGCTTCCTCGCTGGCCAGTCCATTCTAGGAGAGATTCATTTTTAGAAAGTCCTGCTTTACACTAAATCAACATTTTCTTCTACCTATTGACCTACTGTTCAGTTGCTGGAGCAACACACAATGAATCTAATCTCTCTTCCCTTTAAGTGCTATATTTGAAAACAAACATTATGCCCCTTCTTCCTGAATTCTTTTTTTTTTTTTTTTTGCTATCCTTGCAGTTCTTCTCACCCACAGTGGGGTCCCACCCTTCCCTGCCCTGACAACATGCCCCAGAGTCTGCACTCACGATACCCCTCATCATGTTTGTCATCTAAAACTCAGATGTGAAATCCTTAGTTCTGGACTTTCTGCATCCATTAAGGCAGCTTAATATTCATGAGCTATTTTAGCCATCTCATTACACAGTTCACTAATTTCTAAGCTGTAAACAAGATAACAACTTACTCTTTTTAGATTATTAGTCATCCATAGTCAAGACATTATAATCTTTCAAAATATTTTTTATGTTAACTGTACTTCATTAACAAAAATATTTTTTTATGCCTGAATTTCATATCTATGGGAAGTGTCATACTGTGCAGGTACATAGAATCCTACATGCAATGAACATAGTTACTTAATTTCTCCCTATCAAAGGAACACTAAGCAAAAACAAAAACAAAAACAAAAAAACCAGATGTAGAATGTTCTGAAGACAAGCAAATTGAAGTTGCATATCACAGACAGGTAGGAACAGCGAGGTATTCTTTTCCTGGACCTTACTGTGTCTGCTTCCACAAACATGAGTCAGTCCTAGCAATCAGGCATTTATTGAAGGCTCGTTCTATCCCAGTCTCAGAGAGTATGCCATCTGGCCCTAAATGAGGTGAAAGTACATCTGACAGAAATGCTTCCTCAGGCAACTGGGATTTAAGATGTACACACAGGACATGACTGAGTCAGCAACCCCTTCTTCTCCTGAAGGTAAATGGCCCATCATGTCACAGGGAAGTCAAAAGCAGGTATATCACTACATCAGTTCCAGGACAGGTTCCTGCCTCCTGTTGTGTGTCTGGATCCAAATCAGGCAAGGCTCTGATGGTCTTCACTGACCAAGTTCTAGCCTTCTTGGAGGAAAGAAGCAAAGCTGGTATATACAGGGGGAGAGGGTGTGGTTCAAGGGCAAACACTTTGGTGCCCATTGGACCTCAGTTTGAATTTGAGTTTTACCACCAACAGGCACATCAGCTCCTCTGAGACTCACTGTTCTCCTCGGTGAAAATTATGATGCTTAACACCCAGGGCTGAGGTATTGACACATAACCCCCGTAGCATTTACGGCCTGTACTGCTCATTGGACACCTGCCCGATATGATGGATTTCCCTTTTATGTATCTGTCTGGGGCTTCCCAACTAAGTTATGTTTCCCCTGCTACCAGCTGGGAATCTGCCACAGCTGAGAATCTTCTGTCTTCTTGCAAGAGATGTTTATGGTTGATGATGATGACGATGTTGTTTTTCTCAGCAAGTCTGAATGTGAAAGAAAGAACCATTTTTTATCGGCAAAGAGAGAAAACCAGCCTGTGATATGGACTGACATCTGGGACTCTCAGAAGGTCCTCCTTTGCACATTGACCTTTAGTCAGAACAAGGGGCCAGTGACAGTCCGTGCTCTTTGATGAAATTATTCATGCTGTCCCCCTCGTGTGTGTGTGTGTGTGTGTGTGTTTGCAGTAAGATTCCTCACTAATCCCCTAGCATTATGATCTCCATCTATATCACATTTGCTTCTTTGCTTTATTCTGTTCTCGTAGAAAGGGAGGAAATAATCAATGAAAAGGGCCTATTTTTTTAAAGTTCAAAAATTCATTTCACAACTCTACCTTCTATCTAGCCCCCACCTCCTGCAAAAAAAATAAATAAATAAAATTACAGCAGACCCACTGACAAGTACTTAGACATGTAATTTCCAAACGAAAGTTCTACTTTGATGTAAGAAACCCTTAAGTTAGGATGGCATAATATGAAACCATAGTTAACTCGGTGTCAGAGAACTTGGTCCCCCTTGAGCTTTGCCTTCCGCGGGCTTTGTAATTTTTGCAAACTGTTGAACTTCCCTGGTCTTCATATTTCTTACATGTTAATAACAGACAACAACAACAAAAACGAGGAATAAACAAGATGCCGTCTTAGGATTCTTTGGGGGGCTATGATTTGAATTCATTTAATTATTGAATTTCTCTTTTTCTCTCAGAGCCTTTGGGACTTCGCTTGAAACTCTCCAAGAACACCTATTTCATTTGTTTTCAGTTTCCTGGTCTGTTTTTTCATATCTGTCTTCCTTGCTAGGAACGGTTCCTCAAAACAGAAAATAAATTTTATTCATTTTTATATTTTTCCACTCTTTGCTGGATGCTTGTAAACACAGCAGCCGTAAAAAGTGTTAGTCTAATTAACATGGAATGCCTTGGATAGTCGAGCTCTAATTCAGATCACTTATTTAACAAGCTACAATTTTCAATATAAGCATCAAGAAATAGTGTTGCTTATTTTATTCCCTCACCATTAATATTTTTAGTCAGTTAAGTAAAACAGATAAAAGTGTAATCATGGCTGTGCTTCCTGAAACAATACCAGCTCATCATGGTCTGATGCAGAAAATCCCTTGGAAGCAGTTTTCTTTTCTTTTGTTGTTTGTTGTTATTTTGCTTTAAGCTAAAGACAATTCTGCTATGAGTACCAGACTCTTAAAAGAAGGACAGAAAGGATCCTTGTTTAGTTTCAACTTCTTTCTTCAGTCCTTGCTTTTCACTACCTTTTAATAGAGGCAAATGAAGCCTTAGGTCAGGCATCAATTTTACCAAATAATGATTCATAAGAAGGCTGTGATTTTGTCAGAAATTGTTGGGCTGTGTTTTTTTAATTAACATCTAAACCTACCTTCAAATGCTCCATTTCAAAATCAGTAGATAATTTCTCCTGCAGAGTCCTTAAAACTTCCAGATGTGTTTACTGCTTTGATTAGACCTTGCTTCTTTTGTGATTGACAAGACTTCAGTCAGTTTTCTTTAGGATAATATCATTATAATCCCAATGAGTTATACTTCTTAGATTGTGAATTTGTTTAAACATAAACAAGTCTATCTCCAGCTGGCTGGGCTTCTAAGTGAAACGTGTATCCCAGGGAAAATGCTCACTTCACGGGGATTTGACACAGGTGGAGGAGAATACTCTGAGAAAGCCCTTATTCCGTGGGAGAACACCAAAGGATTTTGCGAATTGAATAGGTGCTTCTCTGTACTTACCTATGGTGGACAGCCTGCTATGCTAGACATTTGCTCCAGTAACTCCTCCTTGATTATTTCCTCATTTATATTATTTAAAAACTTTAAAGAACTAAAGGACCTCTGTTCCTACCATAAAGTCATTGGTCCAAAGAAAAATTCATTTTTTCTTGTTTAAGACATGTACTTTATTATAATAAGCATCATATCTATCTTTTTTCCTTGAGTTGCCATATCAAAAACAAGTAGAGTGTGACCATTACAAAATAGACATCCAGAGTTCTCTCCCCACGTGCTTATTGACACAAAAGGTGCTGCCAGTGATGCACTCAACTTTGGTGATGGCTGGTCATAAGCTTCTGTCGGTCTTCCAGTTCTGACTGCCACTGGCCAGGCAGCCTTTGCCCCTGGTCAGGATGATGGCATACGAGATCCTGATTCACCCTATCTGCCCCTTCTTTGGACATCTTCAGGCTAGGTTATTGTTATCCCAGAAAACCTCAATTTGGCAAAGCAAAGTGAAAAACAGTCTGGGGGAGCCTATATGAATGATAAATTATGGAAAGAGTACTGAAGACAGAGCCTTGACAGTGGCTTCTTGACCTAGGGGTAGAAGAAGATACCAGAATCCCTGGGCAAGATGATGATGAATGAAGAAAAGGTACCACTTTGATGCCTAGCAAGTTAGAAAGATTAAAGTGGAGCAAGAATGAAGAGGAATTATTTCTTTTATATTAGCACTCAGCATAGCATCTTATTTCCTTTAGAGATATTGACAAAACAGTGCTTTGCTTGTCATAGAATAGTTGTTTAATAAATATTTTTTGATGACCTTAGTTTGTAGTAAAACAGAGAAATTGAAGTGTCGATAAGACGGATGTGGTAAGTTGGACAAAGGATGTGGATAGAGTCAGGTGATGACTAGGATCTAAGCTCAGAATGCAAATTTGGTATGATTCTCCTTAGATTATTTTTTTTTAAAGATTTTATTTATTTATTTGAGAGAGAGAATGAGACAGAGAGAGCATGAGAGGGGGGAGGGTCAGAGGGAGAAGCAGGCTCCCCGCTGAGCAGGGAGCCCGATGCGGGACTTGATCCCGGGACTCCAGGATCATGACCTGAGCTGAAGGCAGTCGCTTAACCAACTGAGCCACCCAGGCGCCCTCTCCTTAGATTAATGGTAACACCTGAACTTGATGACCAACTTTCCCAGGTGGATCCTGTTCAGGGTCTTGGCAAAGTCCAAGAAATTTTTAATATTTGAAGCAAGATGGAGACATGTTGGAATTTTTCTGTAGGACTCAGTAGGGTTTGGGAGACATACCCAGTTGGCAGCTCTCAGTATACCCCTCATCAAAGAGCATACAATTTTAATTTTCTTTGCTTTCATCCTGTAAACTTTAGTGTTTTTATTTATTCCTTATAGTACATGTAGGGTATGTGAGAATTAGGAATGTCATCTGAAAAGTACTTTGAAAACTACTTGGGAAAAGATGCTGAATAAATAAAATTTTTTATTAGCCTGCAGGATGTAAGTTTGGCCAAGCTAGTGGTATTTTTGGGATCACTGTAAAAAATCAAAGACAGAACACATATTTATTGAGTCATTACTGTGTTCCCAGGAATGTGCTAGACACTCTGGGGAATATAAAAGTAGTATAAGACATGACCCTTGACTTTGGGACCTAGCATTCAAGCTAGGAAGGCAACACTAATAATGTCTGTTGTGTGATTAAGGAACAGTAGACAATTATACAATTTAATGAAAAATTCAATTACAGACTGGAAATGCTATATTTATTTTGAGAGAAGGGAAATCTGTTTGGGCTGCAGTATTTGGGGCAATGGCTTATAGGCAAAGTGGCTTCTGAGCCAGTATTTTAAATATGGTACCTTTTTTTTTTTTTTTTGATAGGTAGATGTTTTGTGTGAGAAGGTTAGGAACTTAGCACCAGGAGACATATCTGCATATCTGGAGCTTACTGGGGTTACTTGTAACAAGGGAGTAGGCAGGGTATATACCAGGCTGTGGATTTGTTTACACAGAAGCCTTCTTCATTGCTTATCATTGATGTTGTATGTAGATCCATCCTTAGGGTGGGGCTATTGGGATGGCCACCCTGAACCTAGTCCTTGCTGGAAGGGGATGACTGTTGCAGGGTGTTTCTGCACACTTATCTTTAAAAAAACAAATTTTTTATTACGTATAATGTATTATTTGTTTCAGGGGTACAGGTCTGTGATTCATCAGTCTTACACAATTCACAGTGCTCACCATAGTACATACCCTCCCCAGTGTCCATCACCCAGCCACCCCATCCCTCCCACCCTCCTCTACTCCGGCAACCCTCAGTTTGTTTCCTGAAATTAAGAGTCTCTTATGGTTTGTCTCCCTCTCTGGTTTCGTCCTGTTTCATTTTTCCCTCCCTTCCCCTATTATCCTCTGCCTTGTTTCTCAAATTCCTCATATCAGTGAGATCATATGATACTTGTCTTTCTCTGATTGACTTATTTTGCTTAGTGTAATACCCTCTAGTTTCTGCATACTTATCTTATATGAACATTATATAAATTCAATTTGAAAATTTCTTTAATAATATTCTAGAAGATCTATAAACGATACCAGCAGTATGGCTTCCTTTCAAGAATATGATCTTGATTGGACCCTACACTGGTAGAATTGGCCTGTGATTCCCTCCTTCACTTCCACTTCCCTGCCACATGCTGTAATGACAGTTTTGGCCCAGTAGTCAGAGGGCCTTATAGAACTTGATCATCCATCAGTGTTTCTCAACAAAGGCACTGCTTCTCTGCTAGGCAGTGCCTAGGGGTATTCGGAAATATGATTGTTACAAGGACTAAAAAGAGAGAGAACGCATGAATAGACATTTTCCAGAGAAGACATACAGATGGGCAAGAGACATGAAAAGATGCTCAACATCTCTGATCATCAGGGAAATACAAATCAAAACTACAATGAGCTACCACTTCACACCTGTCAGAATTGCTAGAATCAACAACACAAGAAACAGCAGGTGTTGGCAAGGATGTGGAGAAAGGGGAACCCTCTTGCACTATTGGTGGGAATGCAAACTGGTGCAGCCGCTGTGGAAAACAGTATGGAGGTTCCCCAAAAAGTTAAAAATAGAAGTACCCTATGATCCAGCAATTGCACTACTTGGTATTTACCCAAAGAATATAAAAATACTAATTCAAAGGGATACGTACACCTGATGTTTATAGCAGCATTGTCTACAATAGCCGAATTATAGAAACAGCCCAATTATCCATTGACTGATGAATGGATAAAGATGTGATATATATATATATATATATATATATATATATATATATATATATATATATATATATATATATTTTCCTAGATATATTTTATTCTTTTTGATGCAATTATAAATGGGATTGTTTTCTTAATTTGCCTTTTATTTATTTAATTTTTATTTATTTATTTAATTTATTCTTAATTTCTCTTTTTAAAATTTTTTATTGTTATGTTAATCACCATACATTACATCATTAGTTTTTGATGTAGTGTTCCGTGATTTATTGTTTGTGTATAACACCCAGTGCTCCATGCAGAACGTGCCCTCTTTAATACCCATCACCAGGCTAACCCATCCTCCCACCCCCCTCCCCTCTAGAACCCTCAGTTTGTTTTTCAGAGTCTGTCGTCTCTCATGGTTCGTCTCCCCCTCCGATTTCCCTCCCTTCATTCTTCCCCTCCTGCTATCTTCTTCTTCTTTTTTTTTTTTAACATATATTGTATTATTTGTTTCAGAGGTACAGATCTGTGATTCAATGGTCTTGCACAATTCACAGCGCTCACCATAGCACATACCCTCCCCAATGTCTATCACCCAGCCACCCCATCCCTCCCACCCCCCCACCACTCCAGCACCCCTCAGTTTGTTTCCTGAGATTAAGAATTCCTCATATCAGTGAGGTCATATGATACGTGTCTTTCTCTGATTGACTTACTTCGCTCAGCGTAACACCCTCCAGTTCCATCCACATTGTTGCAAATGGCAAGATCTCATTCCTTTTGATGGCTGCATAATATTCCATTGTGTGTGTGTGCGTGTGTGTGTGTGTGTGTAGTACCACATCTTCTTTATCCATTCATCTGTCAATGGACATCTTGGCTCTTTCCACAGTTTGGCTATTGTGGACATTGCTTCTATAAACATAGGGGTGCACGTACCCCTTCGGATCCCTACATTTGTATCTTTGGGGTAAATACGCAGTAGTGCAATTGCTGGATCGTATGGTAGCTCTATTTTCAACTTTTTGAGGAACCTCCATACTGTTTTCCAGACTGGCTGCACCAGCTTGCATTCCCATCAACAGTGTAGGAGGGTTCCCCTTTCTCTGCATCCCTGCCAACATCTGTCGTTTTCTGACTTGTTAATTTTAGCCATTCTGACTGGTGTGAGGTGATGTCTCATTGAGGTTTTGATTTGGATTTCCCTGATGCCGAGCGATGTTATTCTTAATTTCTCTTTATGAAAGTTTATTACTAGTGTATGGAAACACAACAGATTTTTGTGGATTGATTTTGTATCCTATAACTTTACTAACTTTATTTATTCTAAAAGTTTTTTCATGGAGTCTTTAGGGTCTTCTGTTTATATATAATGGAATATTATTCAGCCATTTGCAAAGACCTGGATGGAGCTAGAGAGTTTTATGTATTATGCTAAGTAAAATAAGTCAAAGAAAGACAAATATATGATTTCATTCATACGTGGAATTTAAGAAACAAAACAAATGAGGAAAGGGGAAAAAAAGAGAGAAAGAGAGGCAAACCAAGAAACAGACTCTTAACTATAGAAAACAATCTGATGGTCACCAGAGGGGAGGTGGGGGGGGAATGGGTGAAATGGGTGATGGGGATGAAGGAGGGCACTTGTGATGAGCACCAGGTGTTATATGGAAGTGCTGAATCGCTATATTGTACACCTGAAACTAATATAACACTGTATGTTAACTGGAATTTTTAAAAAGGAGTTATAGATTTTTTTTTAGTGCCCAGAGTCAAGGATGCTTAATGTCTGTAATGCCAGGGGCAGCCCTACAAAAGGAAGAATTATATGTCCTCAAATGCCAGTGGACTGCTGTTGAAAACTGAGTCCAACATCCTTATTTTATTTATAGGTGAGGAAGTGGGAGTCCCTGAGAAGTGACAAGATTTCTCTGGGATTAAAGCTCCACCACGACAGTGACAGATTTATAACCCAGCTTGTCTAGCATTCTTTCCAGGACTCTTTCTGCTATACCACGTTCCCACCTACAAACACTGATTTTAACCATGAAATAGTGTGTTGTTTACCTCTGTTGTTCACAGGTGAGGGTGACAGCTGTGTTAACTACCTGAGTGGGCGGGTTGTGAATTGAGGCCAATGACACATGGCCAGTTCTTTTCACTGGGAAAAGAGCGAGATTTGCCTGTGAATTAGGGCTGGCAGATGCCCTCTTACGTGTCCCTGTGAAAGCTTACAGGTAGGTCGGCATTCTGGAAAGGGCATGGACCAGGCTTTGGAATCACACAATCTGGTTTGTCTGATGGGGTCTGAATCCAGCTTTGCCATTTACTACCTTTACAACTCTCAGCAAGTTAATTAAACTCTTTGAGCTTTATCTGCAAAATGGGGATAGTGATTCTTACTTTACAAAGCTGTTGTATGAACATTGGGGTGCATGTGCCCCTTCTTTTCACTACATCTGTATCTTTGGGGTAAATACCTAGTTTTCAATGGCTGGGTCATAGGGTAGCTCTAAATAGCCAAACTGTGGAAGGAGCCGAGATGCCCTTCAACAGACGAATGGATAAAGAAGATGTGATTCATATACACAATGGAATGTTACTCAGCCATCAGAAAGGGTGAATACCCACCATTTGTGTCGACATGGATGGAACTGGAGGGAATTATGCTAAGTGAAACAAGTCAAGCAGAGAAAGACAGTGATCATATGGTTTCACTCATATGTGGAACATAAGGAATAGCATGGAGGACCATAGGGGAAGGGAGGGAAAACTGAAGGGAGGGAAATCAGAGAGGGATACAAACCGTGAGAGACTCTGGACTCCAGGAACCAAACTGAGGGTTACAGAAGGGAGGGGGGTGGGAGGATGGGGTAACCGGGTGATGGGTATTAAGGAGGGCACGTATTGCATGGAGCACTGGGAGTTATATGCAACTAATGAATTGTGGAACACTACAACAAAAACTAATGATGTACTATATGCTGGCTAACTGAACATAATAATAAAAAAAACCCCAAAGCTGTTGTAGTTTAAGTGCGTCAAAACAATGACTGGCCCATGTTATATTGCAGCAAGAGAAGACTCCGTGCAGCACCCTTCTGAGAGGCTGTGAGCCATGAGACTTAATTACCTTCACCCATAAAAGATTACTTGATATCAACTGCTGCTTTTTGCCCCCTCCTCTTTTCCCCATTCAACCCAATTTTGGGCTTTACTGAGTCCTTGAAGTGTTTCTTTTGTTTGAACCATTGAAATATCCCTCCTTCAGAAGAGTACTGCTGGCCAGAGATTAGTTTCTCGAGTCCGGACTTCCCCGGCGATGTGCCTAGACTATTACTGCACAAACAGAAGTGACCTATATATCCACATGGTTATTGGTGACTTATGAAGTTTGGATTTTAAAATCAATATTAAATTATTCCTGGATATATGTGTTTGTCAGAGAGATTTCTATCAGTGATGGGAAACCCTCCTTAGGCAAGGTGGTACTGTCTGTAAGTTCAGGGAGAATTGAAAGTTGGCCAGTTGGGGTGGTCATGTTGTGGTAAAAGGCCTTTCTGGGTAAAGAATAGCCTATGGTGATGTGCTGTAAGATACAAGAACCTGGAGGAATGCAACAAAGTAAAATCAGTGTGTGTGTGTGTGTGTGTGAGAGAGAGAGAGAGAGAGAGAGAGAGAGAGAGAGAAAGAGTGTGTGTATCTTCAGAGGACTCTTTCTCTCTTGTCATTCAGGCCCCAGCTCAAATGTCACCTTCTCGGAAAGGACAGGACCCCTCTGACCCCAATCTAATAGAGTATGACCTTCCCTCAGTGAGGTCATTCTATCATATGATCCTGTTTTGTTTTGACATCACTTATCACTATCTGATATTATCTTGTTTATTAATTTGTTTTCCTGTTGTTTGTCCATTTCCACCAACAAAAATATAAACTCCTTCCTAGTAGGGACCTTTTTTGTCTTGATCATTTTATATCCTGTAGAAAATCCTCGGGAAGTTTTGGTTAAATAAATGAATGAATGCATTTTAGTAGTTAATGTAAGTTTTTGTTAGCATTCTTCCAAACATTTCTCTTTCACACATCCAAAAATGTGTGGCTTTCATGTGCCAATTCCTAGCATATTTATAATTGGTGATTTTGCTCATGGTATGGAGTGAGATGCTTTTTCCAGGGACCAAAGATAATCTAGGACAGCTATACTATCTCCCCATAAATTACCTTGAACTGATATATCCAGTAGCCGCTTTGTCAGCAAATACAGTTAGGAGTGAGGTCTTGGTTTGGATTTCTCCCAGAAGCAGACCATGAGATAAGGATTCAGGTAAAAGTTTATTTAGGAAAGTGAAATAAGGAAGGGAAAGGAGCCAATAAAGGCAAGTTACCTTCGGCAACTGGAGTTTTTGATCTTCCCAGAGAGATTTTGGGAGCCCAGGCAAAACATATCTCAGAGTCCTCTCATTCCAGGATTGAAAAGTTTGAATATTCACCCACCAACTTTCATCAGACATTAGTTCCTGGTCACTCATGCTGGGGAGGGCAAAGCCGTCAGTCTTCAGATGGAAGAAAGAACTCGCAGGAAAAGAAACGCAGGTGTTGGCGCTTAGAATTAGGCAGTGCAAAGTAGTAGAGGTATGGGGATGTGGGTGGGAAAGGGACAGGCAACTTGCACTGAATAATACAATGTGATTTCTTTTAAATAAACATTTCATTTGGACTAATTTCAGATTAACAGAAGTGTTTGCAAAGAAAAATTGTAGAGTTCCTGTATGCTCCTTGCCCATTTCCCCCTAATGTTAATATCCGTAACCATGGCGTATTTATCAAAACTAAGAAACAAATATTAGTACAATACTACTAGCTAAACTCCAGACTTTATTCATATTTTCTGTTTCAACTAAGGTCCTTTTTCTGTTCCAGGATTCAATTCAGAATATCACATTGCATGTAGTTTTACTATTTTTACTTTATTTTATTTTTTTATTATTATTTTTCTAGAGGGGGAGGGAGGGGCAGAAGGAGAGGGAGAGAGAGAGAATCTTAAGCAGGCTCCACGCCTGGCCCGGAGCCAGACGCAGGGCTCTGTCTCACCACCCTGAGAGCATGACCTGAGCCAAAATCAAGAGTCCTATGCTTAACTGACTGGGCCACCCAGGTGCCCCTACAATTTTTAAATACTGTGCATACAGTCTTTTATTTGGGCCTTCTCGTGTCTAACTAACTAGTCTTTGTAACTACGTGGTTAAGCTCTGTGAGTGCAAAAACGATGACGTTGATGACATCCAACATCATGTTAGACAAGGTTATGTTCTCAAAACAAATATATCAAAACAACAATAAGAGCAAAACTGTATTCAGTGGGCATATGTATAGCTGACCCTCCATCAGTTAGCTGAGAAATACCCATAATGGTGTGACGACTCGGAAGAAATTTGATTTTCAACATGTATCCTGATCATTAAATGTGAAGCAGGACCCCCTGAGTCAGACATGACCCAGACCTTCCAATGTGCCCCACATCATAATGTGTGTGTCGCAATTAATTCTGCTAACTGTGAATCACATAGCCTTGAGACTGTTGGACTTCGGTCAATTAAGTTACTTGCCCAGGGCTCTGCAGATGGTAAATGATATCACTGAGATGAAAAACACATCTTCTGCCTTCAGAGCCTACACTCTTACTACTTGGTACCCAGTTACTGCCATTCTTCTCTGCTTGCCCAACACCTCTGCTTGGTGCCTTTTTGCTAGGCATGTGGGCTTTAACAAGTCTGTATTCTCAAACTGCAGTGGATGCAGATGCATGGTATATTTCTAAGTGAGCTGGCTTAAGCATCAGCCTGGAATCTGTGAATTTTTCTTTCAAAGCCTACCTAACATTTGCGAAACCTGTTATCTTGATATCCACATACATTGACCACAGAGATCTTCAGAAAGTCACCCATACTGCAGTAATAAAGTTTGATACAGGGCTAATAATAGACTTGAAAGCAAGCATCTCTAAAGAGCAAGACATTGATGTGTAATAATTAAAATACTATATTATAATGTGTTTGAGTTCAGATAGTTGACCTCCATTTCTCAGGCTTTCCATAATTAGTTTTTGTTTTGTTTTGTTTTGTTTTTTAAGTGTTACATCAGGGATATGGAACATTCAGTGAAATCTTTGACTAATCTTTCTACTTGCAGTGGCCCAACTGAAAATTTGCCTTGGTTGCCTTGGAACTCAGGACGTGAAATTCAGAAGAAATAATTCTTATAAATTATTTGGGCTTTGACTCTGGGAAGATAAACAACATGAATACCTAGGCTAACCAATGCTGCAATTCCTCTAACCTCTAATTCTGAATTCAGAAAAGAATAGGCTTTAGGGGTTTTTGTTTATTTTTACTTTGATTACAAGTTGTTGGAAGCCTGGAGTTAGTATCTAATAACACAATCAGTGTAAAACACAAATTATTTCACTATGAAATCTAACTTCTAAGAAGACACAAAGGGACAATCATGTAAAAATGGGCTTTTTTTTTTTAGAAGGAATAAGCAGGGGTTGACCGAAAGGTAACCCCTTCAGACTCCAATGTTTAGAGCATTGCACGTTTTTAAAGGAGAAAAACCATTACCTTTCAGAACCTATGTGTGAAACTGTTTTCTTGACTTAAATGGCTACTTTAAGTTGGCATGGTTTTAAACTGTGACCTTTGATCCTTTGTATATGCAGTTCCAGGCACAATCTGTTCATGCAGGCTGGCCAACGGTGCTCTAGCCAACTCGCCCCTGGGCCTTGGGGTCTCCAGAAGAGTGGGCCAGGCTGGCTGCAAAGCACCCTCCACCCCTGCAAGATGCTGGGCTTTCGTCTGCTTTACACATAGTGCTCCTGAGAAAGTTGAACTTGAAGAAACTGCATCTTCTTTAAAAAAGCAAGCACACAAAAATGTTTTAAACACACTATCGATTTCCTTATGTGGAATAGACTGCTTTTCTGCCTGCCTGTTTTTGCAAAGCCCTCAGATTTCTAGAAGAAAAATTTCATGAGCTTTTTTATGTCCACATTCAGATTTACTTTCAAGCTCCTAGACTATCAGCTCCTGCAGGGCAAGGGACTGCATATTCTCTGCTTAGTGGACACGCAATAGTTAGCTTCACCGATTACTGGTGGGCGGGGGCAGCATTCAGGAAGTGCTTACTATGACCAAGGGCTCTACAAAGTTCTTTTTCATGTTATATTGTTTAATCCCACACAAAACCCCCATGAGCCACCAAATTCTACATTTGGTGGAACTGTGGCATAAGTTCAATAATTTGTGTAAGGACCCAGTGTTGGCAAGCAACACGGACAAGATCCCAAGTGTACCTAACTCCCATGCTTCTAATCATCCTAACCACCACTACAGGATGGTTTTAAAACTGTTCACAAATTTTTTTGGTATTTCAAGAGGTGGAGTCCAAGTTCCCTCTCCTTGAGCATGGGCTAGACTTTACAGCTCGTTTCTAACAGAGTCAAGTGGAAGTGAAGATGTGCAGCTTTGGAGACTAGATCCTTCAGAGGTATCATGCCTTCTGTCTTGGCTGCTCTGTCTTTTGGATCATTCACTCTGGGTGAAAGCAGTTGCCATGTTTTGAGCTGCCCTATGGAGAGACCCAGATGCAAGGGAAGCGAGGGAGTCCCACAGCCAGTATGGAATGAAGAGCTCAGGTCCCCAGTCCAACAGCTAGTATGAAACCAAAGCATCTTGACAACCACCACCATGAGAATGACTTTGGAGGTGGAGCCTTCAGGGCCAGTCCAGCTGCAGAATGATTGTAGCCCCCTCCCCTCAACAGCTTGACTGCAGTCTCTTGAAAGACCTTGAGCCAGAACAACCCAGCCAAATCCCTGGCAGGTCCCTGCTCCTAGACTGTAAGATAATAAAGGTTTGTTGTTTTAAGCTGCTAATTTGTTACGCAGCAATAGATAACTAAGGCCGCCTAACACTGCCTTGCATATTTTTTTTAAAAAGAAGTTGTCTTGGGATGCCTGGGTGGCTCAGTCGGTTAAGTGTCTGGGATCCAGTCCCACATCAGGCTCCCTGCTCAGTGGGGAGCCTGCTTCTCCCTCTGCCTGCCACTCCCCCTGCTTGTGCACACTCGTGCGCTCTCTCTGACAAATAAAATCTTAAAAAAATAAAAAATAAAAATAAACAAATTGTCTTAATTTCATTAAGTCTTAAATTTTGAAATATACAGCTAGGAGGAATTTTCCAGGAAAAAAAAAAAACAGGCTGCCAAATACAAGTAGTAAAATATTAGTACCCAATTAACATAATCGTTACAATGACTTCTCTGGGATTTGGGATTTTGTAATTCAAATGACAACTGCTTTAAAAAGCTGTGATTTAAAGAGGAAGAATATTTATAATAACCACATTCCCGAAGTAGCATTTTGAACTTTTAAAAAATCCTTATGGGAAAACTCAGGAAGTATTCTCAATGGTAAGTTATCACTAATAATCGTAAATTGTCAGGGCCATGCTTGCACTTTACATGATTTAAAGAGGGACATAAAGCAAAGTTGAATTTTAACCTCTTCCCTGGTGATTTTACCCAGCTTTTCAAAGAGGGTCCTAAAAGCTCATAGGTCAAGCCGTTTCTTGGTTTGCTCTGCCTGACAAATTGCATTAACTCTGCTTTATGGCCACTTGCAGTTTAATAAATGACTTGGACTTTGATTAATATCTTTTGGGCTTAAGACCAGGAATTCGTAGAAGACTTTGGGATATAGTACTATAAACTTATTTAAAGATGGACTCTGAAAGCTGGTGGGAGATATATTAGTGTTGGTTTTAGTGCATGCAGAGGTACTGAATTTGGAGTACTCTTAAGTCCTTACAGAAGATCCTAGTTGATTGGCCTTTAAAAAATTATGTGAAAGTGATTTTTTTCCTATATATTTACAAAATGATCTAAGTGAGTTAAGGAATTCATTCATGAAGTAGATATGGCTAGTTCTTGTTTGGTATTCAGAATGAAAATAAGGTAGAGAGGTAGAGATGCTGGTTTTTCCTTGCCTAACCTGGAGAACACAGATCAGACTCTCCTAGTCCTTCCCTTTCCATGTTTTCTTCTCCATGAAGCTTGTACCCCGAGTTCTCAAAAACCACTTTTTATATTGAACTGGACTTGATAGTATATGCTTGGCCTTGATTCATGGGTTTGTGCTGCAGAGGAAGTTAAAGAGGCATATTGATAGCCTGAGTACAAAAATCCAGCATTACCATCATTCATTCACATGCTCACCTACTCACAAATTTACTCATTAATTTAATTACACTTTGTCCAGAATAGTGTGTGCTAGAATACTCTGATAAGCAACCCAGAAATAACCTCTTTCTTACTGGAGTTCATGGTCTAGAATGGAGAAAGACATAAACCAAGTGTAATGAAAAACTGGTGAGAGTTAGATGAAATCAAAGTATAAGGCAACTTGATCTGTTTGGGGCTTGGTGGTTAGGGAAGGCTTGCAAAAGAAGACATTTGAAATCTAAAGGAGTAGAAGTGGGGGGTGGGTATGGAAGAGCAATCTGGGCAGAAGGAACAGGAGTCTGGAAGATACCTGGTACTTTTGAGAACTGAACACAGTCAGTGTGATCAGAGATCAGAGATTAAGAAGGAGCATGATCTAAAAAGGGACCAGAAAAGGGATTATATCTTACATGATGTTGCAGACTGTGTTATAGTCTTTATTTATCATAAGAGCAATAGAAAACCATAGAAGGTCTTGAAGCAAGGGGACATAATCAGTCTGCATTTTAAGGAGGTCACCTGGCTCTATTATGAAGAATGAATGGAGGAGGAATAGAGATATCCAGGGAGATAGGTTAGATCAGGCAGAGGTATTGGTAGCTTGAACTAGTGGAGTGGTGGGAAAGATGGAAAGAAGTAACTAGATTTATCATTATTTATGGTCAATAGATTTACCATTATTTATGAAATAGAGTAGATCGGACTTAGTGCTGACATAGATATTACTGGGTGAGGGATATCATGGATAACTCCCAGGTGCCAGGCTTCTTCATGTGAATGGGCAACACTGGAGGGATACCAGGTACAGATTGAGAGAAAGTAGTTTAGTTTGGGGACATCTTGAATGGAGGCCATTTTAAGACATCCACAGGGAAACAGTTTGGGTCCTCAATCTGAGGAGGTATCTGGAGGTATTTGGAAGTTAGTGGTTTACACAATAGTGAAGCCACAAAAGTAAGTTAGATCACAGAGAGGAAATGGAGTAAGAGAAGGAAGCATGGTCTGAGCCCCAAGGAACTTCCACATTTGAAAGTTAAGGAGAAGTTGACAAATAAGAGTGAAAAATATGACAGAGTAGATGGTAGAATGTCCTCTCAGAGGCCAAGGAAAGAGAACAATTTAAGTGCTGATAAGGGGTAAAGTGAAAGTCTGGCAAATGTCCTTTGGATTAGTAGAGTGGATGTCTTACAGGACTTTAAGGAGAACTACACTGGGTGCAGTGATGGAGGCAGAGGCCAGAATGAAGTGGGTGGGACGCGAAGGAGGCAACAGATATAGGTAACTCAAGGCATTTGACTGCCGGGCGCCTGGGTGGCTCAGTTGGTTAAGCGTCAGCCTTCAGCTCAGGTCGTGATCCCAGAGTCCTGGGATCGAGCCCCCCATTGAGCCCCGCATCAGGCTCTGTGCTCAGCGGGAAGCCTGCTTCTCCCTCTCCCTCTGCCTGCCGCTCCCCCTGCTTGTGCTCTCTCTCTCTCTCTGTCAAATAAATAAAATCTTTAAAAAAATGACATTTGACTGTCAAGGGAATCAAAAGGACAAAGCTTTAGCTGGAGAAGGAAACAGTTAAGGGAGGGTTTTCTAAAGATGGGAGATTCTGGGCACGGAGGCTCAGTCAGGTTAACACGTAAACTTAACCATCACACCGGCAGAAGTTACAGTACTGTCTTCTCTGGATTCAGCAACAACAAAATTGAATTCAATCCAGTGTCATTTGCAGAGTGCCCGATGTATGTCAGGGAATATGCGGTGTATAGACATTCTACCACAAGTTTGGTCTTCTTTGAGATGGTGAGCATTTTTCCGTGTGTATTTTTCGGCACCGTCTTACAACACTTAGAGTAGCTCCGTGCACATAGAAAGCCTGCATACTGCTCAGGGCCAGTGACAAGTGACTTCATACAGATGTGTTTGAAGCCAAAGCATTGTGAAACAAGACACCACAGCAGTTAATAGATTTCAATTTGGCAGTAGCTGTAAACATTAACCAGAAGGTTCGCTGTGGTTTCCAGATACACCTGGATTGGAGCAGAATCAACAGCCATAGGAGTCCTTCTATATCCTCCTTTAATTCGGTCTCATTGCTGCCAAATAATCTTAAATGTTGTTCATCCACTCACTTTCTCAAAAATCATCTTACGAGCTTGTGGATTGATTGACTTTCAGATTCCTTAGCCTGGTACTCACAGCCCTGTGAGATTGCCCCAACCCACCTATCCACTCGTATTTTCTGCTGAGCTTCCAACGGAACTACCCCTTTGGCCTCAAAATATCTCCTTTGTTTCTGTCCAGCAACTTTTGTGCATATTGTCCCCTCTCCCACGGTGCTGCATTCTTTCATTCTTCTACTTTGAGACTGAGCTCAGTTGCCACAAAGTCAAGCTCCGCAGTGTCTGTTCTGATCCTTCCCCTGCCCCTCCCTGCGGCCTTTCCAGCTACAAGCTCCTTTTTCCTTTCCCCAGCATTTCATCGGCACAGTTACTGAGACTCTCACGTGAGCTTGTTGTGGGCATTGATGTCGTGGGCATTGTCTCACCTTCCGTGGCCTGCCTCCAGGATCGATGTCTGCAGACTCCCCAGCGGCCTCCCTGGGGGACTTGCACATGATGAGCTCTTCATAAGTTCTTGCTGAGAAAATTAAAGTAAGGGACCGACTGTGTAAAGCCTCATTATGATCTGTCATCAAAGGAAAGACTTTTTTGTTGACTTTTTTGCATACCCTCCACAGTACTTAGCAGCGTGCTAGGCAGTGAGCCCACAGTGGGCATTCACTAATTAGTAGCTGATGGATTTATGCTGTATTTGGTACAGTGTGTTGGGTGCTTTCAGGCTAAAGCCCAAGCATCAGCTAAAGCCCAAGCATCAGCAGTCATGTTGCCTTTTGAAACTTGTATCATCAGACCAATGATGATCTGATGGTCTGATGATACAAGTTTCAAAAGGCAACATGACTGCTGATGCTTGTAGTGAGGGAATTCATCAGTCACAAGTACGATTCATTGTTAGAACTGAGCCACCATCGAACTCTATAGTATTGACGGTGGGTGGTGGTGTCACTAGGAAATAACTCACCCTGAGAGCACCCGGAGCTAGCTTTTCGACCTAGAAGAGCAGTGTGAGGGTGTCCTGCTCAGGAAAAGACGCGGGGGGCCAGTAATGCCTGTGGTTTCAAAAACAATTTGTCTTAATTTATAAACTTGACATGAGTGTGCGTTTCTGTTTCCTCCCATCTCTGGTGGTGAGTTCTGTGAAAATGATCTCGATGTCTCCTGATTTAAATCACAGCAAAAGAGACTTGGATAAATATTAACAGAGACTGCCTATGGCATCTGTCTTCTGATTTGAAAAATGCACTTCAGTTCAGCGTTTACTCCTACGTCATCCACAATGCCAAATAAGGAGAGTCTGACTAAAGCTCCATGTGCTTTAAAGAAGGGAGGGAATTTTCTGTTTGTTTTAATGTATTTTAAGGTTTTAATTGAGATATAATTAACAAACAACATTGCGTAAGCTTAAGGTACACACTGAGATGACCTGATATATATATCACATACAAATAATACACATGTATATAATAACTACATTAAGGTTAGTTAACACATCCATCCCCTCATATAGTTACGTGTGTGTGTGTGTGTGTAGTGAGAGCATTTAAGATTTACTCTATTAGCAAATTTCAAGTATTATTAGTACAGTATCGTTAACTATAGTCACAGTGCTGTACCTTAGGTCTCTAGGACTTGTTCATCTTATAACTGAAAGTTTATACCCTTTGATGACTATCTCCCCACTTCACTCACCTCCCAGCCCCCGGTAACCACAAATTTACTCTATTTCTATGAGTTGGACTTTTTCAGATCCCATACCTAAGTGAGATCTTACAATATTTTTCTTTCACAAGAGAGACTTAAAATGGGGCCAATTTATGAGATCCCTAATTGAAGCGAAAGGAAAACAGCTACAAATACCAGCAGGCTCACTGAGGACAGAAGCCATAGTTGCGCCGGGAGGCAGAACTGCCCAGGAAACCTTTGTCTGCTTTACCCACACAGGTCAGACAGCGGTAGCAGGGTGAACTCAGCAAACCTGTGCTGGGTTCCAGACTGAGTGCCTGCATGAGTCAGGCACCAGGGATGTGACCAAGAGCAGACCTGGGCTTTGGCGAACAGAGCCTAGAGGCATGACACGGCCCTCACAGCCAGCCCAATGGGAGGCCCAGAGATGGGGCGGCAGGGACTCATTACTCCTGCAGGAGTCATGGAAGGCTTCCCAGAAAATGTGCCATTTGAGGTGATTCTTGGACGTTCTAGAAGAGGCCGTTAGGCTGAGGAAAGGGGAAAGCATGTTCCCTAAAGAGACAGCCCAGAAGCATGGAAATATAAAGGAAGACGGTGGGGGCGCCTGGGTGCTACAGTCGGGGAAGCCTCTGTCTCTTGGTTTCGGCTCAGGTCCTGACCTCAGGGGCCTGGAATGGAGCCCTGGGTCTACTCCACACTCAGCGCTCAACGGGGAGTCTGCTTGAGATTCTCTCTCTCCCTCTCCGCCCCTCCTGCTCGCTCTCTCTCAAATAAATAAATGTTTAAAGTAAATAAATTTTGAAAATAAGTAAATAAAAGAAGATGGTGCGTTAGGGAAAAGAGTGGTTTGAAGTGGCTGAACTAGAGGATGGTTTGAGGGAGGCGAAAGGAAATGAGGCTGGAAAAGGAGATGGGGTGCATAAACTGTTGGGGGATCTTGGGCTTTTTCTGGGGCCCGGTAGGTAGCTACACCAGAATAAGTGACATGATCAGATTTGTTATTGTAGAAAGACAGCTCCCCGTGAAGGAGAGAGATGCTCGCATCGTGTTAACTGACAGGTAGAGCGGAGGTGTAATTTTCAGTAATAAACCGAATGAGCAATAACTTGTCTTACTCTTGCACAAGGAGTAGAATGTTGCCAACATCTTCAGAGGATGAAAGGAAAGCCTGGTATTTATCACCACATCTTTTGGGATGTAAATATATATCACAAGGCGGTATTCCGTGTTTGAGGACAGTCGTCCCCGGTCGTGCCGGAAGAGGACTGTTTCAAGTGCAGACAGACAAGGGAATGCGGCAGTTCCCGGGTCAGCGGCAGTCAGGAAACCAGACACGGTATTTAAGCGATGGCTGTTGGTACTGGCAAGGATTCAGCTCCAGGGAAAATAAATACTCGGAGTCAGTGGTAGTGGGAGTGATCTCTGTCACTTCCTGTTCGTGGCTCTCTGTCCAGTGATCGGAGTGATCTTCCTGTTAAAGACAGGAGTTTGCAGTTTGTTTCCTCCAAATCAGACTTAGTTATGGACATTTCTCTGCATGAGATTAAATTTTGAGCTTTCATGGAACTTGATGCCCAATTTTTTTTTTTTAAAGATTTTATTTATTTTTTAGAGAGCGAGCGAGAGAGAAACAGCATGAGAGGGGAGAGGGTCAGAGGGAGAAGCAGGCTCCCCGCTGAGCCGGGAGCCCGATGTGGGACTTGATCCCAGGACCCTGGGATCATGACCCGAGCCGAAGGCAGACGCTCAACCATCTGAGCCACCCAGGTGCCCTTGATTCCCAATTTATGTGGGACTAGAATTTTGAAAAATTCTAATAACATCATCCATGGGCTCAGTATTTATGGAGGCACTGACTTACCTCACAGGTGAGGGAGGGACTAACAAGCCCTCTGCTTTCGTGAAGTTCATAGTCCAAGTAAATGTTGCATGACAGTCACTGGATCTAGGGGAAAAAAAACAATACAAAACTCTAGCATCAAAAACTAACACTTCTGCTGGGAAAACACTTGAAATGTTTTATAGACTACATATATCGAAACCCAAACTCCCATTCATTGGCAAGAAAGTAGCATTTGTATTAGAGTTTTACCAGTAGCATATTGGCATGAGAACTTGTGTTCTTGCTCCTCTGCTAGCTGTAGGTTGGTTTAATCTTTGGGCCATTGTTCCCTCATCTGTAGCATTAATAGGTTAGACCAGATTAGTGGTTTCCAGTTCTGGGTGTCTGTTAGAATCACCTGAAAGCTTACCCTTGCCCAATGAAATCAGAATTGCCATTGGAGGAGGAGGCAGGCATGCATATTTTTAAAGTGTTTCTATTTTTTGTTGTTTCCTTTTGAAGGTGGACTAGGTTGGAGGTTCCAACTGGAAATCCATAGGTGAGTTTCCTCTGAACATGGGTACAGAGCTTAACTATTTTTTAAGTTCGTTGCTAACATTTAAAAGAAATTTCCAGTTTCTCTTGGAAAAAAATGGAAAGATTGGGCAACAATTAAGTTTATATTTTTGAATGGTAAAGAATTCAACAAAGTAAACCACAGTTTCTGCTGGGCCCACTTCATCCATTTGTGTTACTTTCCTAGCTCTTGAAAGCATTTCCATTTGTGAAACAGAACTAGATTGTCTTAAAGTCTTAAATTATTTGAGTTGCTTGTTTCCAAAGCCAGAAAACTGATAACAAACAAATGACACCTTTGTGTATAAGCTAGTGGTATGAAATCAAAGGGAACTTCATCTTTGAAGATGGAAAAATCCCAGGGTCCAGTGGAGGGGGGGATGCATCTTGTTAACAGCAGAACTCCCTGTTATAGAAGACACCTACTTGCGGGCAAGGGTGGTGGGGCGGGGGGCGGAGGGGGGAGCAGCAGAGGATTAATTCATTTTCCGGTGATTTTTAATGAAGCTTCCTCCTCTCCTCTTTTTCATTCTTTCCTGTTTGGGAGCTGGATCATTAGTTGGGATGTGACCGACTTTCCCTAGGGAGCAAAGAGGCAATTATCGGAGATTTTGCTCACTTCTTCCTGCGCTGGGTTATGGAAGGCTCTTGAGGTTCTTGCCCTTCTTCAGCTTCCTTGTGTTTTCTTGCTGTGTCTGCCTGAGAGCAAACACCTGGGTGGGAGAGAGCACTGATTTGTGTGGTTAATTGGCCGTTGCCTGGCGTGAGATTTAAGTGGGGGTATATTTGAATTAATAGAATTTGAAAATATGCACTTGATTTGTGCAGGACCTCTTACCCAAAGTGAATAATCCTTTGTGCCTAGTTCTATTAAGAAAAACTTACACTATCAACTTTGTGATATATTACATATGATGGCAATAAAAATGACATTTAATGAGCACTTTATGTGCCAGCAATGTTCCACGTGCTTTACGATATAGCTGATTTATTCCTCACAAATAACCTATAAAATAGGTGTTATTATTCATGTCTTCTAGATGAGGAATACTGAGGTTCAAAGCAGTTATTTGATTCCTCATATTGCAAAGCCACAGTGAGATCCATTAACCTGTATAACCAGACCTTTGTTAGCAGTTTGTTGGTATTGTTTTTGACAAAGACAAGACACATTGCCTCAGATCAAATGTTATTTCTCCCCCTACTTCCTCTACTCACTTCACTGGACATATTTTATTATCTATTGATACTGTTCACATGTGGCGGATTACAGAATTCCATGTAACTTCAAAAATCTTAAATTTAAGCTTATTGCCTGTATTTCCTACCTTTAACTTAAAAAAAAAAAGGCACTGGTAACCCAAGCAAATTACTTATTAACCACATGACCCTGGGCCTCTCTGGCCCAATTTCCTTGTTGGGAAAATGGAAATTATAACATATGCCTAATCTCAGCCCACAGGGATGTTTCCAGGATCAAGTGTGATAACGAATGACAATGTAGTTCTTCAACCCTAGAAGATGTCCATGTATATCTTAGATACTGATGTATTTATTCATTGTGATGGAGAATATAAAGTGGACCTACTTGTGCTTAAAGACAATAATCCATGGGGATTTTTCTGTTTTAGAGATTTAATCCCACTCAAGGTATTTGGATTGGTTGGACAATGAGATTTTTTGTCTCTGAAACCCCGGCTAGAAGTTGATTTCATTCTGGCACGGTTCCCACAGCAGGCTCCTTCCATGCCGGCTCAAGGCAACCGTGCCAAGCTGTTTTCAGTGCCAGTGGATACCGTGATGGATTATTTTCTCCTGTTGAGGCCCTATCTACTCTTTGTCCTGAAAGGTTGCTTATATGTGCATTCAACCTTGTCGTAAGTTGACACATGAAGTGCACCTCTCCTTGGATAACTCATGCTAACTTGTCAGGAAAAGACTTGCCAGGAGGGGGAGGGGGGCACAGTGTCTCCCATCTACTAAGTAATTTAAATTATGAGTTGAGCCTTTCATTCATGGCGTCCTCTGTGGTTGTGTGCTTGTCATAACTAATTTTGACTTTATCGTACAAATGGCAGCTTTCAAAAAAGTAAAAAACTGAAAACAGGGATCCATGTTCTTTTCGGGTCCCAGTCCCTGTGTGTGTGTGTGTGTGTGTGTATACATATGTAGGTATGTATATGCAAACACAGACATGTATATAGAAGTATGAGTTTACATATGTAGGTAGTATGTGTGCATACTTACTAAAATGAATACTACATTTAATTACTGCAATGAATTCAACAATGACAACAGTTAGAAAAAGGCCAGGAAATATAACCTTCCCCAGTAAATACTTTAGCTGCCCCCAAAAAACCTTATTTTCCATATTGTGGGGTAAGATAAATACTTATTTTAAAACAACTTTCTCATAAAGGTCTCTTGCACATGAAACCCAATATTTGTTAATTCTTACAAAGGTAGTGAAGGATAAATGTTCTGAACTCTATAATCTCTCCTCTAAAGATTTATAGAAATTTAGGAGTTTTAATTTTTTAATTAGTATGTATTTTGAGGTTTTATGTTGGTCTCAGGATAGTCTTAAGTCTTTTCAGGGCTACTTATTAATGCAAGTTATAAATCTTCTTTGTTCAAAGTCCATTAATGTGAATTTCTGCTTAAGGAAGAAGGTTTTTCCTTCCAACCTCTTGAGTAATATCTAAGTTGAAAGAGAATGATGCCAAACTAGAGAAGCTATGTAAATCACACCACCCAATACCTGTTTTCTGGCACTAATAAATTAGTCTTTTGACTACATTCAACATAATGAATTATCTGCTTGTTTATACTTCAGTTTCAAAGGCCAAATGCCAGTTGTTGTTACCCTGTGTTTCAGTCAAAGGTCTTTACTAAACCTTGCTCCCTGGGGTGAAATGCTTGACAGGGGAATTTGCAGTATAATGGTGAAAAATTTCAATCAGTTTCATTTTTTAAGAAGCTATGAGCAAGGTAAAGAAGAAATTGAAGACTAATGAGTGTGACACTTGGACAGTGAGATGAATGAGCTACTTCTTTGTGTTGGTAGCAGGCTGGAGACTTGATAAATAAGTCCCACTGTCTTAATACACTAATGACATTCTCACTCTCTGAAGCTTCAACTAATCCACCTCCCACTTTGAGAGAGACAGCCGGAGGAGTGGAATGATCGTGGGGGTTTGAGGCCTCTACTCAAATCCTGCTCTTATCATTGTCTAGCCACATGTTATATGTGGGCTGAATGTTTGTGTCCCCCCACATTCTTATGTTGAGGCCCTATCCCCCAGTGTGGCTGTGTTTGGAGATGGGGCCTATGAAGAGGTGATAAAGGTTAAATGAGGTCATAAGGGTGGGGTCCTAATCCAGTAGGGCTAGTGGCCTTCAAGAAGAGGACAAGACACCAGGGCACACAGCCAGAAGGCCGCCATCTGCAAGGCAGGAAGAAGGCTCCCACCGGGAACCAAATTGGCTGGCATCTTGATCTTGGGCTTCCAGCCTTCAGAACTGTGAGAAATAACTTTCTGTTGGTTAAGTCATCCAGTCTGTGGTATTTTGTTATGATAGCCTGAGCAGGCTAATGCATCATGTAAGCAGGTTACTTAAATTTACTATATAGTAACTAAGTTACTTAAAATTTCAAATCCTGGCTCTAGCATTACTAGCCAAATAGGTGCATTACTTATTCCTCAACCTGCAAAATGGTTTTGTTGTGAGTTTTATTTATTTTTTATTTATGTATTTAAAAAAACTATTTAAGTAATCTCTATACCCAACATGGGGCTCAAACCCAGGATCCTGCATGCTCTGCCAGCTGAGCCAGCCAGGTGCCCCCTGTTATGAGTTTTAAATGAAATTGCATAATGTACCTTGCTTAGCATAATGCTGACCCATAGTAGGCACTTAAAGTTAGTTTTATTTTCAGTAAGTTTGGAATGGATCTTGATTATGCAAACATTTGTCTTTGGGAGTGCTTATTCCTCTTTGCAAAGGGCTCACCTTCTGTTGGAATAGTCCTGTGACTGATTGCAATAAATTTTTTTCATGTTAAACTTACATTTTTATCTGCAGGGTGTTAAATCTGCAAATACCATTGATTAACCCAAAAGCAATACAAAGCATTTCTTAATAGTTGATGGATTAATAGGGAATCTGAAAGAAACCACATGTTTAATCATGAAGGCTAAATTAAAATGCTCATTTTAGTGCCTGTCCGTAAGGAAATAGTTGTCTTTCATTATTAATCAATGAAGACCAATTGGCAAAATTACAGCTCTCGTGTGTTTTCCTCAAGTGGCCTTCCAGGACCTTATTCAGTATCATTTGAGAGGCGTAAAAAGGCTCCCATGTTCCTGAGTGTATCCTAAGGTGTGTACAGCCCAGCACCCTACTGTTAATCATGCAGCTGAGGAATGGAAGGACGATCCCTTGAGTATTTCATATCTGGGATATGCTTCCAGTCCTGTGATGGGCATCTTCCTTCTTTGCCGATAAGGAAAACGAAGTGCCACGGATGATTTATAAGAGCAGCCCCCGCCAGTGAAGGGCAGGTCCTGACCAGTGGGACACAGCTGTCCCTCCGAAGTGCAGAGGGTAGAAGGAGGCAAGTGAACCTGCTTGGTCATCAGGCTGGCTAAATTTCATCCTCTCCCCTCTCTGTTGTTCGCCACATTTGGTCAGAGTGACCTTTTTCTAAACTCAGACCTCATTATTTCATTCATTATCTGTATACAATTCTTTGGTTGTTCCCCAGGGCTGTTAGAATAAATCTTTACTTTTTTTCCTTGAAAAGCCACATGGTCTGGCACCTCACTACATCTCCAGCTTTACGTCCCAATCCTCCTTTTTGGCAGTGGCCACATTTACCATCTTTCAGGTCATGAGACTATTTGTCCCGCACTGTGTCCCCCTTACGTAATGACGGTTAGTTAGCTCAGTTGTCATTTCCTGAGGGAGGCCTGCCCTCACCCACCTTGACTGGCTGTATGTTTATCTATATGATTATTTGATTTTTGTTCATCTTTTCTTGGTAGTCCATCAGCACCATGAGGATGGGACTGTGTGTGACTTTGGTTCCAACTCTACGTTGAGCACTTTGCTCCGTTCTGGGTTCATCACCGGAGTGCTTTTACTATTTATAGAAGGGAACATGAAAAGAGGAAAGGAAATGCTTGAATATTTATCCGGGGGGGTGGGGGCTAAGGTATGAGCACCTAACCATAGGGAACCAGAGAGGCTGGTGGGAACTAGTTGAGGAGCACGGAAAAGCACAGAAAATGAATGTTACCAGACACCTGGGTGGCTCAGTCAGTTAAGCGTCTGCCTTCAGCTCAGGTCATGATCGCAGGGTCCTGGGATCCAGCCCCGCATTGGGCTTCCTGCTCAGAGGGAAGCTTGCTTCTCCCTCTCCCTCTGCCCCCTCCCCTCCCAGCTCATGCTCTCTCTTGTGCTCTCTTTTGCACATGCGTGTGTGCTCCCTCTCTCAAATAAATCAATAAAATCCTTAAAATAAGAAGAAAGAAAATGATTGTTACCTTCTTCAATTTCATCGCTGGCAGACCACCTCCAAGTCCCTACCTAAGAATTTGTACACCGAATCCCTCTAGTATGTGGTTTCTTCTTCCTAATAGAGACCTGGTACCCAGGGACCAAGGGCTGGCTCATAAGAAGTGAATTCTGATGAAGCTGTTCAGGGCCACATTTTTGGAAGTAAGGTCTTAAAAGTGAGCATCAAATCTGATGTTCACATTTCCAACCCAGATACAGACACTGACCTCAATGTGAAACTGGGAATTACTCTGTTTAGAGCTTCTTTGAATTATTGGTTTTCTCTTGTCAGTCTGTTACAGGTTATGGCTGTGTTTCTGCCATTAAAAGTTATTTTAATGTTTCTCAGCTCAGACTCTCTGAGTCAGAGATAGGTTTTATTTTTCAGTATGACTAAGGGAATTATGAAGTCACTTCTTATTAAAAATGAAGCTAAATTAAATTCAATAGTACTTGTTTGGGATTTTTTTTTTTTTTTTTTACTTTTGTACCCAAAAAAAGTTGCAAGGTGGGAGGGAACTTTAGATTTTAATGATTTTCTTAATTCACATATATGCTTAACTACTTTGTCATAATATGTAAATTATTATTTATTAAAGAGAAGGTATATTTTCAAATAGATAATGAGATTATCCAGATATTTGCCATTCCTTATTACTAAGAGTAAGTTTCTTCCTTTGTCTCTGGTTTACTGTGGTTATGAGACTGAGTACTTTGTTTTAGATATTTGACAACAAAATGTGTGTGTGTGTGTCTATGTGTGTGTGTGTGTATGTTTGAGAACACATGTATAAATAAGGAGACCCTCAAATCCAAAGATTAGGATAGAAGGTTGAAATGTCAGCATTTCCTATGGCATAAAGATGTATTACAAGAATGCAAAACTAGAATGTGTTTAAAAATATAATATTTAAATTAAGATCTGAATGGAAATTGGCATGTCATCGAACTTAAACTTTTGAAAAACCAGGAAATTGCCAGAAAATAATTAATGAGAACTTCGTTTCAGTATTACACTGATAAATATTTTAAGCATAAGTTATAAACAAGTAAGTGGCAGATTTATGATTTTAAGGCTTATACTGTAATTCCTGAAAGATTGTAATATTTATTTAACCTTTTCTTTATTTAATTTAGAATAAAATTACTGTCATCTCTCTAAGCATTTATATAATAATGTTTCATTTACTTTTCCATTAAAAATTACTAAGATAAATAAAGAGTCCTGGTGCATGAGATATAATTTAATAAACATGTATTTCTTGGTAGAAAACTAATCAAGTCCTGCTACAAATGTATATTTACAGAGAAGCACAGTAGACAAGCTTAATGATTTAGTCAATGATACGACTTCAGGGAAAATGTTTTTTATGCCTTATTGGCCATATCTTTTAATAACTTGCATTGGAAATAAAATTACATTCCAAGATTATGAGAATTGTGGAATTTTATAATTGATAGTTAAGTCCTAAATTGATCAACAGCAATATAAACATAGAAATGGATTTTAGGTTAAATCTGAGAATGATTTTTTTTTTTAAAGTAAAATTTTAGAGTAGATTACAATAGGAGATTCAGATATTTTCCTGGAAATTTTCCAAATGGGATAGTGCGTCATCTTTCTAGAAATATAAAATAAAGGCAAGAGGTGGGTGGCTTGACCACAAACCTCTTCAGAGACCTTTCAACCTTTAACTATAATTCATATATTTTATCATCATAGAATTTTTAAAATAGAAAATATCTTAGAAATAGTTTAGTGGTGATCCATTGATTTTTACCAAGGAAAAAATTTGCTCCTAGCCACATAATTTATTTTTGTCAGAGCCACTACTAGATCCTAGGCCTTCTGGCTTCTAATGCACTTTGCCTTTACTATCTTCTACCTGCTGATGACTGGGCTGTGGAGCTCCTCAGTAATCGATGTGTGCTTTTATTGAGCACTTATGATATACAAGCCCTGCTCTAGATGTGGAGGATGTAATGGTGAATGGGAGCTCACATTCCAGATTCAAAAATTAGTTTTCTCTTTTCTTGTTCTGATTGAAACTGCCCTTTTGCTTGATCTGCAGCATTCGCTTGTAAGTTTATTTCTACTTTTGAATTTCTAGGGAATTGGCGGTGGGGTTATGTGCTCAGAAACGCCTTTGTGAAAAGCTCAGATGCACTGTGTGAATGAGGTCTCTGGAGGGTGGTAGCTGATGGAAAGGTGCAGCCTGGGAAAAGTGAACCTAGTTGAGAGAGAGGAGAGAGAAAGAGGCAAGTGGGAAGCAGAGGAAAGGTAGGAAGGTCATGAATCCATTCTGCAGATGTGGGCTAATGGACTGGAAGAAGGAACAGAAGGGAAGGGAAGTCTCAGCTATGTTATCTCAGTCCTGTCAAGTTATAATGGGAATCAAAGAGGGTTGAGCCAGGGGATCCCTGGGGTCCTTGGCAGAGTCCATATTCTCAATTGTGAATGTCTGCACAGATGCGCATGTGCGAGCAGGAGACAGAGGGGGACAGACACACAGACACACAGACACACACACACACACACACATGCACGCGCACACAATGCACTTGCTAATGTCTGTCATTATGAGCATCTTCTATCTTCACCATCACAAATAAAGGAAGAAAATCAGACTCTTCCCACATTAGAAGTAACTAGGCTATAGTGAACCAAGTGAGGGAATTAAACTGACAGAAAAGGTGTACTGGGATATATTTATGTGTAGGAAAATAATGAAGAAATAGGAGGAGATTCTCTTCTGTGGGATAATTGTTTCCTATTGCCAACTGAGCGACTCTGCGGCCTTGAAAATAGAGAATGATCATTCTGTTAAAAGTGCTTGCACTGGGGCACCTGGGTGGCCCAGTCCGTTAAGCCTCTGACTCTTGGTTTTGGCTCAGGTCGTGATCTTGGGGTGGTGAGATCCAGCCCCGCATTGGGCATACTCAGCAGGGAGTCTGCTTGAGATTCTCTCTCCCTCTGTCTCCTGCTCATGTTCTCTCTCTCTCTCCCTCTTTTTTAAAATAAATAAATCTTTAAAAAAAAGTGCTTGCATTGTAGGTACTGTGTGACACAGACCCCAGTTCCTTGTCATCTAAGTTAGATATAATGAATGAAAAGCAGTGGGATACACTGATTAATATTGAGCATCTCAGTCAAGGGGAAAAACAGAACAACTGGGCCCGGAGGTTGCCGTCGGGTTGGCAAAGCCAGAACAGTAACTGTGGACAGAATTTGTTTTTCTTATATTGAATATGATGATTTTGAAGAACAACTCTGTTTTAAAGACGTCTGTAAATGTCAGGCAAGGTAAATTTCAATCTGGTTTTTTGAAGTCCATAAAACGGAGTCCGATTTAATTATGAGTTTCTGATAAATTGAATGGTGGGTCCAAATAACTTCGTTCTGGAAAGAAGTTCTCTTGTCCTGGGAAAGAGGCGATGTGGGAGCTTGAGACAAGGCAGGTATTGTCTGTTTTATTACTCACTGCTAACAAACTGCGTTTCCCCACTTTTTATTGGGAAAGGTGGGTCCAGGTCTAATGATAGCCCGATGGGAAGTGAGAAAAGGAGGAAAATTATTCCTTATATTTTTATGGTCTATAAGTTGTTGATAAAGGAGGAAATATAATAGTAGGGTAGTGTCTTAATCCATTTGGGCGGCTCTAACAGAATACCATAGACTGGGTGGCTTGTAAACAACAGAAATTTCTCTAGTTCTGGAGGCCGAGAAGTCTAAGATCAAAACACCAGCAAAATCAGTCTCTGGTGAGAGCCTGCTTCTTGGGTCATAGCCATGTGTTCACCTTGTCCCCATGTGGCTGAGGGGCTGTGGGGCTCCGTGGGGTCTCTTCAGGGCACTAATGCTATCCATGAGGCCTCTACCCACATGACCTAATCACCTCCCAGAGGCCTCATCTCTTAATACCATTATATTGGGTGTTAGGTTTCAGCGTATGAATTTGAGGGGAACACAAAATACGAAGTCTATAGCAGGTGGATCATACACATTGGGGTTTTTATGGCAAGCTTTTGAGACAGGGGAGACAGTATAGTCATCCCCACTCTAAAGATCAGGAGACTGAGGCTTGGAACTGTTCACATCCAGTATTCTACTTCGACCAGTCGATTATGTGCCTCAGCCTATCTTAGAGGAAATGCCGGAAGAGACAGAGGGGAAAAGAGTCTCATGGTAGCAGGAGAAAGGTCTGCTTTCTCCTTGCCATGGCTACTGTCCACCTTTGCTTCTGCAAGTCATGTCCAAGCACCTTGCCTTAGAGTCCCATGAGACCTTTCCCTCTGGCCAGTGATCACGCATCTTCCCACCCAGAACCCTAATTCCCATGACAATCAGACTAGTACCCAGGGAAGACCTGCCAGGAGAGCAGCCTCCTCAGACCCAGAGAACCAGGGCATTCCTGGACTCGGTTCCTGTGATATGTGTGTCACCTCCTCAACTGGGAAATGGAGCCCTTGGTACCAGAAGTGTAAGCTATGTTTGAGTTCTCAAATTTGAACTTTACCTGGGCTATTGCTTCATCTTCTGTTTACTGGCTTTCACATTGTGGAGTTTCTTTCTGGAAAGTTCCCAGGAACACTTACTCATTGGGGACAAATATTCATTTTATCTTTTATAAAAGCATGTCAAGAATTAGCCTATCTCAACAACCTAACAGTCTCACCTCCTAAAGAGGGTGGAGAGGAATGTAGCTGTGTGTGTGTGTGTGTATGTGTAAATGAGTATGCATATACATATGTATTGCATTATTTGCTTCAAATTATCTTGCAATTATTAACTGCTCTTTTTTTTCTTCATCTACTATGTTAGAAGAATATTTCAATTAGCCAAAGGTAAAAATCCACATTCATATTTGTATTCCCAAAGGATTCCCTCCAGAATCTTGATCATTTCATCTCTAACATTAGTTGGATGCAGATGTTCTACTGCTATGTCCTAATGCTTCATTTAAATGAAGTGTGACTTTCAGTCATTCAGAAGCCCATCAGTGTCTTTCTGATGATTAGAGCTGGTCACCATAAACTCCCTTCAGGAGGAAACTTTCCAGAGAGAACCTTTGTACTGAGAGACTATTTTGCCACAACCCTAGGCCTAGGTTGAAGGATCTTGCCTTCTGTGAAGTCTACCATGAGACAAAAACATCCCCCTCAGGGCTCTGCTCTGTGCAGTTTGGCATACTTCTTATTCAGCTGGAGGAATACTGGATTCAGTTTGAATCTAAATTTGGAGTAAAAAAATGTCCCTCAGAAGAACTGCTTCTGTGACCATCCTGCCTTCCAACTTTTCCTTCTCTTCCTATCAGTCCACTTTCTTGAAGAGTAGGTTTATAGCTTTTGTGAAGTGGCTTTAATTATTTTTTTAAAATCCATTGCCCTGAACCTTTTGGGATAAGAGCCCCAAGATGAGTGAGCCCTCAGGAAACCCTGAACCGGACTGAACTTACCAACCAGGAGCGTGTATGTGGACAAGCATGGAGCAAGGTAGGAAGTGCTCCTTTGTGAGGCCACTGTAAACTGGCCACTTTGTAGGCCACTGTAAACTGCCTGCAAATATCTGAGTACCTTTCTGTTCTTACCTTCAACTGGGCCAGTGCTCCAGTGCTTAGCTCTGGAAGAGTCTGTACCTTGATGTTTTTCTGAGGAAATGCGTTTTTCCTTTTCCCTCGGATTCCTGGTGCCTGGCGAGGCACTTTTTTGATTTGCTGTTGTTCTGGCAATAGGTCAACTGGCTCTCATGGTTCTTAACATTTCGGGTAAATACTTCCAACAGTTGTGACTGGAAGGAATCCAAATCAGTTCAAGGCAGTTGCATCCACTCTGTGTTCAAGGCACTGTATTTTGAGTGATTTTTCCATTGGTTAGTAACTTTAAAAAATATGACCCAGAAGAAGCTACTCTCTGAGGAACTAATGAAAAATCAAGCAGTTTTTTATATATCAGGAGATTCACTTATTAGGTAAGCAGTGTGATCAATGATCTTCCATACTACCCAAGGAAGATGACGTTCTTCCTTACTACCCAAACATTATGCCATTAGACATGTGGAGAGAGAGGGTAGCATAGTGGTTAAGCACACACATGCAAAAGGTAGACTGCCTGGATTCAAATCCCAGCTCTACCACTTGCTAGCGATGCGATCCTGGCAAAATTAGTTAACCTTTCTGTCCTTCAGTCTGGTTTTCCTGAAAATTAAATGAATTATTATTCTTTTTTTTTTTTTTAAAGATTTTATTTATTTATTTGACAGAGAGAGACACAGCGAGAGAGGGAACACAAGCAGGGGGAGTGGGAGAGGGAGAAGCAGGCTTCCCGCGGAGCAGGGAGCCTGATGTGGGGCTCGATCCCAGGACCCTGGGATCATGACCTGAGCTGAAGGCAGACGCTTAACGACTGAGCCACCCAGGCGCCCCATGAATTATTATTCTTAAAGTGCTTAGAACTGTGCCTGGTCCATAGGATGTATTACATGTCTTTGTTTAAATACATGGAATGTTGGGATTGTTGTTCTATGGAGAAACAATGATCTTGAGAAGCTTACACGTATTTCTGAGGTAACAGAATCAGTCAATGGCAGAGGCAAGAATATTATCACTGCTCAGTGCCATAGCATAGAACTATAGCTCCTAGGAGTGATTTGGGGAAGGAAATACATTGAAAACCAAGCAACAGCATTAAAGAGAGGGTGAGAGCTGGGGAACTCATCATTCGTTTATCTGATGGCTTAGTAAGTAACTTAATGCTTACTATAGGCCTTGGAATGCTATCAACGTTGCGGAGACAGTCATAAAAATATAAGAAGTTTATAGAGCTTTATCTAACCTGGGTTAGGGTGTAGGACCTTTTTTTTAGGGCTCATGACCATTCCACTGAGGATTCTGTAGTCTTTAATTACAAGACAACTTTTATATAGCATGGTACCATGTAGACATTTGGCAGAATTTGAAGATGAGTTTGCTGACCTTAGGTTGACAAACTCTGCAGCAGGTCAAAGCTGGCGGAGGGGGGCAGATTTTTATGGGATTCCATCCTTTAAACATCAATTGGAAAATGATCATTGTATAACTCCTAGAGGCATATGATCTTTTCTTCTTAGAGAATCTAGCTTAGAGAACATTCTGGTTTTAAAAGTAATTGGTCACGAGCTTAATTGTAGCCAAGAGTTTGGCACAATTGACTCCCAAAGTTAATTGGATTGTGGATTGTTTAAATGCTATTACACAAAAATAGAAATATCTATTACAAATATGCATAGACCACATCTAGGTTAATAGTTTTAGGTCTAGGTGAGATGTTTCAAGGGGGACATGACAAATTAGAGAACATTTAGAAGCAGGTGCCAGAATAGTGAAAGGGCAAGAAACCATGCCAAATGGCTAATAGTAGAGAGAAGAGTAGATGTCTAAATGGAACTCGGTATATTATTGTTCATAAGAGTTTAAAGGATTGTCATTGGTAGAGTAAGAAGAGGGTTATTCTTGGCTGCTCCCGGAATAGGAGTGGTAGATGGGGGGCTATAGCCTAGAAGTGAGCAAATATAAGGAGGAGTTTCCAAACATTAAAATCAGTCCCCAAGGAAACTGCCTGCCATGTAAGAGGAGGAGCTCTATGTGAGTGGATTCTTCAGTTGCAGGCAGATGAACAAGCTTTTGAGCTCTGGGGACCTGACTCCTACTGCTGGCTGGGAGGTTCAACCAGGTCACTTGGAGGTTCCTTGTATTCGAAAAATCTATTATTGTGTGATTTTATGACTTGGATGTCCCCTCCGATGCTCCCCTTATGCTGTTTACTCTAAAGTTAAGTCAGTGTTGCAAATGACAAGATTGCATTCTTTTTTGTGGCTGTCTATTAAATATATATCTTCACTACATCAAAAACTAATGATGTACTGTATGGTGACTAGCATAACATAACATAATAAAAAATTTTTAAAAATCTCCTTTATCCATTCATCTACTGACGGACACTTGGGATGCATCCAAATCTTGGCTATTGTAAATAGTGCTGCAATAAACATAGGGGTGCATATATCTTTTCAAATTAGTGTTTTCATTTTCTTTGGGTAAATGCCCAGTAGTGGAATTACTGGATCATATAGTAATCCTATTTTTAACTTTTTAAGGAGCCTCCATGCTGTTTTCTACAGTGGCTGTACCAGTTTGCTTTCCCACCAATACCTGCATGAGGGTTCCTTTTTTCTCTGCATCCTCACCAACACTTATTCTTTCTTGTCTTTTTTATTCTAGCCATTCTGACAGGTGTGAGGTGATCTCTCTTTGTGGTTTTGATTTGCATTTCCGTGATGAGTAATGATGAGCATCTTCTCATGTGTGTTGGCCATCTGTATGTCTTCTTTGGAAAAATGTTCAGGTCCTCTGCCCATTTTTTTTTTTAAATTTTATTATGTTATGTTAGTCACCATACAATACATCATTAGTTTTTGATGTAGTGATCCACGATCATTGTTTTCGTATAACACCCAGTGCTCCATGCAGTACGTGCCCTCCTTAATACCCATCACCGGGCTAACCAATCCCCCCTCCATCCTCCCCTCTAAAACCCTGTTTGTTTCTCAGGTCCATAGTCTCTCATGGTTCATCTCTCCCTCCAATTCCCCCCGCCAATTTTTCCCTTCCTTCTCCTAATGTCCTCATGTTATTCCTTATGTTCCACAAATAAGTGAAACCATATGATAATTGACTTTCTCTGCTTGACTTATTTCACTTAGCATAATCTCCTCCAGTCCCATCCATGTTGATGTAAAAGTTGGGTATTCATCTTTTCTGATGGCTGAGTAATATTCCATTGTATCTTCTTGATCCATTCATCTGTTGAAGGGCATCTCGGCTCTTTCCACAGTTTGGCTATTGCGGACATTGCTGCTATGAACATTGGGGTGCATATGGCCCTTCTTTTCACTACATCTGTGTCTTTGGGGTAAATACCCAGGAGTGCAATTGCTGGGTCATAGGGTAGCTCTATTTTTAAATTTTTGAGGCACCTCCACACTGTTTTCCAAAGTGGCTGTACCAACTTGCATTCCCACCAACAGTGTAAGAGGGTTCCCCTTTCTCCACAACCTCTCCAACATTTGTTGTTTCTTTCCCTGTCCATTTTTGCCATTCTAACTACTGTAGGTGGTATTTCAGTGTGGTTTTGATTTGGATTTCCCTGATCTCTGCCCATTTTTTAATTGGATTATTTGTTTTTGGTGTTAAGTTGTATAAATTTTTGTATGTATTTGAGATATTAACTCCTTATCAGATATATCATTTGCAAATATCTTCTCCCATTCAGTAGTTTGCCTTGTCATTTTATTGATGGTTTCCTTCACTGTGCAAAAGCTTTTTATTTTGATGTAGTTGCACTAGTTTATTTTTGCTTTTGTTTCCCTTGCCTGAGGAGACATATCTAGAAAAATGTTTTTATGGCTGTGTCAGAAAAATTACTGCCTAGGTTTGCTTGTGAGAATTTTATGGTTTCAGGCCTCACGTTTAGGCTTTTCATCCATTTTGAGTTGATTTTTGTGTATGGTGTGAGAAAGTGGTCCAGTTTCATTCTTTTCCATGTAGCTCTCCAGTTTTCCCAGTACCATCTGTTGAAGAGACTGTCTCCCTGTTGTGCATTCTTGCCTCCTTTGTTGTAGATTAATTGACCATATAAATGTGGGTTTATTTCTAGGGTCTCTATTCTGTTCCATTGATTTATGTGTCTGTTTTTGTGCCAGTATCATACTGTTTTGATTACTACAGCTTTATAGTATGTCTTGAAATATGGGATTGTGATACCTCCAGTTTTATTCTTCTTTTTCAAGATTGCTTTGGCTATTTGGGTTCCTTTGTGGTTCTATACAAATTTTAGCATTATCTGTGAAAAATGTTGGTATTCTGGTAGGGATTGCATTTAAATGTGTAGATTCCTTTGGGTAGTTATGGACCTGGACCTGGATGCTGAGGAAAATAAGTCAGACAAGAGAAAGACAAGTATGAAAGACCATATAATTTCACTCATATGTGGAATTTAAGAAACAAATGAACAACAACAAAAAAGATAAATAAACAAAACCAGACTCTTAAATACAGAGAACAAACTGGTGGTTGCCAGAGGGGAGGTAGGTGGGGGGATGGGTGAAATGGATGGGTAGGTGATGGAGATTAAGAGTCCTCTTATCTTGAGGAGCATTGAGCAATGCTTAGAATTGTTGCATCATTATACTATATACCTGAAACTAATGTGACACTGTGTGTTAATTATACTTCAAAAAAAGTAAATAATAAGACTGAAAAAAAAAAGTCAGCGTTAATGACTAAAGATTGGGTGGATTGCTGTGTGACCATCAGCATGATTTTTACCATATAAGCAGCTGAGGCTAAGAATGAAACTGGTCTAAGTAGGAGAGGTATGAATGGCTCAAAAATAAGATTTCTCTGTGGCTAGAAAGAATTTGTTTTCTGGGTCTGTGTTGGATACATAGTAGGTCATAACCAGAACCTAATTAGGTGAATCATACAATGTGCCTTCTGAAGATGAGGCCTTATTCTTTGGCAAAGCTCAGGAAAGCTGGTAAATGAATTAGAATGGTCTGTTACAGCGGATCTGTCTGCCAATGTGCTTCGGAGAGGCCCCTCTTCTGACTGTGGAAGTGCCCAGTTGAGGATGGCCATGAGCTCTAGCCGCTGTCTGGGGAGCCAGTCACCTGCTGGAACATAGTCCAGACTAGACTTTTATAAAACCCCTTCTGTGAGAGTCATCACAAGTAGCCCCAGAAGCCTGCAGAAGTCTTTGGCAAATTATTTTTGAATAAAGCCTTTCTCTCTGACCTGAGCCTGGAACCATAATGGACCGATCCTGTCTGAACTTAAAAAAAAAAGGTGTGTGGGGGTGGGGGAGGACTGGAATTTAAGAGAGAAGTAAATTTTGATCACTAAATATAACATTCCATGAAGAGGAACATTATGGAAATGTGCATCCTGTGAAAAGCAGGATTCTCAGACAAGATGATCAAGGAAGTATGGGTAGTATGTTGAGGATGAGAAACTTGTATATTTAGGAACAATATTTTAATTTTCTACAATATTTTTTCTCTTTTTTGCCTTTAATTCTTAAACTTTTTTAAATTAAAAATTATTTTAACTGAAGGATAGTTGACATGTATTAGTCTCAGGTGTACAACAGTGATTTGAAAATGATGTACATTGCTGTATGCTCACTGTGATAAGTTTAGTTACCATCTGTCACCACACAAAGTTATTAAGATTATTGACTCTGTTTCCCATGCTGTAGCTTTTATCGCTGCGACTTATTTTTAACTGGAAGGATGTACCTCTTAATCCCCTTCACCTGTTTTGCCTATCCTTCCACCCCCCCACCACTCCTCACCCCCCACTCTGGCAACCACAAATTTGTTCTCTATATTTAGGAATCTGTTTTTGTGTTTTTGCTGTTTGTTCTGTTGTTTGATTTCCACATATAAGTCAAATCATATGGTATTTGTCTTTCTCTGTCTGACTTATTTCATTTAGCATAATACCCTCTCAGTCCATCCATGTTTCACAAAAGGCAAGATCACATTCTTTTTTATGGCTGAGTAATATTCCATTGTGTATGTACATACCTCACATCTTTATCTATGCATCTATCAATGGACCAGTCAGAAAAGCTAGCATCAAAAAGACAAGCAATACCAAGTGTTGTTGAGGATGTGGAAAAAGGACACCCTTGTGCACTACAGGTAGAGATGTAAATCGGTGCAGTCACCGTGGAAAACTGTATGGAGGGATCTCAAAAAACTAAAAATAGAAGTACCCTATGATCCAGTAATTCTACTTCTGGGTATTTACCTGAGAAAAAACAAAAACACTAATGTGAACTATGTCTTTTTTAAATTTTATTTTACTTTATTTTACTCTATTTTATTTATTATTTTTTTATTATGTTAGTCACCATACAGTGCATCATTAGTTTTTGATGTAGTGTTCCATGATTCATTGTTTGCGTATAACACCCAGTGCTCCATTCAATACGTGCCCTCCTTAATACCCATCACCGGGCCAACCCATCCCCCCAGCCCCCGAACTATGTCCCTATTGAGAGCTTATCTTTCTCTGGGTTAAGGGAAACCACTAAAGGGGGTTAGAATTATTCTTGGGCTGGAACTTCCCCTTCTTGTAAGGGTGATGATGGAGACTGGCTGCCGGTGAGAACAGAGGCAGGGTCTTGTGAAACTGTAGAAGCTGAAGCCTCAGGCTCCTCATTTGCACAAGCCCCTTTCAGAGTCCTGGGAGGGGCCTAGCAATATATTGTCATGGTGCTTGTTTTTAACACAATGTTTTCAACTGTAATTGTTAAAATCACTGTCACTTTTGAATTCAACTTCCCTCCTTTGTGCTTCCCCCTCTCCTGCGTGGCCTTCAAGTGATCATGGGCATTTTGTATTTGGTATTTGGTATTTTTTTCTTAAAAAGGATCCTTCAAATTACGTAAGTTTCAGGCATTATAAACATGGATCTTCCCCTGGGTATAGGAACAGAGTGGCTAACGAATCAGAAATTGCCTGTGAATCAGAGCCAAGATGTCAGGGTCAGAAATAAAAATGGCAGGATGCCATGAGGGAGAGTAAATAGGAATCTATGTTGCTACCAGTATTTGACAGTGGGGAAACAGGGCTTTTTATCCTTGTCTTTGGGGTCTCCTTTGAACAGAAATACCCTGGGCATGGAACAATTTCACATATTAGTTAAGAAAAATACATCAGATTAAATAATTTTTAAAGTTGCGAATTTTTAAAAATAATGCAGACTGAGTTAGTGGTGAAAATAATGGTGAGAGAACTGACTGAAGAGAAAAATTGTTTGAAAACTGTATCCTCCTTTACCCCTGCCACTTTACATAATTATAAAGCCTCTTCTCAAACTTCCCTTCTGAGGAAGAAATAACAGCCAACAGAAATTCAACAGAAATTGGAGGCTTCTGAGGGTCCAACAATTTACAGTGCTTCAGAGTGTCACTGTCTCTAATGGGCTGTCAGGGAAATCCTGTTAGGCAACGAACGGTCTGTCTTTTCTGCCTTCCACCCCATCTCTGCTCACACACACTTGTGGTCCTTGTTGGCATTCACCCTCTCTTTTTAATTGTCAGCATACACCGCTTGCAAATGAGAAATCTGCCCAAGGAGCCTGTGCTTGATGAATAAAGATTTCCTTCAGCCTCATCCGTCAGTTTATGATTCTGTGAGACCTCAAAGGTTCATTTTATTTGGACATGTAAAAACAAAACAAAAACCTGTTTCTTGAGAGTATCCCAAATCTTGTATTGATGATGATAAGGATGATTGAGGAAAGAGGTAATCATTCATGATATCAACTATTTCCTGAATGATACCTAGTTAACATGTTAGGGGAGGGGACCAAATCTAGAAGTGATGCCCATTTAATGAGGCCAAGTAATGTAGCGAGAGCTCAGGAAAAACTTATAAAGGGAAAGCTTGGCCCATGTTCAAACTATTATCATTAACATAAAACAGAGAAAGAGTAGCTGTTTGATCAGTTCACCTAGATCCGAACTCTCAAAATTCACTGTCATTCTGTCAGAGCGAGGTCAGAGAAAGGATTAAAAACCAACAATTCTGGGAAAAAAAAAAAAATCTTAAAAAAAAAAAAAAGAAAATCTTTAAAAAAAAGAAAAAGAAAATAAAATCTTTAAAAAAAAAACCAACAATTCTAACATTCTGGGCTATATTTCAGGGATAGGATTTGACTCAGATTTTTTTGTGTTAGAACCAACCAGTGTTGTCTCTGCTCAGTACAAAGTAGGTGCTTAATAATGTCTGCTGGTCAGCACGTGGATGGGTAACAGTGGCGAGTGCACATCCTGAACACTGTGCTCTGGGGAGGTTGTTTCCCTTAGGAGTTTCCGTAGCATGGACAGCCTTAAAAAGCCCAGAGAAGTCATCTTTATAGATAGGCGTGTGACTCATTCCATGGGAGCCTGGAACTTAGTGAAATAGTGTTCTTTGGACAAACTTTCGGGGCTCATCTGCCTGGCATACAATTCATTAACTGAAAATACAATTCATTCTTTCCTGAAGTAGAACCATAGGTGTCCACTGTTAGGATGCCCTTGCAGTCTGGCAGCTGGAAGGTTTTCAGAAGTTGTAAAAAGTGACTGATCAGAAAGAGACATTTTCCAGAAGAGGAAGGTATGATATTGTGATTGATCGGCCTGCTGCTTTGTCCTGGAATCGTGAAATCCGATCACTCTGCAAGAGATGCTTTTCTTGTGTGTTTTCTCTCAAGAAATTCAGAGCCTGCTGTTATTTTGTCTTAAGTGTAACTGAGCTACCCCGAGGAGAGCTCGGAACTGCTTTTAAATTCAAGAGGACAACTGCTTTCTGCTCACTCAGGTCTCCTGAGACTTGACCCAAGACAAGAAAAGGGTGCTTAGCAAGGGCTCTTTGCCAGAGATTCAATATATGAATTTTTCTACGAGAATAGAAAGTTGGTCTGCTTATAAAAGGATAATCAAAAGTTCATTGCAGTGTGTTCTTCCTTTCCTATGATGGAATTAATTTAAACTCTGGCCTCTGAGCTGCAATATTTTGCAAAGAAGAAAACTAGGCTTCTGCCATGTGGTGCCGGGAATACCTGCGATCCCCATGCCAGGGCTATGGAAATGGAAAGGCTGGACACTCCTGTGACAGTCTACACCCCTGATTCTTTTACTTTAAAGCCAGCTGGGAAGAATTTTGAGAGGCTTTTACCCAGAGTTCAGTATTTATGAACTGTTAAAAAATGAAAAAGTGCCCTAGCACTGGGTTGGTTGATAAAAGTACGCTATCAAATATGCCCGTTATTTTCAGGCCGCTGATGTTTGAAAAATCAGTTGGAGAGCTAGAAGAGACCTTCTCCGTCCTTCAGCACAGCCTCATGTCTACAAATCCATGCTGGGCTATTTCTGTTCCCTATGCGTGCCCTCACTTTCTTACTCTCTACCTATATGGTCTTCCATCTGTTGACTTTCTCTCCCTCTTCATGGTCTAGCTCCACTGTCTCTTTAGTGTGAAAGCTTCCTTGTTTTCCTTATTTAGAATTAATTCCTCACTGTTCTCTAAGAATTCTATAAATATCAATGAATACCCCCGTCAACGCATTTCTCATAATGCTTTGTGCTGTGGTTATTAATGGACTTATCTATTCCCCCCCCTACTTTGTTTGAATAAAAGAATGCTAGATTCAACTTTATAGATGAGGAAATGAGCCATGAAGAAGTTTAATAATTTTCCCAGGGCCACACAGAAGAGTTAATGGGTTTCATTCTGAATATGTTGTTCCAGTGTATTTTCTCTTCTAGTCTTCAGACTTTCTTCTTTTTTGTTTAATTTGATTCATTCTGTACATACATATATATACATACACCCACAGCCCATATGTATATTTTATATATGTGCCATATATAGCAATCCCTAAATCATAATCAAGCTGGCTTTCCAGAATCGTAGTCAGTTACGTGATAATCTGAATGCAGTTTTACCTAGACTCATTATTACTGTGCATGGAAGACAGACCCAGAAGCCCTCTCACAAGATTTTTAAATTAGTAAGGATATGCTAAGTAGCTTCAGATGGGCCTGGTACAACCCGGCTGCCTTTCGTTAATTCCTCACCTCCATCCTACTACATTCCTCCCCGCAGCTGTTCTAAATCTCCACCCTGAAGTCCTCACCCCACCCTCTGGTTCTCAGCCGATGATCTGCTTTAACTGAGATAATTTAGGTCAGTGGTTCTCACACCTTAATATGGAGAGAAAACGCACAGCAGGCTTGTTGGCACATAGTTTCCTGGGCCATATCCTCAGGGATTCAGTAGGTTAGGGGTGGGGCATATGGATTTGCTTTCTCACACGCTCCCAGATGGTGCCGGTGGAGCTTGCCTGAGGACCACACTTTAAGAATCACTGATTTAGGGGGCGTCCGGCTGGCTGAGTCGGAAGAGCTTGCAACCCTTGATCTCAGGGTCGTGAGTTTGAGCTCCACGTTGGGTATAGAGATTACTTAAATAAAACTTAAAAAAACAAAACAAAACAAAAAAACCCCACTGATTTAGGCCATGGTATGTGATGGGGTGTCTTGTCCAATACAAAACCTCTCTGGATCATTAGCCTTCCTCTCTTTCTGTGAGTGAGAATTCAGAGAAGCGTTATTCCCTTCCCACACCAGTCCCTTTTACCAGCAGCGTTTATCCCAGCTCACTTTGTCTGTTTCAGGACCTTGTAGCCCATCTGTCTCTGCATCTTTTATATTACCTATTCTATTTATTGCCTTTACTTCTTTACTACTTTACTAACACAACTGTTTAAATTTCCTCTCTCAGGGTAGTATTTAAGATACATTGGTATGCTTAATGGTTATAAACAAAATTATTGCTATAAGAATACATGACAATTTCAGGTGCATCTGGGTGGCTCAGTCAGTTAAGCGTCCAACTCTTGGCTTTGGCTCCGGTCCTGATCTCAGGGTCATGAGATCAAGCCTCGCCTTGGGCTCTGTGTTCAGTGCAGAGTCCCCTCGAGATTCTCTCTGCCTCTCCCTCTGCCCCTCCTTCTTCTGCTCGTGGTCTCTCTCTCTCTCTCTCTCTCAAATTAAAAAAAAAAGAAAGAATACATGACAATTTCAGATTCAGTTTAGTTGGTTAGAAACTGAACTACTTGGGACGCCTGGGTGGGTGGCTCAGTTGGTTCAGGCTCTGCCTTCAGCCCAGGTCATGATCCCAGGGTCCTGGGATTGAGTCCTACATCAGGCTCCGTGCTCAGCAGGGAACCTGCTTCTCACTCTCCCTCTCCCTCTGCCCCTGCTGCTCCCTCTGCTTGTGCTCTCTCTCTGAAAAATAAATAAATAAAATCTTAAAAAAAAAAAAAAAGAAACTGAGCTACTATAATTTGGGAATTAGCTTGAAGACAGCAGAAGTAAGCCACATTAAATTTATTTTTATGGAGATGGATGGAAGAGACTGATGACCCATCACAAAGGAGTTAACTTGTGCATTCCTGTATTCTAATAAAGATGGTTCCTCTAGGTATTTGAATAGCAGCCTTGATTCACTGACCCGATTGTGTTCCTCTCTGGGGCATTGCCGCTTTGCCTTAAGCAGTTGGAGGTGGGAGAAGAGAGGACAAGTGTACTTTGAAACATTTCACAATGAACTTCTTTGCATTCTAATGATTATTCTCCTTACTTAAGATCTTTGCTGCATAAGGATGCTTTGTCTGACACTTTTCATTTGCATTCATCTCACTTCGTTAGTCTTAATGATTACTTACAATGAATCAATCTTACCCAATCATACTTATATAGCTCATTCCTACATGTATTCTTACTATTAGCTCTTTTCCTAATTCAATACTGGTATTCCTTAGAATACATAGAAATTAGATAAAACATGTAGGTAAGACATATAAAAGAAATGAAAACTTCCCTGCTCTATTTCTTTTCTAAAAATTGGTTATATTCCTACAGCACATGCAACACTATTCATATATAACTCTAGATTTTGAATTATCTAGCAGAAACTGAATGAAACATTGTCTCCTATCTGAGGTATAAACTCTGTGAGATCAAAGACCATGTCTTTTATTCCTTTTGAACCCTTAATAATATTTTGAAACAGGGCTCTAAGCTTAATCAGTGCCAATTGAATGAATGAGTGGTAGTCATGAGTGAAAGAATGTAAGCCTCTAACTTTATCCTTCAAAAGTCTCATTTGTTTGAATTCAAATGATGCTATTTAAATAAATATTTAAAGCTGTGAGATTGTTCAAAATTTCCCTCTTATTTCTCTGCATGGTTTGTAAAAATTTCTGGTTATCATAATTTAATAGTTTTTTATTTTTAATTCAGAAGATAGTTTCCAAATCATCCCTTTACGAATTTGCAAATAACAGTCTTCTACATAATGATATCCTTAATAGGCTCCATATTTCAGGGTTCATTTTTTCTTTTTTTTTTATATGTTTCTCTCTTTTTTTTAAGATTTTATTTATTTGACAGAGAGAGACACAGCGAGAGAGGGAACACAAGCAGGGGGAGCGGGAGAGGAAGAAGCAGGCTTCCCGCGGAGCAGGGAGCCCGATGTGGGGCTCGATCCCAGGACCCTGGGATCATGACCTGAGCCGAAGGCAGACGCTTAACGACTGAGCCACCCAGGTGCCCCAATTCACTGCTATTTTTAACTGAAGCTTTGGCAAATAGATTTAGGCTGAACAAAAGCTCTATCTTCCATGGGTATTTTGGACACTAATTTAACTTCCTTGTGCCTCAGTTTCCAAATTTACTAAAGATTATACTACAGTACTGTTCATCGATAGGATTAAAATGAATAGAGGTGGGCGCCTGGGTGGCTCAGTCATTAAGCGTCTGCCTTTGGCTCAGGTCATGATCCCAGGGTCCTGGGATCGAGCCCCACATCGGGCTCCCTGCTCCGTGGGAAGCCTGCTTCTTCCTCTCCCGCTCCCCCTGCTTGTGTTCCCTCTCTCGCTGTGTCTCTCTCTGTCAAATAAATAAAATCTTAAAAAAAAAAAAAAATGAATAGAGGTCAGGAAATACAATACCCATAAAAACGGCCATTGTGGACCAGATTACAGAATGGCTACAAATCAAACCCAGGTGACCCGCCATAATGCCAGATTCTTAGAGGTGGTTTCTCCTGATAGTGGGCTGTATCTGTCCCTCTTTCTTCCAGGACACCTACTAAAAGTACATTTCAACCAGGAGACAAATGCCATTTGTCCTCTAGAGTAGAAGACCCTACTGAGAGAGTTATTTATTCCATCTCTCAGCCTGTAGGCAGAATTGTATTTAAAATACTAGTAACGTTAACTGCCTCTATTTTTTAAAAAACCCTCCAAAGGAACCTCATCCTGTTGAGGATCTTTGTCATGGCTCTGAACATTTGCGTATCATGAAACTTCCCTGCCAACAGTTAACTTAAAACTCTTTCTGGCTTATCTTGGCCATCTCAGAGAATGAGAACAACTGTTTATTTTTCTTGATACAGCTCTGAATGTGCATACCCTTCTGCCTGCCACTGCCCACCACGGCATGCATACCCTGTCTACTCGCTGTGCCTGACATTCTGGCTCCTGTCTTCTTGTCTTTAAGCTTAGCCTAGTTGTATTTCGTTTTCTCATATAAAGTGTTCTCTAAATCTGTGATGAACTCTAACTATAGTACTAAACTCTAATAAAGTAATAATGACATCACATTTATCATAACAGTGTGCTAAATTTATATATTTCCTCATTGAATCCACATAGCAATCTCATAAGGTAGGGATTTATATTCTCCTTTTATAGATGCATAAACAGAGGCCCAGGAAACAAGTAACATGTTCAGAGTCACCTACTTAGTAAATGGCTTAGCGGGAGCCAGGTCCATGCAGTTCTTTTTTTTTTTTTTTTTTTTTTTTAAGATTTTACTTATTTACTCATGAGAGACAGAGAGAGAGAGAGAGAGAGAGAGGCAGAGGGAGAAGCAGGCTTCCCGCTGAGCAGGGAGCCCGATGCAGGGTTGGATCCCAGGACGCTGGGATCATGACCTGAGCCGAAGGCAGACGCCTAACCATCTGAGCCACCCAGGCGCCCCAGGTCCATGCAGTTCTAAAGCCCACCCTTTTAACTACTATGTATACAACGGCTGTATCCCTTTTTGCTGACTATAATGCAACCCCTCCTTCACATTTCACCTGCTATTTTAACTTCTCGGTTCTTTTCACTTGGCAGAGTTTCAGTGTATGATTGTTCTGAGTTTTTCTGTGCATGTGTTAATATTGAAGACCCACCAACTACTTCTCTTTTTACATAATAGAGATTCTTTTGTCTACAAGTTTTCTCTTCCTAATGTAAGTTTCTGGTGGAGAGTAATGGTAAGTTGCCCATTTAGGGCCTCGCCATTGAGCTGAGCACATACATACCTGACCGGAAGTAGCCCGCATCATCTTCATCAGCACAGCTAACATTTAGGCAGTGTTTACCGTGTACTAAACATTTGCACGGCTTATTTCAATTAATCCTCGTAATAACTCTGTGAAGGGGATTACATTGTTATCCCCAAGGTGAAGAGACTTGCCCAAGTTCATCCAGTTACTACATTGTAGAGCTTGAGTCTATCCAACACCAGATTCCACATGCTTAATTACCCCATGTTCCCCGCAATGGACTCTAGGGTTCTGCCTACTGCCTGTTCCTTCCACTGTTTACCATCTGCCCTCTCTGCTCCTCACTTCCTTCCCTACCCATTCCCTCCTGCCTGCTCAATCTTCTCAGCCTAATCATGGACTCTTTCACTTTCTTGGCAATGTCTAATTATTATCATATAAGATGATAATTAGGTAAAAACAGAAGTAGAATATGGGATTGAAATAAAGAATTTATTTTTTTTCTATTAGAAACATAAATTATGAGTGACTATAATGTCTTGAGCTTCATAATTTCTAAGTATCAAGATCAGGCACTGCTTAAACACACACCCTTGTTTTATGCATTGATTGCCATTTTTATTGAGCAGCATATTTTTAGCCATGCAGCAACAACTACAGAATAATTTGAGTTATCGTACAGAAGCATAGATAAGGCTCATCATTTGGCCCTCTTTCATTTGTTCTATGGTGTAGTGAGTTGCTTTGGAGATCATTGTACATTGATATGAATTATCACTGGAGTTTCATTCGGATGTCTGAGTTTAGGCATTTTGCTTTTCTCTCCAAATTCTGAAGTCATGGCCATTCATCTTTTAAATAAGATTTTTAAAGTAGGACAAAGCCATAAAATAAACATGTGAGAACCAGCATTGGGTATGCCCAGCTAAACAAACTGCCCTTCTATTTAGTTTTGAACTCTAAATCTCATTTAAACACCCTCCCTTTTTTTTTTTTCTCTAAAGAAGGGAAGACAAAAAAAACCACCCCAAAAAACTAACAATTAAAGTAGATTCTAAAGAAAAATATAGCAAGAACATTTTGGTAAGAGATATTCCCACATGGAAAAGCACAAAAATTGGGCAAGTACTTGCAGCTGACCAGTAGAACTTGGAAGAAGAAACACAGAATGAACTTCTGAGCTTGTGGAATGGTGTGGATAAGTTTTGATTACTGAAATGTTCCCAGGGACCCAGCACTTGCTTATTGAAACACTGGAATGGTTTATATGGTCTCCCGTGGCTTCTACCTTATTTCTTCCAGAAAGATTAGGTTGTGTGCTGCCTAAGGCCACATTTACTCTCAGTTACGAGATCACCACATGAATTATATTATGAATAGTGTGTACCAAGGCGTAGAAGGATCTCACTCATATTTCAAAATTGCACAAACCGATTATAACCCTGGCCTAGAAATCTGAATTATCTTGGCAGGGCTATGCTGTCAAATTCACCTGATTATATTTGCATTTGTGACAGCTGTGATGGCCTTCATTGGCATATGCCACTTTGCTGTGCCCAGGCTGTTAATGCAAAATAAAAGATGTGGTCAGGAGACGCATGCTCCACAGATGTAGCTGCCCCAGTAAACAGAGTTTCAGCCTTAGCCTGGCCCCCGATGCCCTGCCTGGTCTTTCTCGACTGAAGTTTCCATGACTGATTTTCAGAAAGAAAAACAAACAAAAAACTGAGTCATTTTTCTTTTTTTTTTTTTCATAAAAACTGCTCTCCATCCCTCTGGAAAGCACTATGGTATCCATGGTATCACACCTTTTACTTGCACAGATTCAAAAATCACAATCAAAAACATGTTTCTCAGAAACATTACTCTGGGTGTAAAACATGAATATATCACAGCCTATATAACACAGGGGCCAGTATGATGTTAGAAAGCCATTCTTTGTTTTTAAATAATAAGAAAAATCCAACTGTTGAGGAGAAAGTGGATATTTTGATTTTGAAGTAAGCCTGGTACTTGAAAAGAAACACATAAATCTCCCTTGGGGAATAAAAAATGGAAGTTCCATTTTGGACATTGCAAATGACAGCACCGGCTGTTGTCATAATATTTCCAACATCCACCGAGGATTAATTCCAGGCCCTGCAAGTTCACTGGATGAGCAGAAATGGCCATGGAAGTAAACGCTGGTGTTTATGCTCTGACATCAGCGTCCACGGTTCATCCAGTGAAATGAAGCAGGAGACCTCTTGGAATTGGATATGTAGCCAACACTGGATTATCATGCCCGAGGATCATTCACTTGGTGGATTATCTGCGGAAACTTTAATCCCACACTTGCTTTCTTCTGCCTCTTGGCTCTCTTCCTCTAGAGTGGTACACTCGGGAAATGCGATCTCCTTTGATTGTAAGCGGCCATGAATATTCATTAAGTGCTCACAGACTGCAAGCTGAGGAGCGGTGTAAGACACAGGTCTGCTTTTTAAAGCATTTTCTTTCGCTAGCAGTAGAGGCAATTAGCAAAAGGGAACAGACACAGGTTTCGGAGGCAGGTTTGGCCCTGGGCTCATCACTTGGATGTTCTGAGGCTCCATTTTCTCTAAACTAGAGATCCTAATACCATGTTACAGAGTTCTTTTGAGAATATGAAATGTTTATACAAGTCCTAGATCTCTACTTGTTTGCTGTTTTCCCAGAACAGATAGACCTTTTTATATACGTTCTACGAGGCAGAATATGGAAAGTGCTAAATGAATACAGAGAATTCCCTACACAGGAGGTGTGGATGAGGGACTGCTGTCCAAGGGGTGGGCTGGAGCTGAGGCAGGACATGTGGGTGGGAGGTCCCTAAGCAGGCAGAGGGAGAGGGCATTCCTGACAGCAGGTGTGGGTCACACCAAGGCATGAAGACAGGAATGCATGTGGCATTTTCAGGGCAAAAGATTAGGAAGTTTTAGATATGACTGGTTATGGGGATCTTGAACAGCAAGTAGACTAGGAGTTTGTGGAAGAGGGACGCCTAGCTGGAGTCAAAGAAAAATCACAGACCTCTTTTTCTCCTCTACTCCCCCCTCTTGTTTACATCATGTTCAGCAATTCCAGCTTTTCCTTGCACTCTGTTTCTGTAAACAACTTGAAGTCAGAGCTGCAAAAGGGATCCCTTTTTGTCTGCATTTGTATGGTCCCTGTGAAGATTTTCAAACTATTAAATGGTGACCCTAGTGACCCTAATGATTAGGCAAAAGGCCAATTGAGTTTATAAGACTAGCAAATCCAGATAGTGGATAGTGGTGGGGAAAACAATGAGTGGCCAATGGTGAGGAAGGTGAGGATTAGGATAGAGAAAAGTGAAGTAGAGTGGAAATAAGTAAGCAGTAAAGTGAAATATGGGGAAAGGACTACTTATGATTTAGATGAAAGCCATATAGAAATTGATTGATGAAGCAGGGTCTCTGATATGTGTAGCTAAAAATTGGAGTCTGTTCTCATTGTTGGTTTGAAAATGGGAAGGCATCTTGAGTTTTTCTGCTGTAGGCAGAAGTAGTTGAGGTGAGCCAGGGAGGTGGAGAAGGCTGTGGTTCTACTTGGCTTAAGGTTTAGATTATATGTAGAGGAAAGAGTGATTTTAAACATAATTAATGCTAAATTACAAACTCACACTTGCAAATGTTGGTTATAATCCAGATTTTCTTTTTGCTGCTGATTTGGAAAAAAAAAATCTTTGGAGAACTATATTTAGAATGTTTAAGTATTATTTTATGGAGCCCACTTTGGTACCACAGCTTAAAGGTACTCCTAAGAGAGAGCTTTTTCAAATGGGCCATCCTGAAATGGCATATTTTATGTGCATTTGAATTCAAGATAAGGGAACCAAAAATTGTGTTGCCTGGGTAAAGCTTTTGAGAGTTAAATGGGAATTTGGCAAACAATGGGCAAAAATTGACTTAAAACACAGATAAGCCTGCAAGTATGTAAAGGGCGGAGGCATCAAAGAATGTCAGAAGCAGTTTAGATCACCACAAATAAAGTAATGAAATGTGTAATGGGAAGTCAGAATCCACGCTGTCAGGAAAAAGTCTTATTATTGTGTAGAAACGCCATTATTCGGTACATTTAAGATAAAATGGAGTTGGTGTTTTCAAAGGGCTCGTGCCCACCTCTCCCCATGAGTGACTGGGCGTTTTCTAGTTTTAGGGATTTTTGTAGGCAGAAAACAGGTTTTGGTGCCAAGTATGTCAGTGGAGGCGGGGAGATGGAGTACTCACTGTGTTCAACGAAAGCTGTTGCTTAGAAGAAAGCCAGCTTTTCTTAAGAATGGAGAAGGAATTCAGTATATCCTATCAGGGGAAATATTCTTTGCATACTATAAAAATTTTATCAAGTTATTAAGTTGTTTAAAAAAAAAAAACTGCCTGTCTACGGAGGGTTGTATGCCTAAAAAAGATTTTTTGTAGTTACATGGGCATGCAAGATACATAGCTTTAGACCTGTGTATATGACTTTCTGAGAGGACCATGGTCTCCAGTTAGAAATGATTTTTATGGAGGAATCTAACACATAAGGATCATGCATTGTCTATTTTTTATTGGTGGGATCATATACAGTGATAGCAGAAACTATTAGGGTCTGTTAATGCTTATAAATTTAGAGCAAAAGAAATATTTCTAGAAGTACTGCTTCTGTGTCCATAGACCCAATTACTAATTTTATATACATTTTATACATGTATTAGGCTTGAACTATTTTTTCCAGCTTTCATTTGCCAAGATTAGACTATGATAATATTGGTAAGCTACAGCCAGGTGGATACATTTTCCTAATCTTGCCTACATTGTGGTCATGCTGTGGACCCTCCATTATGGTTTTGTTGGTCTAGCTATCTAGAAGTCAGCTAACATGGTTTTACATAATCAACGCCGGGAAGCCTTTTTAGAGACTGACACTGAGCACTTGGAGGACAGAAAGTGAATCTTAAAGTTTCTTGGGAATATTGTTCTCTGCAGCAGAGAATGGGTGCTCTAAATCAATGCCCAGGAAATGCTCGAGAAGTCCCATAGGGCAGTGTATACTTTATTCTGCTTCTCATGACCAAACTCTCCATAAGCCCTATTTCTGAACAATTTTAGGAACTCAGAAGGAACAACAGGCACTAAAGGGAACATCATCACCAAGACTGGACCTTGAGGCTCTCTGGCTGACATAACACGTCTCTTCCTGTTGGAACGATTAGCAACCATTTCCTGGCTGATTGGAAGTGGTGGGATGGTCATTTTTAGGGGCAAGGCAGAGGTCATACATAAGTTCTTGCTCCCCCCCCATTATCTTCATTTCTGGGTACTAGTAACATAGTTCAAGATGTTATGGAGCCCTATTTAAACTTCTAATATTGAGAAACTGACTCTGATTATTCAAGACTTTGTTAGGGGGGAAAGAGAGCCATATGTCGTCTTCTGTCTAAAACTCCTTAGGCACCACCCAGCATGGATGGCTATATCTGAAACTGGCAGTATCCAGGAGATGAGTCCTAGAAATCTAAGTGTTCATTCAGCACTCTGCCTTCTGTAAATTTGCTGTGAGGAAGTCAGACAGTCCTGTCTACCTTCAAGCATAGCCTAGCAGGAATGGGAGGATAAGAGAGAAAACATACTGCCTTAGATACAACTTATGTATTGCAAACTGATCCTTAGACAGGTGGGTGACATCCTCAGCCAGAATTTAAAAGTCTAATAGAGAGTCTTCTTGAAACATTGGGTTTTTATTTCTGATCGTTGTCTTTTATGGATGAATGAACCACATGAAGGTATTCACTTGTGCTATAAAAATACATTGATTCTTTTGTAGTGCTCGGCCATCAGAGCGAAACTTATAAATGGTTGGAAAGGAAGTTTCTGACTTAGCATCCCCTTTGGATAAGTGATGAAAGCTTCCATGTCTTGGTGTTTCTGAATCTCTGCTATCTCACTGAGGCACTCTGCCGGCATCTACGTTTTATTGTTTCACGGGTATGGAGCTAAATGACACATCTCCCAATTCCTTATTTATTATCCTCCCAATACTTTTTTATTTATTTGAGGAGGAAGATAGATTACATTTATAAGGTGAAGATACTGCTTGAAGGTACTTGTTACTTTTATAGGCAAGCAAAAAAGAGAAGAGAAAATAATGGGTAGAAGGAAAGTATGCCCATGTCACATTCAGGACACTCCATCTGTCTACTAAGTACTTACAGACTGTGTACTAAGTACTTCCAGGCACCCTGCATGTACTAGGAGATATACGCACAGAAAAAGAATACAGCAGTCAGCTCCTTTGAGAGTGACATGGTGTGACTACAGAGTAAATATGAATTTTCTTCCCTGCCCCTCCCCTCAGAGACTTACGAACTATTTATCAGCTAATTTTTCCACCAAGGTTACAATCATCTCACCTGTTGCTTGCCAGCCTAGTAGATTGTTAATATCGATTACTGTTTATTTGCATGTGTTCCTTATGTATGCTATTCATCCTGTATGTATTAAACACACACAGCCCCCCTGCCCCACCTCCCATTTATCATCTCTTATTTTTCTTCTGGACAGCTTTTTGTCACTGCCCTATTATGATGAGATCAGAAAAAAAAAATGCACAGGCTTCAAAATTAGCCGAACCCAGACATATGGAGCAGTAGGTTCATTTGGGATGCATTAGAGAGTAGAGAGTTGTTCACATAGATAACTGAAGCTTGTGTGCATATCTTCAAATTACAAGGAGAAACATTTGCAGTAGAGGAAACATGAAAACCTTGGCTTGTAGTATTCTAATGGAGGTGATGCTCAGGAGGTGAAGCTCAGAGATATTTAGCTCTCTCTGTCTTCATTATATAGGAGATTATGTTGGTGATTCCATTTCTTGCTACAGATTAGTTTGGGGGCCATCAGGAAGCTTGCCTGAAGATCAAGTCAATCCTGTCCGTGCTTGCCTTCACTGTATGCATAGATCCACTCTTGACAACAGTCTGTCTGCTAATTCATCAATGATTCTACTAATTATGTCAAGTAGGACTGATCCTTGGTGAATGCCCCTATTCTTATTAAATAAATAAAGGAAGAAAGGAAGAGCTCCCAGTATCTGGCCAGCTATGATTTAGCCCTTGGTAAAGAGTTAGTACAAGTTGAGATGGTGCCAAGCTCTTCCTGTGATTCATCTCTTCTCTTGTCAAGACCAGTTGAGGCAACGCAGTCAGAAACCTCCCTGCTTTGTGAAGGGGTACTTTATGTCAGAAGGGGAAGCGTAAGCACAAGAATAATTAGGCACTCTGAGTAGAGAGAATTCGTTCTTCTTGATTAGTGAACAGTTCCTGCAAGTTAAGGTCAAAAGTATTGTGAATTAATTCAGTGTGCCCAGCTTCTTCAGCATTTCCAATGACTTTTTCTCTCTTTGAAGGTCATTTAACCAATTGGACCGGTTATTTTCTTAAAATCTTATTGCAGAGCTGATGGCATGCTGAGAGTTTAAGGCCGGATATGATGGATGCATCACATCGAGATGCAGATCTGGAACTGGGCCTGATCTTGAGGTGTCAAGTGGAAATCCATGTGCTGTGTTGTGGGACCTAGTTTCTGGAAGTTGATCCAGTATTATTTGGCCTGTGAAGTTCTAAGTGTCAGGTATGTCTTGTCCAACAGAATATCAGTTGCAGTTGTTGAAAGACAGATTGCCTTCAGGACAGTTGGCACCCATAGGTGGTTGAATACCCAGAAAACTCATTTATTCTCAGTCATTTTCATCCATAATTTCTCGCCTTAGTTGAAGCATTGATACCAGTGTAGGGCATATTAATTCTCACGTTCCAGCATGGTCTCTTTGTAACTTCACTAATTTTGCCTTGTTTCTTTGTCCAAAAGCCAGGGCTCTGTGGCTCAGTGGTAACATTTCAAAGCAGCTCTCACTGGACTAAAACTAAGTAAATGTGTGGGGCCTAGTGTTTTCAGGCTGGCTTTCAAGAGCAAAATCCTCAGGTTTTTTTTTTTTTTCTCTCTTAGATTATGGGTCTTCCTAGGAATTTTAATTCATGTTCTTCAGTTTACAAATAAAACAGTCAAGAACCACAGTGGTTGAGTGATCATCTAAGATTGCTCAGCCAACTGGTTGTGGGGCTGGGATCGAAACCTAGGTCTCTTGGGACGGCACTTTGAGCAAGACCCCACATGACCTTTCACTCTGGCACATGTGCTGATGTCCCATAATCCCCTCCACTCAGTATTTCCTTTTCATCCTCCAATCCTGAGACCTCTGGTTATGATTTTCTTCCTTCTCATACTTCCTACCCGGAGCTGGTCAGCAGCACGTTGAAGTATTGGCCAAGGGGTGGCAGAGGGTTATGTTTCATTGCTGTGAGAGTACTTCAGTGCCGCTCAAGAAATTCATTCATTAAGAAATTCATTCATTAAGAAATTAAGTTGCAGGTTATCCCAGCATCTCCAAGGCTTATCTTTCAGGAACAAGAACAATTTACTCCCATGCTTGCATTCCCTTTAAACTCTTCCTCTAAGCTTTAAAATCCCCACTGAGAGAAAAAAACTATACACATACGCACAGGTGAAATACCAATAAATCCAGAATCTCCTCCTTGACGGAAGTCTAATTTTAAGCCCTAATGGGTCTTTCCTTCAAACTTTTGTAAAGCTCTTATCTAAAATTTTCAAGGTTTATAAGAGTAGGCAGAATAGCATAATGAATCCTCAAATATCTATTAGCCAGCTTCTGTCATTGTAAACTCATGGCCAATTTCATTTCATCTCTGCCCCCCCCAAGTCCCCCCCCCTGCATTCTGTGGAAGCAAATTCCAGATATCATTTCATTTTATGCATTAGTATTTCAGTATAAATCTCTAAAAGATGAGCACGTTTCCCTCTTTTTCCCCAGCTTTGTTGAGGTATCATTGATACATAAAATTGTAAGATATTTAAAGTGTACATTGTGGGGATTTGCTATACACGTGCCCGGTGAAGGGGTTCCCCCATCTAGTTAACGAACATAGCCATCACCTTGCTTAGCACGAGATAAGCATTTTTAAATCCTTGAAAATACATATAGTGTTCAAATTACAGTTGTCTCAAATGTCATAATTTGTTTTTCGTAGTTTGAATCAGGCTCCAAATAATTTCCACATGCTACAATTGGTTATAAATCTTGAAGTCCCTTTTAATCTGTAGGTTCCAAATCTCTCTCTCTCTGCCTCTTTCTTTTTTTTTTTTTTTTAAAGATTTTATTTATTTATTTGAGACAGAGAGAATGAAAGAGAGAGAGCACATGAGAGGGGGGAGGGTCAGAGGGAGAAGCAGACTCCCCGCCGAGCAGGGAGCCCGATGCGGGACTCGATCCTGGGACTCCAGGATCATGACCTGAGCCGAAGGCAGTCGCTTAACCAACTGAGCCACCCAGGCGCCCCTCTCTGCCTCTTTCTATCTGCAATTTATTTGTTGAAGAAACTGAGTTGTTTGGAGAGTTTGCTCCCGTCTCAAATTTTGCTGATTGTTTCCCTACAGTATCTTTTTGATATGTTTTTCTCTATAAGTTGGTAATCGTCTCTGAAAGTGGTGTTAAATTACTTTCTCGAGAAAATGACAAAACGCATCCTGATAGACACTGGAGGGTAAGGTGTAGTCGCTGGTGTGAGGCGTGGGTCAGGGCTGGCTTTGGGGACATGGAGGAGGGAGACTGTGAACTCAGGATAAAGGGGGGGCTGACACCATGGACTCTGGCTTTGCATGATTGGCACTGTTCCCAATGTTGTCGGAATGCTAGCCTCTCCCGTTTCATTCCTCTCTCTCTGTTGGTCTTTACTTCAAGCTCTCTGGTTGGTTTCATGGTGATGATTGTTGGTGAGAGTCTTACCCATTACTGAACGTTTCTTGTTTAGTTTTGCATGGTTTCAATGTCCTTGAAAACAGCAACTGCCAAGCTGTAGGCCACCTGCTTTTGTAAACGGGACTTAAGTGAAACGGAGCCACATCCACTCCTCACGTCTTGCCAGTGTTGCCGTCTCACCGAATGGCAGAGATGAGTAGTTGCAACAGAGACCCTATGGATCACAAAGCCGTGTACAGTAAAAGTTTGCTTATGGCTGTTTGAAAGAGAAAGAAGTTATCAGATTTATATAGCACCAAAGAAGCGCTGGCTAGAAAAAAGAAATTGTAGAATTCTGTAATTTTCTTAAAAAGTGGAAAACACCAGAAAAGTCGCTTGTTCACAGGTGCCTTACCTGCACTTCGGTATGAAAATAATGTATATGCTTGTAATTGGGGGAAGGAATGACAGGCCTTCTCTCTGTATGAAGGTCTCCAGGCCGGAGGTCATACAGTGGTTTTCTTTCCCTTTTTACCTTTTCATTTTGCCATTACTTCCTTGAGGGATGAATGTTGTGGGCTGTAAGGGGATTCGGGATACTTCGTGATGGTTGCTTTCTTTCAGAAATTCTTAGGTCCTGTACTGAGCAAGGGCCATACATTTTCTCTGCTCCAGCATGGCAAGGCCCAGTCTGCTACTTACCTTGGGTTCCTACAGTTCACCTTGAAGAGAATCTCTTTCACTTGCTGAGGGCCTTGTTTACTCAGTAGTATCTATGCCAAAAAAAAACACTTCATACAGAGGCCGACTTTGAAAGCGTCAGGTGGTAGTAAGTCAGTCTGGCTTAACTTTCCCTTGAGTCTGGAGATCTAATCAGAAGGGAAAAAGGGGTGATTTGTTGATTGAGGCAATTTGACACATACTGTCTCATTTAAACACCCATAAAAAACCCTGCAAGGGAGGTAATATGCTTTAGGAAACGGACACTCAGAAAAACGAAGTAAATTGCAAGGTTCCCATGCTCTAGAATTATAGTCTCTATCAGCAAATGCCATGAGCTTCTTCTTCTTCTTGCTTTCTGTTCCATAATCCTTACTGTGTTGCCCTCTTCCTCACACTCATGAAATGGCTGTCGGAGATCTGAGTACCATGTTTCCAGTCAAGAAGAAGGTGAAGGATAAGGGACAAAAGGTAATGAACAGACAAGCTGGCCACATCTGTTCTTCCTAGATGTCCTACTTGGTGATTTCAACTTACATCTCATTAGTTAGCATGATAGGGCCATCCTTTCCTGCAAGGGAACCTGAAAATGTGCAGTGTGTTTTGTTTCATTTTGTTTTAAGCTGGGCACTTTTTGCCACTCCCATAAAAATACGTTCTGTAGGTACAGCAGTGGAGGAGAAAGGTTATTAAATAGGCAGTTTACAATCTTTTCAAGAGGTCATTCTGACTGGAAAACAGTATGGAGGTTCCTCAAAAAGTTGAAAATAGAGCTACCCTACGACCCAGCAATTGCACTACTGGGTATTTACCCCAAAGGTACAAATGTAGTGATCTGAAGAGGTACATGCACCCCAATGTTTATATCAGCAATGTCCACAATAGCCAAACTGTGGTAAGAGCCTAGATGTCCATCACCAGATGAATGGATAAAGAAGATGTGGTATGCACACAGACACACACACACACAGAGAGACACACACACAGACAATGGAATATTATGCAGCCATCAAAAATGAAATCTTGCCATTTGCAACGACGTGGATGGAACTAGAGGGTATTATGCTAAGCGAAATAAGTCAGTCAGAGAAAGACATGTATCAGATGATCTCACTGATATGAGGAATTTGAGAAACAAGGCAGAAGATCATAGGGGAAGGGAGGGAAAAATGAAACAACAAGAAACCAGAGAGGGAGACAAACATAAGAGACTCTTAATCTCAGGAAACAAACTGAGGGTTGCTGGAGTGGTAGGGGGTGGGATGGGGTGGCTGGGTGATAGACACTGGGGAGGGTATGTGCTATGGTGAGCACTGTGAATTGTGTAAGACTGATGAATCACAGACCTGTACCCCTGAAACAAATAATACATTATATGTTAATAATAAAAAAAGGTCATTCTGATACATGGAACAATTAAACATTTCTGGTCTAAACTCTCCTGGATCTTGCTTTTCCTCGTTTCAAATTAATTTGATAGAATAAAGGTTATTGCCCCTCTCTAATCCCCTGGTACAGGACAGAGATCCAACAGATAGAATTAATTCCTTCTGGCTTCCATGCTAGAACAAGGCACATGCCAACGAGGAGTGGCGACTCCTTGATGTCCTCAGCCAAACGGGGGGAGGTGTGATGACGTTACAAGTCTTCTAGCTGTGTATTAGCAACAGGTGTCTGTGTAGACTGGCCAGCAATCCCTTTGGTGAGGGCATGGGGAGGCCACTGGGAGCTGCTGGATGGCATCAGCTTGCAGAGACAAATGTAGCATATACTGGAGCGCTAGCTGGACGGGCAACTATCTGGCACCCTCCAGGTGACTCCTGCTGAGTCAGCAGTTAGCTTTCATCTTCCAGTCGCCATTCCCTGTGGCTTTTTTTGATCGCCCGCCCACATGCCCCAGGCCTGGGTGAGACCTGCTGTGGTGTAAGGAGAAGAAATAGTCATGCCTCCAAAAGGTAAACACTCACGTGGGTAGTTTTCCGGTTCATGAGGATGAGGAAGTGCTCTAAGGGGAGCAGTTATCAAATGCCTGAGTCTTTGCCCCATACCTGGCTCCCCACAACAAAGTCCTTTCTGTGTTTTTTTGGGGGGGGGTGTTTGGTTTTGGTTTTCTGTCAGGCAGAGAGCCTCAAGAAAACAGTGTGTCCTAAAAAACAAGAATTTCAGGGCGCCTGGGTGGCTCAGTCAGTTAAGCGACTACCTTCGGCTCAGGTCATGATCCTGGAGTCCCGGGATCGAGTCCCGCATCAGGCTCCCTGCTCAGCGGGGAGTCTGCTTCTCCCTCTGACCCTCCTCCCTCTCCTGCTCTCTATCTCATTCTCTCTCTCAAATAAATAATAAAATAAAATCTTAAAAAAAACAAAAACAAAAACAAAAAAAAGAATTTCAGCCTGCAGAGAAGAATAGAATCCACCCTGCTTGGTCACCTGAGGGAGTGCACCAGCTCAGGAGAGCTGGACTTCGGTGTTGTGCAGCAGAGGGGGCTAGAACACGGGAAGCTCTGTGACTGGACCCTGGTTCAGAAGGAGAAGGGAGGAGATTGTAAAACAAAATGCCCAGGGTGTAATGTAGTGCAGAGGTTACAAACTCGGAAAGCCTGTAGCGTCTTGGCAGGTAACATGAAGGTGTCCAATGAGCCAGTGGCCCACAGGCAGGCGTGTGTCCCTTCTAGAGAAATGACTGCCACAGAAGAATGCTAGTGCTAACTCCCTCCTTCCTTTCCTTTCTCCTTCCTTCCCCTTCCCTTCCCTGAGAGGCCACAAATGTGGAGCTTTGTGTGAATAATCCAGTTTATTAGTGTTGACGGCCAGGGTTGCTCCTAGCTAATCTGGCTCCTTCCTCCAAATTAGGAAATGGCACACCCCCATGGCTGTGCAAGTCAAGTGCGGGCTGAATATCTAAACCCTTGTTTGCCCGTTGGCTGAGCCTTTGGGCCAGGCACGAGCTGCCCAACTTTAAGATTTTTTTTTTTTTTAAGTAAACTCCACCCCCAACATGTGGCTCGAACTCACAACCCTTAGACCAAGAGTCTCATGCTCTACTGACTGAGCCAGCCAGGCACCCCACCAGCTTTAGACATGGCCCAACTTTAGACATGGCCCTAAACGTTATGTTTTATTCGACTCACATAATATTTATATTATGGTCCACATTTAGCGTGCGAACTATCATTTTGCAGCCCCTGGGGTTGTGGTTTGCTCTGGGCTCAGACTGCCCAGTTTCAAATCGAGGTTCTGTCATTTAGGCAAATTAGTCAGTATTTCTCTGTCTCAGCCTCCTGTATCTGTAAAATGGGTAAATACTTGGAGCTACCTAAGGGTTATTGCGAGGTTGAAATTAAATAATGCATGAAATGCTCTTAGCCATTTAGAGTGTAGCTAACAGTCAGCATTGATAAGTGTTAGTTAATATCAGAATCACATAAAAAAACAGACTGAACATTCACTGGCCTGTCTCTGCAAGTCAAGTTTTGTTGGAGAAGTCATGGCATCTGACATGGAATGAGAGAGTGCATTTCAGGATTTCTTCCTATTTCCACAGAAAATGCTGATGCTCTTTCTCTGGTGACTTTGTGAAGGCAAGGAGCTTAAAATAGCATTACTTACCAGTTGGCCTACTAGGGCCACAAGAACCTTAGTGAAGTAAACACTTTGCTTGAACCACTGTCTCTGTCTCTCTGCATGAAGCACTTACAACTGACATCCATAACGTGATGTCTTAAAACCATTAGGAAAAGATTAAATTTAGTATCATCTGTTGCAAAAAGCACAGGTGTGTGGGACACATTGTAGAATAATTTACACAGAGAACAATTTTGAAGTGTTGGCGTTTAAAAGGCATGTGCTCCGTTACTTGAGTTCGTTTTCTAAACTGGCTCCTTCTCTTGGGGCCGGGCCAGAGAGTCGATACTCTATCATTAAAAATGGTCACAGTTGTTTGCATCTGACAGGCGTCAGGCTCTGCATAAAGGCTCCACTCCCATCACCGAGACTGTACTGAGAAGAGAGTGTTAACTCAGTTCTGGTTCCAGTGAACCAGTGGTTGGTTGCAAGGATTTGAGTTGAAATGAGACCCAGCGTTGCTCTGGTAGGTCCAGTCACATCACAGTGTTCAATAATGTTTTTTAAAAAGAGGTAGCATCGACTTACTTTATAACATGACCAGGAAAGGGCATCCAAGAAACAATTTAGTTCTACCTACAACCGAGTTAACTTTGCGCTCACTTCGTTGATATCTAAGCTTCCCGCAAATGCTCGTTAAGCCCTAAACGAATATGAAGACTGTCCATGAGACTTGAGAAGACAAGGATTGCCCCAGGAATTCCATTCTTACTTCCTTCACATAGACGTGGCTGGGCTACCATCAGTCTGAAGCGGCTGTCTCTTGACCTGGCTTTCTCAGCCTTGCCACGGTTGACATTTGGGGTAGATAATTCTTTACTGTGAGACTGCCCTGCCCACTGTAGGATGTTCAGCAGCCTCCCTTATCTCTGCCTATTGCTGCTAGTAACCCCGCCCCCCCCCCAGCCCCCTGCAACTTGTGACAACCAAAAAAGTCCCTGACATTGCCAAATGCCACCTTGGGGAGAAGATCTTCCTGGTTGAGAACCACAGCTCTAGGCTAAGAAATGTGTTGAGATTTGTAAACTACAAGTTTTGGGGGGGGGGGTGACAAAAAGGCCCTAAAGATAGAAAGGTTTTCACTAAGCAGATCTGTAAGCTGTGTGACAAAATGCTTAGAGAAAAATCCTGTAAGGACCATGTTTGGCAAGTGGGTGATTTTGCTAAGCCTCGTAGCAGCTTTTCCATGTGTTGTGTGAATTGCTATCAAACTAACCAGTCTAGCAGGGTGGGTTGTCATCCAGATCATCCATATCACCCTTAAAGGGTTTATCCAGACTTCTAAACAGGAGTGTTGCTTATCCATTGGTATTTCATACAAAAACTCGGTGGGGGTTAAGAAGTTCATAAAATAGAGAGGGACCTCGGAGTTCACGTCCACTTATAGGACGAGGTGCTGAGGTCCAGAGGATAGTTTGCAACATAATTTTATTATGATGAACTTCAGTGATTCAGACACTACCCTGAAATTTTCAATAATTAGTATAGAACAATATAGGCACAGAATTACTATTGAGCAAAATGTTAAAAATATACTGTTAAGTCCATTTTCAAGGTTTTAGGAATTAAGAGAAACCAGAGACAAAATTAAAAATGTTTTTCAAATTCAAAAAATTAAAGATACCATCAGTGTACCCTTTGCTTCAGGATCCCCAAATTTATATTTGTTTTCTCTTTATAACACATGATTGCACAGTATCAACCAGTTGGGGATGGAAGATTTCGATGAATTTGCCTTATCATACTTATAAATTATGTCTACTAAATAAATAATTTGGAACTTGAAAGGAATTATGGTTTAAAATCGATTTGTCCTTAAGTCAGACCAGATATTTTCACGATCTCTCTTCCCACCTCCATGCAGCATTATCATCTTCATGCAGATTGTATTTCTAAACTAAGGTGATGTGAATGAATGCATCACATTGGCACAGGATATCCATCCCTGTATCTAAATTTCTTTCACAAATCGGAGGAATACACAGTATTTTATAGAGAATATGTAGTATTCATGTTTTCTCCATGTGGTCAGCTCCTGAAACAAAGGACAAAGGGTAAGCAGGAAAATTATCAGATTCAGATGGTGTTCAACTGGAATATGAGAACATCACCAAAGGAAAGGTACAACATGTTCTGGTATGTTCAAGTTTTGATTACAAGGTGTACTCTTGCTGCTTGCTTGTCGTGGTGCCCCAGGCTCTGTCTGACTTGAGTTTGTGATTACCAGGGTCTCAGCAACAGAATTCTCTAAGGTCAGGGGTGGACCCAAGCTTTCTCCTGCCATGCTCCAAATATCTCCCTGTGCCCAAACAACAAAGGAAAGCTTCCTCCTATAATGTGGTGTAAATGTTGTCAAAAGACTTGAGGAAATGCCTCTGACCTCTTTTGGACCTCACGGATAATCTCATTCAAAAATAGGTACAATGTCAAAATAGGAAATGTGCTAGTAGAATAAGCACATGATTCACTTAAAATAATGCTTCTTTGGGTAGGGGGGTGGAGATGCAGTCTGTTCTAGATTTTAAGGAGAGAGGTGGTTGGGAGAAATGTGGTATTTTTACCTAAAACATGGTAGACTACACTGTCACCTTTTGGCAACGAGGTGAAATGAAGAATCCGTTTGAAGACTGTTAACGCATTTAACAAATACTGAGAGCCTGTTTGTTATGAGCTAGTCACGAGAGATTACACAATGAACAAAACAAAGTCATTGTTTACATTTAGTGAAGGGAGACCATCAATAAACAAATATATGATTTGTCACATAGAGATGAGGGCTACGGGGAAAACCAAAATAGGGTAAGAGGATAGGTGGAGCTGATTGACCAAGAAGTTGGTATTTTATATGGGATCATCAGGGAATTCCTCTCTAATAAGGTGGCATTTGCTCGTAGAACTAAAGGAAATAAAACAGAGAGCCCTATGGGTATCTGGGGGAAGATATCAGAAACTGTTATAAGTGTTCCAACAGAAAATTTATTAGGACTCAGAATAGCAGGCCTCTCTGTGTTTAGAAGGAAAGGGGAGAAGATAAAAGAGGGAGCTTCAGGAAAGCAGTAGGGATGCACCAAACGTATCCACTGAATTTATACACAGCACTGATTAGACAAACCATAAAACTGAATTATGTGTTTGCCCATCTTTTACGTGGTTTTTTGGTATGAGACCCATATTCTGTTAAGCATCATGGTCTTTTGTATAAACCGAGTTATAATGATTGTGGGGTTGTCTTTTTGAGTTATTCTGCAAAGCTTAGACTAACTAAAAAAGCAGTGGTTCATATACATTGCCCAGGGTAGATGATGTTATTAATCTGAGCTGGGAAATAATAAAACCGGATTGTGCCTCCCTCTGGGCCCTCGTCCATTTCAGCAGATTCTGTGCCTGGTTTTTAATGGGAAAAGACCTTGCTGGGCAGGGCAGTTTCAATGAGGAAAAGCAGAAGAGTATAGGTAAAGATCCCATGTTAGCTGGCTTCACATTGCCTTCACATCCCTCAAATGACCCACCTTATCCTGGTCTTCAGTATGAGCAAAATGTTCTTCTAAAGGGTGTGACATCTCCAGGCCAGGACTAGGAAGCCGAGGACTTCAATCATATCACCTTTCCAAGAGTCTTTTAGGAAATTCTTACCTTATATTCTATATCTCGTTATCTCAAGCGGGGCTTTATTCTCCTTAACCGTGAAAAGAGGCATCAGCGAACCCTGCCCCTTTCGGCTGAGAATTGCTCTGGGTTTTTGAATGCCTAACATGAAATGGGGTCACATGTGCCAGTTGGAAGCGGTTTCCCTGTTCTCAAGGACGGTCAGATTTCACCTACACACCTCCCAGGCTTGCCGTGCCTTCAGGGTTGTTGAGCATGCGTGTTGGGAGTTGTTGACTGTTAAAGAAAGCAGGACTGGCATAGGACCAGGAGGAGAATATGCTGGAATTCTACTTCTTGGGGCTGAAGAGAATTTCTGTTCAAGCCCAATCCTTGGACTGATGAATCAAGACTGATTAAAACAGCAAGGAAGTACTTCCTCAAAAGGGATGGCATCCAGACGCAAGTCATTACTTGAGCAATTTTGTCCATAGTTTGTGAGTTTCAAGGGCTTCAGGGTTTATGGGTTTTTTGCTTCTACAAGTCATAATTTAAAAAAATTCTTTCATGCCCTCTGAAAACATTTCTTGAGCATCTACCCAGGATCCAGTCCTAAAATGGATCTGCCTTTGGTCAAAAGAATTCAGTAACACTGTCCTTGCACTTGTGGAGTTAATCATTTTATTAAAAAGATAAGACGTCTACCAGAAAAAATAATAATTAATTAATTTTAAAAAATAAAATAAAAAATCCAAGAAGGAGCAAGTGAGAAGCCAAGCAGGAGGCATTATCTCAGTAGAAAGAGTCCAGGCTTTGGAATCAGGTAGACTTGGGTTTGTATCAGTACTCTGACCAAGAGCGTGCCTCATGAGATTCACTTATCCTGCATGGGTCTCAGCTTTTTCTCCTGTAAAATGCGATGGTAATACCCATTACACTGTCACACTGGCTTGCTGTGGTGACTCAATAATTTATACATAAAGCAATTAGTATAGTGCCTAGCCCATAGGAAGCACTTATTATCTAACCAGACAAATAGGAGATCTGGGTTCTAGTTTTGATTCTGCAGTTATTAGACAGCTTTGATAAGTCACTTGATCATACCATATGTGTAGATCATTCATAAAGTGAAGGGAACAATCTCTGGACAATGTGTTTTACCTCCAAAATCCCATGTTATTTTGTTTTTGTCTTTTGTTTGTCTTTTTGTTGTTTTTAAAAATGTATGTATTTATTTATTTTTAGACAGAAAGAGAGCATGGGTTAAGAACACACACGTGAGCAGGGGGAGGGACAGAGGGAGAGGGAGAGAAGCAGACTAGCCACTGAGCGTGGAGCCTGATGATGCGGGGCTCGATCCCACGACCCTGAAGTCATGACCAGAGCGGAAATCAGGAGTCAGACGCTTAACGGACTGAGCCACCCAGGTGCCCCAAGTCCACATTATTTTGAACTGAAATATACTGAGTAAAAATCTCAATGGATGCTTCTTCTTTGTAATACTAATGCTAGCAAGAAATCATCAATGTTTACAGAGGACTTGCTCTGGAGCCAGGAGACATATGGGTTCTTTACTTTCTTTGTTATTTGTTCCATGTGACACACTCAGTAAGTTGGACAATCTTGTCCTGTTTCCTATCTTCTAAGCCGTATTTTATCCAGTTTAGTATTCCTTAAGTCAGGATACATTATATAATAAGTATATTTAATGTGGTAATTTTTTCCCCCAAAAGCCACTTCTAAGTGAGATAGGCCATCTCATAATTGATGGTATCTGTGAAGCAAGGAAATGAATATTTTTTCCTATGTTTTGGATGATAAAGCTGGGTCTTAGGTAAATTTACATGCCCAAGATTAATGAAGTAACAAAGGCAAAGCCAGAATTTGAACTGAGATTTGTCTGATTTCACTCATTTTACCATACTTCATAATAGCAAATGGTTTAAAAAGTTGCCAACATATAAACTTTGTTCTCTTCCTTTTCCATAACAAAACATTTTTGATCCATCACTAGATTGAACTGTAGGTTGCCTATTTATTAATTCTTAACAAAAATACATTTTTAGTCTTCCTAGCCAGACTTTATACACTATGTATCCTGCACAGTGAAATGTCAATGTCTACTTCATGGTAACATTGGTCAGTCTGAAAAGTTATTTTCCTTAAGATAAGAAACTATTGGACTCCTAGATCTCTTTTAGGAATTTCACCCTGACCTGAGTTCAGCTGGGTAGTAGCAGCAGATTTTTCCCTAGACTTTCAGGATCCTAGGTCCTTATAAGGAAATAGGGATGTAGTCATTAGCAGTTGATTATTAAGCAAAATCATTGAAAAATGACAGCAGTATTCTTTGACCTCAGTCTTTATAGCTAAACTGCTAATCTTGGATAAATACAAGATTGCGTTACTAATCTATTGACATTTAGTACAAATTAGCTATCAAATGGGCCAGTTGTTACTGTTGAAGACTTTTTTAAAGTATATTAAAATTCTTATTCCCTGTGTTTCTTTCTCTGAAACAGAAGCTTAGGGGTTTTTATTAGGAGAACCTCTCAGTCTAATAACCAGCTGTCTAGGGTATCAAATCAGCTCTGTTGTCAAAATGATTGTAGTTTCAAGGTTAATAGAAAAAGATTTTTTTTTTTTTAGGTTTCAAAAGTTTGGTGTTTTTTTTTTATTATGTTAATCACCATACATTACATCATTAGTTTTTGATGTAGTGTTTCATGATTCATTCTTTGTGTATAACACCCAGTGCTCCATGCAGTACGTGCCTTCTTCAATACCCACCACCAGGCTAACCCATCCTCCCACCCCCCTCCCCTCTAGAACCCTCAGTTTGTTTCTCAGAGTCCATAGTCTCTCGTGGTTCGTCTCCCCCTCTGATTTCCCCCCCTTCATTCTTCCCTTCCTGCTATCTTCTTCTTTTTTTTTTTTTTTTAACATATAATGTATTATTTGTTTCAGAGGTACAGGTCTGTGATTCAATAGTCTTACACTCTTGAATATACCATTCACAGCGCTCACCATAGCACATACCCTCCCCAATGTCTGTCACCCAGCCACCCCATCCCTCCCACCCCCCACCACTCCAGCAACCCTCAGTTTGTTTCCTGAGATTAAGAATTCCTCATATCAGTGAGGTCATATGATACATGTCTTTCTCTGATTGACTTATTTCGCTCAGCATAATACCCTCCAGTTCCATCCACAGAAGAAGATTTTAACAAAGGTGACCGCTCGCCTTTGTAGACCTTTGTGGTGAGTGGTCACCTTTGTAAGTATCCTTTGATTCAGGAAGTGAAACTTTTATTAAAAAGAGGTGTTTGTAGAGCTGGTTCCCTGTTAAGTCATTCTGAGGTTCTTAAAGGGTTCTGTCTCTACTTTTAATGGGACATAGGTGTTAGCATATTCACCTAGACGGACTGACCAAATGAGTGAATGAACATCTTACATATGTTTAGGATTTGCTTTTCCTTCCTCTGTCTAGCAGCTTCAGCACTAGAAACTTTCTCAAGAAAGTGAAAGCTAATCCAAGACGGGCAGGCATCACAGAGGAGGGGCAGGTAACAAAAGCTAGAGTCCTGTAGGGACTTAGGTTCTGCCAGAACACAGGAATTGTGGGAAATCATCTCTGACCTCTCTTTAAAACCCAATAGGAAGTCAGCCAGCGAGTGAGCCTGGAGATTCAGTCCACAGCAGTCAAGCCTCTTGAGGTTCAGGAAGAGAGAAAGACCTAGAATGGATCTGCGAGGGGAGCAGGGCCAAATAGAATAACCAGCCCAGAAGGGAAATGCTATTTTAGAGTCCATAAGCTGCCAAAAAGAAGGGTGTATTCAAGAAATTCAGGTCCCGGACCTCATTTGATCTTGGGTTAGCATCCACTTTCTTTCTGATACTTTCTTGCAAAGACACTTGTAAATGCCTGACAGTGACCAGAATCACTGGTCAGTTCAGCCTATCCCAGTCTCATCCCTCAAGACTGTATGTGATGGGACTGAGAGGGCTAGTTCTATAGCTCACTGATGGGTGAAGGTCTAAAGAGAAAAAAAGGAAAGTCCTTGAGAATCTCTCCAGGAAGTATAATGATTAGGGATGGAAGAAGAGCAGCAGGGAGCCTGGAGGAGGCATGAGCATGACAATGACTTGCCTATGATTTCACAGCTACATAGTAATGTTCTGTCCCACACTCCTGCCACCCTCCCCCCGACTGTCTTCTAGAGCCCTCATTTGAGGGCTGGGTTGGTGGACTCTTTATTATAAGTAGAGATGTCTCCTCTTGGGATGAATGGTGATATTACACATCTCACCCGTCTTGGGTTGGAGGACTCTTTATTATAAGTAGAGATGTGTACTCTTGGGATGAACGGTGATATTACACATCTCACCCGTCTTGGGTTGGAGGACTCTTTATTATAAGTAGAGATGTCTCCTCTTGTTATGAACGGTGATATTACACATCTCACCCATCTTGGGCTGGAGGACTCTTTATTATAAGTAGAGATGTGTACTCTTGGGATGAACAGTGATATTACACATCTCACCCATCTTGGGTTGGTGGACTCTTTATTATAAGTAGAGATGTCTCCTCTTGGGATGAATGGTGATATTACACATCTCACCCGTCTTGGGTTGGAGGACTCTTTATTATAAGTAGAGATGTGTACTCTTGGGATGAACGGTGGTATTACACATCTCACCCATCTCCCAACAGGAAGCTTGTGTGTGAGGTTGTTGTCATTTCACCAGCTTGAAAGGGAACAAGAACATTTTCAAAGGAAGGGGGGATATCACTGTGCAATGACATGTGTATCTATGGATGGCCGTTTGGTACATGACAACTGCCTCAAGCCTACGTTGGCTAACTCTCCACCTGCAACCAACCACACCCCATATTCCATAGTTCATGTCTTAGTCCATTTGGGCTGCTCTAGCAAAATACCAGAGTCTGGGTAGCTTACAAAGAGCAGAAATTTATGTCAGTCGTCCTAGAGGCTGGACGTCTGAGATCAGGGTGCCGGCATGGTCAGGTGAGGACCCTCTTCCGCGTCACAGACCGCTTGTGTCCTCACAGGGTGGGAGGGAGCTCTGTGGATCTCTTTTATGAGAGCACTGATCCCATTCATGAGGGCTCAACCCTCATGACCTCATTATCTCCCAAAGGCCCCACCTACTAATACTATCACCTTTGGGTCTTAGGATTTCAACATACGAATTTTGGAGGGGACACAAGCATTCGAACCCTAGAATTTCATTATCATAATCTTTTGCACTTCTCTTTATTTATCATACTTCTGTCGGGCAAAATTCCCCCCTAATTATGTCCAGCTCTCCACCTCTGCCATGCCTGCACCCGAGAGTTCAGTGACACTGGGGAAAATGCATACCATGCTGACTGGTATGCATTTCAATGCACAGCCGCTAACCTCATGGAGCCCTTAGGAATGACTGGCAATGCCCCTCTTATTTCCCTAGTCCATTTACTTTTCTACTCCTCCAGACAACTATTTCACACCTTCTAGTTTGTCCTCAAGCCTCTAACACTTAACTTCCTACATCCTACCTCTGTGCAGATAACTGATCTTCCCATTTTACTGCAAAACAAAATGAACCCAGAGGCAATCAGGAGAGAATAAGCTCCCACCACCACATAGGTCTGTCAGAATCAGTGCCCATATGCTCTGCCTCCCTCCTGTTAACAAAGAGCCGAGACAAACCTCTCTGCTAGACGCTTGGGTTTTCCTCTGGCCTTCTACTCAGGGATGTGACCCCAGCAATTCTCCCCTTCTCTCTTGTATTATCTATTTTCTCTCTTCACTGAATCATTTCAGTCACCATAAAAAACATGCTATAATGTCCCCCAACTATTAAAAAATAAACATATAGTTGTTGATCCTGTGTCTTTAGCCACTGCCCCATTTATTTTTAATCCCTCTTTTCAGCAAACCTCCCTGGGAGAGTTGTTTAGACTCCATTGGTGACGGTGGGAGGCCAGATGGACACCAAAAACGCACGTGGCCCTGGGGACATTTGCTCACCCTATCTTGGTTGCTCAGTTCAGTAGCAAATCCTCAGTCTTCATCTTCTTCGACCTGTTTGATCACCACCCCCCTTCTTTACTTGGTGTCCAGGACACACCACACTGTCCTGATATTCCTCATACCTCACAGGTCTTCCTTATAAGCTTTCTTTTTTTTTTTTTTTTTTTTTTATCTCAGAGAGAATGGGAGACAGAGAGCATGAGAGGGGGAGGATCAGAGGGAGAAGCAGACTCCCCGCTGAGCAGGGAGCCCGATGTGGGACTCGATCCCGGGACTCCAGGATCATGACCTGAGCCGAAGGCAGTTGCTCAACCTACTGAGCCACCCAGGCGCCCCACCTTATAAGCTTTCTTTGTTGTTTTTGCTCATTACCCCAACCTCAGTTCCAGTGACCTAAGAACCAGGCCTTAGGCCTCTTTCTGTTTGGGGGACTGGGTGAATACTCCTCTGCCACCATAAGCCCTTCCAAGTACAAAAGCTTATTAGTACAAAAGCTTGGATGCCTGGAATGGGAGTTGGAAGGGCTTATGGTGGCAGAGGACTAAAATTAAGTCCATAGGCTTTGTAGATATTAGCATGTACTCTAGCTGCTAGTGGGTTGCTGGGAAGTCCATTTTTGATAGGAATATGAATATGTTTACTCTGGTAGCTTTAAATAATGCCATACACTTAGTGCATCCTTCAGTTAGCTTAGTACAAAAGCTTGGATGCCTGGAATGGGAGTTGGAAGGGCTTATGGTGGCAGAGGACTAAAATTAAGTCCATAGGCTTTGTAGATATTAGCATGTACTCTAGCTGCTAGTGAGTTGCTGGGAAGTCCATTTTTGATAGGAATATGAATATGTTTACTCTGGTAGCTTTAAATAATACCATACACTGAAAAGTTCAAATTAATCTACCCCTGAGCTCAGACATGCCAAAATCTCCATTTGAATGCTTTATATAAGGCACTCAAAATTATCTTTACCCAAACTGAACTTAATTGGATCATCCTTCAGTTATCCCCACCTTAGGTGGTGACACCGCCATCCTTCAGTTGCTTAGGCTGAAACATGATGGAGCTCTTTTCTTTTCCCATCAGCAAATCCTAACCATTTCACACCATCTCCACTCCTACCTTCCTGGTCCAAGCCACCATCCTCTCTCACCTGGATTATTGCAAAGGCTCCTATCAGGTCTACTTGCTTCTATACTCATTCCTCTCTCCTCTGATCCACCCCCCCCCCCCCCGCACCCCCTCTCCCCGCCCTCACACACCAATTTGTTTTCAGCACATTACATCATCTCATGCCTCTGCTTCAAACTCTCCAGTGCCTCCCCATTTCATAGTGACCTCTAAGGCCCTTTGTGGTCTGGTTCTCTGTAATCCTTGACTTCACTGGGGCAGACGTTTCTGCTATAGCACTCTATGTGTCCTATAAAACTCTGTGTTCTGCAAAATGTACTCTAAAAATAACAGGGCTTATGGGAAAATTTGGATTGGAGCAGACCTCTCCTATCTTATATAACTTAAAACCTCCAGCACTAAGCAAAGCAGTGAGGGATAGCTTGGGAGAGCTGGGCGGGGAGGAGGGGGCACATTTCTAGGGCGATAGCTCTGGCGCGGGTGCTCATTTTGAATTCTTTTAAATGGAGCTGAAGTCACTCCAGCCTGTGCAGGAGCCAAGCTGAGGGCTTTCTCCTTTCCTGCTAAGATGAGAATTCTACTCTTGTTCTGGATCCTTTGGCCTAAGAAAAATCTTCTTTCCATCTTATACCAACATGATCCTACTACTTACCAAGAGTCTATGAGCTAATTGCTGTTACAGAAACATATGTAACAGAACAGCCTGTCCTCACTTACCTTCATCTTGGCTCTTTTTCAGATGTGTCGCGCAAGGGCCTACCTTGAGGCTTTTGCACTTGCTCTCTTCCCCACCTGGAGTGCTCTCCCTCCAGGAATCTCCTCCTGGATTTCTTCATCTCTTTCAAATCTCTCTTTAGGTGTTTCCTTCAGAGTGTCAGCTTCCCTGACAGCTCATTTAAAAGTACAAGACTCTCACCCACCCCCGCCCCCAATATTCCTCCCTGCCTGTCATTGTTTATTTTTCTCCATAGTACTTATCATCTGATACATATTACTCATTTATTGCCTGAGTGTCTAAGCTCTGTGAATGTGAGGATTGGGTGGTTTTTGTTTTATTTGCTTCCTTTGTTTTTCTCTGCTGTATCTTCAGTGCCTAGAGCATGGCCCAGCATGTGCAAGGCAGGCATTTCATAAATCGTTGTGGAGTGAATGAAACTCAAATTCCTTTAGAATTCATCTGAATTTCCTCCTTACATAGAGAATAGTTCATCTGCCTTTATTTCTTTTCCAGTTTTGTTTGTGAAGATATTTCATGAATATATATGTGTATATTTATACTTACATATATTCATTTATGTATGTGTGTGTGTGGGTATATATATATATGTATGTGTATCTGTGTAAAGATGTGCATGTGTACACATACATACATATACACACACACACGTATAAATGAACTATCAATATTCGTTTCTGCATGTTTTTCTACAGCAAAAGTTACTGTGTATCCAAATCCTTTAGGGTCCTACACTTGGATAACAGGCTGCCCATTGACAACTAGCTGTATAAGACTATTAATTGTTAAAAGTAACAGAGCAAGTAAACTCTCCATAATAGTTTTTGACTTGAATTAAAAGCTCTGACACGTCCTCTTCCCAGGTCTCTCTTAGGTTCCTTCTGCCAGTTCTGATTCATCTCTCGACTTGTAGTGGTGTCACCAACCCCCCCAAACGTTTTTTAACACCTTAAGCCTCTCACTTTGGTGTCCTGAACTCATGGCTCTGGGAGAAAAAAAAAATGTTTAATGATCAAGGAAATAAGGTTGAATCAGAGAGATCCTTAGTGAGGTTTCTGAGAAGAATACCCCGCCGTAAGCCATTGCTCAGCTCTCTGTTGTGTATCACTGACAAGTTATTCCCCTTTTCTGCATCTCAGTAGACTAATGTAGCCAAATTTTGATGATGAAATGATTACTAGAGACCTAATGCTTTAAATAACAACACCAAAAGTGCCTCTTTGGTGAGATTTCAACTGTGTAGGGGCAGTTATTTGGGAGAAAAATGCCCTCTTAGCCTCTGACTTCCCCAGCTTCTCCTGCAGTATCCAAGTGACTTGTGGATTATCCACTTTGTAGTCTTCTCCTTCTCCTTCCTCCCGTGTGGAGGCTAGCAATCTTTGGCCACTTTGCAGCTCATTAGCAGCCCAACTAGAGGCCAGGGAGAGGAAATAGATGAGATAAAGCTTAAATATGTCACATTGGTTATTTCTTAGCAGCTCTGATAAAACGTTTAGCAGGAAGAGGTTAAAACTTGATTAAAGAGGTTTGGGGATTATCTGTGACTTTAGCTTATGTATGTTACCTTCCTCCTTTCCCTGCCTCCTTTTTTCTGGCGATTAAGGATGAGTTGGTTACCAACATTAATGAGGCCAATGTGAAAATTCTTTACGATCCTGTAGGTCCTTGAAAAAATGATGTTATCACTTACAGGAAAATCAAGATAAAATAAAACTTGCTATGTTCAGAATGTTATTTTTCCTAGTCAACATTGGGCAAGTTCTTTAACTAGAACTGTCTTGAAGACGAGTGGCTAGTTATAGTAAAAGGTTTACTAAAGTCAGTGGCTGCATCTTACACCTCTGTTGTGGATTCTGCCTGTAGGATCTGTGGATTCTGTAGGAATTTGATTGCTTGCATGTGGCTTCTGGATACAGGTCCCCAGTCCAGATTGATTTGCAAATCCACCATGAGCAGTGTCACCTCCTTGGATAGGAAGTCCCAGAGATTGCGCCTTGGGAAGATAAATTCACACTATACTACTTGGTGGGATCTCCAGCCTTGCTTCTCTAATAACCAGGCCTCTCTTAACCTCCTGTTCAAACTTATCCTCAAAAAGCAAGTTTTATCTGGGTTTATGTAAACTCCCAGCAATCTGTGATCATGGACATAAATGGCTGTAGATGCAAGAAGAAAGAAATGATTCAGAAATAAAAAGATACCCTGAGACCAACATAAGTACAGAACTAGTAGATCCAGGTGTGGGTTTGAGAAATAGAAGTGGAAAATTGGGGCAGGGCCTAAGGCAGAGGAGGGGCTAGGGCGGTAAATACACTGGGATCTCTGGTGAAGTAATACCCAGGCCTGACTGTAGAACTCTGCCAAGGTGAGAATTTTGGTGAAGATCTGTGGTCATTACCGAATGAGAGAGGAGGATGGAAAGAAAAGACTGTGGGAGGGTCCCTCTAAGTAGTATGATCCCAGTCCCATGTGATAAAGGAGCTATGCAAGATTTCCTATGTTTAGCCTCTGCCATCTGAAAGTGGATTGGACCTTTAAAGACCAATGAGACACTCCATTTCACTAGGAGTTTGTGACATCTCAGAGGAGGAAGAGCAATGAGGGCAGGTGATGGGCACAATTGTCTTAATACAATCCCATAAAAGGTGGCCAGGAGGGGGCAGTCATCTTTTATCAAGAACAAAGACTGAAATTGCAGGGAGTACTTGGGCCACAAGGGCAGAAAGCATGATGCAGACTTCACTAAAGTGCAATGTCTTACACACAGTAGGCACTTAATATATGTTTGCTAAGTACATACTAGCTGCTGGTTCTTCCCTTGATCTCATCAGAATTCCATACAGACCTTCAACCTGGTCCCTTTCAGAAAACCAAAGAATGATTCCAAGGGGAAAAGATTACAAATCCAGAAAGCAGTTTTGCCTTACTGGTAAAAACAGTTTTCTTTTCATCGTAGTTTATTTTGGCATAGGCTAGTGTCTCTTTCATGCAGACAGCTACTGTTTACAGCTGTTGTTATCATGTTTTTCCTTCTTCATCTCCTGGTATACTGTCTCTCTGTCATTAAATACTGCCAATTCACTAATGGAACTCACTTTAGAAGCTGCTGCGATTTTCTTTTTCCACGGAATCAGTGTTATTATGCTCTGTTTCATCTAAATAGCACTGGCTTCTGTGAGCCAGGCAGTTGTTCAGCGGAAAGAAGAGTGATGGCAGACCCAGGTGGAGAACTAACCTAATGATTTCATGCACTTGGCGGTAGGGCTTAATTAAGAGCCCGGTTTCATTCTGTTGGATTTTGTCTGTAACCTGCTGGAGCTCAGTCTTGAGTGAACACTGGGTGGATCTAAAAACAGTAAGCCCAGAAGTTTGTACTTCTCTCTACTGTCACTGTTTATTTAGCTGGAGAAAATGTAGTGGGTGGTCCAGTCTTCCTAACCAGTAAGAGCGGAGTTGGGTTGTAAAAGTTTTGCTAAAGGAGGGCAGTAGGAATCCTTCCATGTCATCAGTGTTTACCCGGCCTGTGAATGAGTGCAGTAGGTGTGTGGATCTTGTGGAAGCCACGATTCCAGCTTTCTCTCCATCTAGCTGCTTAGTATAAACCTAAGAACTATGCCCTCTGAAGGCTCTTCCGGACCCAGGAAATGAATAACAACAAGCGTAAATGTTAATAGAAACAAAGACTTCATTTGGCTTACTTTTGGAGTGAGTTACAGAGCATTACTGTGACATTATAAGGTAGATTTTTGTTATTTACTTGTGTGTTCCTGTGGGTCATTGTACCCTCTAACTGGTATTTTTTCCTGACTCTTGTCAGTGTGTTCACACTTGGGAGAGACCCAGAAGGCTTGAACTTGGGGTCACCATCATCAAGGTCACATAGGTTGTTCCCTCTTCACAAGAAAAACTAACAACTCCTCAAGAACAGGATGTCACTGAGAGAATCCTAGAAGACAGGGTGCAGCTGCAGAATGACCCTACCCCACAGAGACCAAGACAGATTAGAAGGGTGTGAAAAACAGCTGTACACTGACCTCATTGCCCCTCCCCCAGGCCAGCATAGCCCCAAAGGAAGAGGTCTCCCTTGAGCCTTCAGGTCCTGCATGGGAAGAGAACCCTAGAGGGACAGTTAGCACCCCCCACCCCCAGCATTGTGGGTTTCTTTGAGGGAGCCCCTACTCTGATCTTGCACTACAGGGATTTCAGGGGAATCTGTGGGGCTCAGCCCCTGGGAATCTGACAGTGATGGAGAAGGGGAGAGGGGCTTACAACAACCAGCACTTGGCATGGATCTTGGCAGACTGAGTTCATACGCACAGTGCCCAAGTAGTAATCCCAGCCGGAGGATTTGCTCATTTGCAGAACCAGGTCAGGGTATAGTTTAACCAAGGAACTCAGTGCAGGACAGATCTGCCTGATTTGGATCCTCAGATGAAGAGTTTTTCTGGCCCTAGCCAAGGAGCTGAATCATAGTCCTACTCACTGTGGAGCATGTCTTGTGGCCCCATCTGACCAGAAAGGCTGGCAACAACTTCTAGAAGCAGTGTGGCCCAGCAGCACTTGAGCTGAGAGGTGAGCAGGAAGAGCTGATTGATCATTCCAAGAGCAAAACCAGTACCAGGCATGGCATATTCCTGTGCTCTGCAGAGGCAGGGGGATTAATTCATAGCCAAGGCTGAGGGTAGCTCCCAGCCCCTCCCAGTCAGAGAGCCTGTTGGGAAACTGACAGCAGCCTGGAGCAGCTCCTACCCCTCGTGCCCAGGCAAGGGAGCTGAGACAGCCCCACCTACTGTGGAGAGTATCTTCCAACCCCATCAGACAGAAGGGCTGGAGACAGTTACTGGAAGCTGTGCAGCTCAGTGGCCCTTTAGCCAAGATGTAGACAGAGCTGATACTTTGCAGGACAAAGCCAATGGCCTTGTTTGGTCAGGGAACTTGGGATGCCGGTTTGCTTGAGTTAAGATAGCCAGCAGAATGCTTTACCAACTCTAAAGCTGCTTCTCCTGTTGTGCCCAGGCAGAGAATCTAATCCATAGCCCCACTCACTGCTAAATACAAACTTCAGCCTGTCAAACCAGGGAACCTAACCAGAGCACATGGGAAGCTGCATGGCCCATTCAGCAGCCCTACATACATGGCACTTGAACAGAGAGCACAGCCCATGGCTCTCTCTGTCTGCAGAACACAGTTGGTAGTCTCACCTGACCGGAAACTAAATGCACAGTCTGGACTGATTTGGGTCCTCAACCAACAAGTTATATAGGCTCTGCTGTCCTGACGGGCAGGGAAGCTAATTCATCGCCCCATCTACTACCTAATGTAGAACTCAGTCCCAAACCATCTAGTAAGCCTGACCAGAGAATCCAGGCAACTCTGGATCTCATCCTACAGCTTCACTTAGGTAGGAAGCCAAGCCAGCAGTCCTATCCAGCTGTTCTCAGCCAATGGCAATCCACCCTCACCCCCAGCCCCTTCCTCAGAGCTTGAACAATTGCCTTGCTCAAAAATAGATCGTAATAGCAGGCCCCACCTGCCCAAGGACATGGCCAATAAACATACCCAGAAACCCAAAGTGAACTGACTGATAAAAAAAACTGTCTCTGCCAAAGCAAACCTGTAAAGTCTGGAAGAGAAGCCTGATTACTCAAATGAGCAGACACCAATGTAAGGAGTCAAGGATCATAAAAAGGTAAATATGACACCACCAAAGGAAAATAATAAAGCACCAATAACTGGCCCTAAATAAATGGAGATCTATGAACTGCCAGATAAAGAATTCAGAATAATCCTCTTAAGGAAGTTTAATGAGCTACAAGAAAACACAGACAACTAAACAAAATTGGGAAAACAATGCATGAACAGAACAAGTTTGACATAAAAATAGTAGCCATCAAAAAACAAACAGAAATCCTAGAGTTGAAAAACACAATCATGGAACTCAAGAATTCAATACAGAAATGCAAATATTTATGTACCCAACATTGGAGCACCTAAATATATAAAGCATGAACTAACAGAGCCAAAAGGAGAAATAAACAGTAATATAATAATAGTTGGGGACTTTAATTCCCCACTCTCAATAATGGGTAAGTCATCCAGACAGAGAATCAGTAAGTAAACAGCAGAGTTGAACAGCATTATAGACCAAATGGACCTAACAGACATATACAGGACATTCAATCCAACAACAGCAGAATGCACATTCTTCTTGAGCACACATGGAATATTTTCTCAGACAGACCATGTGGTAGGCCACAAAACAACTAGCCAATTAAAGAAGACTGAAATCATACCAAGTATCTTCTGTGACCACAATGGCATGAAATTAGAAATCAATGACAAGAGGAAAACTGAAAAATTCATGAACACATGGAAATTAAACAGCAGTCTCCCCAACAACCAATGGGTCAAAGAAGAAGTTAAGGGGAAATAAAATAGCTTCTTGATATAAATGAACATGCAAACTACATACTACAGTGTAAGATACAGCAAAAACAGTTCTAAGAGGGAGGTTCATAGCAATAAGTGCCTACACTGAAAGGCAAGAAAGATCCCAAATAAACTACCAAACTCTATGCCCTAAGAACTGGAAAAAGAAGGGCCAACTGAGCCCAAAATTAGCAGAAGAAAGGAAATAATAAAGATTAGAGCAAAACTAGGGAACAGAAAAACAGTAGACAAGAATAACCAAACTAAGAGTTGCTTCTTTGAGAAGATAAACAAAATTGACAAACCCCTAGCTAGACTACCCAAGGAAAAAAGAAAAAGAACCCAAATCAACGAAATTATAAATGAAAGAGGAGACATTACATCTGACAATAAAGAATTCAAAGGCTGCTATGAAAAAACTGGACAACCTAGAAGCAATGGAAAAATTCTTAGAAACCTACAACTTACCAAGGCAGAATTAGGAAAGAATAGAAAATCTGAGAAGACCAATTACTAGTTAAGGATATTGAATCACTAGCCAAAAATCTCCCACCAAAGGAAATGGTCAGGACCAGATGAGTTCATTGGCAATTGTACCAAACATTTAAAGAAGAATTCACACAAATCCTTCTCAAACTCTTCAAAAAAAAAAAAAAAAAGAAGAAGAAGAAGAAGAGAGAACACTCCCAAACTCATTTTACAAGGCCAGCATTCTCCTGATACCAAACCCAGAAAAGGACACTGCTAGAAAAGAAAACTACAGGCCATTATCCCTGATGAACATAGATGCAAAAATTCTCAGTAAAATACTAGCAAACCAAATTCAGCAGCACTTAAAAGGATCATTTACCATGATCAAGTGGATTGCATCCTGGGATGCAAGGATGGTACAACATATGCAAACCAATCAATATGATACATCACATTAATAGGATGAAAGAAAAGAATCATATGATCATCTCTTAATAGGATGAAAGAAAAGAATCATATGATCATTTCAATAGATGCAGAAAAAAATTGACAAAATTCAACATCCATTTGTGATAAGAATTTATAACACCTTAGGCAGAGAAGGAATGTATCTCAGTATAATAAAGGCCATATAGGACAAGCCCACAGCTAACATCATACTCAGTGGTGAAAGGTTGAAAGCTTTTCCTGTAAGATCAGGAACAAGACAGTGTCCCCTGTCACTACTCCTATTTAACATAGTAGTAGAAGTAATAGCTAGAGCATAAGGAATATAGATAGGAAGATAAGGAAGATAGATCGATAGCCAGACAGACAGATGGAATTAGAATTGAAAAGGAAGAAGTGAAGTTGTCTCTGATTGCAGATAACAGGATTTTATATAGAGAAAATCCTAAAGATTCAATCAAATTGTTGGATCTAATGAATGAATGCAGTAAAGTTTCAGGATCCAAAATTGACATATAAAAATCAGTAGCATTTCTGTACACTAACAATGAATTTTCTGAAAAAGAAATCAATTCCATTTATGATAGTATAAACATAATAAAATACTTAGAGATAAATGTTAGGAGCTGAAAAGAACTCTGCTCTGAAAACAAGGCATTGATAAAAGAAATCAAAGAAGACAGAAATAAATGGAAAGATGTCCTGCGTTCATAAACTGGAAGAATGAATATTGTTAAAATGTCACTACTACTAAAAGCAATTTATGAATGTAATGTAATGTAATGTAACAAGATTCCAATAGCATTTTTTTGTTACAAAACTAGAAAAAAAAAACACACTCCTAAAATTTATATGGAAACATGAAAGCCAAAGGAATCCTGAGAAAGAACAACAAAGCAGGAGGCATCACACTTCCCGATTTCAAGCTATGCTATAAAACTATACTAATCAGAACAGTATGGTACTGGCATAAAAACAGACAAAATAGACCAATGGAACAGAATTGAGAACCCGGAAATACGCCCAAGCATATAGAGTCAACTAAATTTGACAAAGAAGCCAAGAATATTCAATGGAGAAGATAGCCTTCTCAATGAATGGTGCTGGGATAATTGGATATTCACAAGGAAATGAATGAAATTGGACCCATATCTTTATGCCACTCACAAAAATTAACTCAAAATGGATTAACAACTTAAAGGTAAAACCTGAAACCATGAAACTCTAGAAGAAAACACAGGAATAAAATTCTTTGACATGGATCTTAGTAATGATTTCTTAAATATGAAACCTGAAACATAAGCAACAAAATAAAATATAAATAAGTGGAACTGCATCAAACTAAAAAGCTTTTGCACAGCAAAGAAACCATCAACAAAGTGAAATGACAGCCTTGGAATGGGAAAAAAAAATTGCAAACCGTATACCTGATAAGGGGTTAATGTTCAAAATATGTAAAGAACTTCTACAACTCAATAGCAAAAACAAACCAAATAACCCAATTAAAAGATGAGCAAAGGACTCGACTCCGAAGAAGATGCACAGAAGCCAATCGGTACATGAAAAGATGTTTAACATCACTAGTCATTAGGGAAATGCAAATTAAAACCACAAGGTGACATGCTTGTTAGAATAGTCATCCTCAAAAAAGACAGGCGATAGCACATGCTGGCAGGGATGTGAAGAACAAGGAACCTTGGTCCTCTGTTGGTGGGATTGTAAATTGGTGTAGCCACCATGGAAACAGTATGGAGGATTCTCAAAACAAGTAAAAGAAATACTGTATGATCCAGCAGTTCCATTTCTGGGAATATATCCAAAAGAAACAAAAACACTGATATGAGAAGATATGTACCCTGCCGTATTCATAGCAACATTATTTACAATAGCCCAGACCATGGAGGCATGGATAAAGAAATTGTGGTATAGAGTTGAACATTATTCAGCCATTAAAAAAAAAAAAAAGTGAGGAAATCTTCCCATTTGGGACAACATGGTTGGACCTTGAAGGTATCATGCTAAGTGAAATAAGTCAGAGAAAGACAACTCTGGTATGATTTCACTTATGTTTGGAATCTAAAACAAACAAACTAAAAAAAAAAAGAGGTAGAAGATGGGGGAGGGGGAATTGGAGGAAGGTGGTCAAAGGCTACAAACTGGCAGTTACAAAATAAATAAGTACCACGGATGTAATGTACAGCGTAATGAATATAACTGACACTGCTGTTGGATATACAAGAAAGTAAGAGAGTAAATCCAAGAGTTCTCATCACAAGGAGAACATTTTTTTTTTTTTTTTGTATCTGTATGAGAACATGGCTGTTAGTTGAACCTGTTGTGGTCATCACTTCACAGTATGTGTAAACCAAACCATCACGCTGTGTGCTTTAAGCTTATACAGTGTGGTATATCAGTTATTTCTCAATAAAACTGGAGGGGAAAAAAAGGCCTGAAATTGGTGCAATTGAGACGTATAAATTGCCCCCTTAATTACCACCTTTAAAGCACTTTAGCAAATTTGTTGGATTTTTCTCAAGTATAGCAGAGATTCACTGCTACTCTTCTACTTAATGCCTAAAAACAGCTCATCTTTATCTTGAAGACTGAAGCCAAAAATCACCAAAGAGGCAGTGCGGCTCAGTGGTTGAGGACTCTGGAATCAGATGGGCTAATTGGAATCCTGGTTTGGCTGCTTCGCAGCTGTGTGACCTTGGACTTCAGGGCCCCCTCCTGTGACAGATAATGATTGCACAGCTTCCTGAAATGAGCTGGAAGAGTGTCTCACCTTGTTGTAGGGACAGTAGGAGAGAAATGGTGAGGGGAATGGAGGCAAGGCTGGGGGATGGGCGGAGGTGGCAAGAGAAAGCTAAAGAAATGAGGTAGGAGTTGTAATGTATGGGGATTAACGTAACAATAAAAAATTAAAAAAAAAAAAAAGAAGTGAGGTAGGAGAATCTCAAACATAGAATGGCTACTTTTTGTTTTCTTCTAAGAGGAGACATTTAGGTATGCTCATGTGGCTTTGAAACACTTTAGTGCTTATCACCACTCACATTTGTACTGAAGCAGAAGTGTAGACCTGTGTGCCTTACGTCCTAGACAGTTGCCTGGCATCCCCTGTGGTCAGATTGATCCCTGTTGGCACAAAGGATCTTGTGGACAGGTTTGGGGCAAACTTAACCTGGTTGTTTGCACTTTATTGACAAAATGTGTAATTATTTACCAGCACTTGCTAAGGATATCAGTTTAGAGTTTTGGGCAGAGAAGGATTAAGTTTGGTATTTGGAGACATCTTTTTCAGTTGACCTGTCTAGGCTTCTATGACCGTTCTTAGTTTGACATGTGGCAGCTGGACCTGCTGGCTAACTCATTAGACATCTATAATTGAGAAGTTCATCTTCACAAAGAAAAAGAACCCGGGGCGCCTGGGTGGCTCAGATGGTTAAGCGTCTGCCTTCGGCTCAGGTCATGATCCCAGGGTCCTGGGATCGAGTCCCGCACCGGGCTCCCTGCTCAGTGGGAAGCCTGCTTCTCTCTCTGACCCTCTCCCCTCTCATGCTGGTTCTCTCTCGCTCGCTCTCTAAAAAATAAATAAAATCTTTAAAAAAAAAAAAAAGAAAGAAAAAAGAAAAAGAACCCTTTATCATGTCCTAGTTCTTTCTAATTTTCCTTAGATTGGGGGGTTTCCTTTTTAAAACCTGAACTGAGCTTTATCGAAACAATAACTGAACTTTGAAATAAGACCAAACTAGCCAAGTTAGAAGCTGCAAGAGGGCAGGGATGTGTCCGTGTTGTTTATAACCATAACCTTTGGGCCTAAATCAGTACCCAGGTCATAGTAGGCACTCAATAAAAACCGAATGTATGAGTACAATGTTTATATTATCATGGCTGTTCTTTGGAATAATAATAAGTTAAAGGGGAATAGAATGCCTATGTGAGCCAAAACGTAAGTCCTCGTGCTTGAAATGTCATCACTGCTTTATGGTCAGGAATTATTTTGTCTATTCCAATTAAGAGAAAATTGTGATGTAAAGGAAACAGGTGAAGTGTTCTATTCATATTGTGTTTGACATCTGCAATAAGGTGTAAGTAAAAATTCCCCAACTCCTATTGTACTGAACTTGTCATATGTTTCTTAGTGGTATTGTTCATTCCAACTTAAAGTAAAATCAGGTTGCTGCCACTCATAGTGGACGTATGTTTTATGTTATGAAAACGGCACGCCTTCTGGGCACTGTTGTATATACTCCAGTAGCTTACAAGATTCTCTTGACGCTGTGCCCTATTGCTGTTGCAGAGTCTGATAACCAGATTAGTCCTTATTCCCTCCTTGATATTCTTTGGGTCATTTTAGAATATGTCAGATTTTTTCACATGACTAACTGGCTGAGTTCTCTAGTCTTCTCATACTAGATTATCCACCAGCTAGAAAGTTTCAACATTGAAAAGAATGATTATAGGGCTCCTGGGTGGCTCAGTTGTTAAGCGTCTGCCTTCAGCTCAGATCATGATCCCAGGGTCCTGGGATCGAGCCCCACATCGGGCTCCCTACTCCGCGGGAAGCCTGCTTCTCCCTCTCTCACTTCCTCTGCTTGTGTTCCCTCGCTCACTGTGTCTCTCTCTGTCAAATAAATAAATAAAATCTTAAAAAAAAAAAAAAAGAATGGTTATAATCCTGTTCCTTCACTGCCCTGTCTTCCCTTTCTTTCCCTAAAAATGGCCTTTTGATTTCATGAAACTAGTAATAATATTAATAATGATTTCAATTAATAGCATAATACTACTACTGTGAATGGATGTGTGTGCTGTTATTTGGAACCAAGCCCACAGACATAGAGCAAGTGGTCAAGAAAGACGACAACTGATGGTCACTGACATTGCTTCTTAGAATAATTAAGTACCACACTGGGTATTATATTAATGCTGAAGTTTCTTCTTAAACAAATTTTGTGTGTGGGTATGTTGTTGTTGTTGCCTGTTTGATCCTTTGCAGCTCAAATAGCATAGTCTTCTGGGGATCTGGGAGACACATATGTTTAGGAAACAGAGCCTCCTTTTCTCCTGTTGGTATGGAAGACATATGCAAATGGAATGAAGGGGTGTGTTTTCTATTGCCAGGGCTCTGTCAGGAATAACACTGGTAGATAAAAAGGCTTGCAGAGAAGTTAAAGCCTCTGACACTTTGTCCTGGAAGATTAACCTCACCTTCATCAGCGTTTCCCCTGCCTGAGAGAGGCACATTTGGAATGACCAAAGCAGAGAGTGCCCAGCTTCTCTGCTGAGAGTTAGCCAGCCTTTCGATCTCCATCTTCGTCTTCCCAGTGTGACTAGAACACTGCATGACCATTTCTGACTTTTCCTGCCATTAGCGCACTCAGCCTAGATGAATAAGTCCTGGTTGAGGGGGGTGGGGAATTTTGGCATTCACAGGAAACCAAGTTGATATCTGATCTGTCCACTGGAGAAAAGGGAGAAAGAATGATTCTTTAGGACTCTGAAAACATAAACACAAATAGAAATTTAAAGCTAAAGAATCCAGTCATTAAAAAGTGTTAAACTCTCCGTTTGTCATGTGACTTATTCTTGGCATTCAAGGAGCCAGAGGCTCTTGTGGTCTAATCTGGAAAGAGTCACTAACTCGCCGTGTCACCTTGGCCAATTGGTTGATCTCCTTGTGCTGTAGTGCTCAGTCCAGCTGCTGGGTGGGATGAAAAAGCAAGACCTCACTGAAACCAGATGCTGCCTCTCTGAAAAGCTTTCAGCAATAAATAATATCGTATATACTTTGTTCCTGGCAGCAAGTACTGAACTGTTATAACCCCCTGTTTTCACTTGCTTCTAAATTTCTGGAAATTTCTCCTTTGGGCTTGAATTTTTCCATGCTTGTCCTCAGCCCAAAGCTTTTTGGAAAGTTTGACCAAAATTTCACTTAGCTATTTTTCCTGAATGATGGGAGAACAAGGGCAACGCATTGTTTTTTAGCTCATAAAATAAATTTTAGTTTTTCCTGGTATACCTCAGAAAAATAGCTGAGCCGCTATATTTAAAGCATTTAGTAAAAGAATCATGGTATAGTAAAGAATGCCCGCAAAGACAATTTTAGGTTGCGTAGTGTATTCTGTCTCTAAACAAGACCACACACAATCAGGACACATAAAAATTTCTAGTTTAATTTTAAAGATGGCCCAAAGGGAAGATTCCACATATTTTCTCAGTAACCCATCCCCGCTTACCAGAAGCAACTTCGGCTACCATCAGTTGTCATCTTTCTGGACCACTTGCTCTATGTCTATAGGCCTGGTTTCTAAAAAGATTTCATGATTATGTGGTGGCGTTGACATTTTGAATAAAATTGACCATGTCTTTCAGGTAGCCTTCAAAGAAGCCTTCTCTGATTATCATCCCTTCAGAAAAGCTCTTACACATGCATACATGTGTGATGTCTTCAGTGTGCTTCCTTACCATTCTGATAGCTCCATTGTGGTGGGGCCATCTGTTTTACTCACCGTTGTTTCTGCAGCACTTAGCTTACTGCTCAACATATGGTAGAGTCCATTGCTGATTGAATAAAATGGCCCTGGGTGTGGTTGTTCTTGCTGGAATTTGTTCATAGGTTTGTCCACTCCAACATACATGCATACATTCAACAAGCATCATTATCTACCTTATGCCAAAGCATTGCGGGAATCCATCTGTACTTTGACATATAGCACAGAAATTCTTGAGGACTTATTACTTACACAGCAAAACAAAAACAATTACATTATTTGGGCACCGTTACTGTACTTGTAATTGGAATATTGGGCTAATAAAGCTAAAGCCAACCCTGGGGAATTTATCACTTACTGAGTGTCTCTTATGTGCCCGGCACTGTATTAGGTACTGAAAAGAGAGCAATCAGTAGGACAGTCTCTGCCAGGAAGTCCCTTACAGGTTCACAATAGCAAGAAGACAATACTGAAATAACTGTGATATAAGGTGGAATATAATAGTCAGATGGGAGTCAAAAGCAAGAGAAAGATCACTGTACCACAAGATGCCTTGTGATCTTGTGCAAATCTCCTCCAGAATCAGGAAAAGTATTTCCTTTATGGTCAGAGGTCCCATGAGATAAGCAATTATAGTTCCTCTCATGACCACATCCTGAACTCCTCAATCCTACTAGCCTTACACGCTCTCTCCCTGCCTTCAACCATGAGAAACTGGTCAATCTTATCAGTACTGGAAAATAAACTAGAATGAAGCTCAAGCTCTTGACATCTAGGTCTTTAGGGTTATTATTATGTGCATAAGGACCCTAAGACCTCTTCATGCTTTTACAAGCATAGGTATGTTTTTGTCTCTACATTTCCTTGTTTTGCCCCAAGTTTGAAGAATATGTTACAGTGCCCTAAGTGTGCACAATTATAGATGATTGAAGTGAGGACTGAGCTCCAGCCACACCGACTTTCCTTCTGTTCCCTAATCCACCAAGCTGACTGTTCCCTTGCCTGGAATGCTTTGCCCTCAGATTTTGGCATAGCTGGCTCCTCTTGTCATCAGGTCTCAGCTCAGCTGAAAGCTCTTCTCTCACCCCAATTACATGAGTAAGCCCTCCACCCCCATTTCCATCACCCTATTATGCTGTCTTTATAGCATTTATTCCATATGGTAGGTTTTTTTTCCCAGTTATTTGGGGTTTTTGTCAATTTTCTTTCACTAGAATGTCAGTTCCATGAAATAGGGGACCTTTACCACTGATTTTGAGTGCCCTGGAAAGTGTGTGGCATAGGATAGGGCACTCACACATGCTTATTGAATGACTAATTGAATGTGTGAGTGGCTGGAGGCCAAGGGAAATGGCCTGCAGTCCTATTATGTTCTTTGCCAGAAGAAAACCTCTTGCAACAATATCAGCTGTCTTGAGGTGCCTTTGCCTGAGCTCCAGCCCATTCCTCTCTCCTTGTGCAGTGGTGGGCACTAGGAACATACATATCTATGCTTCTCAGATTAAAGGACAGCATCTTGGATACAGATTCCCTGTAGGCTATATTGTTGAGGGCCAGTATCTTTCAGGATTTAATTCATATTTCTCATTCTAGGCCTTTCAGGCAACTGATGCACTACGTATAATTTAGAATGTTGCTTCGGGTTTATAAAGCTATTTATGCTGTAGATCTTCTCTGAAACTTTTCCAGCACATTTTAAAAGCTCTACAGTTTCTCTTGCTAATGATTTTCATCTGCCAAAGAGCTTGTCTAGTTAAAAAGCAGATCGCTGAAGACAATTTTGGCACATATTTTTCATATTACTTAAGTTGATTTTCTTTTATTTTTATTTTTATTTATTTTTTTGCTTTGCTGGGAAAACCTGTTAAAAAAGGAAGAGAAAAAATTGACTTCTCTCTTTAAAAGTGAAGATGCTACTTGGGCTGAGAGTTATAGTTATATAAAATGTATTTCTCTGATTCTTAACTGAATCAAAAATGGAATAAACAGTTTTTGAAAATAGTTTGGGTTGAAAAGGTTTTGGCATATTCATGGGTTCTCTCAGCTGCTTAAAAATAATTTTGAAAGACTTATTTGCATTCTCCAAATTAAAGATTTTGGCCAAAAGGAAATGCTAAAGTCATGGTTTTTCTCAGCTTGACTTTTTTGGGTGGTAGGAATTTATAAGCAGGATTTTTTTGAAGGGGGAACATAGATGGGACCTTTGTACAAAGTCACTGGGCCAAAATAAACACTCCATTGTTTCATAGTTTTGTATTGCAAATAGGAAAACATCCCTATCATTATTCTATTAAGGGGACACAGATTACCAGATTTGTAAGAAAAGGCCAGCGGTTGATTGAGCCACTTTTTGTGTAAAGGGTGGTGCGCAGTGACTGCCAAATTTCTGTCAACACAAGAAAAAAACATTCATATATCAAAAAAAATTTTTTTCTCATCTATTATGTAAGAAACTTATGCATGTTAATACTTACCAGAAGAAACTTTGTTTTCAGCAATCTGTTGAAAAATCTTGATCAAAGGCATTTTCTATTTGGAACTTAAAAGTGACAGTGTAAATACAGATAAATTCAGTCTTACCATCGTTTTACCACTCTTCCACTCTGGCAACAGTATGAGCTACGGTGGTCAACGTAAAGCTGCTAAATATAAAAACATTTCTCTCTGATCTTGAAATGACAAGTCCAAAAACCCCCTCCCACTACTCCCAACTCATTCTACAAAAGAAATTGTTGTCTAATTATCACTCTTTTCTGCTGCCAAGGTGGGTTGTCATTGTTGGGCAACTTTTCTCACTCCCAAGGTTATTTGTCCCTTTATAAGAAAGAGGATCAAAACCCAAAGCTGTGCACCTTTTGGAGAAATGTTGGCTGTGCTTTTGTTCAACCAAACTTCCTTTACTGGAAGAGAAAACATTTTAACAGGGCTCATGCTTTTAAGGGCATTATGCAAGATAATAGAGGAGGCAGAGATGAGGTCTTGCTTCCAAAGTGTGGGATCTGTTTCCCTTTGGGCACTGAGGAATGAGGGGGGCATAACTGAAAAGCTCTAGATCATCTTTAAATTGATTTTGTTTTGTAAACCACATGATCACATTTATCAGGCACATTTTCCAATAAGAAGCAGGGTCAGTTTAACACCAAATATATTTAGTAAGCCTCTCATGTCCAAAGGGCATTGATAGTTTGGTAAAGAGAAGACAGTTTACACCTCACTATCCTAGACAGGCCATGATAAACTGAGTGAGATTGGTGATAAAGAAAGGACAATGGAACTACAGAGCAAGAAAAATCCCTCCTGATTCAGTGGCTGAGGACAATTTTCATGAGGGAAGAGACAGCTGGGGTGGACCTGGAGAGCTTGGTGTATCTCACAAAATGAAAGGAGCTGCAGTGTGGGGGGAAGGGAAAATAAAGGGTATGCCAGGTAATATTGAACATATTGAGTAAGACTTTGGACCAATCCATACAGCAAAGTTAATGAAGTTGGGTATAGAGGGGAATATAGCTTGAAAAATGGACCAGGACCAGTTGCTTGGGGCCTTGATTGTCAGCTAAGGGCTCAGGGTCCTAAGCAATGAGAAATCATTAAAGAATATTAAACAAGAAAATGTCATGTTTGGAGATAGACTTTCAATTCCTGGCAGCAAAGTGAATGATGGATTGGAGACAGAAGAGTTGGACAACAGGGAGACCAATGAGGACTATGTGATAATAGTCTCCAAAAGGAGCAAAGACATAAATCCACTCTTGTATGTGATTACAATAAAACCTCTTCACAGTTAAGTTAGTGTCTTTCAAAGGAGTAGTACCTATTTAGAACACAAATTAAGTGGAACAATTCAGTGGAGTTTCATTGTACTGGGATTTAGTTTGATGGTCCAACTGTGGAATTAGGAATGATATCAAATGCTGTTGCAGATCACAGTCAGCTGATAAACACTGTAAGACGTATATTCAAACCTATACTTCAGAACACATTTCCCTTTACTTGTTAAAATCCTGGCCATCTCATTATTATCTGCAATGTTGAAGATTGCAAGGCTGTGAGTCTTTACCAGCAGTAAAGGCAGCTTTGGCCATTTCTCGTTTTCTCCAACGACAAGATGTCTGAGTCCTGAAGGTGAATGTGTCCAGCAAATTTTGAATACGACAGCCTTCATGAGACTCAGTGTTGCATGCTGTGTGTAACCGAAGCCCACTGTCGTAGACACTTCCCAACTCGTATGTTACTCAATTCCTGCTCCATCTGAGGCCTCAGCAGGTTTCAGATCCGCAGTAGAAATATCCCATTTGCCTAAGGTGAGTTTATGAAATTTATTCACGCTCTTTTTTTCTCTCTTTTATTATGTTATGTGAATCACCATACATTACATCGTTAGTTTTTGATGTAGTGTTCCATGATTCATTGTTTGCGTATAACACCCAGTGCTCCATTCAGTTCGTGACCTCTTTAATACTCATCACCAGGCAAACCCATCCCCCCACCCCCTCCCCTCTAGAACCCTCAGTTTGTTTCTCAGAGTCCATAGTCTCTCATGGTTTGTCTCCCCCTCCGATTTCCCCTCCTTCATTCTTCCCCTCCTGCTATCTTCTTCTTCTTCTTTTTTTTTTTAATCACATAATGTATTATTTGCTTCAGAGTTACAGATCTGTGATTCAACAGTCTTACACACTTCACAGCGCTCACCATAGCACATACCCTCCCCAATGTCTATCACCCAGCCACCCCATCCCTCCCACCCCCCCACCACTCCAGCAACCCTCAGTTTGTTTCCTGAGATTAAAAATTCCTCATAAAATATATTCACTCTTGTCATCCCTTCCATCCCTAAGATAAGATCTAGGATTTTTTTTGGATCTATAATTTTAAAATATCCCCTTATTAACTAAAAATGGAGCCAAAATTCATTCTCAGGACCAAAAGAAAAATGAACAAATCGGGGGACTCCTTGGTCCACCTTACCGGCTTTATTACACATGCCCCATCTTCCTCACCTGAACCAAGCAGAATATAAAATTAGCACTAAATGGGCTGCAAACTACAACACAACTAAAAATGTGATGGAAGAAGAAAAGTCGTGGGGTGATTCAGTTTTAGAAATAATGATGAGGAAGACTCAGTCAAACATTTGTGAATGAATGGAGACACTCAACGTCTGTAATGAGTGACACGGAAGAAAATGTCCACACTGTGTTCTAGGTAATAGCTATTGTCAGGTTGGCTAAAAGGGTCAAGATGAACCATAATGTAATTCAGAGTGACAACGATGGTGTTATCTATCGCATACTTTGCATTTTTGCTATAAAGTAAGTACCATATTAACTCAGAAAATAAAAAGTCTTTACCTCTTTAGGGGAAAAAACTAAAGGTAAAGTCACAGGACTTTTAAATTTTCTAAATACCGATGCAACTCAATTGGGGCTATAGAAATTACTGCTGGTGCCAAATCTTCTATTAACATACAAGGAGTGCCCGTTTGCACAAGCTCTGTCGTATCCAGAGATAGATTGTTGGCATAAACGAAATCATCTGTCCTCTTGGTTTTCATCCTTTCAATAAGAAGAATAGCTAAATAGAGTGTTTTTTAGATAAACAGTTGAAACTTCTCGGGTCAATTCTGTGGAAAATGTTTGCGAAGGCTATTACAATATGACATGCAGAATAAATATATAGGGAAATACTTCTGCACATATTAAACTATAAAGGGAAGCCTATTTGGAATGATTATATATATTTTTTAAAGATTTTATTTATTTTTATTTGAGAGAGAGAGAATGAGAGAGAGGGAGTACATGAGAGGGGGGAGGGTCAGAGGGAGATGCAGGCTCCCCGCCGAGCAGGGAGCCTGATGCGGGACTCGATCCCGGGACTCCAGGATCATGACCTGAGCCGAAGGCAGCCGCCCAACCAACTGAGCCACCCAGGCGCCCATGGAATGATTATATTTTTTAAGAGTAAAATCCTTTTATTGAAGCCACTGATTCTCTTTCTAAGGAAGTCTCAGCAGCAGCTTCTGAGTTCATTCTCAGTGGTTACTGCAGCAGGAAAAGAAAATGAATTACGGAATTTCTCAGGATATTTTCTGCAGTCACTTGAGACCGTGAACATGGCATTCTGGTACTTTTGCACGTAGGCACTGAGATGACCACAGATGTGTGAAGCTCATCCTGGATCATCACATGACAGGGCTTCTACCTGGGCTATCCTTTTATGGTTACTGTGTTATTATTTTGATGTTTCTCGACCAACTGAAACACATTCTAGTGTGTGAAATGTTTTGGTTCTTGTTTTAATGGGTATTTGCTAGCAGGTTTCACAGTGGTCCACTTGAGTAAAATGAACCAGCCTTGGCACACCCATTTGTTGCAGTTTACCATGACCAAACGAGTCGCCCTGGTCCAGCTTACCTAGGGCTTATGGGTCATGTTTGTGACTTTCAGGGAGAGAGATTGAGAACATTTGCTAATCATTGTGCCCGAAATCAGAGTTTTTCATTAGAGTACTGAAGTGCTTAAATTAGCTTGCTTTTTGAGGCTAGTGAAAAATATAGCTTTTTTTTTTTTTCTTTTTTGCATTAATCAGACGCACTGGCACCAGAATTCTGGGAAGCCTGTCACAGGACCTAGCCTGTTGCAGCATCTCATGTGATTCGCTGTTCTTCTTGGAAGGTCTACGCTGTGGCTTTCCTCTGGAATCTATGAAGAAAATGTTCCTCAGCCTAGAAATGGGGATTGAGAAAGCTCCCCCTCCTTGTCATATAACACTATGTCTGGTGAGGGTAAGCCATTGAGCCATGAGGGTGGGTAGGTGAATATGGGGGTGACAGTCATGGATTCAGTGACTGGAACTCACCTGAGGAACCATTCCAGTCCTCTCCTGTTAGTGTCGCCCAGGAGTAGATGCGCTACACAAACTTCTCTTTATCAGAACCTCTCTTTATCTTTCTATCTTTATAAATTTGTAGGGGCTTGTTATTTTTGACTCTGAGCAGGGAAATAGATTTAGAGCTCTCTAATACTGTTATTTTTTTTAATGTGCTAAGGATTCTACAATAAACCTCCATGGAACTGCCACCCAGATGAATACATCAAACATAAACATCTTTCCCATAGGTGCTTCCCAGCTACTATTTGTGCAGAAACAAATTATACAGTTCTCAGTTTTGCCTTTCTCAGTCTCACCCTACTCTCCCAGAGGAACAACTGTCATGTGTTGACATTTGTACAGTCCTGTTTTTACACTTCTAAATTTATATATTTAAATGTAAGAAACATGCTTGTTATATGCATGAAACACAAATTATTTGTATATTTTAAAAGGCTCATGTATTTTACTTTCAATATGGCATGTGGTATTCTGGCAATTACTACTTTTACTCTCAAACATTTTGTTTTCAGAATTTATGTTGTTACATTACCCTTGTTCATTTTTTTAAAAATTGCTGTATATTACTCCCATCTTATGAAAATATCATAATTTATCCATTCCCATACTGATCAGAATTTAAATTGATTCCATTTTTTTACTAAAATAAATTATACCGAGATAAATACTGAAATAAATATCCTTTTACATTTCCCTTAGGACACATATAATAGAGTTTTTCTGGAGTATATATCAGTGGACTTGCCACGTCATAGGGTATGTACATTTCATGTTTGGTAGACATTGCGAGATTGCTCTCCAAAGTGCTCATACCAATTTACACTTCTGCAGGCAGTGTATGAGAAACCTCACTTCCCCAGGTCCTTGCTCATAATCATTATCAGATTTAATTTTTTGTGGGTTGGTGGATATGAATCACTATCTCATTGTTTCTAATTCATAAAATTGGACATCATTTTTATAGGGCCATTAGGATTTCCTCCTCTCTGAATTATGTTTCTACTTTTTTTTTTGATTGATTTTTAGACAGAGAGAGCACACACACATGCACATGGGAGAGGGACAGAGGGAGAGAGAGAATCTCAAGCAGACTCTCCACTGAGCATGGAGCCTGATGTGGGGCTCAATCCCATGATCCTGAGATCATGACCTGAACCAAAATCAAGAGTTGGTCACTTCACCGACTAAACCACCCAGGCACCCCTTTTTCTACTCTTTATTCTTTTATTGTCTGTTTTCTTTATTGATTTACAGAAACATGTGTAAATGTGTATGTTCTCAATGTATGTGTTTATATTTCATATATATAACTAATACTTTGTCATATATGTTGAAAATTCTGCGTCCCATCTTTTGATTGCATTTTAACTTTTTTCATGTCATCTTTTAACACAGATAATTTTTAAATTTTGACATCATTAGATTTCTTTTATTTTTCTGCTTTTTGTGCCTTGCTTAAGAAATCACTTTCTCCTCCATGGTTACATTATATATAAATTCCTCCTATACTCTACATTGCTTTAATTTACTTCTCAAAGTTTTGTTTTAAATGTGTAGACTTTGAGTTTACATGGAGTTAATTTGTGTGTGTGGTGTCAAGCATGGATTTGTTTTTATTCCATACGAAAAGCAAGTTGCCCCAATACCATTTACTGAGCAGCTCCATTCTTTCTCCCTTATTTGTACTACCTTCTCAGTTGTGTACTAGGGCCTCACATACGCTTTGGACCTTTCAAGACTTTTTTTTCTGTTGATCTCAACTTTCCTATCCTTACAAGGTACCATGTCATGTAAATAGTATACTTTTATAATAAGCATTTTTTTCTTGTACTGCATAATAGTGAGAACGCTTCAAAAGTTTCATTTTAGGTATGCCATTAGGTACAGATTTTTGGGTGACATATTTTTGTCAGATTCAGAAAACCCTGGATTTCTAGTTTATTAAGAGTTTCTCATAAGAGTTAAATTATAAACAGTGGTCTTCTGCATGGTAGAATAATCATTTGATTACCTCTTTAAAATTATTAATGCAGTAGATTATATTGCTAGATCTTACTGATATGAACTATCCTTACATTCCTTGTCTAAATGGTACTTGAACAGGATGTTTTATTGTATTATCTTTTTATAGGTATTGATTTAAATAATTACTTTTCAGAAATGTTTCTTTGCAAAGCTAAAAATACAAAGATTTTCTTTCATTTTTTAAAAATATAGTTATTAGCTAGCATTAAGGAATCTCCATTTCTGCCTAGTGAGGAAAAACATCCACAGAACATAAGTCTGTAACATCTCCTCTTTCTGTTCCTAAACTATGAGAGGCATGTCACTTTTCCAAGAATATGATTATGCTCAGCTTCTCTCTTCCTTCTAGAGTCTGTGGTGGGTGTGACCTTCTCACTCCTCCCTGATGTGGTCCCCCCACAACCGTGCTGATTTTTAAGGCAGCGGAAGGCTGCAACGACCACATTGTCTGTGCTTAACCCTATGCCCATGTATTCCTCTACCCCTCAGTCGGGCTGCTCACTGCCACATAAAGCAACATTAGTGTTCTCATTTGACACAGATTATCTATCCTTCTCCCAAACAAAGCAGAAAATCTAACACATCTTATTTGTTCTTTGAGATAATCTCATCTATTTTCCTTGTTTTTATTGTGTAAAATTTTCTTTTACCTTTTTTGACCAGTAGAAAATGTGGCCCACATTGTTTTTACAAATAATATTTAGTTGAATTGGCTATCGGGCCTTACCTTTGTTTTTCTTCATTTATTTAGTCATCTAATAAATCCATATTGCATGTCTTCTATTGGTCTGCCATAGTTATTGGTGCTTGGAAATATAGCAGTGAGGAGAGCAGACAAAATCTCTGAACTCATATATTTGACATTGTAGTAAGAGGAGATAAAGAAAAACCGGTAAACAAGTAAATATATGACATATCAAATAAAGATAAGTGCTGTGGAGAAAACTGAGCTATAAGAGTTATTATTGATCTAGATTGTCAGGAAAGAGCTCAAAGATGAAGTGATATTTCAATGGATACTTGATGGAAGTCTAGGTGAAAAGTATCCCAGGCAGAGGGAATAGCATATGCTATATGAGGTCTTCAAAAAACATCAAAAAGTCCAGTGTTGTTGGAGCAGAATAGTAGATGGAGGCAGAGATAGTGAGTGATGGTCGGGGAGAGGGTCAAGGGAGATCAAGTAGTCTTTCAGACCACTGTAAGCACTTTGGCATTTACTCTAAGTGAGATGGGATGCCATCTGAGGGTCTTGAACAAAAAACTAACATGTTCTTGTTTTAGCAAGATCTTGATGGGTGGCTTATATATTTGGGGGAAAAGGGGTTTCAATACTGGAAGCATTAGACTAATTAAGAAACTATTATAATTATCCAGATAAGAAATATTGGTGACTTGGATGAGGAAGATAGAGATAACAAGAAGTGATCACATTCTGGATATAATTTGAAGGTGTATCTGAGAGAATTATTTGATGGATTGGTTTTCATGGTATGACTGAAAGGCCTGAGAATCTGGAAGGATGAAGGTGATATTGACTGAAATGACCAGGCCTGTGGAATGAGCAGGTTAGGAGGGTAAAATAAAAAGTTTGGTTATAGATTTATAAGTTTGAGATTCCTATAAAACACCCAAAGGGATTATTTAGTCAATTGGATTATGAGCCTGTAGTTCAAGGAAGAGTTTTATATTAAAGTTATATATTTGGAGAACATAATCATATAGATATTAATGACATATTACTGAATGAAATCACCTAGGGAATAAGTGTATGTAGAGAAGAGAAGAGAGGAGGTTAAGTACTGGGGGGTTGGGGAGAGGGTATTCCAATGTTATGTGGTTCAGAAAATGAAGAGGACCCAGCAAAGTAGACCAAGAATCAATGGAGAATAGTGTCCAAATACCAAATTAAGATAGTGTTTCAAAGAGTGGTCCATTATGTTGTATGTTAATAAATCAAATGAGATGATTAAGAAGTAACCACTTAATCTCAGGAAAAACTGGGGGTTGCTGGAGTGGTGGGGGGTGGGAGGGATGGGGTGGCTGGGTGATAGACATTGGGGAGGGTATGTGCTATGGTGAGCCCTGTGAACTGTATAAGACAGATGAATCACAGACCTGTACCTCTGAAACACATAATACATTATATGTTAAAAAAGAAGAAGAAGAAGATAGTAGGAAGGGAAAAATGAAGGGGGGGGGGAATCGGAGGGGGAGACGAACCATGAGAGACTATGGACTCTGAGAAACAAACTGAGGGTTCTAGAGGGGCGGAGGGTGGGGGGATGGGTTAGCCTGGTGATGGGTATTAAAGAGGGCACATATTGAATGGAGGACTGGATGTTATACACAAACAATGAATCATGGAACACTACACCAAAAACTAATGATGTAATGTATGGTGATTAACATAACATAATAAAATAAAATTTAAAAAAAAAGAAGTAACCACTAGATTTAGCAATGTGAAGTCATTAGTGGCCAGGCCAAAGCTATTTCATTGGGTGATGGAGGTTAAGGCCTGGTTTGAATGGGTTTAGGAAGGTGGACAAAGAGGAATTGAAAATAAGAGTCTAATGCAATTCCTTTGAGAAGTTTGCTTTAAATGGAAAGCTGAGAAATGGATCAATAACTACAGGGATAATAACTGGAATAGTTGGGAGAGAACTTTTTTAAAAAGACTTTCAGTGTGTATTTAAAATGATTCATGTCTTCTTGCAAAAAATAGTTCCTTTAGTCATTTTTTAAATTAGACTCTTGGGGTGCCTGGGTGGCTCAGTCAGTTAAGTGTCTGACTCTTGATTTCAGCTCAGGTCATGATCTCAGGGTCATGAGATCGAGCCCCATCACTCACTCCATGCTGAACGTGGAGCCTGCTGAGATTCTCTCTCTCCCTCTTCCTCTCTCCCTTCCCCCCAACCCCACTCACACTCACTCACTCTCTCTTGAAAAAAAGTTAGAATCTTTACATAGTAAACTGTTTTTATATGCCCCCCCGTCCCTTGCCCAGCACAAGACTTAGTGACAGTTAGCTAGATATCAGATTCTAAATGGATGGTTATTTCTCTTAACACTGAAAGGTTTTCATTTATGTTTTGGCATTTGTTGTTCCTGAGGGAAAATCTTCTACTGGCCTGTTTGAATTCCTTAGTGGATAATCTGCCTCTTATTTGAAGGCCCTGTAAAGAGTTTTTCTTTATCCTGATGCCCTATTGTGTATTTATTTTTATTTATAATCCTCAGTGATTACTGTGGGTTTTTAATCTGAAAACTCATTCCGTTCTTTTAATTTTATGAAATCATCAATAATAACCTTTTCCAAAACTGATTCTTGCAGTCGAATTAAATTCTCTCCTTCTAGAACTCCCATCATATGTGTGTTGGAACTCTTCAATCTGCCCTGCGTGGCTTATAATTGCACTTCCACCTTTTCCAGTACTACTCTCTTAGTTTAAAAAAAAAACAAAAACAAATAAACCTACCATTGCTGGTCGTGGGCATAGAGGACGAAGTTCAGAGTGTAAACCCACAGTGCCATGTCGGCCAGCACAAAGTTTCATGTGAAGAGACTGTCTTGGTCCCCTCCCCTCCCGTCTCAAATTAGTCTGTTTGCCTGCTAGAACAGAAATCCCATAGACTGAGTGGTTTATAAACAACAGAAATTTATTTCTCACAATGCTGGAGCCTGAGAAGTCTAAGATCAAGGTGCTCAAGGTCAGCAGCTGCCATCTTTAGTGAAGGCCCACTTGCTGGCTCATGGACAGCTGTCTTCACCGTGCCCCCACATGGTGGGAGGGTAGAGGATGTTCTCTGGGACCACGTTTATAAGGGCACTAATCCCAGTCATTACCTGATCACCTCCTACAAGCCCCACCTCCAAATATCACACTGAGGACAAGGTTTCAACATATGAATTGGGGCAGGGAGTGTGAACGTTCAGCCTTATAGCACCATTCTATTTGTTTAAATAAGCCAACAAACAAAGCTGGGTTTGACCCACTAAAATGATCCTACAGTGTAATAGGTCGTGACTCACAGTTTGAAAAACACTGTATTGAATGGCCAGTAATAGGAATATGAGGGAATATTAATTAGCGCAGCCGTTAAATTTTATATTCACAGTTTTTGTGTTTTTTGGGGGGGTGGCTGGACGGGGTATTATGCTCTTTTAGCTAGCAAGGAAGAGGATGCTTCCATGTAATTCCATGTAATGGGGATTTACTATAATAACATCAGATCTGTTGCTGTGCATAGCCATTCTCATGTTTCTCTATCTCAATATATCATGGGTCCTTCATGGGTCCCCTTTTGTAATATCCTCAAGCTCCCTATCCTCTTACTTGCAGCTTCTTCAAGCTGATAAAATCTGTTCGGGTCACCCAACATTTAATGTCAGGTATTTCCTATTAGTCAGCCACTGGTATTAGGACCTTATTCTCAATCTAATCAGTGCATATTAGCTAAGCCAGGTTGATTTCATTTGAATCCACAAGAATTGCTAAAAGCTGAATTTCCTAGAAAAAGTGACAATCTAATTGACAGGTACTTAAGAGACACTAACATTAAATGGAAAAAGAAAAAGAAAAAACGAAAGAAGAGACAGCTTTTTGTATAGGGTCTGTTTTCAACTGTCTTTAGAAATTCTATTGGAAAGAGAATGACAGAAAAGGAACTCATAATTTGTTTTACATTGCATTAATACTTACCAAGCTTCTACATAAGTATTGTGCATTTAAAATCAGAAAAATAAAATTGGCTTCGGGAAAAACAGTCATTTTGCAAACTAGCGTCATGTACTCCTACTCTTGATTTAGCTCATCTTCTTGGTACAAATATGAAATGTCTGTGAATAAAACTGTGTTTAAAGCAGAAAGCCTAATGCTTGTCCCACTAGCACCATTTCAGAATATATTACTTAGTATACAATTTGGTTTGGGGAAGCTGGGTGCCAAAACCTGGAAAAATATAACCCACTAAGAGGCCAGGCTCCTTTTCCTAATTTCCTACCCTTCCCTGTTCTTTGTATAACCAGTATGTATTATCTCTTTTTATTAACTTGTGGTTTGGAAACTTCGTTTGGGATGGGGTGGGATAGATTGTCACCTGTTTTCTTTTTAGATCAAAATATTTTTATCTGACTAGGATGGCCATTTTCTGTGGCCTTAATCACTCCCCAAATAAAACCATTCACAAGTTCTAAAGTAAAAAATACTTCTGGTTCCAGCACACTAACAGGATTTATAATTCATTAGAAAGAAAGAAAGAAAGAGAGAGAGAGAGAGAGAAAGAAAGAAAGAAAAGAAGGAAGGAAGGAAGGAAGGAGGGATGGAGGGAGGGAAGGAGGCAGGAAGGAAGGAAGGAAGGAAGAAAGGAAGGAAGGAAAGAAAGAAGGAAAAGGAAAGAAAGGAGGGCCTAGCTTTTCAGACTCATAAAAAAGCCCTATCAGAATATTATGCATTCAGGTAAGTTTTCTTTCTTTGTAGGTATTAATGATAAAATTTTTGTGTTTTTATACAAGTCCTGTGTGATTACTCTTTCCCACTACTCTTACAGTTGAGCCTAAAAAAAAGAGGTGAAAATGAGCTGGGTCAGAAAACCACTGCTAGTTGATTCTTTGCTAGTGTTCAAACCCACATTATCTATGATCCTACTTTGTAACGAGTTCCAGAAGTGTTCCTCAGATCTAGGTAGCTCTCCTGTGTGTATCTGGTGATCTAGCACATCAACGTCCAAGCCAGCAGAGTGGAGAAGGGGAAGCAGAGGGGACGTGCATTTCCCTGAAAGATGCACTTGCCACTTCTCCTCACATCCTGCCAGCCAGAACTGAGCCATGTGACCAGAGTTCGCTGCAAGGTTGGCTGTGAAATGTCTTCTTGCACTGGATTCTATTACTAATTGAAAGTAGAGTGAGTGACTATTGAGCACAACTAGTAACTATGAGATCACCTTATAGACTGAAATGAATCCTGTGGACAAGGCAAGTCATTTGCGTTTTATTCAGAAGGGTGTCACAATCGTAATTGTGTTTCAAAACATAATTTTTGTGTGAAAAATAGATTGGGAGGGAGCCTTAGTGGGTGTTAAGAGGACATTCCTCCAAGTGAGACAGAGTGGCAGGGACTTGGTGTAGCAGTAAAGAGGATAACGGGGCTGAAATGAATTCAAAAGCTGCTGAAGAGATAATGTTGACAGATGTAATGGGGGCCGAGAAGGTGGACAGCCAGGTAACTCCTTGGTTTCTGGCTTGTGTCGCAAACGCTGCGGGAGCACCAGGTTGAGGAATGATGTGTTTCTGACCCCCTGAATTCAGCTTTGGAAATGTGCTTTGGGGACATCTGTCAGGCTGTTTCTACACATCCAAATATGATTTCAAAATAAATTAACTTCCAATTCACAATCAGTGAGACTCATACCTAGTTATTGTTAATTAACTTATTCAAATGAATGTTCCCCTCTGAGGGTTTCTTATATTACAGGACTTTGTATGGATGACATGTCACAGAATAGTTCATCGTGTACAAACACAGGAAAGCCAGCCAGGCAGAAGGGAGTCTTAACTGACAAAAGATCTTGCTAATTCTGTCTGTGGCCATAAATCATGAGCAGCCTTCTTGTATTGAATATATGGACGGCATTGTTGGTCACACACAGGAATGTTAGTCATATAGCCTTGCGTTTATCATAACTCTGGCCACACTCAGTGATGGCAACCATCAAGATTGTTCTAACCATGTGAAGAGCAGCGAAAAATATGGCGAAGCTCCAGAGCTAGAAAGCAGTCATTTTGTTTCTTGTGCTATTTGTGTACATAATTCACTAAATGCTTAATGTTTTGCTCCTTTTGTTGACTTGTGATTTTTTTTATAGAGAGACCTACTTCCCTTTATTACAAGCTAATTAAAAAGAAAAAAAAACCCAGGCGCCTGGGTGGCTCAGTTGGTTAAGCGACTGCCTTCAGCTCAGGTCATGATCCTGGAGTCCCAGGATCGAGTCCCACATCGGGCTCCCTGCTCGGCAGGGAGTCTGCTTCTCCCTCTGACCCTCCCCCCTCTCATGTGCTCTCTCTCTCATTCTCTCTCTCAAATAAATAAATAAAATCTTTAAAAAAAAAAAAGAAAAAGAAAAAAAAACCCATAATCTAATTGTTGCATCCTCCTGCCCAGTCAACCAAAATATCCTATTAATGAGATAAATATCCAGTTAGTATGTAGGTGGTACTGACCATTTTCTAGTCTGTTGCTTTGTACTGCTGATACCATGGTTAAACATTTACAGTTAATATGTTAAGATTTCCGATGGGCACTAATGTTTTGGAATTCATTCATCCTTCATTTAACAAATATTCGAAGTGCTACACCCTGGCCACTTGGGAGGCTTGCACAACAAGTGAAAACAGCAGATGGACGCCTCTGCCCTCTGAGAGCTGTCATTCTGGCACTCCTGAAAGAGGCCATGGGATTAGAGTTAGTTACACCCACCACTCTCTTCAACCTATCCAGCTGGTGGTCTTTGTCAAATTCTAACGTTTGGCTGCCTTCTCCTCTGGTCCGGCTGGCTCTGTTATGATGGTGTGATAGGTCTCACGAGGCTCCAGCCCAGGCCTGGCCTTCACTTCAGTTGGCAGAACCCAAAGAAGTTCTGGGCAAAGTTCAGTGGGGGGGGCGGGGCAGGGAGGGGCTGTTAGGTGAGGCAATGAGTTGTGTGCTTTCATCTACTCTTCTGGTACCAGGGGTGCGTGCATGTGCATACACGAGTGTGTGTGTGTGTGTGTGTGAGAGAGAGAGAGAGAGAGAACAGGAGAGAATATAATTGATTTGGGGAGGGTTTTGCCACGGTATATAAGTGAGAGCAGCAAGACTGAGAAGCTAGAGATTAAGACATGCTAAGCAGTGACCAAGAAATTCACCATATTCCACCTTCAACCCTACCTTCTCTGACAGATTTTAACCAAATTAGTGTAATAGGATCTGCTTGCACCCATGACTGAATGAAAAAGGAAATTTAAACACTTCTTGCTGTAAAGCCCAGAGGAAAATCCAGCTTCTATTTCAGGAACATCTGCCGGACTGTTGGTTAGTGTGCCTTTCTTGTTAACTTTGATTAAAAGGCTGAGAACTCATTTATTCCACAAACAGTTCATCATCTTGTGATGTCAATACTTTGACACGATTTATGGCAGAGGTTAAAGAATATCAGTGTGGAGGCACAGAAGAGTGAGCACTTATGTTTCAGGGGAGTGTAGAAGGCTTCATGGAGGTGGTGATGTTTGAGCATAATTTTTAAGCATAAGTAGGTTTGTGATTTGTCTGGCAGCAGACTTGAAAGTAAAGGAAGATAGACTATGAGGGAGGCTGTTTCACGTGTAAAAAAAAAAAAAAAAAAGGCAGAGAAGAGGCAGTGGGGCTAGGGTTGGGGCAGGAGGAGCTACATTCCAGAGAGAATCCTGAGGTGGAATCACTCTCTTATTACAGCGTCAAGTTACTTGTGAGAAGGGATGGCATAACCAAAGTATCTAGTTCAGGTAACTGCAAATCCCTAATCCCATCAAGCAAGATAAAGAACTGTGAGGGATGAGGCTGTTTGTTCCTGAGGCAGAGATTGGGGGCAGGTGGGAGATGCTGACTTCACTCCAGACAGGAGTTACTTCAGATCCTTCTGGGCATCCAGAGGTATCATTCCCTGTGTCTGAGGAACCTGCTGTCTAGTTCTTTAGCATTTACATGAAGCTCCATGTAAACTGCCATCCTGGGGATTCCCTGGAGCTTTCCTTCCTCATTGGGAAGTAAAGTTTTCATTGGTAACATGATCACAGGTGATTGGATACAAACAATTCCTTTGAATCACTTTTCAGTTTGAAAGGTGAATATTGATTGTATTACTATTCTACAAGATGTGAAATCATTGAACTCCAACAGATTACAGTGAAAAGGCATTGAAGTGTTTGTTTCTTTGATGTTTTGGTAGGTGGACAGTCTCTGTGAAATGATTCACGGTTTGGCTTAGCCTGCTTGTTCCAGTCATCATCCACCAGCCAAATGATTTAGGAGAAACATGGCCAGGTCATTGAATTTAGTTTCCTGAGTTATGCTGTGGTGGTCCCATTGGGTGGTAAACATAAGGCTCCTGGGAATTGAATGTTTAATTCAAAGGACTGAAAACAAGCTCTCCTGAGCCAAGATGTTAGATATAAGGGCATGTTACAAAAATAGACTGTGCTTTCCCCTTCCACACCACCTTTTCCTCCATAAAACACATGCTGCCTGTCCTTACCTACCCCCCACCATCCTATTCTGTTGTAGATTTTTACCTTGGTTTTGATTTACCTTCCCATTGACACATCATCTGTTTAATTCCCTGGTTAGATCTGAGGTTAAGATGAGAAACAAGACCAGCAAACTGATTCAGACAGGTTCTCTCAGTCTTTCTCACTTTCCCTAGGATCATCTCATGTCCAGATTTATGTGTTCAGAAAAAAAATTGCATCAATTGACCCAGAGGTGATCAGACTCTAGGGGCCCAATTTATACTAGCCAAACTCAAGAGATGGACCAATATACCAGAATACCAATTCATTCATTTATTCTCCATTTCAGCTGTCAAGCAATTTCATTTCAGCTGGTTATTGTATTTTTTAGAAAGAGAGGAAACCCAGAAAGCAAAATAAGAATCAGAAGGTAATTTGGCAATGGTAGAGTTGGAATAGAGGGAACTGAATGACTTCAAGCGAGAGCATCACCAGGCTCTGAGAGATTATTGTACCTGTTTCTGTACTGAGACATTCTTGTGGGCTGATTAAAGCACTCTTGGCCAGGGGCAGTTGGAGGAGATAAAGTCACAGATTATTTACTAATTTCTTAGCATTTCTCATCCATCATTTATTGATTGGACTAGATTGCCTCTCAAGTCACAAAATTTTTTTTTTTTGCCCATAATTATTTTTTTCCCCAGATTTTTATTTAAATTCAAGTTAGTTAACATATAGCATAATATTGGTTTCAGGAATAGAAATTAGTGATCCATCACTTAAATATAACACCTGGTGTTCATCACAACAAGTGCCCTCTTAATACCCATCACCCATCTAGCCCATCACCCACCCACCTCCCTCCATCAACTCTCACTTTGTTCTCTATCATTAAGAGTCTCTTACAGTTTGCTTCCCTCTCTCCTTTTTCTTTCTCTTTTTTTTCCCTTCCATTATGTTCATCTGTTTTGTTCCCTAAATTCCACATATGAGTGAGATCATATGGTATTTGTCTTTCTCCGACTGGCTTATTTTGCTTAGCATAATACACTCTAGTTCCGTCTACATCATTGCAAATGGCAAGAGTTCATTACTTTTTATGACTGAGTAATATTCCATTGTGTGTGGGTGTGGGTGTGTGTGTGTGTGTATCACATATTCTTTATCCATTCATCAGTTGATGGACACTTGGGCTCTTTCCACAGTTTGGCTCTGGTTGATAATGCTGCTATAAACATTGGGGCACATGTACCCCTTTGAATCTGTATTTTTGTATCCTTTGGATAGGTAAATACATAGTAGTGCAATTGCTGGATTGTAGGGTAGCTCTATTTTTAACTTTTTGAGGAACCTCCATACTGTTTTCCAGAGTGGCTGCACCAGTTTGCATTCCCACCAATAGTATAAGAGGGTTCCCCTTTCTCTGCATCCTCACCAACATCTCTTGTTTCCTGGGTTGTTAATTTTAGCCATTCTGACAAGTATGAGGTGGTATCTCATCATGGTTTTGATTTATATTTCCCTGATGGTGAGTGATGTTGAGCATCTTTTCATGCGTCTGTTAGCCTTCTGGATGTCTTCTTTGAAAAAATGTCTATTCATGTCTTCTGCCATTTATTAACTGGATTATTTGTTTTTTGGGTGTTGAGTTTGATAAGTTCTTTATATATTTTGGATACTAACCCTTTATCAGATATGTCATTTGCAAATATCTTCTCCCATTCTGTAGGCTGTCTTTTAGTTTTGTTAATTGTTTCCTTTGCTGTGCAGAAGCTTTTTATCTTGATGAAGTCACAGTAGTTCATTTTTGCTTTTGTTTCCCTTGCCTTTGGAGACGTGTCTAACAAGAAGTTGTTGCAGCCAAGGTCACAGATGTTGCTGCCTGTGTTCTCCTCTAAGATTTTAATGGTTTCCTGTCTCACATTTAGGTCTTTCATCCATTTTGAATTTATTTTTGTGTATGGTATAAGAAAGTGGTCCAGATTCATTTTTCTGCATGTTGCTGTCCAGTTTTTCCAACACCATTTGTCGAAGAGACTGTATTTTTTTCCATTGGATATTCTTTCCTGTTTTGTTAAAGATTAATTGACCATAGAGTTGTGGGTCTATTTCTGGGTGTTCTGTTCTGTTCCATTGATCTGTGTGTCTGTTTTGTGCCAGTACCATACTCTCTTGATGTCAAGTCACAAACTTCTTTGCTCTGCTAAAAAGCCCTTCTCCGGTTGGACATGTTCCAATGGTGACTAGATAATAATCTTCCTGATTAATGTTTAGGAAGTCAACCTTGGACTCTATAATGGACTTTTAGAGATTGTATTAGTTTTCTATTGCTTCCATAACCAATTATCATACATATATTGATTTGTGACAACACCCATTGATTACCTCACGGTTATGAGGTAAGAAGTCTGGGCACAGCTTGCATGGCTCAGCTGAATTCTCTGCTTAGAGAATGCTGAAATCAAAATTTTTTTTTGGGTTTTGTTACCTTCTGGAGGCTCTGAGGATAAATTCGCTTCCAAGCTCCTTGAGGTTGCTAACCCAATTCAATTCCTTGACGTCAGAGGACTGTCTTCCCTGTTTCCTTGCTGGCTGGCAGCTAGGAGCCAGTTTTTGCTCCCAGAGTCTGCCTGCCTTAATCTCCTGCTTTCTTTGCTGCCCCTCCAGCAACAGCACATCAAATCCCTCTCAGATTTCTCATCTCTCTGACTTCCTCTTCTGCCACATCTCACTGATTACTTCTGCTTTTACAGGCTAATTACATTGGCTCACCTCAGTAATCTAGGATAATCTCCCTATTTTAAAATCAGTTGATTAGTAACCTTAATTACATCTACAGAGGTCCTTCAGAGAAGTACCTAACTTGGTGTTTGATTGAAAAACCAGAGATGGTCATCTTGAGGGGACCTCGTGAGCAACACTTTGAAATAATGTTTCGTCATTACTTGAGTGATCTTATCTGTGAATGGCTGATTTCATCCATTACGTGTATTCTCTTTATCTTGCCATTTCATGGGATAATATTTTCTTTTCCTACCTTTATATTTAGTATTTCATCCACTTGGCATAGGAAGTCCTCTATTGCAAAAATTATCCTTATTGGTTGACTAAATGGGAAAGATTGGTTTGTTTTTTTTTTTTTCCTCTCCCTCCACTCAGCTGAGGAAGGCTCCCTGGGGTGTGTGAGCACTATTTTCACAAACTGAAAAATCATAGCACATTTGGTTTGTACTAGGTCAGTGATTCTCAGCCCTTGCTGCACTTTAAAATCTCATAACAAATGTTAAGGGATTAATACTCAGGCCCCACCACAGAGATTCTGATTTATCTATAAAACCAGGTCATTTTTTTTTTTCCCAGTTTCCCACATGGTTCTAATTTGCAGTCAAGGCTGAGAACTATTGATACGCTCCAAACTTTCTGTTTTGGAGATAAGGAAGCTGAGGCGGTGATAAGTGACTGCCCGAGTTACCGAGTCAGGCCGTATTGGGCTGGCACCCCGGGCATGGGATTGCTGACTCCTTCTCTAGGAGAAATGATTTGCTGGACGTCTCATAACTAATGACAGATCTGGTGCTCTGTGGCAGATTTGTGCCCCAAATAAAAGGTTTATGGTTTAACTCTATGTAGATTTCAGTGCCCAGTGATTATCTGCAAAATGAATATGAGAGAGACCTAGAACACCTTGCCTCTTGCTTCAGTAGCAAGACTGTTTCTTTCCAGGACTTGAAGAAACTATTAGACCTTGCAAAATAACTGTTTAAAGGTCCTTGGTCAGCAGCTTGACTTGCTCATGAGCAATAAGCACAGATATGTTCTGGCCTAGCCAGGGAGCTGGCCACGTGGACATCCACAGTCTCTCAGTGTCCCAGAGCTACATGCTGCCATGTGGTCGCCACTTAGCTGCATGGGACTCTGGAACACTTGAAGTCTGGCTAGCGCCAGTTGTGATGTGCTGTGTGACCTACACACTAGGTTCAAAGATTCCATATGAAAAAAGGAGTGTAAAATATCTCAATACTTTTCATATCACCTATATGAGGAAATGATAATATTTTGGATACATTGGGTTGAATAAGATATATGATTAAAATAAATTTTATGTATTTCTTTCTTAATGTGGTTACCAGGGAACTTAAAAGTACATACGTGGCTGGCCCTTGTGTCTCACATTATATTTCTGTGACACAGCACTGTTTTTGAGGGTATTTTCTATTCAAGCTGTTAACAATGAATGGTCCAAGTCCAGCTGTGACACCTATGATCTCGAAGAGTAAAGTGGTATATTATACACTTCCTGGAGCTGAGACGTGACATTGATCTGCCCAATGTCTGCCATCTATTTGGCAGCCAGTCGGTCTGGCCAAATAGACTTCTTTCTATTTATATATATAGGCTTAGAGGAGGCAGGGCAGGGACAGGGGATGCTGCCATGTCATGGAAAGAGCACACTTCATAGCTCTTAAGTAAAGTACCCGAAAGTAGATCAGGTGCTCTTGGAGACGCTAAGGCCTAGAGGTGAATATTATATCCCTTGAGCAATACTCCTAAAGAAACTGCTGTGTCAGCATTTATGAATTATTACCGTGTTTGACAGGTCTGGAGCACTGAAAATCCTGTGGTGTCTGCCCCTGTCCATAATTCAAATCCAAACTTTACTCCTTCTCTTTTTCTTACTGTCTGTAGTTTTTCCTGCCTCACTGGTAGCCCCCTGCTCATGTGCTTAGTCAGCCTAGTTTCACATTTATGAAGAAGCATGGAAAGGGGAAGGCAGGCCTTGGAGACCTCAAACATGGTTCTAACTGTCTGAGGGATTCACTTAACCTCTCAAAGTTCCTCTACACTTTTACTTTCTCAATTTGAAAATGAGGCTGTCTTTTGCAGGGTCTGTGCAAACGTCGAGAGAAATAACAAGACTCCTGGCAGACTTACTCATTGGGCAGATTTTAGAGTAGGCATCTACCCTGTGTCAGGCCCAAGGCTAGTTGTTGGGGATCTAGTGAGTGAGTGAGTGAAACACACCTACGGCCCCCAGTTGCTCACAGCTAAAAGAAGAAAAGGACAAGGTGCCTGGCAACATCAGGACAGGAGTAGTTCTCAGGGAATGGCAAATTTCATTACACCGCACAGCATGGGATTCGGCTTATCACAAAATCTTGGGGTGGGGTGCAGACAGGGCAACTGAAGTCCACGGTGATTAAGTGACTGCCCGAGTTACCAGGTCAGGCTGGGTTGGGCTGGCACCCCGGGCATGGGATTGCTGACGCCTTCTCTAGAAATGCTTCGTCCAGAAGATCACATTGCCTCACTCTTGGTTTCCCAACTTGTTTACCTTAAAAGAACAAGTTCATTTTGGACTTGATAAAAGTAAAGAAAAGTTTCTCCCTAATCTTTGCTCTATATGTTATCTGGGTCTGCTTGTAGCTCCTTTTATCACACTATGAGTTATTGTACTCATCATTGTCAGATTATCATCTCATCAAGATAATAATGTTTGTGCTTGAAGACTTCATTCTATGAGATCATGTCTTCAACAGCTTATCTGTGTTCTATTAAATTACGTAAAACAAAGCCAATTTCCATCTGAGAGTTTGAAAGAAACTCCAACATCTTTAGCTTTGTTTAAAGCATATTCCCCATGTTCTATATGATCTATCACAGTAATAAAAAAAAAATAGATTTAAAAAAGAGCGACTTGTGAAAAGAGAGAGAAACAGCAGAAATTCAGAAAGGAGTTTGTGTTTTCAAATTCTGTTTTGGAAAAAAATGACTTGGTAGGTGCAGTGATGTAAAGGATGACATAAAAAGGAACATATCATTCAAATAAGCACCTACGCAATTGATTTCTCTTCCACGTGAGAGTCACTCCTGCCTTGTGAATCGGTGGGTGCACCACATGAATCAAGCTGGGTGAGTGGCGGTCATCCGCAAGGATAGTCGCTGCAGTGAGGTATTGCAAAGTGCCACTGAGTCATACTGACCTTGAACAGAATGCCCCATGTACCGAGAACGTCCACTCCCAGCAGGGTAGCCCTGCACACCAAAATAGAAGCAGCACTAAGCATTTAGTGCTGAAAGGCCTGTATTTTTTTCACTTCTCCAGAGAGGAAGAGGTGAGGACTTAAATTCCTGTAATCCAGCTGCCTTTTGTATTCTCATAGGGAGAGTCCTAGCTTCAAGCCAAGTGTCTCATCACTGGAATTCATCTACCCAATTTTCAGCTCTAGAAATCCATGATTCGCAAAACAAATGATCCAGACCCAGTAACAACAGCATGAGATCGTCATGACAGGTGAAATCAGCCTCTAGATTTTTTCCCACAATCGGGCCTCCGTTTTGAAGGTGCAAAATTGCACCTAAGCAAAACTGAGCAGCCTTTCCACCTTAGCCTAGGAGACGCACATGTTACACTGTGATGCTTCTTCCTTTTCCTTGGACCCTTATGTGATGTAAGTGCATGGTTGAAGAAGGGGTCTTCTATGTTGTGGCTACCCAAGAACCCATTTGCTGATTGCTTTACCACCTCCCAGGCTTCCATGTCATGGTATATAAATGAGGGCCCCACTCCCCATCCACCCCATGGAAACATGATCAAACATAGTCTATTTATTACTGGTATCAGAAAGACTCTAATAATGTATTTATTGGATACATGCAGAGGGCATGCTAAATGTTTTGAATAAATCAACTCATTTAATCTCCCCCTGATTTTCCTAGGAAAAAGGTAATAATATTCTCATCCTTATATTAGAGAAGAGTGAACAGGTTTCGTAAAGCTAGGATTTGAACCTAGCTCTCTCTGGCTCCAGAACACATGCTCTTAACCCCAAGCTCACTCCGTCTGTAAATGAAGATCAAGGATGGCATTTATGGTGGAGGCTGATGTTAATTTCTAAGGACTTGGGAAAATATCTGTCAGTGATCATTAACTGAATATGATCAGCGAACAGTGGTACAGATGGTACCAAGCGAAATCAGGTGTCCAGGGTTCACTCAGTAGTACTCTCTCTTACCTCTTGTATCAGTGTCAGCAGATTGCTTAATCTTTGTACCTGTTACCTACATGCAGCCTAGATAGCATCATTCACTTCCCCAGCTGCTGGTGTGCTGGGTCCAGTTTGAACTGGCTTGTGAATCCATGTTCACTGACTTCAGGGAATCCAGGTTCGGTGACTTGGTAACTTAAAATCAGCCTTGGTGGAGGTATTTACACCACAGAAACTGGTCAGTGCTACAGTCATGGTTCTTCTCTCTCTCTCTCTCTCTCTCTCTCTCTTTAATTCCAGAGAGACAATTGTTACACATTTATAAGTGCACCACTGTCTATGACTCAAAGAGATACAGTATGAATTGTCACCCTTCTAAAGGTAAACAAAGGCATACTGGGTACCCTTAAAAAAAACCCAAATATAATCATGCCTAATTCTTCAGTCCCCATCATTCTGCATTTGGGATGACCTCTTAAAATGTAACTGTAAAGATGTTATATGTCATTAGAAGTACAAAATTGTGTATTATTGTTTCTGTTACAAAAACGTATATGCCCACTGTAACAGTTTAATGTTTCTGAATGCAAGTACAGACATGCAAACCATAAAATATATATATCAGTGTTGTCAAAGAGAAATATAAAATATAATGCAAGCCACATGTGTGATTTTAAATTTCCTGCCGGTCACATTTTAAAAAATAAAAAGAAATAAGGATTGCTAGTTTTCAATAATATGTTTATTTAACCCAGCAATCCAAAATATGAGTTTAACCTATAGTAAACATAGACCTTATTGAAATATTTTGCATGTCTTTTTTGTACCAAGCCCTCAAAACCCATGTATTTTTTACACTTACAGCACATCTTAATTTGAATGCTAAATTTGCATCAGAGAGACTTGATCTGTATTTAGATTTAATAAAATCTACAGCTGAGAAACTAGATTCCTATCAAAACCTGTTTCGTATATACTTAATTAAATGCTTAATTAAAATTACATAAAAATTTAGCCTATTTAATTCCTCAGTTGCATTAGCCACATTTCCAGTGCTCGGTGGCCACTGGTGATGGATGATAACTGAACTGGTCAGCGCAGGTACATACGATCTATGCTTTAAATGTTTTATAAAAAAGGCGATTTATTATATATACTACTCCCAAAGGCCTTTTTTTCCCTCATACATTACACATTTAAAATAATTTTCCATCCTATATTCCCCACTGGATCCTGAGAAGGGAAAAATCTCAGCGCAAGTAGGTATGTCAGTAATGTCTGTGAGCATTTTCTCTCTCACTAATTGGAAAGAAAGAAATTAACCTAAGGCAGTTTGGATCTGACCAATTTTCAAATGACCAGCACCATAAAAAGTGAGTAATAACATGAAAAAATGCAAACTAGTCAAATAAATGCCTGGTACTAATTAGAATGGGTCATTTCAAATACTTGGATTCGCCTCTTTTTCAATGTCGAGTTCTTAGAACAGCTTCACTGGGAAATCAACTAGATTCAGTTTTGCAATATTTCATTGGTAATGAACACCTGCATCAGAAAGTACACATTTATTAGGTTATCTAACTAGAGTCTTGGTTTTGCAATATAAACAATTCTGCTTCTGTGGGGATTTTTTAATCAGCTCTTACTTTTTTGGTATCAGGATAGCTAGATAAGTAAAACAAAAAAATTGGGGAAATATTATTTCTATCAATTCAGCTGCCATATTGGTATTTTGCCTTTGTTAAGGTAAACTACAAGTTCCTCAGTCTATCTTATTATTCTATCTATATATTAATATGCTGACGTCATTCTTCTAGGGATGCTGTTGACCACTTTCCTTTTAAATACTTGATACAAATCAGAGGGTCTAGGTGGCTTCAGGTGGTGGTTCCTTTTGTCTTTGCCAAATTACAAACCAGATAGGAGCACATTTTCCCCTAAATGGCTTAACATACTTTATAATATTACTTTTTTTTTTAAAGATTTTATTTTATTTATTTGACAGAGAGAGAGAGAGACAGCTAGAGAGGGAACACAAGCAGGGGGAGCGGGAGAGGGAGAAGCAGGCTCCTGGCCGAGCAGAGAGCCTGATGCGGGGCTCGATCCCAGGACCCTGGAATCACGACCTGAGCTGAAGGCAGGCGCTTAACGACCAAGCCACCCAGGTGCCCCTAATATTACTTTTAATAGAGTTAATGTGGGGGTTCTTCATGAAATAGCCTAGTCTTAGTATTAAATTCATCTGGTACTCATCATCTCTATGTAAATCTCTGAAATCCAGTAATGACTTACCTCTGTCTTTCAGTCTTTGGTCTGACATTTCTTATACTTCCACAAGTCTTTAAATCACTATTAAATCACTTTAATACCAAATATCCCAAGACAGTCTTGTAATCTTCTCATTCCTGAACAACTCAGATCCCAAAATCCTGATTTCTATCAATAGTGCCATCTTTCATCCACACATATACTATATACTCATTCATTTGTGATAGGCATGTTTTCTTTATCATCTCCTGTATCCAGTCATCGCCAAATCTTGTCGGTATTTCTCAGTGATACCAAGTTAAGAAAGTATGAGGGGCAGATTTATCCTAAGAAAAATCCACTTTGCGCATGCTGTCCTTATCCCAAAACTTCCAGTGACTTTCTGATTAATATGAGTTGAACTGCGGGGGCACCCAGGTGGCGCAGTCGGTTGAGCATCTGGCTCTTAATTTTGGCTCAGGTCATGATCTCAGGGTCCTGGGATAGTGGGATCCAGCTTCTGCCCTTCCCCATACTCTGAGTTCAGCAGGGTGTCTGCTTGGGGATTTTTCTCCCTCTCCCTCTACTCCTCCCCCAAGCTCACACTACATACATACATACATACATAAATCTATCTATCTATCTTTTTAAAAATATCTGAGTTGAACTGCTGTTTCGGTGTAGTCCTCCCTTACCAACCCAATGTTATTCCCCTTTATTCATAATTTCGAAACTTGTTCTCTCTCTCACCTCCAACTACTGCCCTGAACTAATCAGACCCAGAGCCATACCTTTGTATTTGTACCATCTGAGTTTTTACCCATAATGCAAGTTCACACCCCTCCCTCACTATTCCTTACCTATCACAATCTTCTCTCTCATTTAGTTCTAATTTTAAGCCCCTCAGTTCAGTGGCTGATTTTTTTTTCCCCACTCTGATCTTTCTTTCATTTTTAGGTATGCTTCCTCTTTTCCCAATTTCATTTGCCTATCTTGCCTAATTCTTGAGGTAAAGAACCATGATTTGATTGCTTTTGCATTCTCCAGTGTGCCCTGCACAATTCTAGGAGTTCAACAAATTCTTGCTAATTTTAAAATAAAGAGAATTGAACTAATTCCTTTCTTGGCCTGGAGTTGGTTATAACATGTTGGAAAAAATATTATGTTTAATCTCCATCTCTTCTCATGTGTTTATGTACTGTTTTATAGCCAAGGAATATAAAGTCAGTATATCACAGACCTAACTGTAATTTAGAGTCTCCTCTGCTGGGCAGTTTACAGAATTAAAACTCACACCAGCTGATTACACTGCTTTTCAGCTGGCTCTCCCTTGAGGAAGTTGCTGGGGGTGGAGGGACAAGGTGGGGGAGGGCAGGCAAAATGCCTCAGGCTTTGAAAGTGGAAATGGTGTGAGTTCCATTATGCAAGAATGGAAGCTTGTCTCCCCTACCCAACCACCATCCCACCCCAAATGAAAATCTTGCCATGAGGCTATAGCCAAAGAATGCATAAATATCAGTAGAAATTTAGAGAGGTATTTTCCCTAGAAAAATCTTGCAAACTTAAAAACCCAGTAGGCTAAGGTACATTTGGTAGATTCCTCTGGACAGTACCTGCCTCTATGTAGAGACTTATATTGGGGAAGGGGAATAATGGGACTTTGTCCTGCTCACATCTGGCACATTATCGACAGACAACCCTGAAGTTTCACACTTCGTATGTTGGCACTTTTTCCTCTCCTAGGGACGTTTTCTCCCAGCTAACACCTAACAAAGAAGGATCCTCTTATCTAGAAGCTGCCATAGGGAGTTCTGCAAAACGTAGGGGGCAGCTTCACAACCGGGCTGACGGACATTCTGTTCGATTTGACAGTCAGCCCCACTGAGCCCGCAACCATGGAACCAGAGCTTTAGTCTTGGATGAAACAGTGAGCTCTTCCTGAATCCAACCACACCTCTCCATCCTCTTCTCTGCTACCTAGTTGGAGCTCTGGCCAGGGCCGTATGCAGTACTTACTCTCAGTGCTGCAGTGAATGGTTCTCAGCTCCTATTTGGGAGAAAGGCAGTTTTAAATACCTCCTTTTCTGCTGTAGGAGTGTGCAAACAGATTTCTGGTTGATTTTGCTTTAAGATTCTTTTTGTTTGTCTCATTGTATGAGATAGAACACGTGCTCTGGAGATAGGTTGTTGCTCATTTGGATCATAGGTTGTTGATTCATTTGCAGACAGCAACTTTCAAAAGTTTGGGATGGGAGGGAGTCATCTACTATTCATCTGAAGCAAAATTCACTTGTCTTGGGCATCTGCCAAGTATCTTTGAAATATTTGAAGAGGCGACTTCCAAACCAGAGAAAGCAGCCGTCTGAGCAATGCAAACCTATTCATATTTTTATTCAGTTGGGAAGCCAAAAACCCTGCCTGGGAATTAGAATTCTGTTACAACCTGATATCCAGAGAACAAGTGCCAAGGGAGGTTTCTTCACCTGACACTAAGTGCATTGGGAGATTGCTAGTAAAACTAACACTATATAACACTAACTAACCCAGTTCCTCCATGCTTTTCCGACTTAAAAAAAAAAAAGATTTAAATAAATTTTAAAAGGAAATATCCAGTTAACAACAGGATGGCATTTTCAGCCTTTAGCATATTTATTTTTAGCCTTTTTATGTATTTCTGCTGGAGACTTCAAGCTCGGATTACATGGCCTATTCACCTGCTAGTAAAGGATCTAAGGAGAGATGCTCCAAGGTTCGCATTTGCAAAGTAGATGAGGCTGATGCAAGGCCATTAGCTCAGAGCCTTCCAGGTCAGGAATTTAAAACATGGATGTTACGATAACTGTAACGCACATTTGTGTGAACTCTCATAATTGGCCAAGTGCGTTCACGGGCCGTGTCACACTCCGTTCTGCCCGTGACTCCAGGGGGCAGTGTTTGAGGGTGCTCTTTAGGCATTCCGCATGCACGTGCGTATTCAGACACAGGAAGATACTCAGTTGATGTAGAGATGTGTATTGTTAGAATTTTTTAAGAACATAAAATCATTTGGAACAAAAAAAGAAATGATGGGCCCTCCACTATCTAGAAATGAAAGTATGAAATATCACAGTTGATGCCTATTCAGAATTACACGGCCATTACCGGGGACCACACCATCCATTCCATTACCCACGAGAACAAATGTTCTTGTTCATCATTTCAGCCTGATTAGGGGTAACGAGAAGGGCTCTTTCATTATCGTCAAGAATATACAATAGTGGGCGCCTGGGTGGCTCAGTTGGTTAAGCGACTGCCTTCGGCTCAGGTCATGATCCTGGAGTCCCTGGATCGAGTCCCGCATCAGGCTCCCTGCTCGGCAGGGAGCCTGCTTCTCCCTCTGACCCTCCCCCCTCTCATGTGCTCTCTCTCTCTCATTCTCTCTGTCTCAAATAAATAAATAAAATCTTAAAAAAAAAAAAAAAAAAAGAAGAAGAATATACAATAGTGAAAATGAGGCCGGAGGGAGGCCCTGGAGGAGAGCCCAGGGCGATGATCAGGTATGCCTGAGTGATGTGTAAGTAATGTAATTTTATGGAAATCGTATGGCTAAGCTTTAAAGGAGTTGGCCTTAGTTGTTAGATGTAGCAACAGCCTCCAAAGGACAGTGTGTTGAGTTCAATTTAGACCAGCCCAAACATGTCTCTTCAGAGATCCTAGAAGTGGACCCCTGGATTATTGATTCCAAAGCAGCTTATTTCCTCCAGGTAAAGGCACGTGCTGGCTGAGGCATGATCTGCTCCCCTACTCATCAAACCGAAGGGATTCAGGTGTGGCCACACTGGAGATCCCAGATAGCTAGCAAGGCTGCGAACTGACCTTTCTCTGAGTCTGGGATGTTCCCTGGTCTTTCAGAGCCACACTCCTCCTAAAACAGAAAACCCAGGACACCAGGTATCCTAAGGCGGGCTACCTAGGCAGCAGAGATGTTTTGTAGTCTTTTGCTTCTCACCTTCTCCTTTCTGCTGTCTTCTAGCTAAACCTCCCCATGATGGCTCATTAGTACACTCTCCTGAGTATTAGTTGCACTCTTTTATTCACTGGGAAACACACTGGAGAAGTCTTCCTATTACAAGTGGGTTGTTGTGTTTTTCCTTTTATGGCCTGTCCAGCTCAAGGCCCTATGCTTGGTGATACTGCTGACGAGTTTTTCTATTTCCAGATCAAGTTAAAGTGAAACCACCCTGGCCCTATTATTGAAGCACCTTGTGGTGAGGTGCTTCTAGGGCTGTTGGCCAGGGTGTGAAAATCGCTAGTGTCCATGTTATTTCCTGAGGCAAGCACCCATGGGAAGTAGAATTTATTATAAACCTACTGTTTGCCCTCATGAAAAGTACAACAATACGAGACTCTGGGGCAATGAAAGATGTACTAGGACTCCTTTGAGAGCTGACACGCATGTCAGCTCATTCGTGGTTTAGCCAGGTTTTAAACAGTATGCAATGATAATGGTCTGCTTTTAGTTGGCTTTATCTTACTCTTTTTTGTGTGATTGCAGGTCCTACAGGTATGGATCTCTGGCAGCTGCTGTTGACCTTGGCAGTGGCAGGCTCAGGCAATGCTGTTTCTGGGAGTGAAGGTGAGTTCTGCTTTCCCATTCCCACCCCCAGTGTTTTGAAATAACACTGAACTTTATTTGTTAAATGTAAGTTCTTTGGATGATTTAATTCAAAGAGGTAAGTTTTAAGTAACAGCAAATAGGAAACTTGTCTTAGCTTTAAAATCATAAGCTAGGAGGACTTTCTGTGGATGTTTTAGGAGGAATACAGTTTTGGCGTCTAATGTTTATACATCAAAAATAATGCTGCAAATCATGCTGAGGGCATTTATACTGAAGGCAAGCCAGGTCTCTTGGTCCTGGGAGAGATATTGCAATTGCACTGGAGGGTTGGTTATTAACCTACTGATCACTCTGCTCGTCCGTGACTAAGGCTATCATCCCCTATTTCCAGAGCTCAGAATTAAGGTCTCTGAATCATATTCTCTGAGAGCAGAAATTGCAGGTTTCAAATAAATTTCACCTCTCACGCTCTGGGTGATTACCGTTTGGCAAAGCTTGAAGGAAGACACAACTGAAAATAGTTGAATAATGTACTCAGAACTCATGAGTTCCTTGGCCGTCTCTATAATTCTCCTTCCTTTTTTATGCCATCTTCGTCATGGAGAAGTCTCAGTACATTCAAACGTATGTCTCATGGCAGAAATAACTGGAACAAGAAAGAGTAATGGAAGAGAATGAGAAGAAGGATTTTTCTGTCCAAAAAAGGAAACTGTGCTTATAAAGGGGTGGGAGACTTTTTAAAAGATTGTCTTTAAAAGATTGAGTATTTGATTTTTTTCCTTGCTCAGGCATCAACATAAGAAATAAACTATCTATTTCTCCCATGCTGTGACCCCACATTCAGTTGTTGCTTTAAGAGTAGCTGATTCCCCTACTCCCTGGGCAACTCATGTTGGAAAACACAGTTTAACAGCAGAGGTAGTGCCTTAAGATGTCCTCCCTGACCTTTGAGCCAAAAATAAATCTGTAGTAGTGAGCGGCTGAGGGCGACCAGAGTAAAAAAAAAAGGGGGTGGGTGGGTAAAATAGGTTATTTTATCTTTTAAAGCAATTTAAAAGTATTTCTAGAAAAGAAGTCATAATTGTTTGAAATATTTTTGGGTCTTTCTGGTGTTATAATGTCAACATTATGCAAGTCAAACATGGAGAGAATTGCAGGCTCCATTTCAGCAGCTTTTCCCATGGCTGGTTTTAGACCCTGGTTCTGAGCCAAAGAATTACAGCTGAGATCCTCGGCTGTTCCAAAGTCATGGTGGTTTAATCTCTACTTTTTTCATTAAGGTGGCTTTCACTCCACTGGGCAAGGCTTGAGGAATTTAAAAAACCTGTGAAATGAAAAGTATGGCAAAGGAAATCTTTAAAGAAAATTAAAAATGTGTCCCCAGCTAAAGGCGAGAGCTCAAGTTACATTTAGACCTAGAGTCTGCAAAGAGCATCTATTTCAGCTGCTTTGACATTTTAGCTTTGACATAAACCTTTAACTCCATAAGGAGAGTGGAGAAAACAACACCATTAACTGGTTTTCTGTTTGCTTTCTGTTTTGCTTTTTGATAGTTTTTTGTTTGCTTGGTCTGTTTGGGGGTAGCAGAGATAAGAAAATGCAATGGCCTACGGCAAACAAATCCTGCAGCCTACCAGTACTTACACATAATAAGTAATTTAGCAAAGGAAAACATTTCTTTCTCCTCCTTTTTTTTTTTTTAAGTTAGTGGGCTAACCCAAATTGTTTTGAATTATGTGGCTACTCCAGAGGTCTACCTTAAAATGCCTGCTGTTGTTAAGGATGAGTATGATGTTTCCATAGAAGGTGTAGATGAGAGACACCTGGGTGCCTCAGTTAAGCGTCTGCCTTCGGCTCAGGTCATGATCCCAGGGTCCTGGCATTGGGCCCCGCATCGGGCTCCCTACTCAGCAGGGAGCCCGCTTCTCCCTCTCCCGCCCCCACGCGCCCCCCCCCCTTGTGCTCTCTCTCTCTCTCCCTCTCTCTCTCTCTGTCAAATAAATAAATAAAATCTTAAAAAAGAAGCTGTAGATGAACATGTTTGAACATGAGCATGCACACATGTGAGTGTGTTTACCAGTTCTGGCATTTATCTGGTGACTTCTGCCAAAGTGATCACGTGACATAACACAGCTTGAATCTCAGATGGCATTCAGGGGCCATGCGGTTCTTTCTCTGCCAGTTCTGAATGGTAGCCAAATTTTTTTTTTTTTTATGTTCTCTCCCATTGTATAAGGCAGAATGAAAATATAGGTAAGGATTTAAAACAAAACAAAACACTACTGTAGTTTTACCAGCCATTCATTTGAATTCGGTTTGGCCAGGGAAAGAGGTGATACCACGGAATAAGGGATCTGGAAGGTATGACCTGGAGTAGAGTCTCCCACGAGATGGTAAAGGATGACAGGTCTGTGTGCCTAGGGAAGGTTGGCACTTGAATCCTGGGGCAGGGTTTTTCTTGCTGGGGCAGATGAACAGTTAGAAATAAACTGGCCCCGAGAGGATTTTTCATTACATCTAATTGCCCCATGGGAAATTAAATGAGAATTCAACATCAAAATGTGCACCACTGTGTTAGTTCAAGTCTTCTAATAGGTGCTCTCTCTTTGTCTTCCATCCTTAATGTTAGTCCCTCCAAAGATTAAAAGGTACTATATCCTTCTGTATCAGTCAAGGTAAAAATTTATACTGGGAGTGCGATGCCATGTCCTAAAGCAATCAGGATCCTCAAAATAATGTTCTTGGTATCTCTTTGAACATTTTTTATAAACCTGTGCAAACTGATACAACACTTATGTGGGGAAAAAAAAGACACCTCTGTTCTCATTGCTAACAGATAGGAAATAATGACCCAGTGGAAGGAACATTGTATTTTTTTAAAAAAAATAAGCCTTACCCCTTCCAGTGGGTTTCCACAGAGCCCTGGGAGGTTGCCAAGACATAGAAGTACATATCAAGCAAGTATTAGATTCATGGTTGTAGTAGGTAAACAGTAAATGGTGTGCCTATTACATGTTTTGAAGAAGGAATAGTTCTAGGCATTCTGTTCACACTGGGAGTGAAAAAAAAAACCCACCATAGACCTTTAGATTGCTGCAGTCTTTACTGTCACCAAGAACAAGAAGAAATCTTTCAGTCTGTTCTCATGCCGTGGCCTGAGTCCCTGTACATCAGCAACCCTGTGTCACTGGGTCCTTGCAGGATCACAAACCGCTTTGACACTGGAGTTCAACAGGGCATAGTCAGCCAGGTTGAGGAGCCCCTGGCCTTATCTTTTGGAATGTTGCCAGTGGAGGAGATGAGTACAGACCTCTGCAGATGGTGACACAAAACAGTCTTTCATCAGGTTTTTACTGAGCACTTTTCTGGATTCAAGGATGGATTTTAAATTTATGTTCCTACCTTTAGAGAGCCCATGGTTTACAGAAGAGAAGACAGATGAGTAAACATAATTTAATTGTGATCCCCTTGGGTTATTAAAGAGTTTTAAACAGGGTAATAATACTGTTAGGTTTTCGCTTTGGAAATAATACTGGCAATAGGATGAACGTGGATTTGAGAGAGATGAATGTAGAGGAAGAGGATTGTAATAGGTCAGGAGAGAGATGATATAAATGTGACCATTGTAAAAAATAGATCACAGAGATGTTGAGGAGGCAGAACCACCCATACTTGGAGCCCAAGTACGTGTGGGTTTTTGACTTCAGGAACTGTCAGAGCTTTCTTCCTCCATCCATTTCGAAGTTCTCATCTTTGTAGTTAACGTTATCAACATCAGCAGTGACTCACTTTTAATACAGTGAAGTGTCAGAACACAGTTCAGCCTATTAGCAGTGAAGTGGTCCTTGCAGGGAGCAGCTCTGTAGGGGAGGAGACGTCCTGAGACTGATGGAGCCGTGGGCCATTTCCCAACACTCCTGCCCATCCTCGCTCGGGTCCCAAGGCTGTCTTCCCACCTCCGCAGTGTGGCTGGCATATGGCTTGGGCCCCTGTGCCCCGAGGGTCCACAGAGAAGTAAAGGCCTGGCTCCCTCCCTGTGCCATCTCTGGACATTCATGACTCTATCCTGAGGCCTGGAACGTACCACTCCCAGATATTGTATCATCACCGGGCTATGTACTTACCTCACGGAGTGCAATAAAGTATATGCTGGATAAGTTGATAGCAGCGAAGCTTTGCACTGGGCAGAATCTGTGGGGTCGGTGAGGCTTACACGCAGCTAAGTGACTCACCCCTGCAAAGCAGCTGGTAGGGTGAGTGAGTAGGTTTGTGCCTCAGCTAATTAGTAAATGAAAGGACTGGAACCACCAAAGAAGAACGTGAACCTTGAATGTTAATTCACGCATGCCAGTGACCGACTACACCTCTAGTCTTCCACCGTGGACTCCAAGTCTTTGGGCATGAACCAGTCTTGGTATGCACAATGTCTCCCCACCACTTAGGTTCAGTGGCCTAAATTGGGGCTCCTCTTACGGGGTCGACAGGAACGAGGTTGACATGATGGCTATGATGTGTAGCCAGAGCTCCTGTTCACGGACACACTGGGTTTTCTGCCTCTGGTTGGGGGCTAACCCAGGTTTGGCTGTCACAGGAGTCCACCCCAGCTGGGAGCCGCCCCTCCAGCCTCTGCCTGGGTTCCGCCTCCAGGACGTGGGACCCAGCCTCCCTCAACCACCCAGCACCTTTTCCCTAGAAAACCCTCTTGGGAAGAACCTGTGGCCAGTGATTTTGTCCTCACTGTGAATTTAAGTCAAGGAGTTACTTTCCCGGAGTTAATTCTGTTTAAACCTTAACTTTACTCTCTATACGGTAAAGAATGTTGGGCATTTCAGAGCCATCAACGAAGGCAACTTTTAAGGCCTTGCCCCTGCTGCTTACACCCGCCAGTTTACCCAGATCCTGTGCTTCTCACTTGTCGTCAGGCGGTCCCCAGCCGCTACGACCCTCACCTTCCACCCTCCCGTTTGGGCTTTTCCGGCACTTGCCTGGGTGTTTACGTAATGCTGTCAACAGTGTCATTCTCAAACCCGAAGAGAAGCGTCCTCGTGATCTGTAGTGAGCAGCGTAAAGGCGGTAATGATGTGTAACATAAACACACTTTGAAATCTGATGCAGTGACCATACAAAGAGAGGATTCTGTGGTGCCCTGGCTGGTGGTTAGTGCACAGACTTCAGGGCCCAGGGGCTTGGAGCTCTTCTTCGGCGTCAGCTGCAAATCAGAGTTTTCTCTGGTCCGTATTTCTCAAACCTGTTCAAATGAACCCGCAGGATTTCCCCAGATATATCTATCGGGAGTCTCTGTTTCTGTTTATACAACACCTTGCTGACCTTGAGCCTTCGCCTTCACTAATTACAGTATCTTCATTACCTTTTCTTGGCAGGTTTGCAGCTAGTAGAACATGGTGGATCATGTCCCAACCGTGAGGAAATGTTTCGGGATGTTGTTAGTAGAATCTCTCACCAACAGGCTGGGCAAAGGGATGGGAGGAGGAGGTGGGCTCAGGGCATAGGAGAAGTGACATTTGCTTTGCGTCCCTCTTTAAATGAGGTTGTAATGACACCTGTGTTTCAAGTCGTGTGACAAAGTCTGGACCGAGCTTGAAATGGGCAATTTAATTGTTTTCAAATGATTGGCAAAGTGACCCCTGCGTACCCTGTGTAATAAAGTGTCATGGATTTAAAACTCACTAAACCTTAACATCCAGAAAGGAAGTTTTGTTCGTCCCTGTATCCCCCCTCCTCCAGCACTCTGACACATAGAGTAGATCTTCATTGATCTGTGGAGTGGATGAATGAATCAGAATGTAAATTCTGATCTGCCGCGTCTCCAGTCACAGCCCACAGTTGTTACTAGCGCTCTGTTATCTCAGAGGACTGAATTAGGACCCCCTTCCAGTGGGAGGGGTCTGGAAATAGCCGTGTAGCTATGGAAGCTAGAACTAGTGGCCTCATGAAGCCCCAAGCATCCCTGTGCCCTACCCTCAGCCCTGATTTGTGGGCTTTCTCTGTGGATGGAATGATCTCGTTTTTCTGCTCTATACTTCAGATGCCATCAAGGCCAGAACGGTGCTCTATGCACTGATGCCTAAGAGCCCGATGCCCTTCCTAAGTCTTGCCAACCTTTTTCCAAGTAACTGAACTCTGTACCCCGTGCACCAGCCACTGGCTAATATCCTGCATTGAAAGAACCAGTCACCCAGCACCAAACCTCTGATACCACATTCATCTGTGCCCCACCGACCTGATTAAATCACCTCAAATATTGACAGACAGAGAGAGGCATAATGAGACCTGCAGATCCCAAATCCAAGTTTTCTCTGCCCCTTTGGACATTGACCTTCGGATTACAAAAACTCTGATTAGAGATTATATGGAAAGCTGGATCAGTTTTCCCCATTCCTTTCCTTAAATATCATGTCTTTCCAGTTTTCCAGTGAGAACTCATCTTGAAGTACAAAGCCCTCAAAATTAAAAATCAAAGTTATATTGCTAAAATCCTTGGTTTCTTGATCTCTGAATATGAAAAAACTGGTATTTTCTGTATTCTCTGACCTTTTAGTAAAACCTTGCAAATTTGTGGAACCAGAAATCATGTTTAGAGCATTTGACTTATGGACAGCCATGTGCTATGTGTAAGAATTACCAGATTCACATCATTGGATATTTAGTTGGTGATGCTGACCACTCTGTACTTGGGGGAGCCTTGGCCTCCCCAAAAATAAGAGGTCATTTTTTAAGGAAAGGACCATTTTGTGGCTGTGTAACATTTAGGACATATCCTCCCTTCTCCTCTACCCAGCCATTGACCCAGCTGCTTCCTTGGTTGGAGCAAAAGGCACCATGCTTTTCTTGACAATAGCTGGCGATGGAAGAATGTGTTGTGGTGGGAGCCGGAGAACAGGGAAATGGGCAGGAGTCCGTCCAAGAGCCCTGCTCCACATCAGGGCATTTTGGCCAGATCTAGCAAGGAGTAGAATGCAGCAGTCCCCAGGGGGCCATGCTCCTCCGACAGCCCTGGCTGGGCTTACAAACTGGTGTATGACTGTGCCCAGCTGCCCATGTGAGTCATGCCAGCACCATATTCTCTGGATGTTTGCTCAGAACTTCATAAGCACAGTTGACTAACTCTCCTACCCTTTGCTGTCGTATTAAGCCTGACTTCCTGGGAAAGCTCTGATCGAGGAATAGAAGAGCTAGATTAATTTCTGTGCCTACCCTGGCTGTAATCTGTGTGTCAAACTCATGTTTATTATAGCCATTATGGATGTGAAAGGCGAAAGTGTAGCTACTCCCTGTATGCCCTAACTGTCTTGTCTGATTTCCATGGGTGGGTGCTAAAAACTTGGATTCCTAGGTCTAAAAAAACTTATCTTAAGGAAAAAGTAGACTATGAAGCACTTTCTTTAGCATGAAATGTATCTAGAGTAGAACTCTTCCCTGTTGAATTTAGGGATTTCTCCAACATGTTGGTTGGGAGCGGGTTGCTACGAATCCAAAGTCAGAGCCTCCGGTGTGGGGAGAGTCAACTGATGCCTCAGAGCAGAAGGTAGAAGGAAAAGACCGAAAGTCCAGCCTCTCATGAGACCAGCTGCCTCTCAGCCCACAGTGGGTATTCAACTGTAGTTAGCTGGTAGGAGCCCAGTTTGATTTGCATTTGATTTGTTTTGGCAAGATGTCCCTCTGGTGCTGTGACCCTGCCTTGGCTATCACTTCCTTGAGGCATTAGCAATCAGCCCGAAGCTTAGACTGTGAGAGGGGTGAGGGAACCCAGGGAGGAACTCTCTGAGGAGAGGAGAGGTTGATCAGGTGGCCTTGGCTGATACCCAGAGAACCTACGGAGAACCTACAACCTGCAGAACCTACAGAGAACCTGCTTGGGAGAAAGGGTCTGTAAGCAAGTCTCTGTACCAATCGTATCAGACTCCTGTTTCTTTCTTCTCTCATCATGAGGAGAGGCAGTCCAGATTAGGGATTTCAGAGTATTGATCTTGAACTTTGTCAGAACTGGGTTTGAAATGCAGTTCTGCCATTTATGAGTAACAATATATGCCTAAAAGAAGCAGTGCAGTGGCACAACAAAGTTTTGGAAGCTAAAGATAATTATAATAATGCCTTCGGAAAACTGTTGAGAAGAGGATTCTAATGTTTAAGGTGTTTTCAACAATAGAACCGATGTAGCATAGACTTCTATTAAATGAGATACTTCTGTATTTATCATTTTTACAATGAATGTTCAGAGTAGAAGTTTGATTTAAAAAAAAACCTTAGTGCTCTAGTTCTTGTATTTTTAATAAAATTAAATTTGACCAAGTCAGCAAGTGGGTCTGTAGTGAGTTAACTCTGATGCTGGTAGTCTTACCTGGCAAGTCAGTTCAAGTCAATGACACTGAGCATTTGCTGTGTGGCAGACACAGTGTCAGGAGGAGTGAGACCGGGTCCCCAGGTTAGTCACTAGGTGAACTAGGGATGTGGAGACACCAAATTAAAACAAATTCATTGCAATAATTACACAGAAGCATTTTAGTGGCTCCATATTTTAAAGATTTTATTTATTTATTTGAGAGAGAGGGAGAGACAGAGCACAAATGGAGGGAGAAACAGAGAGAGAGGGATAAGCAGACTCCATGCTGAGCATGGAGCCTGACTTGGGGCACCATGGGGTGGGGCTCGATCCCACGACCCTGAGATAATGACCTGAGCCGAAATCAAGGGTCAGACACTTAACCGACTGAGCCACCCAGGCGCCCCGAGTGGCTTCAGTAAGTACCTTATACTTGTTACCTCAGTTACTCTTCACAGCAACGCTAAGAGGAAGTTCCATTATTACCCTTAGGGAAGGACACGAGGAATAATTACATAACTAGTTTACAAAGCTAATGAGGGCAAAAGTGAGAGTCCAGTCAGAGCACACACCATACTGCCCCTCGTGTACTAGGATTCTCCTGGTGGCTAACTAACGATAATACCTTGGTAGGAATCTCATCTCATTCCTGGAGGCTGCTGGTTTACCTGATCAGCCTATGAAAGAACCATAGTTATATTATGTCAAAAAGACAGGAGGTGATTCCAGGAACTACTTCAGTAAGTCCTTTAGATTCAGGGTCGTTACATTTAATGCAGTACTCAGACTTTCAGTGTTGGACCTCACTATTTCATATATAATACAAATTATTTACATAATATATAATATATATTATTTCTATAATAAATGATATATTTATAATTTATAATTATTTATATAATATACCTAATATAAATTATTTCACATATAATATAAATTATATATTTATATATAAATTGATATAACCGCTGATGAGGTATGGGTAATTTTCTCAAAACAAATGGGCATCTCTTCCTGAGGCTAAATCAGTAGCCAAAGTTTATGGGGACAGGAACCGCCTCTTCTCCTTTGGAAAAAACTCTGTGAAAAGTACCTCCTGGGTCACTGAACCCTCTCATGCTGTCCAGTCCTGTTATCCACATGGCTCTCCCCCCATCGTTGTAGAGAGGTACAAGGACTGCTTATGAAATCAACTCTGGGTTTTCTCTTCTGTATTATTCACGGGTGTTCACATATTCTTTATGAATGCAGAAGCTGTCAAAGTAAAGGGAATCTGTCTCCTCTCTCTACCAACATGTTTCTGGAGTTAGACTACACACAGACACTATTACGCCATATACTTTTGCCTGTTTCTAAATCTACCCTACCTTACCCAAAGTTTTACCTTTCATAGGATAAACATACCCTATTTTGCAGATAGGACTTATGTTTGCATGAGCATTGTTCTTATGCCATTTTTCTGAAAGGATTTGTCCCTATAAGTCAGTGGTGGTGAAACTGAGCTTATAAGAACAAGAGCCTTCAGTTCACTGGAATTTCTTTTTATGTTGCTTTCTTAGGAGAAAGGGGCAAGGTGTCAGAAAAGAAAAATTGTATCAAGAAACTATTTAAACCAAATTTGGAATGTCTTTGGCCATTAGTGATCTTATCTAATGGTGTCATGGGGGAAAAAAATATCATTAATTAATCAGCAACCTTGGTTATGAATCTAGTTCTATCAGTAATCAGCTCTGTGGTTCTGGGCAAAAGCTCTTAATTTCTCTAAATTCAACTGCTTGTCTATTAATAGAACTTTCAGAGAAAAAATATCTAATCTGTCCCTTTCAACTCCAAAATTATGTTTTCTATTATTTCTTAGAAATGGATGTGGTACCCCGGAACAGATTCCCTCCTACTAAGCCCTACCTTCAGTCCTTTGTGATAGACCTTCTTCTTCTGGGCTTTTTTTTTTTTTAATAAGTGACTAGAGTGCAGACAAGGAAGGCAGGCTCATCACATCTGCAAATGTAAAGCTAAAGATAGCAAATGTGCTGAATGACAGACGTAGGCTTCAGAGTATCTTGACAGCCTACAGTAGGGGACCAAAACTACCAAGATAAAATTTGATAGGGATAAATGTAAACTCCTGTGTTTAGATTTAAGAAAATTAACTTCATGATGGAAGGATGTGAGATTCCTGGCTTACAGCAAGTCCTTTGTAAAAGACTTGGTTATTTAGTTCATTGCAGATATAGGTAACCTATTCTGACGTAGCTGCCAAAGGAAACTCAGGCTGCTTTATTAGAAATGGAAGGTGTGGGACACCTGGGTGCCTCAGTCGGTTAAGGGTCTGCCTTCGGCTCAAGTCATGATCCCAGGGTCCTGGGATTGAGTCCCACATCGGACTCCCTGCTCAGTGTGGGGAGTCTGCTTCTCCCTCTACCCTTCCCCCTGCTCGTGATTTCTCACTCTCTCTCAAATAAATAAAAATAATAAAAAATAAAAATTTAGAAAAAGAAACGGAGGATCTAGAACAAGGAAAGCGCCAGTCCTCTGGATTCTGCACTGGCCACAACATATCTAGAAGAGTCTGGTGAGTTGCAGACACCAAGATTTAAGAAGGATATTGACAAACCAGGACAAATCAGACTTAATGGTGAAGATGTGAGATCCTGTGAAAGGAACTAGTGATGTTCAGTCTAAGGGTGATGAAGGGGCAATGGCAAGATGTTTGTTTTTAAAATGCATCATCTTGAGGAGGGCTTGAACCAATTCTGTTTTTATTTATTTTTTTATTATGTTCAGTTAGCCAACCTACAGTACATCATTAGTTTTTGATGCAGTGTTCAGCAGTCCGTTAGTTGCATATAACACCCAGTGCTGATCACAACACGTGCCCTCCTTAATACCCATCACCCGGGGATTATGCTAAGTGAAATAAGTCGACCAATTCTGTTTTTATCACGTGGCAAAGTAATATACCATAAATATAGACTTCGGGAATCAAACATATGCATGTATGAATTTCAGCTCAACCTGTTTCAAGTCTGCAAATATCAGCAAATTATCTTCTCAGCACTTCCGTTTCTCATCTTAAAGATAATAATCTTTGCTCATAAAATTATCTATGAGAATTAAACAAGATAGCATGTTAAGGAGGTGGCATGGTTCCCTCTAAGAGTTAGGTGTTCAGTAAAGCCTAATCTTGTCTTTGTTTACCTTTTCTTCAAAAGAGGAAGAACAGGGACAATTAGGTTGATGTTCTAGAAAGTACTCTATGCCAAGTCTAATTATCCCAAAGTAGGATGAATTAATAGGTCAGAGAGGGCTGGGATTAAGATGTGGGAGTGTGGAGCTAACTTGCCAAGGCACTCTGGTGCCGTATTCTTGTTCAAACACAGACGCTTCATATAATAAATCATTTTGATTTTACACAGTGGGTTTCCAGGTATGATTTCATGTGAATAAATAATTGAGAAAAATAAAAATAGGCAGAAAATCTGAGTAATATGATCCCTAAGATTCCTCTGTTCTCCCTGATCCATGGTCTTCTGCATTGTTGAAATTGATATTTACCAAAACCTGTAGTTTATTGCTGGAGACTGAGTTATTAAAGATCCACATGTGTTACTCTACTACACCTACTAAGTTAGGGAATCTTTATGCAAGTCATAGAAAGATACTCCATTGTGTATTTCTGGCTACCTCTATATTTCTCCATAGTACCATCACTTCCTGCTGACTCCCAGGCACTCAGGTATGGTTTTCTCAAAGGCAAAAGGTGGAATTCACTTGCCATTGTAAGAAACAGCTGAACTTATAAATGTTCTGAATTCATTCTTCTTGAAATGCATGGAAGTATCCAGGTACTAACTACACCCAAGTGCTTTTTCTAAAAGAACAGAGCTGGCAAACCAAACATTCCTGGCTCAGCAATTAGGAATCAAACCATGAACTTGCTCTTCCCATGCTTTTTGGCTAGTTGTTTGTATGTTTTGAGGAAGATGACTGAATGCAAGAGGTAGTTTTATGTGGTATACTAAGTAACTTCTTATAGGATATACTTAATCAGAAAAATATTGTTGGACAGGAGTTACACTAGTTTTCAGAGACCGAGGGCCTAGATGAGGGTTTCTCAAACTTGGCCTATTGACATTTTAGGCCAAATGATTTTTTTTGTGGTGGGAGGCATCCAATGCGTCATAGCATGTTTACCAGCATCCTTGACCTCTACCCAGCAGGTGGTAGGAGCTGCATTCCCACCCTCAGCTGTAACAACCACAACGTCTCCAGACATGGCTAAGCATTCCCTGGGGGGTGGGCAAATGGCCCCCCAGTGGAGAACCACTGGTCCAGATCTGGTGATTGCTTGTTGAACAGACAATGCCCAGGATTGTTCTGGGAGTCAAATTACATAAAGCATGTTGAAGTACTTTTTTTTTTTTTTTGAAGTACTTTTAAAAATAAAATATTTACACGTTTGGTTACAGTACATCTCTTATGTTTTCACTGGCTCATATGTTCATTCATCTAAGGTATTTTGGGGCCAGGTGCTGGAAGCCACCAATAAATGTACCTTGAGAGGCTTTAGGGTTTGCCAAGTAAACAGAGAGGTTAAAGGAAAAAGAGAGGTCATGTGAGACATCCAAAAAGAATGTATGGAGATAATATGCACAAAATATTGTGGGAGTCCCAAGAAAGAAAGGACTGCGTTTGACCCAAACCATAGAAAACCAGCTGGACTATACAGCTGAAGTTCTGTGATAGTAATTACTAATTGACTAATTCTTTTTCATACAATGTCATAAATTTATGCAGTTTTGCCAGAAGTATTTAAGGTGCCGGCTGACAGTCTGTATGTAACACAGATGAAAGTATTATCATTTTTTTAGGGCTACTCTTAAAGTGGTAAGAAACCTTAAATGAGCAACTTAAGAATTGAAGTTGTCACAGACTCCTGCTGTTTTCCCATCTTTTTCTCAACTTGCTCCAGTGATAGCAAACTATCAAACAAAAATGATAAAGCCAAAAGCTCCAACCCAGATTTTCCTTCAATAGAGCACAAATGTCAGAAGCACTAGCAAGAAATACCCGCAAGCTCCGTCCTGAGTATATTCTTCAAGTGGTCCTTGATAATTTTCGGTCTGTTGACTCAAAAGCAAACATTCTCAGCGTCATGAACATCTGTTTTATCCTCTAAATCTGACATTGTATATTTAGATAGAAATAATTCTGCCTAAATAATCGCCTGCTAGTACCAAGGAGCTAGGGTTGACCACCATAAAAGTACCAGAATTTCCAAACTTATTCCAAGATGTTCTAAATTAAATAGCCGTGGACCAGGGAACTCCGTATGAAAGCTGGTGTGCCTGGTGGAGCCACATTTGCATGAAAGGCTGCAGCATTTTCCCCCTTTCAACCTCTCCTGTGAAAAATCACCTATTGCACGTTCCAGAGGTCCTCGTGGGTCGGCTAGAACAAGAGTTGTTAGCTGTGGCATAGGCTTCACTAATGGTTATGAGTCACGTTTGTTTTGGAAGATCACCCTTAAAGCCTGTCACTCATGCTTGTTTATGAGGAACGCAATGACTTCAACATCGGCTAACAAATCCCCGTGAATGTGCAGTCACATCTGACTGCTTCCAGCAAATGTGTCCTGTCACTTCTCCCTCCACCGCTTTGAGAATGAGAGGCTGGTGGAGCGAACAGGGAGCCATCCGTGAGCATTTATTCAAAGAAGCATGGGAGAGTGTGGTAACTGCAAAGCCAGCTGTTGAAATTAATATAATTGGTGTGAGATTAGATTTCATCGGTCTTAAGACCTGCCTTTTACCACCAGAGAAATCAATCTTCATATCTAAGGTTACACTAATATAGAACATTCCACATACTGAGCTACCTGTCACATGCCTTTAGAATAACCATGCTGTGCTGTTTCTTTAAGCATTACAGGTGAGACAAACACCTGGCGGGTGCATCTTGTGGTACATTCAGAATCCTTGTGAAAACTTGACCGACATGATTTTTTAATCTCAATGTGGCTATATGTATAAGAAACCAAACACACCGTATAAGCATAACTATATATTGATAGTCCTTACTTAGCAGCTCATGAAAACCAAGTCTGTATTAGGATTTATAAATCAGGAATTTATTGGATATATTCATGTCTTATTTCTGGGTTGAGAGGATTGTCTTCCGCTTCCCTCCCCTGAAAAAAACTATACTTTTCATAAAGTTGCCACGAGTTCCTTCAAACAAATATTTTTGAGCATCTACTATGTGCCAGGCACGGTTCTAGGTGCTTGGAGTGCCTCCGTGAATAAGAAAGATAAAAACTCCTGCTGTCCTGGGGTTTCTCTTTACAGGGTATGTGTGTGTTTGCAGAGAGCATGAGGGTGGGTGAGGCAGATGATAGACTGTAAGAGTAATAAATAATGTCTAGTATGTTAGAAGGGGCTATGGAAAACCACACCATTTGTTCCTCACTGGAGTTTACCCCAACGTTGATCTTCAATTTTATATGACTCTCCTAGGTTTTAAATGTTAGAAACCAATCCAAAATAATTCGACACTTAACTTATCCTCATGGTCTGTCTAGAAGCTGCAGCACGAACCCTCTGGTTATTGGTGAGAAAGCCCAGGCCCAAAGGGTTAAGTAACTTCCCCGAGATTCCAACAGTTACTGGCAGGAGTAGGGCCAACATGCAAGATTCTGCTCCATTTTGCATTCCTCCGTAGATTAGACCTAGTTGGTGGAATCTACTCGAAAATCTATTTTGAGGCACTGAAAAGTTGGAAATGTCTTAAAGTGCATGCAGGGTGGCACCCTCATGGCAGAGAGGGCAACAGCAGAGAGATTTTGAGAGGTATGAATCAGATTGAGACCAGACTTTTATGAAATCACTGTGCTCTTTCATGGGGCAGGCCGACCACAGAAGTATGAGCCCTGATTCATGCACCCTCTTTCATCTTTATTGCTCACAAGTTATCACTGACTGTTTTCCTTCTGCTTCCTGGAGCTTCAAAAGACACAGTTAGAGGCACCTGGGTGGCTCAGTTGGTTAAGCGACTGCCTTCGGCTCAGGTCATGATCCTGGAGTCCCGGGATCGAGTCCCGCATCAGGCTCCCTGCTCGGCAGGGAGTCTGCTTCTCCCTCTGACCCTCCCCCCTCTCATGTGCTCTCTCTCAAATAAATAAATAAATAAATCTTAAAAAAAAAAAAAAAGACACAGTTAGAGATGGTCTATTGGACTTGCCATCCCAGCTTTCTCTTATTCCTGTCTTGTCTCTGTTTCTCTTCTGCATGTAACTTGGACTTGGCCATCATTCTTAGAGTTCCACTAAATCATTTGATGAAAAGATTGTTTACAAATCCAGGTTAAGAACAGAACTGAAAAGGCACAGCCTGCTATGATGGAGTGGAATGAACTGTAGTCAACAGGCATGGCTTCTAGACTTACCACCGTAAGGCAGCCTTGCTGCAACTTGGTTTCCCTAACTGTAAATGGGGTTTTTAAATCCTCCTATCTACAGGCTTATTGTGAGGATTCGAGGGTTAAGAGAGAAGGTGTCTATGATAGGACTCTGCAAACCATGAAAGGCGGTCCAGGCTAGAGGTTTCAGTTACTTCTGTCCTTTCTTTCTCTAAGGACAGAGGGATAGACAGGTTTACCATTATTTGGAAGGTTGCCTTAGGCCTATTTGTTGTTAGTGAAATTAGTCTTCTGAGAGTTGGAAGGGACCTCAGACATCCTTAGGGAACCAATCTTGGCTGCTACTCAGAATAAGCTGGGAAGTTTTTGAAAGATACAGATTCATAAGCTCCCTACCTCGAGCTTCTGAGGCAGAAGATCTGGAGTGATGTGGAATTTGCTTGCATGTTATATGTTTCTGTTTGTTTTAGGAAAATTTGAACATGCATCTAAAGATTACGGGTTTGGGAAACCTTGCTCCAACTTCCTACTAATGCTGAACTCCTTCTCCTGCCATTCCTGGCTTCACTTAGAAACGGAAAACCACTAATTACCCAGGCTCTCATCTTTTCCACTCAGTTAACTTGTCCCCTTGTACCCCCAGTCCTTGGCACCCCCCCACCCTCACAGCTGTTATTGCCAAGCGTCCACATTAATCCACGTTGACATCGCTTCTTTCCACCTGCTGCCCTCTAGTGGAGGTGCTGACAAGCAGCAAAATATTTAAATGGGAGCACCAGCAGTTGAGAAGTCTGAGCGGGTGAGCTCACAGGGGTCAGTGCAGGTCCCCATGGGGTTGTCCACAGACCACAGGTATGAGAGGAATCATTAGGCTAGCCTAAAACTGTTTGGACACTGTTTGCACACATCTTACTTTTAGAGCAGAGCTCTATAGTAACCCCACCATCTCTTTATGGGTTTTTTCCCAGGTTTCAGAAATCTACCTGCAAAAGATGATCCTTGGGATGTTTTTGCCTCTTCCTCCCCATTTCTTCTATCATTTACCCAAATTCCACCTCTTGCAAAAGAAGGTAGTTCATCCCTACTTCCCCCATCCTTTGGGTTTTCCAAATCTTGCAATAAATGAAAGTTTTTTGTTTTTTTTTTTAATCATTACAGTTTAGAAGCTTCCAGTCACCAGGTGAAAGGCACTGACGTGAACTCAGCATTAACAGTGTAATGGACACTTAGGCGATATGTGTACCTTGTGTCCCTCCGAGACCCTGTGAGGTACCTGAAGTAGCCCTCTTTTACCCAGGAGGTTCTGAGGTCAAGAGACTTTGAGAAGACTGTGGTACGTCACTCAGCCAGGGGCCAAGCCAGAACTAGAACTCTGGAATGTATGGCCAACTGCTTTCATGCGGGGTGATTGTTTCATCCTCTAGTGAGTAATAAAGAAATAATAACTTTCATGGGAAGTGAAATTAAGTCTCCTGGTACTATATTCATAGTAAAAATCATTCAGGTTTTCTTTAATGAATGTTTAATAATCAGCGTGTCTCTGCATGATCCCCATACCTCATTTGTAGTACTCTTGCATCCAGAATCTTTTAGCAGAGAACTTGACAGGTGGGGAAGTTTGGGTAGGAGGTGAGAACAGCAAATGCAAAGCTGAGACTAGATATCACACGGTAGATGCCATATACTCCTGCAGGCTTTGAGGAAACTAAGTAGTTATCTATGTGAACTAGCAGACAGAACTCCTAGGCCACACACTGATTCACACTGTGTGTGTGTGTGTGTGTGTGCATGCACGTATCTCATCCCCCACGGGATCCTTCATGGTTACTTGACCAGCATGAGTTTACCCCTTTTGTGGTGGTGGTTTTTCACTCTTCTTTTATCCTTGATTGTTAATGTCTTGGTAAGTGACTTTTATTAATATAGTTTTTTCTTAAGGAACACAAATAATATAAGATTTCATTTGGCTGGTATTTTTCTTACCAACATAGATGACCATTATTATTGGAATATTGTCATACAACCTATATAACTTCTTAACTGGAATGTGTACACACCTGTGCATGCATGCATGCACACACACACACACACACACACACACACCTGAACTGCCTTTTTTCCCTGTAATGATGGAAAATACAGACTCGTGTAGCTAAGAGAATTTTCTTCAAGTCCTAGACCCACGCTGTACCCTGTGTGTGAACAGTGTAGCATGGAAAGAATAGTAATTAGGATATGGATTCCAGTTCCCTGCCCTCCTGCCATTTTTAAACTTTGCTACCTTGGCGAGGTAAATAAACTGTGAGCCTCAGTTGCCCTTGTAAACCCAGGATAACCTGACATGTGTGGCTCAATTAAACAGTCTTGTGCAACATTGAAACCCATGAATAGTTAAATGAAAACCATGTTAATCAAAATTCAGTAGCTGTCGGTTGGATCGGCTTTTGCATGGGGTTGCATGAAAGCTGCTTGCCTTCCTTTCTGATAGGAACTCCAATGCGATGATTTCCTCAATTCGGTTTTCTCTCTTATGATTTTTCGGGTTCATAAATAAACTATACAGAAGCACTACCCTGGCATAGCATGGTTAACGGAATCCTAGATTAAGCCTTTTATAAAACAAAAATGCGTATGTAAATAATGACATACTGTTTTTCATTTAATTGTGTGTGTGAGAGAGAGAGAGTTTTCGGGTGTAGGGCACATCTGACTTGATAGCTGAAGGATGAGTTTCAGGCAGTCAGTCATTATCCGACCCTAGTTCTGGAATGTTCCATGCAAGTTCCTGTGCTTCCTTCCTACAGCTCAACACTGGTAAGCTTGCAGGGTGTAAGAATTATAGCCACACACCCTTATACCCCTTTCGCTGCACACTTTTTCAGTTTTTTACTGTTGTCATAGCTTACTTTAAACAAAAATCAAAATTTAAAAAACTTTGTCCCCCAAATTTCGACCATTTGAAGTTTCAGGATTCTGAGGAATAACCATATCTTTATTTTATTGATGAATAAAGTACTAAATAAATGTACAAATGTAATCTTTGTAACAAACTTGGAAGGCGGGAGGGGTGGAGTGAGTAAGGTTGAAAGGCAGAGAACGCCATCTGAGCCTCCAGTGTTAACCTGCCCAGTATCATAGGCATCCGTAGAACATGGAGGCGATAAACCGGAGTGGTTCAGAGAATAGACTGGATCTGAATCCTGTCTCTACCACTTTCACTACTTTGTGCCTCAGTTTCCTCAATATGTAAAAGGGGATAATGGTGCCTAGCATACAGGCTTATTGTGAGGATTAAATGATTTGATCTGTGTGAAGAACTTTCAAGCCTATTTGGCACAAAAATGGTCAATAGATATAAGCTATTATTGGTATAAAACTACAGAAAAAGAGCTCAGAAGTCATTCGGTTTGGTGGGATCTTTTGTTCTTCCTCTGCCTTCCCTGCTCCCACTTTGCTTACCTCCCAAACCACCTCTGCCTCCTATTTCTCTTCCTCACAACTTTAGAATTTTCAGCGAAATGTTTAGAAGAGAAGAGATGTGTTCTTTGGAGGGCGCCAAGCTTTCTGAGAGCCAAGTATACATGTGTCCAGTAGTAACAGGCTTTATGAATCAGGAAGCTTATTTCTTAAGAAATGGGCTTAACTTTTTAATGGATGGATCTCTTTGTACAGGTAGATGGAAGTTGGCTCAGTCATAGTATAGGACAGTTGAACTCTGGGATCTAAAGGATGAACGTAAAAGGAATGTCATGTACACTTTTAGGTGAGTTCACCTAAAAAGCCCACCTGTCTTCACCAACCTTTTGCATGAAAACATAATGGAAGTCAAAATCTAAGAGCAGCTTGTCCCCTCGGGCCTTCAGTGCCTTTGGCATGTCTTTCCAGGCTCCCTGCTCTTCACCCCTCCTAACAAGGCCCCACTGACCTCAAAGGGCCCTTCGTGCCAGGCCATGAAGCACATCTGAGCCCGAGGCCTGGGATTACAGCCAAAGCTGAATGAAGGTGCAAAATGTATGGCTAAAAAAAGCCCAAACACATGGCACTGGGTATAGCAGATAAGTTTGTTGGAAAAAATGGTTTATAAATAACATGGAAAGAGGAAAAAGGTAGAGGGGCAAAATATTGAGTTGTTATCCGATACTTGAGGTCAGTCTCACCATTTCTAATACTGAACCCCAAGGTGATGCACACTAAAAAAAAAAAAAAAAAAAAAAAAAAAATGGCCCTTCTGGATAAAATGAACTCTGCCTGGGCTTATTTTTAAGCCCAGTAAGCCAAATTCTTAAGCAGGATTCCTTTTATTTAGAATACATTGAAAAACATATGTAATTTGAAAACAAATAAATATAAAACAAAAGCAGGAAGCAAATCCCATGAAGGTGTTATGCTTTTCTGAGAATGGTCTCCAAGGCTGGGATGCCACAGAAATGAGAATATTAGGGATCTTACCAAAGTGTTTTCTCCTCCAAATCACAGCAGGGGATGGATGGACTAAAGACAGAAGGAATGAGGGGAAGCAGAGATCAGTCACTTGGGAAAGTTTTCTTTTTTTTCCCCCTTTCTGTTTTTGGCTTTATTTTATTTTTCCCTTGTCAAATCCAGAAGGGACCTGAATTCTGGGTCCAGAACTCCCAAGACCAGAGGGTCAGGGAAAGCCACTCAGCCTGGAAGCTGTGATCTTATCACCAGTCCAGATCCCTCCTTCTTCCTCCCTGGGAAACTTGTGCAAACACAACTGCCTGGTCTTCCTGTTCAGGGGCAAAGGTTTTGCTCCCTTCTCTCTGTTTTGGGAAAATGAACTTTGGGGGATAGCTTTTGCTGCTTTTTTTTTTTTTTTTTAAAGAAACAGAGACTTGACTTGTTCTTACAAACCCCTTCCCAGGACATGGAAACCACAACTAACTAAAGATGATGCGCTTAGACAAGGGCCAGCATGCCTTCCCCTGGAGCTGGACCATATTCCCCATCCACCATTGCCTCTTCTCCCCACCCTAGCCCACCACCATCTCCATCATGCTTTGTGGTTATCTGTCTGCCCCTTACTGTGAGTTATACTCTCCCAGGAAGAGCAACCCCTTGGCTCAGTGCTAGTCTTCCAAGAAGGGAATGAACCTGTCTTTTCTCCTTGCCAGGATTTTTTCTTTGCCAAAGAGGGCTGCGTCAGGGAGACTAAGATGTTCAGTGTTGCAGTGTATATGCTTAAAATAGTAATAATTTTCTGTCTTCTTTGAATCTCGTCTTCAAAATCGAGATGATGCCTTGAGTCAGGATCATATTGATGCAGTGTCCGGGGGTGTCAGGGAGGCTTCTATGATAGCACAGGCCGCCAGCTGGAGGTCAGGAGTGGCGCATGGTGATAAGGAGTGCCCTGTCCTAGGGCGCCTGGGTGGCTCAGTCGTTAAGCGTCTGCCTTTGGCTCAGGTCATGATCCCAGGGCCCTGGGATCGAGCCCCATGTTGGGCTCCCTGCTCGGCAGGAAGCCTGCTTCTCCCTCTTCCACTCCCTCTGCTTGTGTTCCCTCTCTTGCTGTCTCTCTCTCTAATAAATAAATAAAATCTTTAAAAAGCAAAAACAAAAAAAAAGGAGTGCCCTGTCCTTTTGCAGGAGAATTTCAAATTCAGACTCAGGACTTTTAGATCTTCTCCAAATTAATTTTGGAGAATTTTAGTTCATTTTAGCCCATTAATGGCGTCTAATGAGATCTTTTAGATTGGAAATTCTGCTCCTCCTTTTTCCTCCATGACAGCATAACCAATTTTCTTTCATTTATGGATTTGGTAAATCTGTATGCATGCCTTTTTTTCTTTTGGCCTTCTACCAAAGCTTTTATACAAAACCAAATTCAAAACCTTGTAACCTACCCTTAAAGATTGTGCCCCGGGCTGTTCAGGATTCTCTAATTAACTTCTTGGGTCGTTTGTTTAACTGTCAGTGAATTCACTTATCTTTATAATTATTCAGGCCACAGTAATATATTCCACTTACAACATATCATGAGAGACTACATCACTGGTCTCACTGAAAATGAGAAACATGAGATGAGCAACACTCCTCTAACAACAATCAGATAAGTCTTCCATGAGAGGAAATGAAGTACATTTCCTATAATGATTTGTTCTTAGTGAATCCATGTTGGTGACCTATTGTTTCCTCTCTAGGTACTCAGAAACCATCTAATAATTCATTCCAGAATGTTGCAGGAGACTGAGATTAAAGGTATAGCTTTAAGAATCAACCTATTAAGCCTATTCAAACATTGTGTTATCTTCTGTTTTTGTCCTCCAAAACTCCTCCCAAATAATCAGGAGTTTATTGGTCCATTTCATGTTTCCAGGATCTGGGATCAAACTCATCTGATCTCAAATGTTTGAAGTCATCGTTGGTTTGAGATTGTGCTTATTGTCCCATTGACTTTAGACTTGGGGGTTTTATTAACTACATTTATTCTGTACTCTTCAGTCTTCATGTTATTACCCTTGATTAAGAAGAAAACTCAGCAGTTTGCGTTTGCTTTCCCTTTCTTCTCAGAGTTGTCATCTTTTCTTGTTGTTTTCATATTATTTTAGCATTTTGTGAGATGAGACAAAATATATCTCAGCTTATAGTTTTAGCATTTAAGTGTAAAAGTTCTGGACTGTGGATTATTACATCATCTTAAAAAATAGTCTATAGTGTCTCTTTCCTCTCTTTCTCCGTGTGTGTGTGTTCATATACATGTACGCCTGCACATATGTACTTGTGTAGGTTTTTTTTAATTCTGTCTTTCAGTGCATTCTGAATATTTAAAAGTCGTTTGTACTACGTGTGAGATAACTGATAAGCTACTCATGCATGAGGTTTAATTTAAGGTGGAGAAGATTGCTTTGAGTTATTATTCTTAGAGTAAGTAACAAGTTTCAAAACCCCGAACTAAACATGGCAAATCACCAAATTTGGTTCCATTACTTGGCAAGACCCAGTGAAACCCAAGACCATTAAGTTCAGATGGAGAGAAATGGAGGTAAGAACATCAGAGCCAGAGAGGGCCAGCTGGAGGTGAAAACATGTGTGAAATGGCTCGGGGACCCTAGGAGTCAGCAGGTCATTGGGAAAATGGGGAAGGGAAAGGCAACATTAATCAATTACTTCATTCATTCATTCATTTATAAATGTTTATTGGGAGCATGCTGCGTGCCTGATGTCCTTGTTGGTGGAACTAGGATGCTGAGGGAGACAAAATGAGAAGGTGAAAATGAGCGAGAAGCAGTCAGTCTCTAACCTCAGCAACAGCTGGGCCAGTCCACATATGGATATGCTTTTCTATTCTGAACACACAACCAACCGAAGTAATAAGCTACAGACAACCTCTACTTTGACACATAATGTTTCAAAATAATAAAAAGACAGATTCCAGAAGTGTCTATCTGTAACCATTTGAAGAGGCTTAAAATTAAAATCAGAAAGGAAGACGTGTTTCTGTGGGGAAAGTTTATAACGTAAGGCTAGTGTGTAGTATGGGAAGACTGCTGTGTTGGCAGTGTGATAGGGATGTGGTCAAGGATGTGGAAACACAAATCCATTCGATATTCAAGAGCTACTGTCTCCCTAAACGCACCCACAGTTCATCAGGTTTTGCCACATATTGAGATTGCAAACCAACTATAGAATGTTAAAATGTTTCTATTACAAAATTGTACCTGGGTTTCTGCTGCTTAAATTCTACTGTGGGGAATGTGACTATAAACCAGCATCTAAAATAGGCAATTTTCATATTAAGAATCAGTGTTACTCATAACAATAGGGGCGTGTTACTGACATCCCAACAGGTAACTTAAAGATTTGCAGCATCAGAAACATAGAGGGGGCGCCTAGATGGCTCAGTCAGTTAAGCGTCCGCCTTTGGCTCAAGTCATGAACCCGGGGGTCCTGGGATCGAGCCCCGAATTGGGCTCCTTGCTCCTCGGGGAGCCTGCTTGTCTCGCCCTCTGCCTCTCTCCCTGCGTGTGCTCTCTCTCTCTCAAATACATAAATAAAATCTTAAAAAAGAAGGAGAAGGAAGAAGAAGAAGAAACCTAGCGCACCCATACCTAGAACTGACGAACTGACAGCCGCTTGCTCCCAGGAGGGCAGGAGTAAAAGGACTCCCTGCCCTCCGTGTTGGATTTCTTTATACTGCTGTGGGTGTGTTGCAGGGACCACAGTGGATTTCCCTGATGTAAGCCTCGCAACTTGTTTTCCAGTTCAGCTCAGTAAAATCTGAGCGGAAGAGAACTCCCCGTTGGCCACCCACCTCACGGTGTCTCCAGGGGCACTCTGTAGAAGCATTCCACATTAGGCAAATCTACAGTTCTAATCAAAATGAAAAACACTTGAGCTGAATCATCCCCCGTCAGCGCTAGCTCCCAGCCCTGATTTAAAAGAATGCAGGGAGCCCCGCAAGTTGAAGGGGTTTTGGCAGGCGAGGAAACAGCCGTAACATTGTCCGGGGTTGTCTGTAGGATCCGTGCGGGCTGTTGACAGCACTTAGAAGGCCCCGAAATGGGGCAGACGCTTTCCGCATTAGGTCAAATCAGCGGCAGCTGCCTGGTTCACCGAGTGAACGTTTGACCCTGTACAAGGCAAAGGGCTCTCATGGACCTTGTTCTGTCATTTCTCGGGTTAGGTTTTCTCCTTCAGAACCAGTGGGTAGGATCTTTGCCTTTTAAACGGCTTCATGTTTACTACAAGTGAGATGTTCTTTTCGCTGCAGCTGAAGGGAGGGAAGATGAGGAATGAGAACGGGTCTTTCCTGCTATCCCTCGGTGTCCACCGTTAACCCCCCGGGGTGGGGCAAGCACATCAGGAGCTGTTGCACCAAACCATGGACATGCTAGCTAGGGAGCCCAGGGTTCCCTTGGCACAGTTGTTTTCATCATCTCAAGGCCTGCACACCTGTCTCTCTTGAGAGTCTCTCCAGTCTCCTGCCCGGCCCAGCACCCTCCCATTATCCTTGCTGCCAGGGCATCCCTTTGCCATCCCTAACCAGGCCTGCCCTCCCAAAAGAGGTCCCTACCTTAGCCTTACCTCAAAACCTCGTTACGTGTTTCCCAAACTGATGGCCCATGGAAAGAATCAGATAAAATAATTTACACGGAGGTATAACCTGTTGAGTATTCTGAATATGATAAGGGGTATGAGCAGAGCATTTTAATAGGGGACCATGACTCACCCAAATGAATAAATCTCTAATGTTGCAGTTTCTGTTTTCCTGCACCGGATGGTATGGACATTTCAGGGATCCAAGGGACTCTTTCCTTAGCTGTTCAAGTCGTGCTCTCTGGGTGAATGCCTAACCCAGCTTCCCATTATTTTCTTTTTAAAGATGCAGCATTCACTCATGTCTTAGAAAACATTTATCTTCACACCTTTGCCAAAATTCATTAAAGTCGGTGAAAATAAAAAAAAGAAGGCTTTTTGGAGAACGGCGGGGGTGGGGGAGGCTAGCATTTTATTTCAGGTTGTGAGACCAAGTCCCCAACTGAACTGAAGAGCCTCCTTTACATCCTTCCCTACAGATTTATAAAACCTCAGAAAACTTCTGTTAACCAAATTCGAAGTAATACAAGCTGGATGGACTGATAGAGATACCTTAGTCGGCTTAATAAGGGTAGTAGCTGCCCTCCAGTAGGCGATGGTAAAAGGGAAATGATTTCTAAGATTTTCCATGAACGCCAAGCAGTTTGCAGTGGAAAACCTGGCCTCTACCCTCAAAGTTCTGTTACAGATTTGTAGTTGAGAAGCAAAGCCTGATTGGGGGTGGGGGGGACATCATTCTTACTAAAATTTAGCTAGTTAATTATGCAAGCATTATTTATTTTTACAAAGCAATAGACACTGTAAAAACATTGATAGAAATCAATATTGGATTTAAATTTTCAACGGCATGATTCCCTGTTGTCATTCTCTTGGATACAAATGCCTTGTGTCAGGTACCGTGTCCTGAGGTCCACACAGCAGCTTAGTAAAGTGCTTTGTGTAGAGTAGGCAACTAGCAAATGCTTATTTAATGAGTCAGTATAGTTTTGTTTTTGCTTTACTTTGCTTTCTCTGTTTCCCCAAGGATGTGAGGGGGTTAAGCCAAGGGAAGCTATCTCTTTATATAAACATGGATGTCAAAGTAACTATTTTTGCATAAACAAACACATTCAACTGATTTGGTAAACATTATATATCTATATACAGATATATAGGTATAGCACTGGGCAGCTGAAGAAACATAAGGCACTGTTACCTCACTCTTCCTTTCCTAACTGGATCTCAGACTTTACATTGGTAGAGCTAGCTTGTAAAGTAGCCCACCTGTATTTACTGGGCCACCAAAGGAGTGGCCCTGCTGGAGTTATTTCTGAACGCAGTGTGCTAGAACGTAGTGTGTGGGCCTGGGATTTAAAGTGAGGCCCCAAGAGATCATCACACACATTTTCCACTTGTGGGGGAATCCCCTTAGCTGGAAATAGATGGTGATTGCAGACACTCGATCCAAACCCCACTTCCTCTTCTGAATTGAGTAGGCTAATAACCATTCTTGAGGCTTTGGGATAGTGATGGATCCTCCTAATTAGGAATTCAGCTGCTGGTTTCTTAGAGTACTTTGAAGTTTAAGGATGAAAAGGGCACAGGACAGTAAAGTTACTTAGAACAGTCTAGTTCAGCTTCCCTCCTCCCAGCCACCACCCAAGACTGTACCTGAATCATCCTTAGAACATTAAAAAAAAAAAAAAAAAAAAAAACCCTTGCAATCCCCAGCCCACCTGTTTCTATTGGAAATTCTTGCCATCAGAGTTTTCCTGTGTATTTAACCTATGTGGCTCTTCATGAATGGTAAACATATTTGCGTTGCCAGAATTTTGGCAACATTTTGTCAGCATTTTGCTCATGAAAATCTATGTGGATTCTATCACATTAGCCTTCTTGGCTTCTAAATCAGAAGTTCCCAGACTTTTCAAATGTGATCTCCATTTAGTGTCAACTCCTATAGCCCTCGCATGTCTTGGCTGTAACTTTATTTACTGAAGTATTAGATGGGCCTTGAAGGGGACATGGATCTGTGGATCCAGGTAACTGCCTTCTCTGTGTTTGCTCTCTCTCCCACATAAGTGAATGCAGTCCCTAGTTTATGAATCAGTTTTGGATTAAATAACCCTAAACCTTTCATCATTTTTTGTACTTCTTACATGCTTTTTTTTTCATTTTCCTTAAAATCCTAAGACTGCATTTTATATATTATTAAAATAATGTCATGACCACATGAACAGACATTTCTCCAAAGAAGACACACGGATGGCCAACGGACACATGAAAAGATGTTTATCATCACTTATCATCAGGGAAATGTGAATCAGAATTACAATGCGAGCGCGCCTGGGTGGTTCAGTTGGTTAAGCGACTGCCTTCGGCTCAGGTCATGATCCTGGAGTCCCTGGATCGAGTCCCGCATCGGGCTCCCTGCTCGGCAGGGAGTCTGCTTCTCCCTCTGACCCTGTCCCCTCTCATGTGCTCTCTCTCATTCTCTCTCAAATAAATAAATAAAATCTTTAAAAAAAAAAAAAAAGAATTACAATGCGATATCACCTCACACCTCTCAAAATGATTAAAATCAACAACACTGGAAACAGCAGGTGTTGGCGAGGATGTGGAGAAAGGGGAACCCTCTTACACTGTTGGTGGGAATGTAAACTGCTGCAGCCATTATGAAAAACAGTATCGAGTTTCCTCAAAAAGTTAAAAATAGAACGACCCTATGATTCAGCAGTTGCACCTCTGGGTATTTACCCAAAGAATACAAAAATGCTAAGTCAAAGGGATACATGCACCTGATGTTTGTAACAGCATTATTTACAGTAGCCAAGATACGGAAGCAGCCCAAGTGTCCATTGCTTGATGAATGGATAAGGAAAGTGTGTGGGGGGGGGTGTGTATACACACACAATGGAATATTATTCAGCCATAGCAAAGGATGAAATCTTGCCATTTGCAATGACATGGATAGAACTGGAGAGTTTAATGTTAAGCGAAATAAGTCAGTCAGAGAAAGACAAATCCTATGATTTCACTCCTATATGGAATTTAAACGAAACAAGCAAAGGGAAAAAAACAGAGAGACAAAACAAGAAACAGACTCTTAATTACAGAGAACAAACTGATGGTTAGCAGAGAGGAGGTGGGTGGGGGGATAGGTGAAATAGGTGATGGAGATGAAGGAGTATACTTGTCATGATGAGCACTGGGTGATGTATGGAATTACTGGAGTTAAAATAAAAACTTTAAAATGATTTAAAAAAAAGGAAAAGAAAAAAAGGGTGTCATGACCCGTTGCTGTGTTTAGATAAAGTGATGTTTTTCCCCTAGCCACTGAGGCGGCAGAGCCAACTAGAGACTCCCTTCAGAATAATCACTTTAGGGGCGCCTGGGTGGCTCAGTCAGTGAAGCGTCTGCCTTCGGCTTAGGTCATGATCCTGGGTCCTGGGATCGAGCCCCACATCAGGCTCCCTGGTCAGCAGAGGGCCTGCTTCTCCCTCTCCCTCTGCCTGCCTGCCCGTCTGCCTACTTGTGTTCTCTCTCTCTCTGTCAAATAAATAAATAAAATCTTTAAAAAAAAAAAAAAAAAGAATGATCACTTTAGTAACAGTAGGTTCTAAAGCACACCCACTGTAAGCTTTTAACAGTTTTCTATACTTACTTTGTAAGTAACCAACATAGTGGAACAGCAAGTCTGACTTTTGTGTCTCAGAGCCCCTTTATATATATTATTCCAAATTATGGAGGACACCAAAGTTGTTTATAGGAGTTATATTGATATTTACTGTATTGGAGATTAAAACTGAGAAATGTTTAGAACATAGCCATTAGAATGATGACTTCATCATCCTATAGCCTCTGGGAAACTCCACGGTACACTTGGGAAAGACATGATGGTTTAGTATTATTATAATAGTTTTGATGTGTGGACCCACCAACATAGAATATATTCATGACACATTCCGTAACGTCTAGAAACTAACCATCTAAGGCCCCAAATAAATACTAATAAATGATGCTAAATTCTGATTTAATGATGCTTCCTGCAATAATCCTAAAAATATAGATCAGATAGAAGCCAGCATAGATTCAGTAGCCTCTCGGTATTGCCTACTCTCTTACTACCTACCCTGCAGAATTGCTTCCACTGATTTTCATTGTATAAGAAGCAGCCCTATGAAATGTTATACCATAATCTTAGAAATGATATAGGGCACATTGTTCCCTTTGGTAATGACCTGTGGGAGAAATGGTATAATGACCTGTGGGAGAAATGCCAAATGGTATAGTAAAAACTCTGCTTCTCCTCAGAATCCAGTGTGTTTTTATCTCATGGCCACTGTAATTCTTGTAACTGCACTCTCTGGTCTGCTTTGGTTACCAGGAAGATAAGAACTGAAAATCCAATTTATATTTAATATTCAGAGCCCAGTGGTATTACTTCTACATGAAATTTTCCCTGACATTATCTTATCCTTTGGATCTTGTTTTTCCTTTGTTCTGATTTTTCTTTGCATATATTTTTAAATACGTCTCATTGTGTATTTAATCTCCAGGGGGAATGAATGACTGAATGATTGAATGGGATATGTGATCCAGTTTAGAGGGATTGTTGGAGTACTTAGCGTGGTGCAGACCAAGCAGAGTTAGCTGTATAAGGTTTCATGGATGAAATGGGTCTTAAGTGGAGCTCAGGAGGAACAGGAAGTGGGTTGCTGGACACGCCAGGCTGTTTCATGTGAGTGATTGGCTCTAACAGAGATACAGCTGTAGGCTGAGTGAGTGATGTCCTGAGGGCAGTAAAGAGATCTTTCTGACTGCAGTACCACAGCTGATTGCCTTATTACGTTTTTATTCATCTGAAGAGGCCCCTAAGGATAGGAGCTAAGGAAAAGCGGAATCAGTTTCCTGTTAAGGAAGGATTTTCACTTCAGTTTCTGAAATAAATAAGAAGGTAGAGAAGTAAAAGCTGAGAGGCCAATTGGGAGAAAATTGCACTGGGTTCATATGGAAGAAAGGCCTGTCTAAACACAAGTAGGAAGAAGCAGATGAGAGTATGAAGAAGAATCAGTGAATTGCAGCCAGCTTTTGGAGCTGGCTTGAGTTAAAATTAATGCACTATTTACGGACTTTTCACCAGGTCTGCTTTAGTCATATAGCGCATAATGGGTGCTTCAGAAATGTTGAGTTTGATGAATGAAATGCGTCCCTACCTCTAAGGAAGATGAAGAGAAGCAGATAGGTAAATCAATAGATAAAATGAACTCTGCATCAATTGCTTTGGGAGGGACTTATAAACAAGGACAAGTAGCATTCTCAGCAGAAAGCCCGGAGCCACAGTGACTGGGGAAGCCCATGCAGATAGCAGCAGAAGCAGGTATGCTCCCCTGCTTGGACTTCTCACAAAAGCAGGGGTAGCACATAAAGAGTCTTGCAGGGTCAGGGCCCTTGACTGTGGGATTTTTAAGTCACCTGATGAGGGAAGCATTGGCTTCTCCCCTGGTGTGATCAAGAGCCAGATTACAATTGAAATGTATGTCAGAACCTTAGCTCCAGCCTAATCCTGCTAGTTTAGTGTTTGTGGTTGCGGGTAGCACTAGCCTCTCTCCTGGTCTGATCAAGTGTCTGAGGTCCAAGCCTTCAGCTTAAATAGAACTGATTGCCTTAAGCATTGGGCAAGAACTCCTCCATAGAGCATTGCCGGAAACCAACTCCTTTTCTTGGGATCCAGCTTATAGGGAGATCAGTCTTGAGCAAATTAGTCCTTCATCTCAGTGTCCCAGCCTAAAGGAGAGGGTGGCCCCTAAGCATTGCACTCCACTTTGTTAGTAACCTGTTCCATCTCAACCTGTAAGACCTGTGAGGCTGGTCACTGGTGTCACCATAGGACACAGTGGAAAATGGTTAGAACAGGCTGGGTGCAGGTTGTGTTCTCTCAAGTACTCTTTGTAGTGGGGTGCTAGTAAATGTTTAACAACTGCTCTTGGTGGAAGGCAGGGGGCAAGGCACAGCGGTGATTTGTAGTATTTGCTGATTTCCATAGCATAAATACACCCATCATGGCCAATGTCCAGCCACCAGTATGACTGAAAATGGCATTGGAAATGGTATTTCCACCATAGATAGAAGAGACATCAAGATCATAGATAATAATTAAATGTAGTACAATAATTATGAACTGATTGGTTTTAAGTATTTATTACATTTGTTTTTAATATAATGTTTAATTTTTTAAATATTTTATTTATTTGACAGACAGACACAGTGAGTTGATATATTTTAATTTTTAATAGTGACTGTGTTTAATAACCAGCTCACACAATTCCTTCAAATTTGACAACCAGCCCATGAGCTGGCAAGCGCTCATTCCAGCATACCACTAGGTGAGGACAACCTAGAAGAAATACTTTGTCTTTCCAAGGAAGGTGCCAACACTGGCATTCATGGTTCCCATGCCAGGGTTGAGAAAAGACTAATTAGATGCTACAGTATTATTCTCAGGTCTCTTCCAATGGCCAGGGAAACTGTCATTCTGAAGGAAGAGTGAGCTGTCCTCAGTGGCCTACCTAGCTTCAGGTCTTGGTAGCCACGGTTAACGGTCAGTTTCATTTGCAAGTACTGGATGGTTCTACTCCATGAGGTGTGCCAGGAGGCCCTGAGAGCAGAGTGATATTGTTAGGGAGACACTGGAATGATTACCAGCTCTCCTCCTGCCATGTCCACTACCAAGTAGGAAACCCAGTGACCTATTTGCTGAGAACTCCACCAAGGAATTTGAGACAGTCTAGGTAACATTTGTTACCTAGACTCAAATGTAAGATAGGCAATAGGCAAAAATGAAGAAGTAATTATGGTTCTGAAACGGGTCAAAGAAAAATGAAGCAAGGAAGATATGGCTGAACTGGGTCTTCAATGATGACTAGAGAAAGACTCACCACTGACACTGGAGGGGAAATATGAGAGAGTGGGTGTCCCTGGCAGAAGAAGCAAGGTAGACACAGTGTAGGAGTATGAAGGAGCATGGAGTGTTTCAGTATTGTCCAGGTAACTACCTGGGTCGTGGGTTGCTATGGTGTGAATGTTTGTGTGCCCCCAAAGTTCGTATGTTGAAATCTTAATCCCTGAGGTGATGGTAGGAGGAGGTGGGCCTTTGGAAGAAGGTCATTGGGCCATGAGGATGGAGCCCTCATGGTGAGGATTAGAGCCCTTGTTAAGAGGCCCCCTAATGCTCCCTGGCCCAGAGTGCAAGGAAAGATAAAAGGGGAAGAGGAGTTTGGGGGCCAGGTTGTCAAGGGCATTTTATGCCATGCTAAAGAGTTCCGAGTTTTTTCCTTTCAGTAACAGAAAGACCTTAGAATAAGCAGGGACTGAAAGAATCAGGTCTGTGTTTTCGTAAGAATTTAAAAAAAAAAAAAAAAAAAAGTGCTTGGGAACCACTCCATCGTCTGCAGATTATGGTGAAATTTCCCAAGTCAGTGCACAGGCTGCTGGGTACCACTTGAGGCTTTCTTCTTGCCTGAGATTTCAACACTGGGGCATTTTAGGGCTTGGCCCTAACCTTTTCTTAAACAGAGTATTTGTTCAATGCCAGAACAGTAGTCTTCATATTTAAAGTTATTCTCCTTTCCAAAAGGTAAATTAGAAAAGCAATATACCCTTAATCAAGAGAGTTAATCTTTCATCATTTGAGTAACTGTCCACTGATCTTTGGTTTTAAAGATAATTTGATGCACATAAATGGCTATGAACCCCAGAACTCTTTATGCTTGCATCTTGAGTTTATCAGACCCATCTTCTGCCTATAATTTTAGAATTTTGTGTCCTGTCATTTCCAGGAAATATATTCCTGTAAATCTGGATTGAGAATTTGGAAAAATACACAGAGCCAAAGCCTCTTAAAACCTTAAAAAAAAAAAAGACCCATTATTTGAGAACATCTTAAAAAGAAAAACTTAAGAAAATAGATATCAATTGACTGTACAGATATGAATGTAAAATATGAAAAGTGTCTGTAGACAGGAGCCTCTCAAGAAAGCGCTGCTTCACTTACAATCAGATTATCTGGCACGATTTCAAAGCTTTGGGTCATTCAATTTTATAATCCCAAAAGTATAAATCTGAGTTATTGAGCTCTCTATATGACCACTTCCAGGGGCGGTGGACAAGGCTATCCTGTAAGGGATCAATAGCTTTAGTGTAGATTTGGTCAATGTCACATACCTCGTCGAAAGTCATGACTGGGGCATGTGACTCTTGATCTCGGGGTTGTAAGTTCGAGTTGCACATTGGATGTAGAGGTTACTTAAAAATAAAATTAAATTAAAAAAATAAAGTTATGACCATCGGAGGTGGGTTTCAAGCTAAGCTCCTTGACCCTAGCCTGGCCTTCTGACTTGCATAAAATGCAGGTATTTCCACATTTCCGCAGATACCAGATCAGCCTGAGATTAGAAAAACCAGTCATATACCAAAAATCCTACTGAAATTGGCCTCCTAGTGCCATGTGAACCAGAGAGATCTTGAGTCACAGAGCTCATAAACTGATGTCCATCGGCCAGATCTAGCTCATGGGCATGTTTTATTTTACCTGGGCAGCATTTTTATAAAGTCACATTGGTTGGTATCATTTAAAATTTGAACAGTTTAACAAAAACAAATATATCTTATTCTGGCTTTTCTTTTACTAATTGGACAAGCCTAGGCCTGCATTCTTAAAACAATTGGCTGGAACTAAGTAGTTTCTGCCCCTTTTAGATGGGGCAAACATTCTCCACTGTTCTACCAGATGGCTTCAGACATTTGTGCTACCCACTGATTTCAATAGGCCAAGGTCGTATTTAAGAGATTGACAAACAGGTATCACACAAGCAGTCAAATACAGTCCGAAGAAACCAGGCCTAAGCACCAAGACAGAGTCCTAGAACCTGACTGTGTTAGGCTGGACATTATCCCTTTAGTTACTAGATCATGGAAAGATCCAGAAAGTCCCAGGGAAAGGGCTAAGGAGGCGGTTTGGGGAGTGGGGCTCAGGGGCTTGGGTTGATAGCTTTTTACCAACCAGCATGGAAATATTTTCAATATGTTAGTAACCTATGTCACGGGTAGAGTTCTCTAGGAAGCTGACTCTGAAATGGAGATTAGCATACAGGATGTTTATTAAGGGCACTACTTAATCAGTCAATACCTGTAGAAGAGAGAGAAAGGGGGCAGAAGTGGGCAGAAGGGAAGCCGAGCTAAAAACAGGCTAAGTGACAGCCTCAACTGACTCCATGAGGAGCTCTGGAGCCAGGATGGGCCTTCATAATTGTTTCCCGTGAGGCTAGGACGGCCGGGCCATGCGGCCCCCACATGCGTCGCTCACCGAGTGCCGGAAGGGTCTTGCCTTTGATTGAGGCCACCCTCTGCTGCTGAGGCAATCCCTCAAAGGGGCCGAGGACTGAAGGCTATTGGCCTACAGCACCTCCAACATCTGGAGTAACAAAGTCCTTCACTGAAGGGGGTCTGAGCGGCAAACCACAGTGGTCATCACAAGCAGAGTTATACCAGTGACAACACATGAATATTAACGCTGCCTCTATGCACACAGTGTGACCCTGTCCCACAGGTTACCCAAGGCTGTGCCTAAATTCTTTGGACTGATTCAGAATCAAGCAAGTTGTGGCCCTAAAGAGAGCAGTATGATGCCATGATACTCTTTGTATCTCATTTACTGACTTATTCAGTCACTGCAGAAATTGTTTTCATCTTCACATATTAGATCATCAAACTGTTTCCACTCTGTGTCCAGAAATCTGACTCAACTCTTATTATATCTTATTCTAACCTCAGATAAGAATGCTTCTTGAGAAGGACCAGAATCTTCTTTCTTTTGATGTTTTCCCTTTTCTATCCCCCAAACCTATATAACTCTACTGTGTTCACCACACATGAGTAATTAGAGGTCTTCAACTGTGGTTCGTATAATTGCAGGTGTAACTTTTTACTTTTATTTATTTCATTTTAATCTATTCATGAAGATTGTTGGCACAAGCATTTGAAAAAAATCTCACTTCATTGCAAGAGGGATTTTAGGGACCTTGACCCAATAATAGATATATTTTTTAAGTGGTTCTGAAGCAGTTGTCCCAAATAAGAAAATACAGTCCCAAATCGTCATAGGTTTTTTATTTTCCAAAATCTCAGTAAAGCATTAATGCAAATGGAGTTTTCCTACTACTTTCCTCTCTTCTCCCATTCCTGATAGGATTATGTCATTAATTGCTAAAACCTAATCTGATTTATTATCATTTTGTATTATATTAAATATTTGTAATGTAATTGCCTTGGATCTCAAATCCTAATGAACCTGCTTCTATTTCGGTTACGCTGGTTCTTATCTTTCCTCCCTTTTATTCAGCTTTTTATTCATTTCCTAAACATTTAATGAAAACTTACTGTGTCAAGGGTTGTTTTTAATAGGAGTTATAGCTCAAAAATCTACCTCTTGTCTGAAAATTTACAAACTATAAAAAGAAAGAGGGAAGAAAACAGTATAAAAACAAGTCTGGCATTTTTTTAATAGTTAATTTCTTAAACACACCAACTAGGCGTTCCATATTGTGCTAAAGGTTGAGAAAGATACAGCCATAAAAGGCTTTGTTATCCTTACTCTGAGCTTACAGTCTAATCAGAAAGAAAAGATTGACACATAGTAAGATAAAAGCAAAATAACAAGGCACCAGAATCAGTTGCTAAATGTCGTGATAGTTTGTAAATGCTGGTAGAATTCAGAAAACTGAAAGGGGTCGGAGGAGATAAGGGTCAGTCCGGAAGACCAAAGAGAATGACTTAATTTGCATGTGGAAAGAGGGTGGGATTTGGAGAGACAAGGAAGAGGCTCCTTCCAGTGTGAGCAGGATAGAGGCACAGAACATTTATCAAGGTGGGAAGCACAGAGGTTTGATGTTGATAGGAACTTACTACTTTCTCCTTAGAATTCCAAGTATTGAAAATACCCAACACCTGAATCTACTTTGAAGATTTCCTGGCAAAGTGAAAGAAGCAAATATTTTTTATTGATTTACAACTGAGATTATTGACTTTCTCAAATACAATTTGGGCTAATTCTAATTACCTCCTGGTAACCTAGAAGAGTCAAAAGACTTAGGGGTCAGTGTCAGAAGATGGAAATTTCTGCACCTGTTTGGTAGTGAGGACGTGAAGCAAGTCAGTCATCTGATCTCTGGGAGTCCTGGTTTTCTCATCTAGGAATGTAAATGACAGCCTTACCTATCTTCCTGAGTTATTGTGGCTATTAAATTATATTACTAAATGTGAAAAAAAAATTAACAGCACAAATTTGGGTTAGTATTTTTGTTACCCTCTCTGCCAGACCATACTTTTATGTCATGGACTTAGATTCTTTTCACTAAAAAGTTATGTGTATTCAGCAGTGGTTTTTACACTGCAAACAGCAACCATCAGACTGCCATGAAATTTATTTAGTAAGGCTCAACTAATATTTTTTAATGAGGTAACATAGAACAGAAGAGTAAGACCTATATTGTGCTCTTTAGCATGGAAGATTATGCCATTCGTAGTAAGTATTGTTTAGTGACACACAAAGACATAACTGATGTACGTACATATGGGTCAAATGTAAAATACTTCTTTTTATGGACTTCTGTCAAGGAAGATTGAAAGCCACTGGTTAATAGTATAGTACTGCAAGCACAAAACATTCAGTCCTCATTTTTGAACCCTCAAGTTAAACTAACCAAAAAGATAAATTTCAGAGATAAGTTATACTGTGTAAAGAAAAGTGACATTGTAATGAAATAGGGCATGGAACCACATATTTGGCATTTTTTTCCTATGTCTATTGCTAATACTCAAATTCTATCTTCACTTCTACTATCCAGCACAGAAAACAATGGGTTTGTTTGTTTCCATGAAAATCTATATGCCTAGAACCTCATCTTACCTTACTTTTTATAGCAGCTTTTAACTTGCTTGTTTTTGAGAACTCCCAACCAGGATTGTGGAATCAAAAAATAAAACTCAGTTTGTATAGAAATCCGTGTCATCAGTCCTGGGTCCTGGGAGGACAGAGATGCCATATGCAAAGAGTTTAACTGGAGCAGTAGGAGAGGAACCACATGACCAGAGCTGTCACCGCAGAACACAGTCTCTGCCAGAAACAGAGAGAGGCAGGGAGAGGGCTTTAAATTATTTTTGGCGCTCGGGCACCTGGATGGCTCAGTCAGTTAAGCGTCTGCCTTCGGCTCAGGTCATGATCCCAGAGTCCTGGGATGGAGTCCCTCATCGGGCTCCCTGCTCAGCGGGGAGTCTGCTTCTCCCTCTGCACCCCCCCAAGTCTCGTGTGCTCACTCTCTCTCTCTCTCTCTCATGTGTGCACAAAAATAAATAAAATCTTTTTAAAAAATTATTTTTGGCACAAGTAACAAAATATCCCACTAACAGTGGCTCAAGCTAAATGGACATTTACTGCTTACTGAAAAGAAGTTCGGAAGGAAGTGATGTCAGGTTTGCTTGGGCAGCTTAAGGATCTCCTCAAGATCTCAGACTTTTCCTGGCTTTCTGCTCTACCCCTTTTATGTCAGCTTTCTGACTTCAGGATTGTCTCTGCGTGAAGACCAGATGGGAGCTGTCGCTCCAGACATCACATACATATTCAAGGCCTGAAGATCAGCAAGCTCTTCTCCCATACCTGTCCATTTTGTAAGGCTTTAGCCAACTTCCACTTTAAGTTCCTTTAGTCAGAACTCGGTCTCCTGCCACCTCCTGTTAAAAAGGATGTCAGAGGGGTCAGGATCTGGTGAAGATGAATGGATACGGATACCTTAACTAGTTCAAGCTAATCCCAATCTAGAGCACAGAGGTAGGGTACTTTGGGTAGCCAACCAATAGTGTGGGCCCAAAGGAACTTCTTAGAAGAACTAGAGTAAAGAACGAAGTATCCTGACTGATTCCATAAACACAAGTTCTAGGTCACAGGTTCAAAGAAGGAAATAAATTAGTAAGGTAGGAGGACACAGAATTGGCCAGATTCATTTCTCGTTTATTGTGAACACAGTCATCTCTTGCTTTCACAAGATTAATCTTTATCAGATATCATTTGAAATTTCAACCTCCTTTTCAACCTTAATAACTTGTTTTCTGTCATTTGGTAGAGTGCACAAGATGGGGAAGTAATGGTCCAGTAACTAAGAAAAACCTTAGAAGATGAAGTGGCCTTAGTGACTGTCACTAAAATATGAACATGGCTTTAAATAGAAAACCAGAAACCATGAAAGGCTCTTGACAGCCAAGGCTCTCAGGAGGCCCTTGAGTGGTAGGAAGCAGAATTGTATAAGTGGGTGATAGGAGTTATTCTTCTTTTTTTATTCATGTGTCAAAGAAGGGAAAGGAAATTTCTAAAGGAAGAAGACCAGACAGAAATCACAAGAGTATATAAGAAATGTGAGGATAGCATGTTCAAGGGGAAAATGAAAAGGAAGACAGGAGGTTTCGGATGCTGAGATTAGCCATGTTCTTCCAGCCTCTGGGTCCTCCTTGGCAAGCGTACCGTTGGCAATGACTCTAACCTGAATCTGAACCCCTCTAAGCCCTTGAGACTTTTTTTTATTTCAAGGCTTTCCAGGCTCTTTACCCAGGGCATGCCCTTCATTCTTAGGAGAAGAAGCAAAGCTAAGTGGCTCATAAGCTCATGGTACAGCGTTTTAGGGTCTCCTCAGCAGCTTGCTAGTGGCTAATCCGTTGAAATAATTTATTTTTTTCAAGCTACTGCGATTCTGGGAATGCAAGTTTTGGTTGCGATGTTAGTCTGGGTTTTCTGAGATGCAGTCCTGCAAAAGATTTACTGGGTGATCAGAGGTGCAAGAGATTTATTTTAGAGGAAATGCCTGTGAAGAAAAATGGAGAAGGAACTCAAGACTGGGCGAACTGTCAGACGACAATGCAGGGCCAAAGGGCCAACCCCTGTGAAGAAGAAAAGAAATGAGGGAAGGAATGAAGAAGTGGAGGAAGGAAAGAAGAAAGGAAGGAGGGAGGGAGGAAAGATCTTAGATGGCAGTACAATGCTAAGAAAGTTTGGGCAGTCAGTGGGGAGTCTTCAAGCCAAAGTCACCTGACCGAGGAACCCCCCCATCTCCCAGGAATGGACCTGCCCTGGTGTCATTGTCATGCTAAGTCATTGGCTGGGGGGATTTCAGAGCACAGCTTTCTGCAGGAGATCTGAGAGATGCATGTCCAGGCCACCACAGCTGCCCCGAAGCCTTTCAGGAGCGATGGGTTGGACGAGCAAAATCTGGAGATGTCTTATCTTTCAGATGAAGAAATACATCTATGAAGGCCCTTCGTTAACTGTCGGATTCATTCTCAATATTCCAACTATCATCTCATTTCTTCTATCAAAGAATTTTCAATTCTTTCTCCTTGTCTTTACATATGTGATCTTATAGCCCAGGTTTTATGAAACAGTCCTTTTTCAGAGAGCCCATTGGCCCATGAGTGTACAATGTATCAAAATTTATGGTCGGAAAAATATGGCTATTGCATCTACATAATAAAGTCCAAATTTTCTTAGCTTGGAGTTCAGTCTCCCACAGTCTAGCCCCAGCCCACCTTCCAACCGTAATCACCACCTCACTTTACCTTGTATTTCAGCTGCTTAAAGATACTTGCCATTTCCTAAATGATTCTTGTTTATCTACTGCTCTCTCTTTGCTCATACTGTTCTTTTCAGTTAGATTTCATTCATAACATATATTTACTATACCCTTGCCTAGGCTGAGTGCTACCTATATATGTTAGGGAACAAAACAAATGTAGTTTATGTCCTCTTGGAGCTCTGAATCTAGTGGAGAAGCAACAGATACTAAATAGGTCTGTAGACAAAGGCATGTTTGTAAATCACGTAAGAGTGTCAGAAGTAAAAGAACAGGATGCTCTGACAGAATTGAGGAGGGCTCTATTTTAGATAGAGAAGTCACAGGATAGATGGCATTTAACCTGAATCTTGAATGAGGATAGAGATACAGTTACATAAAAAGCTTAGGCTCTGCATGTACAAATTTCATCATCTGCAAGATATTGCCATGGTCAGTCATAGTCATACCTGAGTTTCTTCATCAGATTCTCAACCATTTTGGTTTTTTTGTTGTTGTTGTTGTTGTTGTTGTTGTTTTTGGCCCCATGTTATGTACACCTTGCATACATAATGTATATGTTGTAGCTTATAGTATATTTTTGTGTTTGTCTCCTCTTTCCTATCAGACTATAAGCTGTTTGAAGTTTTGATAAATTATATCTAATTTATCTCTTTCTCTGTATCTAGCATGGTATTTAGGATAACACCCTCTGGTAGCATTCAACAAGTATTTGGTGAATACCATGAACAATGTCCCACTCTCTGCAAGTTTTGCCCTTTCTGACATTTATCTGAATTGTGGAAGAAGAGGGAGACTTCATACTGTAATTGGAAAATACGGTTCACAAAGATAAAGAGTTGGGAACTTCAACCAGAGGCAAATCTATAGCAGATGAGATCATTTCTATTGAGGGAATGCACTGTAGGTTCCTTCCGGGTAAGTTTATCATTGATGTGAAAATCCACTGTTATAGATAGCAAGTACTAGGAAGAACACCTGGCCAAGTATTAAATCAGTTACTCTTTTGAGGCAGCTCTTCAGCAGGCAGTCACAGCTAGCCGCTAGAATTTCCCAGGTGGTTTTACGGTCTCAAAGGACCATGTGTGATCAAACACAACCTCGCCTTACAAATGAGTAGCCTGCTGACTTATAGATCAGTGCATAGCAGTATAGATAGACACTTTGCAGTCATTATTTTTTGTGGTCTTTTTCCCTAGCTTCTCAGAAGCCAGGGGTACAGAGAGGAGGAATGATGTATTTTTGGTAGGCTACCATCTCAGATCATCGTTTCAAAGTTTATTCAGAGAAACACTTTTATTTAATATAGACCTTTCCCCTCAATGAGGACTACTTTTTTTTTAAGATTTTATTTATTTATTTGAGAAAGAGAGAATGAGAGACAGAGAGCATGAGAGGGAAGAGGGTCAGAGGGAGAAGCAGAGCCCCCGCTGAGCAGGGAGCCCGATGCGGGACTCGATCCTGGGACTCCAGGATCATGACCTGAGCCAAAGGCAGTCGCTTAACCACCTGAGCCACCCAGGCGCCCAATGAGGACTACTTTAAAGATATCATTTCCTTTCCTACAGGAAACTCCAACCCCAGGCAGAGTTTCATTAAGGCAAGAACTGCAATTTTCACATCGTAGCGCCTTGACACTCTAGTATGGGAATGTTCCTCATCCTAAATTCAGTGTTATTATACCTAATTTTACTTCCCCAAAATTTGCTTACAGTAGAAAGCTTGAAAAGATGCATGCCAGCCCTCACCTAGAACTAAAGAGACCATGCACAGTATTTTAAAAGAACAAGTAAATAAGAGTGTTGCTTACCCAGCTTCGGTACTGGTTTTTGCAACCTCAAAAGCTCCCAGAAACAAGGGGTCAGGACATCATTCATTTGAAATGAATCAATGTCAAATTATTTTTTTTTTGCCTCTAAACATTTTTTAACATGTAACATTTAACATTGCCTTTTAACATCTGCTAGAATTTTTAAATATTTTAAAATTTGACCTTATATTCATAAGTCCCCATTCTATAGCAAATACTAGAAATTCTACGCAATTTACCATTTTGTTCATCTGCTTGTCAAGAGGTACTCATTGCCAGCATCTTTTTAACAACTTTGAAATTCATTCTTTTTTTTTTTTTTAAGTTCATTCCTGTCCCTATTACATCACTATCTCCCACCTTCTCAACCTCTATCCTCCCCGCCACACACACACATGCGATTTCATAATGCCCAGATTAAGGCTGTATCAGAACAGTGAAAAAAATCTCATTTAACCAGTTAGTCCAATATATATGTGTATTTGAATCTGTTTCTCTTATTTTTACTTCTCATTAAAATGTTATCTATCATAGAACCTGGGACACCTTTTAAGTAGAGATAAAGCATCATCAAAAGGAATATATAACGTATATGCCAGTTTCATCCTGCACTATTATTTATCACTCAGACTCTGTCTTTATGATTTCAAACATCTTAATGCCCTGAGCCTTGCCTAGAATAATAGAGGAATAACATGGCGGAGGAATGATAGATAAGGCGTCAGGGAAGAAAAGAAGAGAGGAGGAAGAGCAAGTACATGGCACAGTAGAAAGAGACCTTCCAGACAAGGCTGGAGATCTAGATTATATTTTCAATTCAACTAATTAGTTGTCTAGTTTTGATCAGTCCCTTAACCACTCAGGGACCCAATTATTTTATCTGTAAAATTATTTTATCTAAAAAATTCTATCTATAAAATCTATAAAAATGGCCTGTTTAACAATTAGGTCCACTCCAATTCTAGCTTTCAATGATTTTATTTTTCTTTGTTACTTTCATTTGCATTTTGTTTGTTGAATTCCAAAGATGACTCAAGTGAAAGGATCCACAGATAGAAACACTCAAAGAAATACCCACTAGACTGGACGGTTTAAGCATATGAGCTCTAGAGCCGCTGCCTGGCTTAAAATCTCAGTTCCATTGCTTAGCACCTTGTGACTTGGGGTGAGTTACTTACCTTCTCTGTGCTCATTAGTCATGTCTTTAAAATGATGGTGATAAGTGTACTTGCATAATAGTGTCATGAGATTTTCTCAGGAATTAAATGAGATCATTTTGGTAAACTGCTTAACATGGTACTTGGCCCATGGAAAGTCGTTATTAAATGACAGATAGTATGAAGTGTTCCATATTAAATATCTATGTGCCCATGGCACTGAGCAGAGTGAAGCCACATAATGGCCACATTTCTGCCTGTTGTGAATTAAAAATTTTCAAAATGCCCAAGTTCTAATCCAGGGAGGTGAAATACAGCAAAGACATCATTTATTTTTTATTATTTTGATATTTTGGTTGGAGAAGGAAATTTTGTACTTAGGTGTCATGAGAAATTATTATCCTGAATGATGAAAAACCAAAGAGCTAGAGGTAAGGTAGAGATAAGAAAGGTAAAGGAAGCAACAGGAATGGGAAAACATGGAATGAAAACATGAATGTCTTCACTAAGATTCACAAATAGTGGTAATGAGTCTATAGATTCTTAGTATATTGGTTTTAATATGGCTATTTCTGAAATACCAGAGAAACAGTGGTTTATCTGCTTCCCTTAGGATAGGCTGATTGAAAATCATCAAATTTAGGTTATTTAATTTCCAAAAAGAAAGTCTGAAACACATACAGAATTAACTCTTCTGCGTCAGTGATGAATGAATGCCCCCAAGTCCTATTGTAAAAATAGTTTTGGAGCAAAGACATCATCAGTGTGGGCTTTCCATAGTATTATGATTTACAGAAACTCAAAAAAGTAGGCATTTCACTTAAGTCTCTGGGAAGATGAGCTGTGTCATTGGTTTGACCTAGAATTACAAGCATAATATTTCTTAGAAATGTTTTGCCAGTAAGCCTGCTAGGAAAACCATTTAATTTTGTCATAACATTAATAATTTTCACAATGATAGGTGATTTGCCACACATGGAGAATTAGTATTGGCAACTCCTCACAACTGTTAGCTGTTCTTTGGTTCCTTCACAAGACACAGCCCCACAGATAAAACTCTTTCCTGGAACTTTGAATTTCAACAATTTTTTAAACGTTCCTTGGATAGAGACCAAGAATTTGTAAGGACTTTGCCTTAATAGTGCAATGTCAGATGGTGATTCTATCAGGCAGTATTAACTAATGAGGAATAATAATGGGAAGAATGGAAAAACCATACTAGTGATGTATGTCTCTAAGATATAGAGAACAGTTTTGCACGAAGCACAAATTACTACTCTATTCTAGGTTACAATTCCAAGGAAATAATGACTCAAAATCGCAGCCTTTCAACACTTCTGAGTCATTTAGTAAGAATGAAAGGTGAACACCGGCCACTTAACATTTCAAAGTGACAGGAACATTTCTTGATGCATTGATTTGTGTTTTATTCCAGCTCCCATTCCAAAAGACAGCCAAGTCTTCATATTCTCTTGGCTCCAGAGAATTTGCAACTCTAGAACAGGACTTTTCTTCCTATGTTTGTTTACAAATATTGGGGAGAGAGGGGAGCATCTTTGGAGTTAAGGAGAGTTGGGACCTGAGGAGAAGAAAGAGAAAGACCATGGATTTTGGTTTTGTAAATGTTTATCTCTGAGTAAGATTTCCAAAGACCTTCCTTGGATCCAGGAGTGGGCAATTGAATTGAATATCCCACCGACTTGGTAAGAGTTGGGGATGCTCAGAGTCAGACTCAAGTCAATTTTAGAGAAGTACAATAATGTGGCATTCTTTATACCCTGATGACTTTGCAGAAAATTCATACCTGCTGCGCATGAAATCCACCCCTGGGCAGTTTACAAGAATATGCCTTTAAGATTTTTAAACCCCACAGCAAAAAATGCTAGGGAGAAAATGAGGATATTTTTGTGCACATACACTGATGCACCGCTGTTCACCGAGAGACGAGTAGAGGAGGCATAAATAACCCACCGTGTAAACTTGAACCTTTGTTAGAAATATGCATTCAGTACGTGATGCTGTCACTTCTGACATTTACTTAAGTTAATACATCACCTATTCCCTGGAAACTGTTTTTATATCCAACTTATGGCTGTGTTGGTTGAATACTGAGTTCTATAAGTAAAGGAGATTTAACTAAGATTTTGGTTATTCATTCCCTGGTTTTTTCATCATCATAATCTCATTTCTCTGCTCAATAAAGATATTAGGTTACTTTCGAGAAGTCACAAGGCAGATATTGTCTTGAGCATTTTTAACCAGATTGATACTATTGAGATGGGGTGGCCATAGAATGTAACCTTCTTGAGGGCAGAGATATGTCAGACTTGTGTCCTTAGTGCTCTCGGTCATACCAGTCACATGGCAGGTTTCATAAGTTATCAGTTATTATTTATCGATTTAATGAATAAGTAGAAATAGTGCTTTATTCTGCTGTCATAATTACCTCATAAATTTTCAGGTTTTTGTACAGATAACCTCTGAAATATTATAACTTGAATCAGATATTTTGTTTCATTTTTTAATTTTTAAGCTTTTCCCATAAGTTTCTTCAGAGGAAGCAAATAAACGCTACCTTGAGGGGAGACTTGGGCCTTCTACGCCCTCTTCTGTCAGAGCAGCCCTACCTTAAAATGAACAGACTGAGTCCTTAATATCAGAATGAGATTCATCTATTATGCAGAAGTGTCCAACCTTTTCTAGAACCTTCCCAACACGGCATTGAAGGAGCCCCAACTCAAGAGGATGGGGGAATTTGACACAGCACACTTTGCAGGGAGGTGGGGAACATTCAGTAGAAATTTATAACATTTTACTTTTATTTCTCAACAAGAAATTAACATTTTTGTTAATTTTTGGACACTTCTGGTTTGATGTTTCAGGAGACACAAATTTATGATCATTTGTATGTTTTGACACTTGCGATCATGAGGATGAAAGCGGTACTGAAGAGGGAGTCATCATCCACTGGAGGAAGGAAGCAAGGGGGGTGGTTCTTAGGAGACTTGGCAGGAGATGTCGAAAAGGAAACTTTCACATTGAAATCAAGTCATGTGGATTTTGTCAAGTAGGAACAATAGAAAATAATGGATATGATCTTAGTACTCCCAGAGGTCATTTTGGGGCCATTGCAAGAGCCCCTTAAATTCCTCAATCCCTCAGGCATGCAGCTGAGGAGCTCTGCTTCCTAAAACAGCCCTTTTGTCGACCACACTAGCTCAAGAATCTCAGTGGCTTTCATTTGCCGATTCTTCAAGTCTGTGTTTTGAGGCTATCTGACTCCATACTGAATATCCAACTTTTCCTCCATCTCCTCCCAGACACATCCCCTGTCATTATGGTCATACCTGTTCCTAGCAATGCACCTACAAGCCAGTCTTGCCCAATTATCATTGCCCTGGGGCATGTTATTTCCCTCACCTGCCCATCTGTCTGTATCTTCCATTCTACAAGCCTTCAAAATCAATTTCAGTCCCATCACTTACATTAACAGTTATCAAGTTGCTCCTGATTATGCTGCTCTCCTATTTCTCAAACTCCTTGTGCATCAACAAGTTCTAAACATTGACCTCTGTTATATCTGCTCTGTTAGTTCTACTCCCCATCTAGACTGTACTAAGCCCAGGAGTCATATCTTCAACTACTTTTCCTTAGCCCATAGAACCTAGCAAAGAGCTAGGCACTTAGGCAATGACTTGGCTGAAATGATTATGCATAATCAGTTTGTCATCTCAATATTTGTGATTATCAAGAAATGGGTTTAGAGAAGACCTTTTCAGAAATATGGACATATCATCCATTATACATGCCACTGCTCTAAATAATAAATAGATATTGTGGTTAAATGGAAAAAACAGGAGGTTACCTGCTAAAACTACACTCTAGAAGTAGAAATTTGAAAAAAATAATCATAGACTTAGTGGGTTTTAATTAAAGAAAATTACGTGGTTTTAACTTTTAATATTTCTAAAACATACTGATTTGTGCCAATCTACTGTAAGAAAGTGTCCAAAGAGGGAAAACAATGTAAATTATTTCCTAGAAGCCTCAGGTAGATTCTAATTATTGGAAATAGGTATTCCAAATAGTCCACATTCTGATGTGACTTAAGGAACTTTTCTGGAAGTCTGTGTCCTCTAACACTGTTATGCTATCCATTTATTGCATACACTGGGGTCATATTTTCCTGTTTGGAGAGATCAACCTAATGATAGTAACTGTATACAAATAGTTCGCATCCCATGTTCCTCCTCAGCGATCTTTTCAAGAAAAATTACTGTTGGAGAACTTCAGTGGCCAGTTCAAGAGGAGGGGTGAAATGTTAACAATTGTCATAATTAAGCCAATTATGAGAGGTTTTAGGAAGAAGGGGTGTTCTGCAGAGAGTTGGAGATTTTGCTTGGGGAGGGAAGGATGGAAACGTTCAGCAGAAGAAAATAAAGAGAAAAAAGTTAAGAAGATAGAAAAGAGGACACAGGCTGATGATTGTAAGGATGCTATCTTGTCTGAGGCCTGTGTTTGCATTAGCAAGTTGTGAGAAAGAAGTTGGAGGAGTAAAGCAGTGCTTCTGAAGATATGCTTTAAGTGCTGAACTGAAGAACTTGGACTTCATCCAGCAAGCCAGAGGGTACTGGTTGAGTCTATAAGCAGGGGCATGGCAGAATGCAAATGGTATTTTAGGAAGATTAATCCAGCAAGAGTACAAAGAATGGACTGGAATCCCTGATCCAGGCAGAGATAACACAAGGCTTTGGAGTAAGGCATGGGTAAAGGGAAGTGCTAAGTGGGAAAGAGAGGAAGGGAGGAGCCTAGGAAATCCATAAAGTAAAGAACCAGTTGTGTGTTCTGACAACTAGTAGGAAAAGGAGGAATTGTAGACAAGTCCAAAGTTTTAAGCCTAACAGTCCAAGAAAACAGTCATGATTCCATTGCTGGAGATAGGGAAAAGATATTAGCTACTCTTTAGATTGCCAACTATTTGCATTCAAAGCTTCTGCTTGCTTAACAGCCCTCTATGCCCAGCTAAGAAAATTAGCAACCACTTATTTGTTGCGAATTTTTAAAAATTGTCATAGGGTTTCCAGGAAAATATCTATAGGTGCATCTCTAGAACACATAGCCTACAGCTTTTAAATTTGTTGCAGATATGGTAACAAGCAGGAAGTAGATAAAGTCCCCATTATTACAGGGCCAAGGGCTTCATCCATGTATTTATCCATTCAACAAATATTTATAGAATGCTTACTTTGTGCCAGGAAAGTAGATTCTTGCTTTTTCAGGCCTTATATTCTCATGGGGAAAAGACAGGAAAATAATCAAAGAATACAAATGAATAAAATAACACAAGGATAAATAAAGGCTATGAAGAAAATAAAACAGTGTTGTCCCACAAGTGACTGGGGATGCCTCTTACAGTTTATTTGGTCAGAGAAAGCATCCCTGGGAGGATACCATTTGAGCTGAGACCTCAGCTAGTCCCACACAGATCATTTCGGTGCAAGGAACAGCAAGAGCTGGGACTGAATAAGCTGGGCAAGTTTCAGGCCTGGGGCATAATGACAAGAAGACCACTGGTACAAGAAGTGAAAAAGGAAAGCGGGGGCTACTCTTGGAATGTATCAGTGAGGATCAGGAGCAAGTGACGGAAGCATCATTCAAACTGACTTAAGGAATAAGAAAACTCATTCCTATAATTAGAAAACCAGAGGTGGAGCAGGCTTTGGATTGACTAAATCCAGTGACTCCAAATTTATTTTCCAAGAGTTTTCTTGTCTTTCCTGTCTTCGATGTATCAGCCTCATCTTTGGGCTTCGGGTCAAACGGATAAGGCGAGGAGATTATGCCATCCTGTAACTTTTTTTCCCTTCAATTTTCTGTAACCCACTTAGTAAGATTCCCTTTGGGCCACCTCCTCTTTCTTGAACTTCAGAAGAGGATGGGAACGACCCTCCATTGAATTATACCTGCTTACGGAGTAGCCATTGGGTTGGCTTGAAGCGCATGAGCTGCTTGGAGAGAAAGGGCAACATGAACAAAATGAAGGTTCTGTTAGGAAAGAGGAAGGGAGAGGGCAGTCTGGGTAGGCAACCAGCCATGTTTACTACATAAGGGATCTTGGTGGCCATTATACGGAGTTCGGACTTTAGTCTGTGTACACACCAGACCATTGAAGAATTTTAGACAGTAGAGTAGCATGATCTGATTTATGGTTTTAAAAGATCACCCTGTGAAATGTTTTAGTGGTTAATTGAAGGGTGACAAAGGGGAGGTGGGAAGACTGGGTAGGAAGCTGATAGTCCAAGCAAGAGAGATTGGGAGCTTGGATTATAAAAATAGCAAAGGAGATGGAGAGAATTGGATTGAAATGGAACTGACATAAGTTGCTGATGGGTTGAATCAGGGGGTAAGAGTTAGGGAAAGTGAAGAAACAAAAATGACTTGCAGGTTTTTGGCTTAAGTACCAGGGTAGATGGAAAATAGTTTACAGAGATAGTGAAGGGTTGAGGAGGGATAGGTTTTGTCAGGGATTACTCAAGAGTTCTGTGTTTTGATTGAGATACAATCTAGTGAAGATGCCAAAGAGGCTGAGTGGAGTCTGGAGTTCAGTGGAGAGGCTAAGGCCGAAGATAGAAACCATCATGGAACCATCAGCATATAGACGATGTTTAAAACCATGAGACTTGATGAGATTTCTCTTGCAGGGGGAAAAAAAAAGGCTGTGGAAGCAAAGAGTCTACAACACTATAATATTTAGGGGTTAAACAGAGGAAGAGAAGCCAACAAAGGGGACCAAGAAAGAGCCTGCCGGTGAAATAAAAGGGAAAAGGAGCAAATGTGGCATCACGAAAGCTAGGCAAAGAGCATATCTTTAAAAGGCAATGGTCTTACTAAGTCAAATGCATCTGAAAAATTGAGTAATCTAAGGACTGAGAAGAGACCTTTAGATTTGATAAGAGCAGGTTTAGTGGAGGGAAAGGGTTAGAAATAGAGCTGAAGTGGATTCAAAGGAGAAGAAACTTGGAAGTAGAGTCAGTCATTCAGGCAGGGCTTAAAAGATCCAAAAATAAGAAGGAAGATTCTGGGAGGACAACTCCTAGGAACCCAAAAATAGAGTATCATTTCCAGAGGAGTTTTTTATTTTTTGATGTTATTCTTTAGGAAAGAGAAACATCCAGTGGGGGTCTTCATTTGAAATGATGTTGGTGGCCCCACCATTTCTAGCTTCTATAGATCCCTTTTCCCTACATACTCCTTCCATTGAAAAGAAACTAGGCAGTTCAGATTTTGTAATTTAGGGTCGGGGGGCTGGTAAAATAAGACTCGGTTGGGATCTCAATGTTCATATATGTTATTTTGGTTGCTCTTAAGTTGCACCAGCTCTGCTAGGACATTCGCTAAATATAAATGTAAACTACATGTAAATGTAAATTGAATAGTATAAATATATGTGTACTTTTTGCATTTGCTGCAGATCCTAAACTTGAACTCTATAAAGTCCCCGATCTTCCTTTGCCCCATCTACCCAAAGGTGTCCCTCTCAGTCCCTTTAACTTATATCCACCAGAAAGTAGAGCGGGGCAGAAGTTGTGTCCTTCTCCCACCCCCTCACCTCCTGGCCACAGCACAATAAAAACTCTGTTCAGAATTTGGCTAGCTGCTGCTTTTCCCACATTCGATCAGGGAACACTTAAAGCCATACAGTGTCCCTGTCCCGCCAGAAAGCCTATGGGCCGGGTGCCCCTTTGGGCTGACACAAAGACACACTGTGCAAGGCGTCTATGGCCAGAGCAGGGGGCACATGTGGATTATCAATAAGGCTTTTGATTTCCTTTCCTTATGTCATATCATCATCACATTAAACATAATTCAAAGAAACAAAACTTATATTCTAGACTTGTAAGACTTTGCCTGCCCTAGAGCTACGAAGAAATGTAGCTACTTTTCAGCGTAAACATATTCCTTCCAGAAAAGTGTCATAAAAATTTTTTTTCACACCCAGTATAATTTTCCACTTTAAATTGATGTTACGTGATTTGATTGACTGTTTTGACTCTATTTAAATGGTCCATTTTGAAACTCTAACTAAAGTTAGATTTAGAGGTAAGCTTCAGTGCCCATAAAGCTTGCCTCTCAGTGGAGCCAAGAACAACAGAAGGCACAAGGAAAAGGACAAAGTGCAAAAAACTAAGCATCAGGTACCTTGCTGCCAAGGTACGTGTCTATGGTGGATTGTCACCTTATCCATCTCCATTCACTTTTTGGTAGAGCTTCCATTTTCCACTGCAGAATAGTTCTTGGAACTGGTCCCATGTTAGCCACAGAGCAGAGTTCCAACCATTTCTTTCCAAAACTGGCCTTCAGAAAATGAATCTAAACATTTTCAGTCAAGTATCTGCGCGAAGCTACGTCAAAGTTTTCTGGGTTGTTTTGTTTTTGTTTTTTTACTATATACAAATGCAACAAATATGTCTATAAGATGTACACGACGTTCCACTAAGACTCTTTGTTAACTAACATACCTAAAATCTGATAGGTACACATCAAAAGGAGGGGTTGTTAGAATAAAAGGCCAGGTAGGCATCATACCACAGATATTTATTGAGGGCCTACTGTGTGCAGGGCTAGAAAGGATAAAATGTGGTTTCAACTTTCAAGGGACTTGTGATCTAGTTGAGGGGCAGGAATATAAACACATGCAAACTAAATAGTGCAAGATACAGTATAGGACATATGTAACTATCAGATAAGTAGCAAAAATAATAAATATCATCAACTGAGAGGCAATCACAATAATACTCAGTAGTACATAATTACTAATACTTACATATTTACTATGTACCAGGCATTCTGTTAAGCAATAGATGTACATTATTTCCTGAATTATTATCCCCACTCTAAAAATGGAAATTACCTCGGATCTCCTCCCCATTCTGAAGAAAGCGAGAGGAATGATAGAAGGTGAGCAAAGACCTAGGATTAAGAATGTTCCAGATGGGGGCACCTGGGTGGCTCAGTCGTTAAGCGTCTGCCTTCGGCTCAGGTCATGATCTCAGGGTCCTGGGATCGAGCCCCGCATCGGGCTCCCTGCTCAGCGGGAAGCCTGCTTCTCCCTCTCCCACTCCTCCTGCTTGTGTTCTCTCTCTCACTGTGTCTCTCTCTGTGAAATAAATAAATAAAATCTTAAAAAAAAAAAAAAAAAAAAAAAGAATGTTCCAGATGGCAAACAGATCTGGGGCTAAGGACCCATTTAGGTTAATAGAGAGAAATGAACCTTGAGGCCCGTGTTAGTCTATTCACCACCATATCCCAGTGCCCAGCATAGTGCCTTGTGTGCATAATAGGTGCTCAATAAATATATCCTGAACAACAACAACAAAAAGACCCTCTGGTTTATGTCTGTCACCCAGGTCAAGTACAGCGTGATAAGGGTAATTAATGAATTAAAGCCATCCACCAAATAGTCTCAGAACCGAATGCCAACACCTCCCAATTCCAAGCCATTACAGTAAGGGATTCAAGTGGGGAGGACACACCATAATGGGACAGGTCTGACAGCGGTAGCAGCTCCAGCTCACTGGGGCTCCTATCATGGAAACTGACATGGTGAGCCGTTATGTCCTTACGCTGGTCTGCAAACTGTGCAAGATCGGACTCCTGGCCCTTCTGCAGCCTCAAATCCTTCTTCTCCCCACTCCCTCTCTCCACTGCCACACTGGCCTCCTTGCTCAATCCATCTCAGAGCCCATATTCTTCCACGCTGCTTTTCAAGTCTGTGATAGCCACTCTCGCCACATCTTGCTACCCCACCCTCCTCCCTAGCATTATCTATTTGTTTATCTGTTTACTGTCTTCCCCTGCACACGCTAGAACATGGGCCCCGAGAGGCAGAATCCTCTCTGTTCTCTTCACCACGGTATCCCCAGCGTCTAGGACAGCACATGGCACATCAGTAAGGGGTCCCGCACTGCAGTTCTAACTGCAGATCGCTTTCTCTAGCTCACAAATACCTACTTCTCAAGGGAAGAGGATTTTGTTCAAGAAGTGTCACATGGAAATTGACGAGTAGAGCTTGGAAAGCAAGAACCCAGACCAACCTGTTTATGAGAGATGCCTTTGTCCAGAGAGGGGAAAATACACCTTAAAACCTCTGGCAATGTATATGCTTTCTTAGGACACCCTTATCATGCTCTGCTTCTGAAACAGTAACCGGTCTAAACAAGAAGATCCATAAATTTGCCAGAACAATCAATTCCCAGGACTTCAGAGTCACTACGACCAGTCTCAGCCTTATAAACGGGCAAAAAGTACCATACACCATATCATCAAAAGACCGGCTTACTGCTGTAAGCAAAACCAGGCAAATTCACCATCCAGGTGACAGAAGGGAGGTGAGAAAATTAAACCGTCTTATTTTCATTCTTTTTTTCCCCTCACTGAATACTGTTAAGGAGTTAGGTACCATGAAAATGGGTTAAAACTTTGCAGACGCTGCCTCAAGTTTGAGCATTCACGGTCCCAGGAGGACATTCGTCACAGGATCTAGTAACGTGTTTCTTTTATGCAAATTCAGACTCCAGGGGCCACAAGATGTCTGACAAATTCAAAGTAATAATATAAGTAAAGTCAAGATGCCTCCCAACTTTCCTTGTTGGAAGAGTTCCTGCTGAGATATTCGGTAACTTCATGAATATGTATGGGGCACTCACTATATATTTAGGGAACTGTGCTAATGTGATGGCGAATCCAAAGAAGAATGAGACATGGTCCTTGCCTTCAAGCTGCAAGGAGTTTATCATTCGCTGCACAAGTCAGATAACTAAGATGGTAAGCAGGAAACAGTGCCATGGTCCAGGTGTTGTTGTTGTTGTTGTTGTTTTTAAGTGTTGTAAAAACACAAAGGATGGAGAGATGGATTCCAGTTGGGAGAAAATAAACACTGATGGAGGAGAATACACTCAAACTGATCTGGGAAGGTGGATGGAATTTCCATAGGATTAGATGGCAGAGAGCCTTGATTTGTAGCTTTGTGTAAAAAGCTTTTATTGTGTAAATAATCCCACTCTGGCTGATTTCAAGTTGATGACGTGTTGCCGTTGAATACAAAGTTGAGAAGAGGTGCCAACTCCAGCGCACCATCTATGAGTCACCGTCTGAGCTTTGGGCTTTATTAAATCATTCTGACTCTACTGCTGTAATGAGTGGATTCACAGGTATTAAAAACATCTAAAACAACATTATAAGGGAAGAGACACTTCTGCCCTTCTCCCTATGCCTCAGTCTGACCTACTCTCTTTATCTATCCCTCTGTTCTCAGCCCCATGTCCCCGACTGGCCTACCTAGAATTGATCTTGGCCTAGAGCCAACCTGGGATTCTGGTTGCTCTTCTTAGCATTGGCTGTGCCTGCTCTGGGCTCTGACCATCACATGGCACAAGGGCTGGCTTCCTGCCCATCGCCTGGTGTTGACACCCCTGCTGTTTCCATTAATGAAAAGCAGCTTTAGGAGCGGCTAGCTGGGCAGGGTGTTTAACTGTTCTTGTAGCAGTTGGAAGGGAAAGCCAGAGAAATTGCTGGGAAGCTTTGCTGAAGGAAGATGCAAGCCAGCCGAGAGCCAGCATTCATATTAATTGCTCCTTTTAGTTCTTAGAAACAGCAACAACAACAACAACAACCCACCACCGACGTGTTCTTCAATCACGGCACCTTTAACTGGCTTTATCACCCAGAGGACTACATGGGAAACGCCAGGCCCTAGTATCTGCCTTTAATTACAAGCAGATGTCCTCAGTACGTGCGTAAGCTTGTGTCAGGAGGATGGTTTTAAAAAAAAAAAAAAGCTCACCAAGGAGACCACTGCCAGACAGGAAGGGAGTATGTGAAGCTTGAAGTTATTATCAGGAAACTTCCCGCATTGGGCCCACGAAGCCAGGGGCTGTCCTGTGAGAAAAGAAGGTCTTTAAGATCTTTCCCTGCACCATTGATTCTTACCTTGAGGCCCAGCTACTGTCAAAATATATTTACAGCAAAATATGACCACTGCAGATTTATTTCAGCCACGTGGGGCTTTTCCTGATGCTGGTTTCTCTTCCAAATTGCTATATATTGTCTAAAGCAGCTTTTTTAGCATTAGAAGGTGTTTGAAACCCCCGCATTATTTCATGGTTCTTTTTGTTTGCTTGTTTAAATTATCTCCCTGTGATGTGCCCTGTGATTTACTGTTCCAGTCTAGGAGAAGCGCACTCCCTCATGGAGCTCTGGGGAGGTAATATTGTCTGTTCCAAAGGTCCAAAGATTTCCTGTTCAGATTTCACAGTCTTCTTTAGAGCTGCCAAGAGTCATAACATGTACGATATAATATACTTCAGTTCAGGGGAGAAATTGCGAATGGGGATTCAGCTAATCCAGTGAGCCACATAGGAAAGGAAATTCCAGCTTAGAATTATCACTACTTGGTGTGCCAAGGGGTAGTCATGACCGAGAAGACAATCGCAGCCCCACGACCTGCTGTGTAACATCACTGGATGACAGAGCAAAAGAAACCCTGGCTGCCAGCCTGGCTCAAGTCTTACCTGGCTTCGCATGAATTGACCCCTGAGGGGTATTTCTGCCCAAAGCCTCAGCAACCTGGCCCCATCAATAGAACTTTCCAGGATGTCTGCGGTGTTCAAACAAATCAGCCTGTGCTCTCGCGAGTGCACCCTCATGAGCACTGGCTGTGGGCATACAGTGGGGAGTCCTAGCAGGGGAACCCCAAAGAAGGACACAGTGACTCTGAGCAGAGCAACAAAGTAGTGTGTAGGGAAGAATTTCTCAAACGTGTCTTGGCATAAGCATCACGTGGCTGGGGAATGGGGCATAGAGGATAAACATACAGATTCTCAGGATCTTGCCAATATACCAATCAACCAGTTCCCTAGAGATTCAGATTCTACAGATCTGAGACAGGACCTTGGAATCCACATGTTTAACAAAATGCCGCTGTGGTTCTTGATGGTCAGGCAAGTTTGGGGAACAGTAGAGTGGGGTGCAGTCAGAATCTGGCTCCAGTTCAATTTTGGCTTCTACCATGTAACTGCTGGGTAGTCTAGGACAAGTTAGTTAGTTGGTCTGAACCTCCGACCCCTCATCCATAAAATGTAACTCATAATAATACTTCAGATGGTCGTTGTGGAGGTAAAATGGGAAAGTCCAGAAGCATAGTGCCTGGTGCATTTTAAGCAAACAAACGTGAGCTCTAAACACATCTCATTTTTTAACTTGACCATCAGTGCTTGTATTACAAAGATAAGCATGTGATATCAAGATAAAAGAACATTAAGTGGGGCACTTGGGTGGCTCAGTTGTTGAGTGTCTGCCTTCAGCTCAGGTCATGATCCCAGGGTCCTGGGATCGAGCCCCACATCGGGCTCTCTGCTCAGCGGGAGGCCTGCTTCTCCCTCTCCCACTCCCCCTGCTTGTGTTCCCTCTCTTGCTGTGTCTCTCTCTGTCAAATAAATAAATAAAATCTTTTAAAAAAAAAACTTTAGAAAAAAAGCAATATCCAGGGCTGTTGGGTGGAGAACAACTAACCTCCCTGAAGGAGAAAGCAAAAGCTCTCAGAAGAAGTTCTTTTTTCCAGTTCTGTTGAGATAAAATTGACATAAAACATTGTGTAAGCTTAAGGTATACAACATAATGATTTGATAGATGTATTGCAAAACGATGATCACAGAGGAAGTCTTGAGATAGAGATTTCATGGCACTTACATCATCATCCTTATTATAACCTGGTAGTGATAACAATAGCTAACATTAACCAAGGCTTAATTTACGGCAGCCGCCATGTGAGGCCCTTTATGTTACGTCTCGTCACGTGTAAACTGGTTGCTGTAATCAGTACCCTGGTTTACTTACTTGTGTTCGCATGGTCTGTTTGGGACTGGTTCTAAATGCCATTGCTGCCCAACTAGTAAACTACAGTACTCCCCAGAACATTGATCCTCTCACTCTAGTTCCCTTCCTGATGGAGTATTCACTAATTTACAAGAACTGGAATTGACTGCCTTTAGTCCCAGGCTGAATCTTTGACACAAGTCGATTTGCATCCCCTACGCCACTGAAATCACTTCCCCAGGGTCCCACTGCCTACATACAGCCTGCACAGTACATGTAAATGGTGGGGGGTCTCACTGGGCTTAGGGCAGCATCCTCTCCTCATAGGTATAAAGCCCTAGCCTTGCACAGTCTAGTGTGAAAACACTGTCAAGGTCTCCATGGGAAAAGATGTGCCCTTGCTTTCAGGGTAGTGGTTAGCAATAACTGACAGTAATAATAACTATGATAAGAATATTTAACATTGGGGCGCTGGGTGGCTCAGTCGGTTAAGCATCCAACTCTTGATTTCAGCTCAGGTCATGATCTCAGGGTGGTGAGACTGAGCCTCACATCGGGCTCTGCACTCGGTGTAGAGCCTGCATAAGATTCTCCCTCTCCCCCTCTCTCCTTCCTCCAAAAAAAAAGAATAACATTTACTAAGCACTTATATATTTGGTATATTGTGTGTACTAACTGATTTAAATGTTGCATATATAGATACTGTCACTGTCCCCACTTTATAGATGGAGAACCAGGTTCAGTTACCTGCCATAGTTGGGAAATTGAGTACCAGGTTGGACACAAATAAGAAAGATTAGACTGTAGTTAGTCCTGTTCGTGGGCAGGTCCACCGTGAGGAGCTCTACCTCAGGGCACTGGAGAGCAGGAGTTCTCCAGTGTTTGCAGGTTCAAAATGAAGTTCTTTGGAAAGACCATCCCCAAGGTGCCCCTGACTTCTCCCCCAACACCACACACCCCAGCTCAGCTGCGCTCTCCCCACTCTCCACAGACAGATTAGAGCTCTTCACCTGCCCAGGTGTGTCTCGCCTTGGTCTTTGTGTGGCGGTTCCCTTGGCCCCAACTGCCTTTCCCTTTCTCTCCCTTGCCTGTTCATCCCAAGTTCAGCACTTGTCTCAAGGAGTCCCCTTCCCCAGGCAGCTTGTCCAGACTTGTTAAGGGCCCCCCCATCGCATGGCCACTCCTTCCTGTATGGATTTCTGCCCAGAAGACTGTGAGCTCGCCGAGGCCAGGGGCTCCAGCCAATCCATTTTGTGGCACCGGTGCTTAAAAGCTCCTATAATAAATATGTCGGAGTTTTCATTAACTGCTTATTGTCACCCTGTGTTTGTTTTTCCCTCACTGCTCTGCGCTTACGTCTGTAAGGACATTAAGGACAGCTTTGCCGCGAATTAAAATTGGCAACTTAGCATGACACCTCTGTTTGCTACGAAGGCACTTTTATTTATTGTGTTTTGCTTTTGTAAACAGCACCCTTGTGGGGCTGGTGCAAATCTGTGGTGTTTCCTTGAGGTGTTTCCTTGTTCCTTTTATGTCGACTCATCACGTACTGTGGAGAGTGTTAGCTGAGGACGACTTTTTGCTTTATGAAAATGTTACCAAATGCTGATACCATAAAGAGAAAAGCACCAGATGCCTGTCTGCAAGGAAAGCAAAATCCTGGTTTGTCAGGGGTGGCGAGGACTCCCCAGGCATTTCCGGGCCTGGGGTTTGGCTCTGCATGCTCCCTTGGGGCCTCATAATTGACCCCCACATTCCATCTCAGTCATCATTCTGGAGAGATTTGTCAGCTTTGCTGCTGATCTGTGCCTGGAAAATGGTGTCCATTAAGTGTTCCCAGTTTTAAGCTGAAAATTGAGACACACTTGCCAGTAATTTTGACCAAAATAACACATATGATCGTATGGCATCCCATGATTGACTTAATTTTACTCTTCCTTTGAGCTATCAAACGTTTCTCAAGGTATATGCAATTGTCTGGGAAACAGGTGATTTATAGTTAGAAATTATGTAAACTTGCCAAACCTCAACTGAGAATAATGTTTTAGTGCCCAACTTCAGGCAAAGGGTCATAAAACAGAGTGTTCTCTGGTTTGTAGCAAGGAATTGGAGGGGGGCATGTTCTAGATGATGGTAATAATAAAGACTTAGGCTATCAAGGCATCTAGTCAAGTAGCCTTGAGGTGATTTCCATAAAATGCAATTTTCCTTCTGGGTACATTAAAATCAATGTGTAATACATTATCTACTCTAGGTAAATGTGTATTGTTTGCTTTTTGTCATAATTCTTTATTGCGTTTGGCAGCAAATGAGCTAATATTAAAATTTAGAGAGAGAATAAAAAGAAATACTTTCAGAACTCATATTCATACATAATTTAAAATATGAACTCACCAAAACCCCCAAAACCTAGTTTCACTTGTAAAAATGCTCTCGCTAATATGCCCAGACTGAAAAGCTTACAAAGGTTAGAATTCTGCAGGTTCAATGAGAGGCTCTTAACTTCATCTGTTGGGTTCTGTTATCATGAACACCAGCCCTGAGAGCTGCTTCCTACTGGTAGCTAGGTGGGAGGGGCTAGTGGAAAAGCACATTCAAAAGTGGATCGGGGGGGGGGGGGGGGGGGGGCAGGACCCACCTGCCTCTGAAATTCAGGGGGACAGGAATGGATCAGCTTCCTGCCCAGTGCATCTTTGTTGGGTTCCTCGCCCTTTTTCATAATCAGAGAAAGATGTCTTAGCATTGTTTCTGTGGGTTTCTACTGAGGACCGAGAGCATCAGCAGTTTCCCCTCTTTCAGGTGGTGCTCAGAGTTCATTGTAAGCCTGAACCACTTCACCCCTCTAAGGAGGTGTAGAATCCTAGAAAAACCCCCTCTCCACCAAGCCCAGATAACAGTTGCATACTCTTGTAGCAAAACAACCCTGTTCAACGGTTCAATGACAACTACACTGATCCTTTTCCATTCTTCCTGTTTTCAATACAACATAATAGTAGTATCCATAGAATTATAACCGCTTTTAGAATCGATGACTCATTGCCTATCTCACGTCACAAAGTTCTGTGTCCGTCCTACCTAACTTTTCAGTTCCCCTCATCCCTTCCCCATTCCCGGGATTGCTCACATGTTTATTTCCAAGAATGAACTTGTTTGACCAAACTGTTTTTAATACGGTTTTGAAAAAAAAGAATTTATGTTCCTCTCCATTTTCACAAGCAAGACTCAAGCTTGGACTCGAATGTTCTAGGAAGGCATTTTTCCATTGTTCCTGATCATGTCTAGCCATGAGACCAGAGGTGACTAACACTGGGTTTCCGTGTGCTCTGATATATTTATGAGTTCTTTTTAGAGGGTAGGTGTGCTTTTAATTTTAAAAAGAAAGAAGGAAAACAAGGGAGAGAATTATTGAGAGGTTGGGTCAGGTCACATTTTGTCACTTGAAAGTGAAATTGTAACAGGGTCACATCAGACCATTTTTACAGGGATGACTAATGGTTTTCTTCTCTCTCTGTTCCAGCCACACCAGCTATCCTTGGCAGACCATCCCAGAGTCTGCAAAGAGTTAATCCAGGCCCAGGGACAAGTAAGAATTTCAGTTCTTTTTCTGTCATCAGTGATCTTGTCCATGCTTTACTGTAATTCAAGTTACCATCCTTTCTTTGCTGTATTTGAGATTTGGTACCCGGATGAATGACTGATGGAAATTGCACAAATAAGCAAAAAATACATATTTTTAAAGGATGTCTTTTTCAGCTTCACTGCAAGGCTGCTTCTTTATTTCTCTAATTTGCTTATCCTTAGAGGTTAAGTAAAGCCAAATTAATGAGAAGGGGAAAAAAAAGATTAAATAACATTGTGGACCAACAATTAGTTTATTGACTTTAGGAACCTGCCTCCTTTTACAAATTGGGTGTTATATTGTCATTATTGTTTTGAGATATTTCTATACCTAGTGATCGCATTGACAGTTAAACTTGTCCATTCAACCATATCATCTTATGCTCCAAAACTCTGCCTTCATGCGAGCTATCTCTTCCTGAAATGCCTTTGCACATCGCCCTCTTGTCTTCTGACAATCTCCTCCTCATCCCCAAGACTAAACTCAGGCATTAGCTCTGTGGGGAAGCTTCTCTAAATCGTCTAGGACCAAAGACTTGTTCTGCCTCTGTGCTCCCATAGAACTTTGTCCCGTGCTCCACGATAGATGTACTTCACAGGATTTGCGTGTATGTGTTAGTACCATGTGCAGAACTCAATGAGCTGTGTGGGCCGCATGAATTAAGTAATTAGGTTTAGCTTTAAGACAAGGCCCACTTTTTATGCTTCTTCTAAATTCCTCACATGACCTAAAACAAATCCTCATCAGTCATAGGTGCCTTTAATTAAATTCCAGGGAAGGATTTTCTCATCATTTGAAGTATATGCTGGAGTCCACATGACACAATAGAGGAAGGGAAGACCGTGCACCTAACTGAGCTTAACGCCATTGCTGTTTCATTGGCAATTCCGGTGTCTTGAAACCATAATTTGGATTTTATGACATAATTACAGAGTAGATTTCTAAATGAGATATAAATCCTTGGAGGTGACTCAAAGGGAAGGTTAGTGCTGTTTTTTTGCAAGTGGCGTCCACTTGTCCGTTGTGCCAGGCCACAAACTCTTTACAACCCTCCTCCTGTTTTAGAAGCCTCTGACATGTTCATCTGCTCCCTAATTAATATGAGAGGTTATAAAAAGGGTGGCTTTTTAGTCCTGTTTGGGTTATCCCAGCCAGTATATTTCAAAGCCTTCACACAGCAGATGACGTGATTTATTCCTAGTTTCTGCAAGGAAATGAAAAGGAATCAGTTAAAAATGTTTTACTATGTATAGAATTGTTGAATCACTATATTGTACACCTGAAACTAATATAACACTGTGTGCCAACTTTACTGGAATTAAAATTTAAAACTTACAAAAGAAGAATGATCTACTAATGGTGCAGGTTGCATCCCACATTGGTCCCTCCTCCGCACACAAACATAGTACACCGCCCTTCACTTTCCCCTGAAGGGGAGTGCAGTTCTTCCCATCTTCTTTGTGAAGTCACGGGGAGAGGAACCTAAACATTGGACTTGTTGTAATACAACCTCTGGGTATGGCAGGTCTGTTGAAGAAATTCCTGCTAAGTCCTTTGGCCTATGTTGATTTTCTGTCTTGGTGATAGACAAGAATCCTAGTTATCCCTTATCTGTGATATAGCACATAGATATTGACCTGCCCACACAAAAAAGAATACTGTCCTTCCAGCTTCCCCTGATCAAAAGCTAGCTCCCCTCTCTCCCAAGACTGATTGGATAAAGTTACCCCTGTCGGTGGGTGTGTATATCAGCACTCACTTTCCACAGAGCACAGGCTTGGACACATGGCCACCTTTGTCATCTGAGCGTCTCATTGAGATGTGACAGACCCTGGTGCTCACGTCACCTCACCTTGTACACTGTCACTGTTTCACAAGCATTTAACTCTCTGCTGTGCACCCAGCACAAGCTCTGCACTCTGGGGAAGAAGGGAATGAGGAAGATATTGTCCTAACATCAGGGAGCTCCTGTTCTCACTCAGGAGATAATTTTACACAGACACCTAGTGTTCAACATGAAATGTCCTGTCATTACACAGTTATAAGACAGACATTTCCTATGTGCACTTTTCTAAATTCTCAGATTCAAAGCAAAACCCCCATGAAGGAAAAAATATTACAACCCTCTCAGAAAAAATTCTAGACAGAGCTGACCTAACGTAGATAAATGCCACCCCACCTCTGCAGGCCCCTTGACTTTATTCTTGGGCTGTTGCTGTAACCCCTTCATCACTGTCTCCCTCCCCTCTCCTCCCCCCTACTCATCTCTCCTTTCTTGTATGCCAATGGCAGTTTTAAGAACCCAGCATATCACTCTGCTCTAAACAACCCAGATTTCAAACTGCAGACCTGTCCCAAGACACTGAAATCCAACATCCTTCACCCCAGCTTGTAAGTCTACGCTACTTAGTACCCCCCAGGACTTTGCTCATGTCATCCCATCTTCCAGAACAATCCTCCTTCCACCTCACACCACATTCTGTAAGTATAAATCCTGTCCATACTTTAAAGCTCATCCAGGACCCTTTGACCCTTGGCCTGAGACAGTGCTTCCCTTCTCCAGGCTTGACATTAAGAGAGATCATGTAATTTTATACCACTTTTAAGGAATATATCAGATGCTGCTTTGCAGTAGAGTTATTTGCATTTTTCTCTTATCTCCCCATCTGGATTGTGAACAGCTGTATCTTATTCAGAGTTGTGTAACTCGCAGGACCTAAAGTGGTACCTTGAACAGTGTAAGGAATAAATGATATTGCAAATAAATAAATTAAATGGAAGCAGCCTTAATAGCTCCCTGGTTACCTTCCCCACACTTAGCAAGTCCCACAAACACCCCTTGTCATGGAGGCTGTTAGCTGGCTGGAGCCGGCAGAGAGCATCAGATCCCCCCACCTGTGTTAATCACACATTCATCACCCTAAGTGTTCCAGCGCGGAAAGCGCGGAAAGGACTCATGGGAATCAAGTGGTTTATACTCTGAGGACAGCTTCCTTCCAGGCAAAGGCTACAGTGTAGCAACAGTAGACAAGGGGTATGCACTGACCAGAGTCTGACCCAAGTGTGCGCCTCTTTGTCCCCTCACTGCTCAGTCACACAGGATGCACTTCGTCTCCAGGTTTGGAACCGCTACCCATGTGCCTGCCAAACACCTCTGTATCGAGAAGCCCAAAGTCTCCCCCCGATGGGTTTCCTATAGGGAGCTGGTGATGTAAGTACGTTCTAGCTGTGTGGACGACCGTAACCATCAGCCCCCAGGTTCCAATGACCTTAGGTGCAAATCATAAGCCTAATTCTACTGCTGAACAGCATTGACAGACACACGTCTTGCACATCTTTCTGAGGACTTTTTCTTCCTCTCATTTTTAAGTCATTCCTTTCACTGAATTGACTGCATCTTACTCTGAAAGTGTAAATTTTGTGATCAGTGACATTTCCCCTTCAAATTAAAATAAGGAAAAAATATGGAAGTCTCACTGACTGGCATTTGGAGCATAAGTTAGTCCAAGGTTTTATGAAAACAGGCATTGTGAACATCAATGTCAATGACTGAGATCAGAGTTGCGTTTTGAAAGGATTGCAAAAGCTTATCCTCTTAGATGGGCACAACAGATGAACTGCTTAAAGTCTATTAAGTTCACGAACAACGTCCTTCACAATAATGAGTTACTTTTCAATAAAAACACGATTGTGGGACATAAATTTGATACGGCAGTTGTCACCTTTGCGGATCCTTATCTTCTGTTCTTAGCTGGACTCCTGTCTTTACCTGCTCATTTCTCTTTCTCACCTCCTGTTTTTCTCTATTCCAATGTCCTGCTCTCTGCTCCCGTATTCATTCTTGCCCCCCTACATCTGATGCAGTGGCTCTTCTGCCCCATCACCTTCAGGAGCACCCCCAGTTTTCTGTGATATGAGCAAACTCCTCTCCCTGGCATTCAAGAAGGTCCATGACATGGATCCTCCATGATTTTCTAGCCTTATCTCTCTTGTATACTGTGGACACCCCTGTCTATGTCCCTGCATTTCCTGCTTCATCATATCCTTTCCCACGGACCCCTTTGCCAGAAATTCCCTCTTCTTTCCTCTGAATCAGGAACATGCTCCATGGATTTTGTCTTTAAGGCATATTTCAAATGTCACTTTATCCCATCAGAGGATGAGGACTTTCATTTTGGAATCTCTGTAGAAAGAACTCACTCTGATAGCAAGACAGACCGTTGTAGTCCCAGATCTACCACATACTTCCTGAATGAACTTTCCTGAGTTGTATAAGCTATCTGTACCTTGGTTCTGTTTTGTTTTGTGTGTTTATCTCTAAAATAGAGATGCTGGGTGCCTGGGTGGCTCCATTGGTGAAGTGTCTGCCTCTGGCTCAGGTCATGATCCCAGGGTCCTGGGACCAAGTCCCATGTTGGGCTCCCTGCTCAGTGGGAAGCCTGCTTCTCTCTCTGCCTTCCACTCTCCCTGCTTGTGCTCATGCTGTCTCTCTCTCTCTCTGTCAAATAAATAAAATCCTTATAAAATAAAAAAATTTTTTAAATAAAATAGGGATGCTAATAGTACCTACCTCACAGTTGTTGTGAGAATTAAAAATGTTGATATATTTAAAAGAGTTAGAATAGTACCTGGCCCGTGATGTTTATTGTATTCTCTCATGGCTCTTAGTTTATTCCAACAAGTATTAGGATTGAACTGGGTGAAATGTCCTGTACTCAACTGTATGTTGGACCTTAATATCATGTCATTTGTTTCAACCTTATGGGTTCTTTGGTCTGCTTTCTATTCCCTTGGAATAGACTACTATCATCAGGGGGAGGGGCTTTATCTTATACATCCTTATATCCCACAATATCTGGGATGTACCTGGCACATGCCAAGTGCTTAATGAATAGTTGCTGGGTTTTGTACACACAAACAAAAGTAAAAAAATAAAAAATAAAAAAGCCAGGTTTCCCCCAATATCATAATTACTCTTTGGCCAGCACAGAGCACCTCCGTGCCCTTTAGCAGGCATTTATGAAGGGAGAGGGCTAAAGGTATACAGGAAGAGATATTTCTCTTCTCTGTTACTATAAACACATACCGTCTTTCCCAGAAAGCCTTCCATAGAACCTTGACTTCAGGTCATGGAGCCTAGGGTCATGGTCTGGCCTTGGGATCTGTCACAGGACATCTCTGTACCACCACTGTGTATCCTGTTGGCGCGTCAGCTGCTGAGGGAATAGTGGCCCCACTCCTGCCCTATTACACATCACTGCCCCCATCTGAGCCGAGTGACCTCCTCAGCTTTGAGGATCCGTCTTTTTTTCTTTTTTAAGATTTTATTTATTTATTTAACAGTGAGAGAGAGAAAAAGAGCGCACAAGCAGGGGGAATGGGAGAGGGAGAAGCAGGCTTCCCGCCGAGCAGGGAGCCCAATGCGGGGCTTGATCCCAGGACCCCGGGATCATGACCTGAGCCGAAGACAGACACTTAACCGACTGAGCCACCCAGCCGCCCTGAGGATCCGTCTTCATCAGATCTTTTCAGCCTTAAGGACTCATTAGCTGACAATACAGCTAAAATAAATGCACCACCAGGGGAGTGTGTATGTGCTGTGAGGGTGCGTATCTTAGAATGTGCAGCGTTTCTTTGTAACAAAGAATTTGAGCTTTGGACATGCTTTAGAGAGCAGTTCAGACATGGAAGCTGACATTGAATTTTTGACAGGCTACTGTTTATAAATAATTCAGTAAATGATTCAGTAAGTAAACACAGATTATTGTGATCCCTTTTAAGAAACAGTGTTTATGTTGGCTCTCTCTTGCACCGGACTAGTGGTAACCCTTCCTGACTCACCGCACTGATCTCCAGATACTGCTAAGCATCCTACAGAGACTATCTGCCCCCTTCCTAGCTTCTCTGAAGTAGGAGGAAGGCAGGTAGAATTATGCACTTTACGCAAGAAGAAATGGAGGTACCGAGAGAACAGCTTCCGTAAGCATCTTAACCGACCAACAGGAGAGTAAAGAAGATACTGTCAGTGCAGTGCTTTGTACCTGTCCCTAGAGAAGCAAAATAAAGCATAGATAATGCATATTAGTGAAAATTCAAATAACAGTGTTCAATTACCACAAAATATGGCCCTGGCAGTGACTTTTTTCCAGCCTGAAATACCCAGATAATGCCTACCATTAGTTTTCAGGTCTGAGTGTCCTGTTATTATTATCATACATGATCCTGTTTTCACATGTAATTGTTGGGAGGTGAGGATTCTTTTGTAAGATAAATATTAGGCCTTAAATTTTTTACCCTCCTTCAACTCCCAGCAATTTGCTAAGCCCTAATCAGTGTCGGTGGTAAGTATATATTTACCACTTAATTTACAAGAGAACTATTCGCTGTGCATATGCTTAAGCCAGTGGTAGTGAAACCTCTGGGGTGGAAAATAAGCCCACAGCTCAAGGCCAGCGTCCTCAAGTACCCGCAGCTCCTTGTTGATTGTAGACATATGTCAAGGTCTTTTATTTCTTTTGGAGTCCAAACAATAAGAAAATATTTAGAAATCTGTGGGCATAGGCCTCTAAAAGCCTTGATCTTAGAAGCAAGTAATTTTTTTTTTAAGTCTTAGAAGGATGATTAAGCATCTCCCTAAAAGTTCCTGTGGGCCTTTTTGTGCTCCATATACCCAGTGCCTAGTTTTATTTCTCTTCCAAAGCATAACACACATTTTTCAAGGATGAAATCCAAGATAAACGTTCTTTCACCCTTGGTGACCTTGGTGGGTGGGGACCACTTTGTAGACTCTAGAAAGTTAAAGCGTCCCAGCAACGTTGGTTGTGACCTTTGAGTCCTCCTAGCCTGCAGCCTTCTGATTCACTGCTAGATTTTTCAAAACCAGCCCCGTAACCACTGCTCCCAAGGGAGCTCTGGTTTCTGCACACAGGAGTCTCTCTAGGGAAAGAACCCCTGAACTGGGCCCACACCAGCTCCTACTTGTGGTGAACAGTTTTTTTCAGATAATGTGCATGTGTGCACTGAGGAAAAAAACTTGAATTCATTATGTAAGTGTGCACTGATTTTAAAATATACAAATTAATCTATACATGGTGAAAGCAGTCAGTACACATTTATAAAGATTTATGGAATTCAAACATAGGTGCCATTAAATAGTAGTTCAAGTAAGAGCATGCTTCATGGCAAATATATGCAATATGAAATAATATATATTGAAACCAAAAGTAACTCAAGAGGTGATTAATTACTAAAAAAAAACTTATCACTTAGAAAAGAAGTTATGCAACTTTCAAAGGGCTTTTTAAAATGTATGATTTATAAGAAACTGATTTACATGTCATTTGCAATCTGTGATTCGAAATAAGCTATTTTCTTTAGAGGTCAGCAGTTATTTAAACTAGGGGTTAGCAAACTATGGTCCTCAGACTAGATACTTGTTTTTGTAAATAAACGTGCCTATTTGTTTCAGATTGTCGAGGCTGCTCTGGGGATCAACTAGTCATCATGTTTGTATTGCTTCTTATCTTTTAATCTCCCATAAAAAATTATTTCCTATTCAGTAACTGACACTAATGGGAATGCAGGATTCACTTTACAAATTTACTTCACAGTCAATTCTGAAATACACTGTATTGTAAAGTAAGATTAATAGTATCTGCTAATCCACATGGACTCGTGCGTTGACGATGATGATGATGATGATGATTGGAGGTGGTTGCAGCATTGATATTGGTGCGCCATCAAATGAATGCTGAGCATCTGTAAATGCTTGGTGATGGACGGAATAGGCAGTCATCTGCAGCTCAGCTGTCTGCATGCATCATCATTTTCACATAACATTTATCTTAGGAAGAGTTACAGTCAGCAGATCACATGGTTCTAGTGTGAGGACAGACTTGACCTTGCAGGTCTGTAAGTCTTTTATAAACAGCTGCCACTGAATTCATGCTGAAGAATAAAGACAGAAGACTCTCCTGTTAGGAGATGGTGTAACGTAAGAGACTCATGCACCTGAAACCTCACTGCGTCACCACAGATGTTATGATTCAGATGCACAGCCTTCATGAGGCCTCGAGGTTGTTCTCAAGTGGTGTCCGTGTGTTTACCGCTGCAGGTTCTGGTTTTCCATGTGTTATGGAAAAGCAGCCTTGAATGCTTCTTTATTCTCTCTTACCATTCCTTAATAAATATAATTTTTAAACTCCAAATTTGGATTAATGTGAAAGCAAGTATTTGCAGGAGAGCCCATCTGTGCTCTCTGTTGTCAGCACGTACGGCTTTGTGCACCTGTCACCACAAAGCTCCCGCGGGGCAAACCCCAAAGCAGTGGAGAAACACCTGGATAGCATCCTTTCTGTGACTGAAGCTTCTCTTTTTCTGAATTCTAAAAGCTTTTGAAGTTGTGCATCTTTTGCATTAAACTCAAATGGCTTGTGTACACCTGGTGTCTTCCCTTCTAGATTGAAAGCTTTTTGAGGGCAAGAAGATAGTCTTCCTTGTCTTTATATACTCTGCCCCTTTCTTCACAATTTAAACAGGGCTTTGCACAAAATGGGAGCTTAATATTTGTTAAATGCTTATCATATGGCGTCCCAGGAATTACTTAAGAGCAAATGCAGAAGGGAAGCACGGGGAGAGATGTTAGTGTAGATTTCATGATATTTGAGTTTGGCTTCCCACCACCCCAGTCCCACTCAACACACACACACACACACACACACACACACAGACTAACACAGAGGAGTAACATAATTGTTTCCTCAAACCTGAGAGCAGTAGATGCATCTTCCTCCTCTGCCACTTTCTTTCTCATCGGGAAAAGCAGACAAGAAGGTCCTACAAAAAGATTATGCTAAGTGAAATAAGTCAAGCAGAGAAAGTCAATTATCATATGGTTTCACTTATTTGTGGAACATAAGGAATAGCATGGAGGACATTAGGACAAGGAAGGGGAAAATGAAGGGGGGGAAATCGGAGGGAGAGATGAACCATGAGAGACTATGGACTCTCAGAAACAAATAGGGTTTTAGAGGGGAGGGGCGTGGGGGGATGGGTTAGCCTGGTGATGGGTATTAAGGAGGGCACATACTGCATGGAGCACTGGGTGTTATACGAAAACAATGAATCGTGGATCACTACATCAAAAACTAATGATGTATGGTGACTAACATAACATAATAAAATTTAAAAAAATAAAAAATTTTAAAAAAGAAGGTCCTACAAAAGTCTTGGAGGTGTTTGTTCTTATCAGACAGTCTAACAAACTCTTATTGGTTTCAGTTGGTGTCACAAGCTGTGTGATGAGTACTTTGGAGTTTGGGGAGCTGGAGACCATGAGCTGTCTCACGTGGATGCATCCAGCATCCTGCCAATAGGCCACAAGCTCCAACTTACCCATCTATAAATGGAGGGGTCAACACCTATCTCGGAGGGTCATTGTGAGGAGCAGATGGGTACATAGAAAAATTCCTGGCACAACATAGGTACGGAATAAATGTTAGTTATTTGATTATTTTTACTACTGCTGTTGCTATGGTTACTACTTCTATTACTGCTCCTGAAAGAGTAGTAGCAGCCTGGGTCCCTGGAAGTATCCTACCTACCTCCTCAGCCCCTCACCAAAGCGTATCTCCAGTTTAACTCCATCTGTACTTTCCGGGGGGATAGGAAGGAGGCTGGATCTAGTATAGAATATCTCACATCGGAGTAGTATATATTTTAAGAACTAAAATTCTCACAGACTCCAGAGAATGTTTGTACAGCCCAGTTTGAGAATACTTGATGTAACAAATTTTAATGTTTGGGATTTGTCTTTTCATTGCCCTTCAGAGGCAGGGAAGCAGGGAGCATTGAAGGGAAGGCCCGAGAGGCTTGCCAAACTCCAGATGCCAGAAGACAAGACATGGGCTCCCAGGCAAGAAAGACAGATGGAGAGGTGCTGGGGAGGAGAGCAAAAGGGCAGCCTGGAGCCTGGCCTACTTGCTTCACAGTCAAGACTGGGTAAAATGTTTGGCACCTAGTAGAATATTATTCCCTTTCCTTCCTCTTTTCCCTAAGACTGTCCTCAGGGATAGAAGAAAGGAGACTGTACAGATCACTAAAATGGGTGCCATCAGAACAAACATTTTCTACTTTTCCAAAGAGAATCTTTACCCCCTACTAGAGTAAACTCAGTCCCAAGGAACATTTACTGTCTGGATGAGTCATTTGACAATAATCATGTACTGTTTTATCGGTAGGATTCTCTTATATGGAGTCGCTAACTTAAAATTGGTTTTTGCTTGAGAAGTTCAGCTCTAAGGAGGCTTCCTGGATCAAGTTGAACAGCAGCAACAAATAATATGTTAATTAGTGGTGAGGTCCTCAGGCTGGCCTATGACAGCCCCGTTGACTCGTGCTACAGCTGACCGGTGGCTGGCTCTGAGCCTTGGAGCTACAGGTCTGTGGAACAGAAAGAGGAGGAATGTTTCCCACCCTCTTTAATGCCACCTCACTATCCCTACCCTCCGTCTCTCCCTACACCCCACTCTAAAGACCCTGCCTTTCTTGAAGGAAGGCAAACATTTTGAACTAGATGACATTTTTCTTTGGTACCTCCCCCCAAACTTAGTTTTTGACTGAATAATCTTGGTTAAATCATGACAAAATAATCTCCTAGTCAGCCTCAGTGTGAGAAGCTGTGAAACCAGAAAACGAGATGTCTTCGTGCCTTGTAGACCTCTCCTTGCTGAGGTATTTATAAGAGCAGATACCTTGTTGTTAGTCATCAGTGACTGACAGGACTAGAGAGACCTCTCCAGCTCCTTTTGGAGAGACCAAAAGCCTGAGAGAGAAGTCTATCAGAAAGTTACCTGGGGCAGCGAGGCTGCTGAAAAGAGAACAACTAGGAAAAGAAATAAAATATTTCCAGATGGACAGAATCTGGAATGAAAGAAGCAGCCTTCTCAGGCAGCTGAGGGAAAGAAGGAAACTGAGCCCAACGATCAGAAGTCTTAGGAGACCAAGATTTCTCAATTACCAAAAGGAGGGAAGCTTGGCCTCGTTTGGGCTGCAAGATGAGAATGCCCTTCAAGTGAGATCCGTAGGACTCATTTGACAAAAGCTGGTTTCGCTCTCCTCTTTGAGCCCAGAATTCCCTCCTACTACTTGCCCAGCCTTGACCATCATCACCACCTGTGATAGTTCCATTGTACCTCTTAAAGGACGGCCCAGTATTTTCCTCGGTGCGACTTTCTTGAAAAAAAGAGAGACCTGGAGATAAAGGGCTGGAGGCTTCGTTGGTGCATCCAGAGCCACAGCCAAAGCCTAAAATCCTAATAGAATGTCAATATAAGCAGATGACTAACCCTTCAGCCCCTAAGATCCTGAAGTGGTGGTTCTTGATGCGTGTGTGCATCAGAATCATCTGTGGACATTTTCAATCAATATAAATGCCAGAGTTCTACCTCAGACCTGCATTGATGGAGCTCAGTCCTAAGACTGATGGAACAAATTACCGTAACCCTGGTGGCTTATAATAACAGAAACTTCTTCTCTCACAATTGTGGAGGCCATAAGTCCAAAATCAAGGTGTCAACAGCGTTTGTTCCTTCTGGAGGCTCTGAGGACGAATCTGTTCCATGTCTGTCTCCTAGGTTCTGGAAACTGCTGACAATCCTTGGTGGTCCTCAGTTTGTAGATGTATCACTCCCTTCTCTGCCTCCAACTTCCCAAGGCCTCTCCCTCTGTCTCTGTGTCTGTTCTCTTTTCCTATCTCTTATAGGGACACCCACCACTGAATTTGGAGTCCTAACCTAAGATAATCTCATTCTGAGATCCTTACTTAATTACACCTACAAAGACCCTTTTTCCCAACAAAGATCACACTCATAGGTACTGAGCATTAGGATCTGGGCATATCTTTGGGGGATAAAATTTAACCCACTACACATACATAATAAAAATAACATCGCCCCCAAAAATGATTCTTTGCACACTCTGCAAAGAACTCTGCCCTTAATGTTTGAGCCCACCATTTCTCCAGTGCTTAGGAAATGCTAGGCCATGCAAAGTTAAACAGGCTTCTTTATTGCAGAATTACTCAGATTCTCTAATCTGCTTGGGTGCATTCTGATTGTCCCAGAGAAAGGAAGAAACAAAACAAAACAAAACAAAACACCCATAGCACTTCCTGAAAATAGTTGACCAGGGGACTTCTTTTCAAGGGATTATCTATTATAGCTTCAGTGGCCACTGGTGTTCAAAGGAGCACAAGCTGAAGTGCTTGTGGCACTTCTGCAACGATGCTCAGTGATTTGGGCACGCTACGGCACTAGCCTATGAGTCTATGCGCTTGTGCACCCATTTAGAGTGTACTGATCCCTCTCCGAGTATGAGTGCATCCTTCAGTGAATATCCACAGGCGGTTCCCTAGAGAGTTCGTATATATGCTTGGATTTTTAGATGTCATCTGGTCTCTAAGCTTGCCTTCTGCTATTTTCAGAGGGATCCTGCTAAAATATTAGGATGATAGAGTGGAGAAAGGGGGGATGGAAAGGGAAAGGTGGCCAAGATTACACAATGTGCTTTTTTTTCCCCTGAAAACAGCCCAGAACACCTGAAAAAGGAGAAATGACTTCATCATTTTTATTCCTATAATTCCAGTCTCTCAACAGTAGCATCAAAATATGATTCTTCAGTAAGTTTATAGTGATATTATTTTTAAGTGGTCACCTTTGGAGGTTACTAGGGTATGTACTCATTCTAAAAATTGATACATCAAGGGAAATAAGCAATTACCTTGAATTTTTGTATGAATTGCATTTCAGGGTAACTGAATAGTTGGTGAAGAAAAGATGTTTTCTTCTTGTTGTCTCTCTCTATATATAGACAACAATTATATAAAAAGCCTATATAGAGAGAGACATTCTAGCTAATAAATATATATATATAATTCTGCCTATATATATATATAGAATGTCCATATATATATGTAATTCTGCAATAAAGAAGCCTATATATATGTATAGACTATAAACACACACACACACACACACACACACATTCTAGCTAATAAATCCAGATGAAATGGTAGGATTAGGAAAATCAGTTTAGAACCCCTAATGACATAGTGGATTTAGGCAAGGTCATCAGTGAATGATAAAATATTTAGGTGAACTCTATTCTTCGTGAGTCAGGCTGACAACACTTTGAACCCAGATCAATCTTACCATCATCTGATATTATATGTCCCTGATCCAGGAGTTTGCAGCACCACCCATGATGGATTCTTTCTCTGAGGGTTGAACTGAATCAAATTACGTCTCTAGGTCTTACTGCCTATTTATGGAAAATAGGAGGGATAGAGGAACATTTTAAATGACTCGAAGAATGCAATAAGCTAAAGGAAATTATTTTCAACCAAAAAAAAAAATCACATAATAAAAAGAAGAGAGAGGAAATGTCATAGATTTGAACAAATTTAAGAGACATTATGTGGGCCTAGTTTACATTCTAATTCAAACAAATAAATTGTCAAAAGACAATTTTTAAGGTATTTTTAGAAATTTGAGCACAGACTGGGTATTTAATGATATTGAGGGATCATTATTAATTTGTTAGGTATAATAATATTTTTTTTTAATGAGAGAGTCCTTTTAGAAATAAACATGTAGGGGCACCTGGGTGGCTCAGTCGTTAAGCATCTGCCTTCGGCTCAGGTCATGATCCCAGGGTCCTGGGATCGAGCCCCACATCGGGCTCTCTGCTCAGCGGGAAGCCTGCTTCTCCCTCTCCCACTCCCCCTGCTTGTGTTCCCTCTCGCTGTCTCTCTGTCAAATAAATAAATAAAATATTAAAAAAAAAAAGAGAAACATGTAGGTAGTTATGGGTGAAAGCAGATGGCTAAAAAAAAAAACAACAGATAAGTAGATAAGTAAAGTATGGTTTATTATTATTACTAATAATAAACATATGGTTTCACTATTGTTATTATTATTTTACATGGTTCCTTAAGCCATGCTCTCTATTTTTTTCTATAATGAATTTTTTTAAAGATTTTATTTATTTATTTGAAAGAGAGAGAGAGCACAGAGGGAGAGGGAGAGGGAGAAGCAGGCTCCCCACTGAGCAGGGAGCCCAATCTAGGGCTGGATCCCAGGACCCTGAGATCATGACCTGAGCCGAAGCCAGATGCTTAACTGACTGAGCCACCCAGGTGCCCCTCTTGCTCTCCATTTTTGTGTGTATTTGCAAATTCCATATTAAAAGTAGAGTAATCCCTCATGAACAGTCTCAATCCCCATCCCCTAGTAAAGACAATTCACATTCCCTGTGAAACCATGAAATTAGCCTTACTAGTGAGGATTAGTGAACTCTAGTGAACTCTAGTGAACCAGAGTGCTAGCTCTGAAAAGTGGGAAAGGCCCTTCCATGAACACAGCAGTTTAGAGGATTTCTCTAGGACAACCAGAGAACGTTTGCGTTCTGGCTAACTAGACATTAATGTATTATGCTGCAGGGTGTGGTCCTGAGGGTTGACGTTGAAAGGCATCCTTGGTTTCATTTGGCAAAGAAAAATAAATGGCTTGGCTAGAAATTTAAGCCTATGGTTCTAAGTCCTATTTGATCTCAATTTCAAGAGATTCCATTGCTGCTCTGATCTAACGTGATGATATTGCTTGCACACGAGCTCTGCTCTAGGTCTCACATTGGTGCCAGCATTTTCCTAGGACTGAAGTCACGTTGTAGTGAACACTGCTGTGTCCCAGTAGAGCCTCCAGGATGATATGGCTGCGGACCGTTTACATTCTGCCCCCACGCTTTAGCCTCTCACCCCTCATAAAACAAGAAATCAGAAAGATAACCAATAGGCTTTTGATTAAGTCACAAACCAAAAAGAGAGAAGAAAGAACCAATTAGTTGCTGTTTTCAAAATGGAGTATTTTTCTCATTTCTACTTTCTAGCTATTTGCTCTTGAAGCTACAGCTTGAAGGCTTGCCATTTGTAAGCCTACAGAGAACATTTGGAATATGGCCACCCGTGCCCTTGTCTGTGCCACATGGCCTGCTTTCTCCCCACTCACCTCTGCCCCAATGTCCCAAGTCAGGAGCCTAGAGGCTGAGAGCAGTGCACAGTCATTCATGTTCATATGAACTAGAGGGAATCCAGGTGATAACCAAAAATAACAGAATTTCATCTCCAAGACTCTTCAGTTCCCTTACTGTTGCTGACTGATCTCTAGGAGCCCTAGGCTCAGCTCTTGGATGTCTCAGAACCAGAGGATCACTTGTACCGTATGCATGCTTGTTGGCCTAAAAGCTATCAAAATGTGTTCCCTACTTGGCCTATTCTAAAAAGAAAAAGAACAAAACCCCATACACTCGAGAAATAATTCCTAACATATAACCACAAACCATGTACCTAGATATGTCTTCCCACCAAGTCATCCTTTATGGTTGACCACTATGTTAATCTTCTGTTCCTCCTGCACGTATAAGGTTCCACAGAACAGGACAAGGCAAAGAATGTCAAGGTTTTATGAAACATTGTAAACCAGAGGCTTTGGACAAGCAAGTGAGTGGTGCACTGGGAATGAGGTGTCTATCTCTGCCTCTATAAGTGTCACAGAGTTGACAGGTGTGGTCTCATAGCTGATGACAAATGAACCCAGCAAACATAACCCCAGCATGTTCCACTCATTTCCCATTTCTTTCCTGGCCAGACTGGCTCCATGCCCATATATTAAGAAAATGGTGACTTTCAGTCTATACCTGACAGGGTGAGGTCCCGGCATGTAAGCTAATAGGGATAAGTCTACATCCCTCATAGTAAAAGTAAAAGCTTTCTTTTCATTCACCCAGGGAAATAAGGAAAAGACAGGTTTAAAATACATTACAGTCAAGTGCCATGAGAACAGAGATTTTTGCTTTGTTCCTTGCCATGTACTTGGCACCTAGAAGTGGCCCATAGTGGCTATGAATGAATGAATGGTCCTGCAGGACAGGAATTGTCTGTGCTTGGATGAGTCCTTATCATCTAGCCTCGGAGCCTAGATAGAAAATATTGCCACAGTGTTGGTCCCGCAAACTGACTTGGCATGCTTGGGGATGCCTTGCAGCGAGGTAAATCAAGTGGGGACATCCTGGAGGTCCCCCAGTGGCCACCAGCATGCTAGTCTCCATTACCTGACCCATCCTAGATTTTTAAATTAGGAGTCATTGTGGCAACCACACCGGGACTCATGTCTCCCATACTTTCTCATACTGGGTTTGGGGTTTTTATTTTCTTTTTTGGCTTCTTGGCATCCAAAATTGTTGTTCAGAGCAGTATATTAAGACCATGACTCTTCCATTACCACACATTTCTGTTACCAACAAAGGAGGTAAATGAATCACTTAAAATGAAACAATTCCATCTTCTTTGGTACACTATAAACATCATCTTAGCTTTGACTGTAATTATAGTGGGGGATGCTGTTGAGAAAATGGTATAATTATAACATTACGGTTGAGAACCATCTGAATGGAAAACCCTGAGCTGCACTGTGCAAAGTTTAAGATGGGATTATGGTCCTTTTTTCATTATGAATGAGACTAATTAGGCAACTGCAAACAAGAGCTTTGCAGTGTGATATTAATACTATAATAAAATCAAAACCCTAAGTAAAAATGAAAGGGAAATCTGATGCTTCTCTTTATTTTCACATGTTCCTAGGAGATCTTATGTGAAAATGTAAAGTAGAGCAGAGAAGCTTACCAAGTTGCAGGAAACCTGAACAAAATCACAAGGGGCTCAGTTAGAAAAATCAGCACTCGAGCTGATTTCCTAGGCTCAGCTTCTCTCCAGGCAAAAGGACTTCACACAGGTATATCAAGTGCCTAAAGTTTTGTTTCCCTGAATATGGCTTTTTCCCCCTCTTTAATAGGCTTACCCAATGGTTGAAGATTTTATGCTACCATAAATTTTAAAAGACAGCATTCTGTCCTTGACTGGGGTGTGGATGACACTGTGTGTATTTGTCAAGTCATTGAAATGTAAACTTAAATTTGTGCTTTTCACTACGCATAAAGTATCTCAATTTAAAATTTTTTCTTTAAGTTTTTAAAGACCAGAGATTTCCAGCAACAAGAGTAAAGTAGAAAGAGCGTAGTCAGAAAACCTGGCCTGGAGTTCCTGCTCTACCATACAAAAGTCTTGAAGCCTGTTTTCTCTCTTTTTAAAAATGGAAATATTGATATTTACACTCTCACCTTTACAAGGATCAGGTATGACAACGATGTGCACATTCCTTGCAAGCGTTCTAGGACTCTGTAAATCATGAGTTCTCAGGTTTACTCTCAAAGGAGAGGAAATTATGGGTTTCTCCAAACAGTGAAATAGAGTGGCAAAGAATCTCAGTCATGTGACTAGGTCTGGTTATTTTCTCTAGTGAAGAGGGACATGGCTGGCAGGGCAAGGAAAGAGAGAGAGAGAGAGAGTGGGGGGGGGGGAGGTATGCGTGTACGTACTGGAGGATGAAAGGGAAAATAATTTGTCTTCTTGGCTTCATCTCTACTCCCGGCTTTTCCTACAGCCTTATTCATCTCTTTGCCCCAAGCCTGCAAACGGACTCCTCACCCTCCTTTGTTAATAAACATCAGAAAGCTGAGGTTTCACTTAGCCTTGTCTTCCCCACTCCCTTGGTCTATGAATGTTCTAAATGGATTATAACAATGATAAGGAGGAAGAGAAATAGACAGAAATAGATATGCCATTGCCACTGCCTGCAGATTTGGCTTGTTTCTCTTAGCTTACTTGCTAGTGTCCTCAGCAAACTATGACAAACCATAATACCTCTGGCTTTCAGGATCTTGTCTCTTAAACCTGCCTGACCGATATTTGTTGTTCCTGGACTCAGTAACGATACTCATTTTTGTCTGAGAGGTTCAGAAAGCACACGTGATGTTCCTAAAAGGTCCTTCAAGTGAGAGAGTATTTGAAAACCGAGTCTCAGGGGCGCCTGGGTGGCTCAGTTGGTTAAGCGACTGCCTTCGGCTCAGGTCATGATCCTGGAGTCCCGGGATCGAGTCCCGCATCGGGCTCCCTGCTCGGCAGGGAGCCTGCTTCTCCCTCTGACCCTCCTCCCTCTCATGCTCTCTGTCTCTCATTGTCTCTCTCGCAAATAAATAAAATCTTAAGAAAAAAAAAAAAATTTGAAAACCGAGTCTCAGAGGAGTAGCTCTTTCAGAAGTGTAGCCGAAGCCAGACTGGCGTGGCTTGCAGCCTCACTCTGCTACTTAGTAGCTGTGGGATTTTGGACAAGTCACTTAACCTCAGAGCCTCAAGCTGCTGATCTGTAAACAAGGATAAATACAACCTACTTTGTACGCTCTCTTGCTTGAAAGTGTCCACAAAGCATGATGTTCGTTCCCTTTCATTTTATTATCCAGCTCTGAAAATACAGTGGTATGGGAAGTCATTAACATGTCATTAACACAAATGAAAAGTGTATAAATATATCAAACCCAAGATCAGAGGTCCTACAGAATACTTTTTTAAAAAGGATTTAAAATTTGGAATTTTATAAATGGAATAAGGAGAATTTGTAAAAATAATAATAACTAATTTAAAATAAACAAAATACCTTAACTAATGAACTTGGGGAAAATAAACTGAAGATTACTATTCAGCAAAAGAGGAAATGATCAAAGTCAGAAGGTGCAGGGCCCGTGGTATTTGCAAAGTAATACAGAGCCATAAAACCCCATTTAAGAGGAGGCAAAGCCAAAGGGCTGGTTCTCTTTGAAGGGCTCTTGAAAACAGACATCTGGAAAATTATGGTCTACTCCCTGGGCCTTATTTCCTACTCTGGATAAGCAACCTTCTCGAGCACAAAAAGAACAGTCAGAGTCACTAAAGGAGATGAAATGATTTATCAGAACTAGTTAAAATAATTAAATCTGAAAAGCATGATCCTGGACATGGAGTAGGGCAATTTCTACAGACTTTTTGAAAATAAAGTAGCCCAATACAAGGATTTTATTTGACTGCTATAAAGAGTCAAAGACAGATGGAGACAGATTGAGAAAACAGAATGTTCTGAAAATCCTGTTTATTTTGGTGGTAAGCCAGCCATCCAGGGCAGGAGCCAGAGTCCTTTCCTTGAAGAAATATAGGTTTCAGTTGGAAGAATAAATTAGAAAGGTAGATTCCAACCTTCAACCTACTAGCGAATTGGGAGTATTTACTGAGCACCTATTACAAGCATAAAGTTATTTTAAGTGACCCAGGAAGTGGATGGGAGGGAGCCTAGAGTTAGAAAGAAAGAAGATACATCCCTTGCATCTGAAGTGCTTACAATTTATTGAGGGCTCTTTGTCCCCATTTTCCTTGCACCATGATGTTATTCAGAGTCATACAAGAGGGCATAAATTTACTGGGGATAATATTACAGAGAGCAATAGTGACACTTAAATGCCTCCATTATATTTACTACTCCAGTTATCTGCATTTGCCTGGGGAAATTGCAAGCAAGGACAGGAAAATGTCAGTACCAGCCAGTTCCAGATAATGAAATTACTTGCTCCAAAAACTTTCACTGTATTATTAAGTTAGATTGGTTAGGACTAAAAAGTAATAAGACTGATTTTCTTAGGTGGCTCATGAATTAATTTAACTCAAAAGATAATTCCCAAGGAAGAGTTTTAAAAATCCTTTGAGTAGTAACAACCTCATTGGGATTGATTTAAAACTTCCCAGGCTACTCACTTTTAAAGATAATGTTTTTAAATATATGAGTGCTGGCATAATGATTAAACTGATAAGTTTTATTACTTTGTAATCACGTACTAATAATTGAAATAAAATCTGTGAGATTAGTAAATACAATAAAAACATATACAGCATATGGAAGTCTTTATGAAGGACATGATTACTGTAATTGTGGTTGTCCTTTTGGGACTCTGAACCAAATTCCCCAAATAGGTGAATGTGGCCTTTATCTTGAACACCTTTCCAAGCGTTGTAAGTTCATGAGTGTAAATAACCACTGTCAGCTTACATCTACAAACTCTAAGGTGATTTTTGTATGGTTAAAGGTTTTCATTAAAATAAGTTGAACTTAATCTAATCTGTTCCATGGGGACTTTGCTGGGATTGTCAAATGAGGGAAAGAGATCGTGAGAATAGGGTTTGCCTGGTTTCTCTGTCCTTAATAAAAAGGGTCCCACCTCTAGAATGAATCTGGGAGTTTTCACACATGTCACAAGCCTTGGGCTTCCCATAATGGGATGCCAAGGAAGCCACACGGCTCACAGGTTCCCTTAAGGTGTGCCTGGTTCACATCTGAGAGGTTTGGTCCTCTTCAAGTAATCTTCAGTCTCCACTCAGCCACATCTGTAGTCTTTCTCTTTCCTTCCCAACATCTTGCACATCCCAAAGGGGTTAGAGGACTTTCAGATTCTCAAGGTGGGACCAGGTTTTGAGTGGATACCCTGTATTGAGAATGAGCCTGAAACCTTGGTGTGTGGCAGCCATTTATCAGTAAGGTATTGAGAAGAACAGGCCAGGAGCCTGTTAGTGGACACACATGGACCAAGAAATGGGCATCTCTCACAGCTACACCAGAGTGTCTCCTGGGGCAGTGAGAAATGGGAGACATACTTCGTAGAGTATTGTTGAACTGTTTCCAGCTTTTTCTCTCTGCTCCTCTCCTTCCGCCTATTCTCTCAGTCACATCTGCACAATAAAGCTGTTTACTCGAAAATATTTTCCAGACTGATATTATCAATCCAGAAGATGGATGGTAGTTTTTTATTATAAGGGAAAGTTGTCTTAACTGATTTCGTTTGGAGACTTCTGCTATATTCTCAACCTCAGCATTATGTCCCAGTACAAATATTTTTTTGTAGCTTCAAGTTTTTATTTAGATTCCAGTTAACATACAGTGTAATATTAGTGTCAGGTATAGAATCTAGCAATTCATCACTTACATACAACACCCAGTACAAATATTTTTTTAAATGTGGTTTTAAACCTGATGGTATATTTGTCTCACCTTTGAATTAAACTCCTGGTTAAAAAAATTAGCCAAAAAAAGTACAAAAGAAAAAGGGCACTGTTTTAAATTCTATAAAATGAGTTGTTCATTAAACTATTTGGGGCATTTTTGAATTGTGTTTATTTTTATTTGGGATCTTTCAAAAAGATCCTACTTTACTGTATAACTGTGCTGATGTATAGCTTTCAAATTACAAATCATAAACCAAGATTTGGGAGCCAAAGGAAAGTTCAGAATTAGAATGTGGTAAACTCCCTGCTGCAAAAATTAAGGAAAACGTTGCACACATCCCACTCCTTATACCAAACAAATGAATTGAAAATACTAGATTTTGTATCATAGGTAGTTGTGACAACTATAGGGAATTCTGAACTTTCAAACGTCAAATCCTGAACTTGAATTTTTGACCTTGAAAAATGAAACATATCTTTAAAAGTGATGAGAGTGCTACAGTGTGAGTTTTCAAAATGACAGATTGCATGGGGTGGGTGTAGCTAGAGCGTCAGACTGGTTTCTGGTCTGATGAGCACCTACTTTTAAAGACCATGTTTTTATTTCTTCTCTTTTTCTTACCCTATGATTTCACTGACCTAAGTGGGTTTTAGTACTGTTCACATCACAAAGAGGCTAGAATGGATTATTGTGTTAAAAGGAAATTGAGGTGTTATGTTTTATAAAGCATTAACAAAGCTATTATTAGATGGAGAATTGTAAGGAAGGTTTGTAATCATTGAAAGGGCAAGAAAAAAAATATTTTTTTCAGTTCATGTTGAAGACATGCATCATGTAAGAAGACTTACATCTCATCATACTTTATTATTACAATAGTGTTTACATTACCATGTGCTGTTCTAAGCACTTGACATATCTTAAATCATTAGTAGTCATCATAATGATCCTACTGTTATCCTTATTTAACAGATGAGGAGATGAAGGCAGAGGGAGGCTAAGTGACTTGCCAAAATGCACACAGCTGAGAAGTGCAGAGCTATGATTCAAACCCAGGCATCCTAACTCATGCACTCTCACTCATTACCTGCTATGCCATCTCCTTATATCTTCTTGATGTGGAACCCTTCTTCTAGAATAATGGGAAGTATATCTATATATCTCTATCTAAGAGGTTGAGAGCATAGGATTTAAAATGAGACATCCTGGGCATGGTGCTTCCCATCTTTATGATGGGATACCATCAGTCCCCATCTCATAAATTGGTTAAAAGGATTGAATGAGATAATACACCAAAATCTCTGAGGACAGGGTCTGACAGATGGCCATACCCAATATATGTTAGTTCTTGTCATAATAAATACATTTACATCAACTTTAGGATATGAATTATGGTTGCCAAGTTCCCTGGGTGAAAGATGATAAACATTTATTAAGCAGGCACTTCTTAGAGTTCAATCTCATAATAATTCAGTAAGATTACTCTTACTATTCCCAGTTCAATGAACTTGAGGAAACTCAAACTATAAGAAAAGATATTATTTTCCTAAAATCAAATAAGCAAAGATTCAAACTCAGGGCACAGTGACCCCAAAGCCTCAGCTCCTTCTACCACCCTTGTCTTGTTCTAAACTTCAGGTTTTTTCAGCTCGTTCTGATTCATTGATCAAAAAAACCCCAGTACGAAACAAGATAAAAAGTAATACCAAGCTTGTGCAATTACATCATGGGCAAGTTAACCAGTCTAATGGCAGCTGTATTGGCTCAGTGCATAAAAACCATGCTGCTCTGTGCTAAGACCTGTCTGAGCCCACAAATAAGTTACATTAATAATTGCAGTATGGTGAAAGACCACCCAAGAAATTTTGGTTGATATAGGAAGTGGCAGCTGTGACTTCTAATTGAGAACTATGGCTTCTTAAATGAGTGCTGAACCATGCTTCAGGGATTTTAAGCCTGCTCTATCCATGGAAGATCTGAAACTCAACAGCTGATCCGACCACTTGTCACTGTTGACAGTCCTATAAAATTTCTAAGACAGGAACTCTGTGTTCTAGTTCAAACCAAGTGAATATTTCCTGTTTGTTGACCTATAACTTCAAGGGTGCTAAGTCATCTGTCTAGAAAGATTCCTATACTCCCCTCTGTTGTAAGTTATTGTAGTTCTGTAAAATGGTCAAAAGGAATGCCTGCATATTCTTTTTTTGGTTAAAAAGGCTAGGCTTTCCTTCTTTTTTCCTATTTCCTCTATGGTTTAGCTTTTTTCTCATCTGTTTGCCAGGGGTACCCTGACTTTTAGAACTAGAAGGATAGTCACACAAGAGCAGTTGAACATGCACTGGTTGTGAATTTCAGAGATTGGTACAAATGGATGTTTAAGCTCTCAGAGTTTTGCATTTCCCATCTACAAACTGTCTTCTCTGGTTGTCTTGAGCATTAAATGTATGTGTTTCTGGAACACAGTTGCACACAGTATTAGCTGGATCTGTCTCAGTACCCTACCCTCCATGTAGGCAAAGGCCCATCCCAGAAGACCTGAAACAAATTGTCCTTTTCAAAATGAAGATTTACAATCTCTCCTTAAATGTATCTAATTCTAATGTTTCATTTTCTTTATGAGCTGGAAGTTTTACATCTTAAGAAGTTCATAACGTGAAAATAGTCTTTCAAAGATGAGCTCCTAATGATCTCAGACCAGTAAGAGGAACCTCTGATCTTGTCTTTTCTGCTTTTCCACTTACCAGACAGCACATTTTGCCTGAGAACTGAGACCTAAAAAAAGTATATAAATCAACAAGGAGAATAAAAAATAGTGATTCCTAAGCTCCTCCTGGAGATTTTGATTCGGTAGATCTGGGGTGAAGCCCAGGAATGTGGATGTTTGTCCAGGTGGTCCTGGTTTAGGCAGATGAGACTCCTAGGACCACACTTTGGAAACACTGGCCTATGGGAAGGGTATATATCTTCTGTAGCAGAGTTTACACAGACAGTTGATTATGACCCTTCAACCAAGCTCTACAAAGAAAAGGGAGCCAACATAGAAGAAAACCAGGAGAGCCATGGAAACTCCTCATCCAGAAAGGAAACTCCCCTTGTGCTTGCCTCAGAATGTCAGACTATTTACTCCAGACCCATGTCAACCTTTTATTTTTTGGCCATTCCTCATTCTTCTGTAGAATTCAAAATAGTGAATACATTTTCCAGTAATTCTCTTGCTTATGAATGTTCATGTGAAAAGCTTTAATTATAGGAATAAGCATCTGGCTTATTCTCTAGTGTCTTTCTCCTCTAATACCTTTCTTTTGCACATAGTTGCAGTTTATCTGATGGGCAGATGCCTCCTCTTCATATTCCTTTTACCTTTGTTTATGCTTCCCACAGAACAATCCTTTAAGAATGAAGGCATGTGGAGAGTTGTAAAAGGGTGAGGGGCCCAGGTCTGTGCCCTGGATCTGTATACCTAAATGTGTACCCTATAAGTCAAACCTGAGGAGGGGGTGAAAGCAGAGTAGAATAAAATGGAAAGAGTCTGAATACTAAGAATTTGGGAATCTGTGCTCTGTAGGGACATTGGTAGTCCCTAAGCTTCTTGCCTCATTTTATTCATTCATCTGTAAAGATTATAGGTTACCATAGTTTACCAAAGTTATAGGTTCCTGAAGCTTGGATTCTCTATGTCATTAATAAAGCAATTTTTAAACACACACTCACAATATGTATTATTTATACATTTGTAAATTATATAGATGCACAATGTTCCAATACATTTTGTTCATTATAAAATGTATATAAAAATATGTGTTAAAGTGTTGATAAAGTTGAACCAAGCAATATTACAAAATATTTTAACTTTAATGTTTAATAGGACAAAATACTTCCTGCAGTGAGTTTAAAGAAGTTTGCTTCTTTTGCAGGGAGAGTCCTCATTTAACAATATATGAAACACAATATGAAAGTTGGGTCTATGTTACATTTATTTCAATATTTGGTTTTAATTACTATCTCATACCTGAAAAGATGCTCACAACATACACCAAGTTAGAGATTCAAAAAATGAAAAGTAGCTGTAGTAGGTGCCAATCTATATTTCAAATGGCCTTTAGGATAATTTCCCATTTTGGAAGTCAAGTGCCTATCATATTTGGTTAGAGTTTATTCTACAATAAGAAAAGTGTCAGCTCAATCATTTCTTTCTCATTGACATGGGCTTGCTTCATTAGAATTACCTTCAATATGAGATTTCCTTATGTAAATATTTTTAAGCCATTTGTTTGTTACATCATGATCAAACCACCATAATATCAGTATAATGTGTTTATCCATTAAATGGGCCATATAGAACCTGTAAAAACAACACTCTAATATCATAAATGAAGAGACAGTAAAAGTACTGCTAACCCACCTTCAGAACTGTGGCCCTCCCAATCTTTCTGCAGGATTCCTCTCATACCAAATGTGACTTGTGACTCTGACACATAGGTTGACTGAATGCTCCATGCAACTCACATATTTAGTGTTAGTAAACCTTCATTTATTTCCTATTTTAGATACACAACACATAGAAATAAAAGTGTTAGTGGTTTGTTTTTTTTGTTTTTTTTTTTCATTCTCCAGTGAATCAGCTTGCATGGCCCATTTTGAAGACAGTAACCTAGAATAACCTAGATAATCTTTCAGTCCCATTGATGATTATCTAACCTCTAATTTTTCCTAACTTTAAAAACCTCTATTGCCATCATTCACAACCTGATTTTGTTAATATACTTTTTCTGTCCTATGAATCTTAATGTCATATCCTGCAACATCTTGTTCCTATCCCCTATTCTTTGATTATTGCTCTGTCTCTGATGGCCAGGAAAAAGATTCAAGAAATATATAAAATATTGCCCTACATACTCAAGAGTCAGTCAGTGATTATACAATTCAGCATTGCAGTAGTTCATCAAAATTTAGCACCCTACTATGTGTAAGGAGGAGCCTCAATAAAAAAAGTATATACAAGAAGAACCACAACTTCCTAAGAATGTTCAAGAGCATAATACTTGTGGAAACTTTTACTTTATTCAGGCAAGTTTAGACCCAGTCTATGCATGTTTCATCTTGTTTTCACTTTCCTAGCTAACTCACTCTACACCGAAATACCTATCTGCTGCCATCTAGTGTAATAAAATAGGTTGATTATGCATGGAATTCTGGACTCCTTACATGGTTGAACATCAGTACTTAAAATAATGCTTTATTTTGGTTTCTTACACGCTTTCAAAATGCCGAGTCAGAGACCTGTTTTTCTTCTCACTGGAACCCTGAATATGGTCTTAATATTGTTGTGGAGTCTAGGGCTCAGGATCAAGCTTCATTTGCTCTCTGTAAACGTGACACTGGGATATGTGGTAGGGTCTTAGAGGTTGGTAGATCTGAAGTAAATAATAATGACCCTGATTAGTGACCATGATTTTTACGTCAAGGACGGAGTGAAACACACAGTCTGGCTTCTTACCAGCTGTGCAACCCTGGCCAACTCACTTTTTTTTTTTAACATCATTTTCTTCATCTGTAAAATGAAACGGTGGCCTTGCTGACTGTCAAGGTCTCTTCTAGCTCTAAGAGTATGTGACTGCATAAAAACTATTTTCTTTTTGAAACTGTCAAAGTCATATTCCCAGAATCCTCTTTTATGTCTGAAATAAATGTTGATTCTCTAACTCTTCTATGTGTTTATCCATTGTTTGGCTAGAAGTGAGCAGAAAGCCTGACTTGGAAGACAGAGGTAAATGTGGACCATGATTCTCAAGAGTTGTGCACTGGAATGTTGTCCACCAATGGATAAGTAGATACTAAGCAATATGCATCTTACTTCTCCCCTTAAGTCACAATGGCAAATGTAGAAGTATAATACCCATTTAAATGATCAACCTCCTAAACTGCACCGCAATTTTTTGTGTCTCCATTTCCCACCAGAACTTCTCTATTAAAGGTTCTAGGTCTATTGTAACTCATACTGGTCTTCCCTTTCTTTATACAGTTCTATACAGCTACTTCAGTACATCCTGAAATATTTCATTTTCTATTCCAGTATATCCTAAGATGTTTTATTTTTGGATTGTTTTGTATGTGTAAATCTTATTTCCCCACTGGACTGAAAACTTTGCAGATGCAGGAACTGTTTCTCATTTCCATGAGGGCATCCGGCATTGCTGTTTAGGGAATACATATGGTTCTGATAATAGGTGCTTTTTCTGTTTGCTTCATATAATGAGGGTAAAAGGTGAAGTACAAGATCTTCTCAGATCAAACTTAGAACCATTAATCTTTAAGCCCTCATCTCTATAAGCTATCCGACAGCTTGTAGAAGCTGATAACTCTGAGCCCAATGCCAAAAATGCAACCTTACCTAAAGTGAAAACACAAAACTGAAAGAGGCGGTGCAGCATATGAGGAAAAAACCTTTGAAGTGAGAAAAATCTGGATTCAAATCCTAGCTTTGCTATTTGTTAGTGTGTTTTTTGACTAAATATTATTTACCCTTCCTGAAGTTAAGCTTCCTTATCTATAGAATAAAGATGATAATCCTTTCATACAACATTCCTCAGAAGAGTTATGAGGATGAAATGAGAAAGCATATGGCAAGAATGTAGCACATAGTAGGAGCTCAATCAATGGAAGTTAAAAAGAACTTCCATGCATTGTTTAAGTAAAATGCTTTTACTTATATACAATAAAAATTAGTCAATTTAAATATAATTATGCGATTTGAATATAATGAAAGCCTCTGTAACTGAGGTATTAAAGTGAGTGGTACGTTCCTGTAGAGCAGTGGTTCTCACCAGAGGTGATTTTGTCCCCCCAGGGGACATTTGGCAATATCTAGAGACATTTTGTTAGTCACAGCTGGGGAAGATAATAGTGCTACAGGCATCTATTGGGTTGCGGCTAGGAATGATGCTAAACATCCTCCAGTGCACAGAACAGCCCCCCCCCCGAACAAAGAATTATCTGATCCAAAATATCAATAGTGTCAGGCTGAGAAACCATGCCACTGAACCTAGGGAATCTATTACTCCTTTTTTTGTTTTGTTTTTTTGGGTTTTTTTTGTTTTGTTTGTTTGTTTTGGTTTTTTTTTGGTTTTTTTGAGAAAGAGAGCACATGTGGGGCAGGGGAGAAGGAGCAGAGGGAGACGGAGAGAAAGAATCTTAAGCAGGCTCTACACCCAGCATGGAGCCCGACGCAGGGCTCAATCTCATGACCCTGAGATCATGATCTGAGCCGTAACCAGGAGTTTGACACTTAACCAACTGAGCCACCCAAGCACCCCAGGAGTCCATTACTTCTGGCTAAGTTTGTTTTACATTTAAGACCAGGTGAGTGCACAGATAAGAAGGTGGCTTTCATTTGGTGGATTATGAAGAGATTTGCCTAGTCCTAAATGTCTTTCTAAATGAACTATTCCAGTGCTTTGGATTCTCGTTGTGAGGCATACTTTTAGGCTAAGGTATTGCAATGTATAAAGTTCACAATTTTCCTTGGAGGTCAATAGATGAAGGAGTCAGGATCTACCTATCCACAAGAATTGCTGATTATGTTCTCTGTAGTAATGGTGGTGGTTCTTCATCGAAAACCAACCATGTGCCAGATACTTTATGTAAATAATCTGATTTAATTTTCATCAACTGTGTAAATATTTTGCTCTCATTTTATCCGTGAGGAAGCTGGGGCTTAGAAAATTTATGTAATATTTCTAGTAAGTTGCCCACCTGGGATTCAAACCTAAATCCAGCTGGCTTCCAAGCCTGGGCTCTTTCTACTACTCCATATTGGCCCTACCTAGCAGGGATTTAAGATTGGAAATGGGGGTGGGTGTGTTTTAAACAAAACAAGGTAGGAAAGAAAATGTTAGAATATTAAGGTCTCTGCTCAGGAAGGTTAGGTTGAGTCTCCTGCTGAGGAGCTCTTGAGCATCCATGAACTAGATGAAAACTCTGAGCCCTCTCAGGAGAGTGAACCAGAGGGGATGGATTTGTTGAAATCTTACTAATTTATGAAATCTATACCACTATGGTACGGTGGTAGGACTATACCATAATACACAATATGCCAATTTAGCAACTTTTTAGGTATTTCATATTTAAGCCTGATGCAATATATTTTCTAAATTCTTCCTTTTTAATTAAATATGGGTTTTCCTTTATAAGCAGTTCTACCATCCAAACAAACACTGTAAAACAGAAATATAATGGGAGCTATATATGCAATTTCAAATTTCCTAGTAGCCACATTAAAAAAGTAAAAAACAGGTAAAATTAATTTTGTTAATCTATCTTACTTAGCCCAATGTATCCAAAATAGTATCATTCCAACATGTAATTAGTCTAATAAAAACAATGGGATTTTTTATGTTATTTTTGCATAATAATTCTTCAAAATCCAGTGTATATTTCATATTTACAGCACATCTCAATTGGGACACTAAATCTTCAGTAGTTAAAGTGAAATGTAGTCCTACTGAAGCAATAAAGTTATATTAATGAAAAATATTCTATACCGTTTCAGTTTTAAGTTTGATTGAAAGCTCCTTAAAACTTGAGGGGAAAAAAAAAACTTAATAAAATTCAAAATTCAATTCCTTGGTCACACCCCATCTCAAGTGCTCAATAGCCAAATGGCTCGAGGCTACCATTTTGGACAGCACAGATCTAACTTTTTGCTTCTTAGAATGTGGTCACCAGAAGCAGCATCGGCAGCACCTGAGAACTTATCCAAAGTGCAAAATCTCAGTCCTCACTTAGTGAATCTGCATTTTAACAAAATCCCTAGGTGATGTCTTTACACATTAAAGTTTGAGAAGCATCTGTCTAAAAAACGCAGATGTCTCCAACAGAGAGCTCCAGAAGGAGCCAATGAATGAAGAACTATGGAGGCTTAGGAAATTTGTTGCAGTTGAATGGTGCCAGGGATTGGCATAATGTGCTCCGCTGAGAAGTTGTAAGTTTCCCACAAAGGCAAGTATGGCTGTTCTCCTGTGTGGACTGACACGGGACCATCTTGGCACCTAGAGTTGGCTCCACTCCCAGGATTATGGCAAAGAATCTAACACTAACTTCCATGACTCCCAAGTTAAGGCAGCTGCACTCTCACCGCCGTATATACTTGAAACTGAAGCATTAGAACCCCTGAAACACAGCTGTGAGCATATGTTTCTGCTCCACACAAGTGGAATTTAAGGCTGGCCCTTATTGGAGACCCCGCGAGGTCAAGCACAAGAGAAGCTTGTGCTGCCACCACACTGCCTTGCCCTGAGAGCCAACACAGACGCACCCAGCATCACGTCCTCATGATACAGGGGTTGGTCCAGTTCCCTCTGCGATTCAGTGCATGCTGCTTCACCTTGCTAATTCTTATTTGGTTTATTTTTCATAGGACTTGGCATTTGAGGAGCCTTCCAATCTATTTGCTTAAGGAATTCATTGCATTAATCTAACATAGGAACTCACTGTTCAGGGCACCTGGGTGGCTCAGTCGTTGAACATCTGCCTTCGGCTCAGGTCATGATCCCAGGGTCCTGGGATCGAGCCCCGCATCGGGCTCCCTGCTCTGTGGGAAGCCTGCTTCTCCCTTTCCCACTCCCCCTGCTTGTGTTCCTTCTCTCGCTGTGTCTCTCTCTGTCAAATAAATAAATAATCTTAAAAAAAAAAAAAAAGGAAAGAAACTCACTGTTCTAATTCAGTGTTCCTCAAACCTGGTTGCACCTTAGAGTCACATGGGGCATTTGAGAAATACCAATGCCCAGGCATCACCCCAATCTTTTTACTCGATAAGTTGAAAATAGTGTTGTTGTTTTTAGATATAATTGACAAATGAACATTGTGTAAGACATCACCCAATCTAATTAAATTAAATCTCTAGAAGGTATTTTGTTAAAGATCCCCAAGTGATTCTAATGTGTAGCCAGAGTTGAGAACCACTGGTCCAGTTGGAGCCCTTAGCTGGCAGTCAGTTGCCTTAAATCAATGTTTCTCAGTCTTCACTCTACATACAGATAAGCTGGGGTCTGGTTAGAATGCAGATTCGGATTCAGTAGGTAAGAGGGTAAACAAAATTTTGTGTACAGATGTGCCCCTAGTGGTATTTGGTGGGTGATCATCTATCAGCGAGTAACCATGTTGGCAAACTGGGATGAGTTCATCACCCTCCTTAGTTCTTTTTGGAACCTTCTGTGCCCTATACCCTCAGCTCTTAGTAATCACTACTTTCTCTGATTTCTTAAAGCAATTATCTTTATTTTAACTGCCTTTTATTGTTAGCTACTTCTCATATATACACGTATTATTTCCTGTACTAGCTTATAGAGCTCTTCCAAGACAAAATCCATGTGTCATTTTATTTTTACAATTCCCATTGCACCTAAGGAACAGTGCCCTACGCATAACAGATGCTGTATAAATGCTTCTTGAGCAACTGAAACTTGGAACTTCTGTGTGGAAGTCTCTTTAAAAAAAAATCCGGGGGCGCCTGGGTGGCTCAGTCGTTAAGCATCTGCCTTCGGCTCAGGTCATGATCCCGGGGTCCTGGGATCGAGCCCCGCATCGGGCTCCCTGCTCCGCGGGAAGCCTGCTTCTCCCTCTCCCACTCCCCCTGCTTGTGTTCCCTCTCTCGCTGTGTCTCTTTCTGTCAAAATAAATAAATAAAATCTTTAAAAAAAAAAAAAAATCCGAAGAAAACAAAACAAAATCCGAAGGACTTAAAAATGCAAGGTGTTTTTCTTTGTTGAGCAGAAAAAGAATTTGGAGAGGTAAAGGGATAGAAGAGATTGGAGACTTAGATTTTTATGTTAGTTTTTTTCACTTTGAACACATCTTTGAATTTGGGAGAATGATTGCATGATTTCGTGGTTTTATTTGCTTGGAGCAGGGCACTATTGACATTTTGGGCCCGAGGATTCTTTGTTGTGGGGACTGTTCTGTGTGGTGCCCTGTGTTTCACAATATCCCTGGCCACTACCTGTTAAATGTTAGTAGCACCCCCTTCCACCAGTCGTGACAGTTACAAATGTCTCCGGACACTGCCACATGTCTCCTGGGAAAGAGACTCACCCTGGTTGAGAACCCTCGGTTTAGAAGAATGCAGCACGGGACTGCTACCTTACCGCAGCAATAAACACCTTAAAAAACTAAAACACACATACAGGAGAATGACAAGGTATGTTCTTGAGAAATCTGTATATGTATTTATAGAAAAAATGTTCTCTGCTCCTGCATTTTGGAGATCATGTCCACATATACTATATTTGTATTTATATTTGTCATATCGGCCATTCTTTTGTGGACATAGAAACATAACGCATGGAACACTTTTTAAATCTGAATATAGACTTAGGAATCCAAGAGTGGTGGCAGCAATCCCACCAAGCAAGAGCATGTACACAGAGCAAAAGTTAAGGACGAACGAGCCAATTCTCTTTCTCAGGGAACCGGGCCAGCCCGTTTATATAAAACAGTCTGTCTGGTGTGCCGTTATCCTTGGACCAAATACACTGTTCCAGCAAGTGAAGGTGTTAAGCTGAAACCTGGCCTGTAAGCAGGTGTTCAATGACTGTTTGTCGAATAAGGGAATCCATGAATGACTCAAGGGTGAATGTAGCTGTAAATCCTAAAACAGAAAGACTTCCGTGTCCTCACTACAAAAGACCGTGTTTTATTGCCTTTGAAACTCCTAACCCTAGACATGAAATTACATAACAGAGTATATCATCATCAGTGAGGATTAACTGGCCTCAACAAAATTACAAGATGGGGAAAATAAAGTCTCATTTGTCAGTCGGTTTCTTCTGGCAATCAAAGGCTTCCCTTAGACTTCAGGAGGTTCATATTTTTCAATGACAGAGATGTGATGTTGGCAAAGCACTGCTGTACTTTCAGGCTTGGATTAGAATGTCCCCACACTTACTTTTTCCTCCTGTTCCTGGCCAAGAACTTGCATATGAGAACCAGACCAGAGGCTCCGGTGGTGAAAAACAAGCACAGTGTCTTCAGGGCTCAGAAGGGGAAAGACAGAAGTCAGTGGTTCTTACAATCTGCTCTCCTTGACATTCTGCTATCCTTGAAAATCACTGGGGAGCTTTTAAAATTCCAAAGCCCAGACAATTACAATGGTCATTCCATAAATTACCAATTGAAATCAAATCTTGAAGGATGGGACTGAGGTGTCAGTATCTTTTTAAATTCCACGGGTGATTCCAGCATGGAACGTGTCCACTCTGCCTGTAGACCCCCTTCAGCTACTGTTTTTCGGGAATTTGTGTCATCTCATTAAAAAGAACCTGACAACCTCGGGGGTGCCTGGGTGGCTCAGTCGGTTAAGCATCTGACTCTTGGTTCTGGCTCAGGTCATAGTCTCGTGGATCCTGAGATCGAGGACTGCCGGGCTCCCCGCTCAGCAGGGAGTCTCCTTGGATTCTCTCCCTCTGCCCCTCCCTTCACTTTCATTTGTACACTCTCTCTCTCTAATAAATAAATAAATCTTTTTAAAAAATACTTAAAAAAAAAAAAGGACCCGACAATCCCATTTACAAGTGCATTAGCTAGGGTTCATCCAGGATATTTTCATAAGAACAAGGGATTCAGTAGTGTCTTTTGTTCAGTGAGTTATAATCCCTGTTTTTGTCACAGTGACATTAAAGTTAAAATTAATGAAAAGTGATTTTCAAACTGAAGAAGTGTCCAATAGAGGCTTAGAAAAAATAAAAATTACATGTAGTGATTCTTAGTGTTAAGTATAACTTGTTGGGCACCTGGGTGGCTCAGTTGGTTAAGCGACTGCCTTCAGCTCAGGTCATGATCCCGGGATCCTGGGATCGAGCCCCGCATCGGGCTCCCTGCTCTGCGGGGAGCCTGCTTCTCCCTCTCCCACTCCCCCTGCTTGTGTTCCCTCTCTCTCTGTGTCTCTCTCTGTCAAATAAATAAATAAAATCTTTTTAAAAAAAAAAAGTATAACTTGTTGCATTTTAGATAGATTTTCTTACTGAGCTAAAACTCACATCAAAAAATGCCATTTTAACCATTTAAAAGTAGTTTTTAGTGTATTCGCAATGCTGTGTAACCATCACCACTTCCAGTTCCATCACCTCAACATGAAACCCTGTGCCCGTTAGTACGCACTTCCAATTTCCCTTCCCCTCATTTCCTGGCAACTACTAATCTACTTTCTGTCTCTGTGAATTCGCCTATTCTGGACATTTTATATAAATGGAGTAATATAATATGTGCCCTTTTGTGTCTGGCCTCATTCATGTCACAGAATGTTTTCTGGGTCCATCCATGTTGTAGCACGTATCAATACTTCATTCCTCTTCATAGTTAGAGAGTACTCTGTGTTTATGCCACATTGTGTTTATCTGCTCATCAGTTCACAGACATGTGGGTTGTTTCTAATTTTTATTATTATGAATCATGCTACCATGAACATACTTGTACAAGTTTTTGTGTGAACATATGTTTTCGGTTCTCTTGGTTATATACGTAGGAGTGGAATTGCTGGGTCATATGTTAACTCTGTGTTTAACTTTTTTGAGGAACTGCTAAACTGTTTTTTCTACAGCAGCTGTACCATTTTACATTCCTTCCAGAGGCTCTAATTACTCCAATTAGTTCTCTCGCTTTATATTTTGATTATTTGATTATATTATCTTTAACATTTGATCATGTTATATAATACCAATATATTTAATTATTTGATTATATCATATTCTATAGATATAATTATTCGATATATTTATCTAGGATGTCCCTTACCTTAACCAAACAGAAAATAAATTTTACTGAATGTAATGCTAATTGTTTCTAGGACATCTGAAAACCATGCTGTGCAGAATAAAAAAAATTTTTTAACAATGAAACCATGGCAGTTCTATTTCCTAGGTTAGTTCTGCAGGGCAGTAAGTATGTGTGTTTGAGGTGATGTTCCTGTTTCCACCTTCCAGCGGGCTACACTATTGGAACCTGGGGCCACGTAGCCGTGCTGGCATATCCCCCTCTCTAGCCAGAGGACAAACACCAAGGAAAATAGGGCCTTTGTCCTTCCACCCAAGCAGCCCTGTTGGTTTTAAGAAAACTGATGGGTAAAGAGCCTGAAATCTAGGGAGAAGAGAGAAAAAAACATTTTTTGAGAACATTTTAAATCAGCTAGGGAAGTATATGATCACTCTGTCCAGGACAATTAAATGAAATAACATGAAAACACTAAGTAAGCTAAATGCGCCAGAGACGTGCTATGGAAGAGAAAGGAAAGAGGAGAAAGATCATTGATTAATGCCCTTGAGTGTTGAAAACTACGATTAATTATGTTCAATCATAAGTATTTAAGGAGGACAATAAATTCTTTTTTTTTTTTTAAGATTTCATTTATTTATTTGAGAGAGAATGAGATAGAGCACGAGAGGGGGGAGGGTCAGAGGGAGAAGCAGGCTCCCCGCCGAGCAGGGAGCCCGATGCGGGACTCGATCCCGGGACTCCAGGATCATGACCTGAGCCGAAGGCAGTCGCTTAACCAACTGAGCCACCCAGGCGCCCCAATTCTTACAACGTATTCCATGAAAAATAAATTTGCAACATAAAGCAAGTCTTGGTAAAAAGATACATGTTTAAATGCTAGTCGTAACGCATGCACACTCTCTGCTTCCCGACGTTGCTGGCCGCGTGAGCCATCTACACAGGCTGTGTGCAATTAAATTTCCTGCCAGACCATGTGTGCCGTAAACACTTCTCCAAGATACTAATGACAAAGTTCAGCTGACTTGACATTCATCTGAAAGTAACTAGACATGTTCACTAAGCCTTTATTTTAGTGAGCCCTACCATTTTTTTAATGAACCAGGAACCATTGTTAAAAGTATACTAGAGTTTAATTTAAAATAGAAGGAAATGAACATTTCGGGAGAGAGCTTGTGAACTCTTGTTCTCAAGTCTAAACCAAGAAGTGCCTGAGAAGACTTTACATCTATGCCCTCCTCAGTTCCTCAGAGAACTATAAAGGAAAACAAGTATGAAGGTGATTTCCTTACATAAAGTATTGTCCAATATGAAATACTTTATTAAGTTTTTTGCCAATTTCTACCATTAATTTAAGGCCTTTTTTGCCAATTGCCTACAAACTCACTATTTGTGGTTTCATAACTGCTTGGCAATTCCATAGGTTAAAAAACAAAAAACAAAAAAACGCTAACCAGTCTTTTTTTTTTTCTTTTTATTTTATTGTGCTCACTGACATTATGTTATAAGGCAGTCCAGTTACGCTTGACAATAGTGATCAACCAGGAAGTTTACAGATTTCTTTTACCATACTTTGACAGCCAGCATCCATCAAGGACATGACCTTCAGGAAAAGGGGATAGGTATAAGGTTCTCTTAGTTGGAGGAATCACTGATTTCCTGAAGCTCTTCATATATAAGAAAAGCACTTTGGAAATGAAATGGTAAGAGTACTTTGGAGAAGGACGTGTGGCCTCAAAGCAGAGCTTCAAAAGGGAGGACCCCCCCCCCCCGCCCCAAGCTAGGGGAGGGATCTAGTCCTCTAAACCTAAATATTTACAAGCACTGTGCAAAACTCAGTACCCCTCAGTGCAGAACCTCATCCCCAGGATGCCCTGGCAAATATTGAGGCTGGATTTCCTTTACAAACAAATGACACATAAAATGTTTAAAGTACGATTCAACCACCCAGCCCATTCCATTCAGGGTGGCTTTGGCTTAGAGAGGTGGAATCATTGGATGGAGTCGTTGTGACATAACCAGAACTCTCCAAATTCCAATTCAGCTTTAATGAGCTTTTTCTGAAAAGATCATTGCCAAGAAACTGATAACACTTGTGACATGATTCCAGAGTACCCAGATCATCAGGGAAAAGCATCAAGTAGCATTCTTAATATTCCAGAGATCCTCTTCAGCCAGCCCCACAGTGTCTGTGTGAGGCACTGATAATTTTCTTCCCAGCGTGAGGAATTTGAATTGCTTCTCAGGAACACATAGAGAAAGACTTTGCTTGGATTTTCTTAATTTAATACTAATATGTGATAATATAGCAACATCCTCCAATTATCTACAACTCAGACTTCAGTAGTTATGACCGTCTAGAAGACAACCACAGAAATCCGCTCTAACCAGCGAGGGAAATAGCTATCACCATATGACCGCATGTACTTCAGATGTTTCAGCTGGCACACAGTCCACTGTGTGTCTTGCTTTTCTCTCATTATAGTATTTCCTCTTTCATTGTTCATGCACATATAACCACATACTCTGATTTGGTCTTATCACTTCTTCCATCTTTTATGATTAAAATCATCTTTGATGTTTATTCCATAAAATTGTTTTCTTTAGTACATCTTTACAAGTTTTAATTCTTAGTCATATTAAGGATGTCGTTTTGTTGCCCAGCTGCTGCCCAACTCAAAAGGAAATTCTCAACTGATTGTATGTAGTTTCCCTTTGGTCCGAAGGGAAGGGTTTCCCTTCCAACTTCTGCCCCCACACAAGTTATCCAAGTCCTCAAGCTCCATTCAGGGATGATAACCAGTGCCCAGGACTGGGGACAGCAGATGGTCCACATGACATGGTGCAGTGGAGGTTCCACATTTCAGGGCAGGGGGCTGCTGAGTGCCTCCCACTGCACAACCCTCAGCTTTCTAAAGAAGGTTGTCCTTTCCCACCAACCCTCCCCTCCCACTTCGATTGCTCCCCTTCTTCCTTCTCCCCCAACCCCCAACAGGAAGCAGACATTGGGAACTGGTGTGTGATCTCCTTTGTTTTTGTTTCTGCTTTGTCATGAGTAGAGGATAGAAATGCATGTCTGGTGAGGGAGGGTAAGAACACAAGACTACTTCATTGTGTAACAGCTGCTTGATGGCCTTCCCTCTGCATACTGTCAGGAAGACCATCTTCTTCCAAGGAGAGAGCTACTGGGCAGTGAAGAAGGCAGCCAACTTTGGCCGGCCCAGCTAGTCTGACTGGCAGAATCAGCCATGGTCACTGTCAATGGTGACGTGTTACAACCAGCAGTGCCTCCAGCTCTCTCGGACACTGTCCCTCTGTCGGTGTAGTTTGAACACACTGTCATTCGATCAACATTTAAAGACTTGAATTTAGTAAAACTTTCTTCGAGCTCTCTGAATAATAATTTCAGTAGGAATACCAGTTTAACTTCTTAACTAATTCCCATTACCAGTTTATAGTCCATCAGAAGCTTAGGCAGGATTAGCATTGAGACATGCACCGTAGACGCGTATATTTAAAATATCTTTTAGTTCTCCAGCACTCATCATTTACTCTTCTGAGGTGATAATTAATATTCATATCCTTCCCACACCCTCTCAAACTAGACTCGTGGGAGTTTACACTACATGTCACTCTTTTCTCTTTTTTCAAGCTCTACACCCAACGTGGGGCTTGAACCCACGACCCCAAGATCAAGAGTTGCACGCTCTACTGACTGGGCCAGCCAGGCGCCCAAACCAAGTGTCACTCTTGATACAAAGCTCTGCTAGAACTGATCAGACAAGCTAATAATGTGGAAAGCCAACTTTTCAGTACTTACCTATAATTTATTTCTCTACACCAGTGGCTCTCAACTTGTGCCACACATTGCAAGTACCTGGGGAACTTCTAAAAATCATGACACCCAGGCTGCACCCCAGACAAATTGACTCAAGTCTCTGGCAGCAGGCCAAGGCATCAGTGTCTTTTAAAGCTCCCCTGTTGATTCCAATGTACAATTACAATTAGGAAATGCTGCTCTTAGGGCTTGTCAGCTTACTCATTTCTGAGAATTGAATTAAGGGCACATCTGAGCTTGTCATTTTTCCCTTCTGGGAATTTTTTGAGAAGCAAGAGAAAATTGCCTAACAAAAAAGCTACTATTTTTTGCCAGTGCTGAAATTAGGCTTGAAATCACATGGACCTGTATTTTAATCCCATCTCTCCTACCTACTGCAGTATAAACACCACTCACTTCTCTCAACTCCAGTTTTTCACCCATTTCTAAGTGGACATAATGCCCAACTTCTGGAATTATTGTCAGTATTAAGGAGACAATATATGTAAAGTATTCAACATGATATAATATGGAAGGTGAGGTATATAACATGGTATTAATAACTAAAATAAATATGTAGTTGCAAGTCAAAATCCTCATTTTCAAAATGAAGACTCCAAAGAGAAAATAAAAATGAATCCCAAATCTATTGTCATGATTTTGAGTGCTGATCGGTGTTGATATTAACATTTTTTCAGAATGTGGGACCACTTGAGTTAGAACACTCATTTCTCCTAGTGAGAATTAATTTAGGGCCAAAGCGAGGCTCTCTTGTCAAGTGTGGCTTTCTTTTTAGACTTGCTGTAAATGGATATTGAACTATACTGTCTCTAGGTTTAGGCTAAAAATCATGAGAGAGCAGGAATTATTACTAGTTCAAAAATTATTGTTTGTGGCTCATCAGAGAGGACCTGAGAATGTATGGTAGCCATTTGTTGTCTTTAAGTGAAATATAAAACAACTTCTACTAGGATATTCAGACATAATTAGAGAGGTCCTCATTTTAAGGCCAGTACCTCTCAGACTTGGGAAACCTCAACAAGATGCTAAGGAGGCGAACTTTAGGAATGCCAGCTATCTTCAGCCACAGTCGTAATAGCTGAAGCAGGAGGTGACTGAGAAGGAGCTAAGCAGCCAGCTACACTGCAGTTCTTCTTGCCTCCAACAAAGAAGTTATGTACTTTCCCACTCTCATTGTGACTCATTCCATTTGCTAAGAAAAGTGGCTTATGCCATTGTTGAACACCGCTTTCAAGTTCTGATATATTGGATTCATTTGTTCTGTATAAACAGCATTCAGTTAATATTATTCCCTGCCCTTCCTCTGAATTAACCCAGCTTCTGGGACCTCTGCTTCACACTCTCTCACAAGGCTGTAATCAAAGTGTCAGCCAGGGCTGTGGTCTCACCTGAAGCCTGGACTGGGGAAGGATCAAATTCCATGGTTGTTGGCAGGATTCCGTTCTTCAAGGGTTGTTAGACTTGCTAGTTATTGGTCAGAGGCCACTCTCAGTCCTTAATCATGTGGTTTCCACCAACACGGCAGCTTGCTTCACCAAAACCAACAAGAATGAGAATCTGCTGGCAAGACGGAAGTCACAGTCTTTGTAGCCTAATCACAGATATGACATCCCCTCAAATCTGCCATATTCTGTAGGTTAGATTAGATTACATTAGCAAATTATTCAAGGAGATGATATACCAAATCTTACAAACAACAGGAAACAGGGATCATTGGGGCCACCTGAAGAGTCTGTCTGCTACAGCACTTAACAGCACATACCCAGACGTGAAAGGAAGAAGGAAGGAAGGAGAAGAGAGTGCAAGGAAAGAGAAAGAAAGGAGGAAGGTAGGGAAAGGAGGGTACGCAGTGAAAAATACAATCAAAAAAGACAAATTAAAAATAGCTTGGCTGCACTACGTCTGTATCAGAGTTCCTGTGTGGGCACACACTTCATCACATTAGCACCACAACTATGAACCATGAATTTCCCATTTCTTATTTAGAATGAGGAGATAATAGGGGGCTTTCTATACATCGGGAGTTAAAACGTAACAGAACAAACAGGCATACTAAGTTTAAGCAAGAAAAATGTGTTTCAAATTAATTTTTTTAAGTTTTTTTCCCCCAGCTAGCAAAATTTTTTTTTTCCTTTTCTGTTTCAAGTTTTTGGGTTGGGTTTTACTATTCTTGCCATTGTGTGGTAGGCTTGTTGCACAGGGAATATGAGAACCTGAATGGTGTTTGCTTTTGGTGTTCTCTGGTTGTTTCGGCTTAAAGGCCAAAATTATGTTTTCATTGTGTACATTATTATTAATGATGATATACATCGTTTATTGTAAACGTGAAGTTGTAAAGTAGCTTGAATCTCATCTCTTCCAGCCTCTCTATTGAGGAGACTGAGGCGCAAACGGCTTGGGAAGATCAGGGCTGAAGAGTATCAGAGCCATAACTCAAACACAAATCTCTGAATTTGTAACCCAGCGCATGTCCTCTTCTTAAACTTCTATGCAGAGGAGTAGGCAGAATCTGCAATACTCTCCTCAAACCTGCAAGCATTAAAAATAGTTGTGGCTTAAATATGTTTTATTAATCGCTTATTTTCTGGGAGGGTCTGCAAATAACCTTTTCAGTTCTTCAGCTAATAGAAAAAGAAATATTTCCAGGTATTCTACTGTATAGTAGGTGCTTACTTAACGAAACACACACCTCTTTCACTATATTCATTTGTAGCAGATCATACAGGCCCCTACATTTCAGTGCTCTCAGAGAGGTTCATAGGTGCTGACCACCTAGAGGGGGCTGAGCATCTGCCCTTGGTACCAAGCAGATCCTATCCATGCCCTGAAACTCTTGTCAATCGCTTAGTTAATACAGGAAAAGGAATATCTCTTACAACCATATGACCATGGAATTTCATTAAGAAAGACATTCTACCACCCCCAACATGTGTTCCCAGGGCAAAGGACCTATCTGCAACTCAGGATTTCCTGAAGATTCATTTTCTTGTGGCCAGACTCTTTGGGGCAGCAGATGTTCTAAAATGAGGACACATTTCCCCAGCCTGAGCTTCTTCACTGCATTCATACGGGTATCAGTGGAAGGCGGATGGGGTCTCCATTTCCCAGCCCCTTACCTTCTTACCCTGCTCATCTTTCTACGTGGGATTCCCCCCTCCCCAGCCCCCACTGAAAGGGAAACCCCACAAGGACCAGAATGTTAGCAGTTTTGTTTCCTGCTCTACTCTTGGAAGAGGGCCTGGCACAAGATAGATGTTTTGTATTTGTTGAATGGATGGCTGAATGATGGATTCACTTAGAAGGTTTATAATATCCCATTCATTATGATTTTGCTGACAAAGGGAAAAAGAGGCGTGTTTTGGTTCAGAACAGCAGATATGAACCTGGAACTTGGAATCAGGGATTTTTATGTGTTTGGTTGCATGCTGTTTATTTCTAAATTATGTTTTAAAGTATTCATAAGACTCCTTTAAAATTGAGAGACTCCCTATTGCCCAGGGATGAGAGCTTTAGATCAGAGAACAAATATATTAAGTTTCAAATCTAATGGAAGACTAATCATATAAGGAGGGGAAAAAAAAGAAACTTGGCCATCTCCAAAATGGCCATGGAACTCAGAGAACAATGAGAATTGATATACAAAAAATGAGTTTTGTCTCAGACTTGTCTGCTGCAGATTTCATAGATGCAGAGGCGTTTGGGCTAATATCCTAACACATAGGAGGCAATCACCACTTCCCAAATTTGAGTTGACACATAAATATGCAGAAGATTTTTAGTCATCATCTACCTAATGAATGTACAGTCATCATCTACCTAATGAATGTATAGTCATCATCTACCTAATGAATGTACCTAATGAATTCTTTTTAAAGAATGCAGACCTAAGTGGCTTTTTATAAAAAAATTTAAAAAAATCTATAAAAAGAGGAAATGCCCTGTAGTGGATGCTGCGGTCCCAGGCCACGTCCCTTTGTCCCACCTGATGCGAGTGCATGCATCTGTGGTGCACAGCCGCCATCGTGCACATTGTCATGTCCACTTCGGGAGCCTGTCCAGGCTTCTGTCAAGCCAGGCAGGATCTTCAGCCCTTGTGCGGGTGTGCCCTAGAAGTTCATGGGCATGAACACCTCCAGGGCAGCCCTCAAGCAGTGGAGAGCGGGGGTTGGGGGATATACACCGCAGCCTCCCCTCCTTCTCTAGGACACACTCCATGCTCTACAGCTTCTCCGAGAGGCCTCTGTGGAGGTGGGCCCCTGGCTGGCCACCGTGGGAACCCACTGGACAACACACGTTGTTAGCTGTCCTCCCTCCCCTTTCGACTCTCCCTGGCCCCTCACTTCCTGTTCCTGGGGTCACCTTCCAAATAAACCCTACCTCTAGTTCTGGTTTCTTAAACAGGCCCTAAAAATAATGTTTGACATGAAGACAGAACAGTTTGTCCCTGGAATCGAGAGCTGACAGAGAAATAACTGGCATTACAACGAGCTCCTAAACTGTGACCCAGGAAAACAGTGTCTCTGGAGGAAATGGTTCTTCTTTACCACTTTACATATGAGTTTTATTAGGACCATACCTGACCTTCCTGATTTCATGCTTTGCCTTTTCTGTTTATTCTGCAGATTCTTCTGGGAAGCCTAAGTTCACCAAGTGCCGTTCACCTGAACTAGAGACTTTTTCATGCCACTGGACAGATGGGGTTCGTCACGGTTTGAAGAACCCAGGATCAGTACAGCTGTTCTATATTAGAAGGTGCAGGCTTTATGCCTTTCTGACTTTTCCATGCCTTTCTGACTTTTCCATGCCTTTCTGACTTTTCCCTCCATGGATTTTCGGTTGAAAGTATACTGAGTTGCATGCAGTGGTGGACATAGAAAGCATTTTTTTTTTTGATGACTTAAATGTATACATTTATTCAAAAAAAGTTAATTAAGCCCTTACTATGTGTTTGATGCTATTTAAGGCACTGGAGATACAGTGCTGATTACAAAAAGGGTAAGGACCCTGGCCTCGTGGAGCTTCATTTCCAACAGGGGAAGACAGACAACAAAAAAATAAGTAAAATAAATAAATGTCAGCTAGTAAAAGGGTTATTAAGAAAAGTAGAAGCCAGAAAGAGGATAAAAAGTGCCCACACTGTGAATGAGTACATGCGTGTGCATGAGAGTGTGTGAGGGTGAGTGTGTGAATATGAGTGAGCATATGTGTGAGTGGGTGAGAGTGTGGGTGCAAGTGTGCATGTGCAGGAGTGTGTGTGAAGTGTGGGTGTGTGTGACAGAGGGAGTGGTGAGTATGTGCATATGAGAATGTGTGGAAGCAGGTGTGTGGATGGATGTGCACAAGGATATGAATGTGTACGTGTATATGAGAGAGCGAGTATGTGAAGGTGTGGATAAGGGTGCATGAGTGTGTGTGCATGTGTGTGTGTGCAGGGAGCTTGGGTGATGCTTTAGATGAGCAGCTCACAGTGGGCCTTGCTGACGTGCTGTGTTATAGCAGAGACAGAAGTGCAGTGAGAGAGGCCCACAAGAATGTCTGGGGGAAAACTGTGCCGGAGAGGAAATTACAAGTGCAAAGGCCCTGAGGCCAATCTGTTTGAGGAAAGCAGGAGGCCCGCATGGATGAAACAAGGTGAAACATGGGGATGTGACATGAGCAGAGGTCAGAGACTTAGCCAGAGCCCGACCGCGCCAAGCCTTGTTGGCCATGGCTGGGCCTTGAATTTGACTTCATCTGTGATGGGCTTTGAGAAGACGTTTTAAAAGACTCAGCTTAGTGTCTAAGTAGAAAATAGACTATGTTCCTATTAAATTAGTTATACTCACTAAGGAATTGTAGTACTTTTCTATTCCATTTTGACCGGTGGTCTTCTAAAATAACAGAGGAAGAGTGAAATGAAGATGTCTCAATATAATCACCATCCAAGTAGTTTCTTTCTGACCCCGCACCTGGAATTATTTCCATTTCTGTTTACTCTTATGTTGTACCTTTTTTGCCTTTTCTAAGTTTTAGGTTCTAACATTTTATCATTTCCCCGTTTCCACCCAACCCCCAGGGGAAGCCTAAGCCAAGATTCAAGGGTAGCCGGGACCCTTTGTCCCAGGGTGGGAGCGTTCACGGGTCCAAGGCTGAAGCCATCTATGCCACAGAGGAGCAGGGGAAGGGAGGGAACAGGCCGGGAGCAGCCAAAGACGTGGGCTCAGGGCCAGCAAGCCCGCATCTCGGCCTGACTCTGGCACTCGCTGAGGAATGCCACGCAAAGTAGTCAGTTCACAACTCAGCTGCTTCATTTGTGAAACAAGAGACGGCAGGTCTTGTCTTATGCCTTCTCGTGAGAGTTTGGGTCGATAATACATGAAAAGCGCTTAGCACTGCGCGTGGCACAGCATAGATAATCACCAAATGGTAGGTGCTGTTACCCTTGGTAATATGGTGGTAATTTAAAATCATAATGATACAGAAAGCCAATTCCTGGGCTACAAAAATGACTTTTGATTCTCTCCGGCTACTGATTATTGGTCTGTTCTGAGGCCGTTGTTAGTGCAAAATGGGGTACTCAGTATACAAGTAAATAGTTTGAGGTAGCAACCCATACTGGCCTTACCCACTTCCCCGGTGTGAGGGAGGTTTCCTGGATGTGCCCCAGAGGGCACACAGATACGACATGGCTGGGCACCCAAGGCACTTTTTTTCTCTTAGGGCTGACACTACAGAGAGGTGGGGGTGAAGAGGCTACACTGCTTTGTGGAAGTACATTTGGACAGGAGGCTTATATGTTTGGTAACACTTTGGAATATCCGTTGGATTGACTGTTAAAGGGAGAGAGATTTCGGAGGTACAGAGAGCCGGCTCAGTGAGGACAAACTGAGTTATTTGTGCAGGCACAAGGAACTAAACTGAAGAGAGAGAGGGCAGAGTCGGGCCCACTTTATGGAAATGGGTTATTACCAACCCTAATATTCACCAAATCTGAACTTGAGCAAAAAGATAAATCCAAAGGTATAAAACCCTCACAAATATATATTTATTCCTTACTTTCTTCCATCTGGGTCACATGTGTTTGCCTCCAGGCCTCCTCTGCGCACGCTAGGCCTCTGAGCACCCACCCCCAGTCCAAAGCCAGGCTCCGTGCTAACGGAGATGCCACAGAAAGGGTGACCAGGTGGAGGGCAAACCTCAACATATTTGGAAGGATGTCGGTAACTTTTGCCCTAGTGGGTTTTGGGATCCCAGGGGAAAACACTGTCACATCTCCAAACCCCCAAGCACAACCTAATGATTAGGGCCAATCCCAACTTGCAAAATCGGTATTTTGTGTTTTCCCTACAAAAATATAATTATTTTGAATATCTAGCCAAAATCGCGTAAGCCTCCAGCCCGGTTTATCTAGGAAGGGTAGAACGCAAGGGTCTAGGATGTCAGGCCCAGACCACCCCAGTGAGTACACAGCTGTGTCAGCCTTCACACTGGCCCCTGGCACAGAGAGGACCGTACAGATGCGCTTTCTGACTCTCATCATTGTTTCTCAGAATTCAGGTCCCAGGCAACTCCTGGAACTATAGAATCGTGACCCCTCTTCACGGACACACGAAGCTGGGACAGGATTTCATCCAGAACTGGAGCAGGGGAGATAGGAAGGCTCGGGGAAGGGGCCCATGCACTGGGCTTTCAGTTTTACCAGCCTGGCCTTGGTAACTAAAGCACAAAGGAGCCTAACCCGCGTGCGTGGCTGTCTCTGCCCCCGGCCAGGGGAGCAGCCTGACTGCAAATCGCAGGCACCACAGCAGGAGGGTCTGGGGGGGGCCTGTTGGAGATGCTCTGCTCTCAGCTCCCTGCCCGCAGATGCCTTAATGTTGAAGAAAGTGGGCTTGTGAAGGCTCGATCCCAGAGACTCTATCCCACCACTTCTGTCATCCCCCACGCTCACTCCCCTCAACAAATGATTTCCATGCAAGGTTCTGGAGGAGATGAGAAGGGAGAAAGGGCACTGTTGCTTTTCCTTTTTTCTAGAGAAAAGATTGAATTTTAAGCCTAAAACACATGATCTGTATGTAATGAAAACTGTGGTCCTTAGAACATAAATGATGTTTTATTTTTAGGATTTTTCTTCCAGTTGCTAGATGGAAAAGCATTTGGATAAAAGTATTTCTTCTCTTTATTCTGACTTTTACCAGTAGTCCCATTGTACAGCCTTCCTTCCATTTCGCAAGATGGACTAGGAGCAAACCTCATGCACTTAACTCTTAGGGGTACGACAAGGAGAAGGTAGTTTCCAGAAATTGGTTTTGGTCACCTGTGTAGAAGTTCAGCCCAGGGAACACAGGCCAGAGTCCCTGTTTTGCAAGTCCATTTGTTTTTTTGTCTAAATTTAAGAGTTTAAAAATAAGTTTTAAATATTTATTTAAAATAAAATTCAACTTTGGTTAATGAGGGGGAGGGCCCTGGGAGTTGTGTTTTGAACTAACTGTTCCTGTACTTAAGATAAGTGCTTTAAGTTGTTTGCTCTGTGGGACTAATGGATTTGGAATAATCTAAACAAGGTTTTTCATGCAGTCCCCATGGGGACACATCAAAGTTGAAAAAACGTAAAACACGCAGAGCTAAACTTCCTATTACAAATCCAGACCTGCGAAGCACTGTACTACATCCTTACATTTTAATACTAACTTTTATACTATCAACTATGCTAAATATATTTCTTTATCTGTCTTATTATATAAGAGCCTCATTTCTCTGGGCAATCTTGCTAAACCGTTCTCTTTAATATACTCTTACTTAGTTTGAAAGTCAAGATAAAATAAACCATACTGTAGGTCAATGACCCACCTATCCCTAATTTTTAATCCTTTTCCTACTACTCTAAACATACACACACACCCCTACACATTTACACACATATATACATATACACATACACACGTACACATATATACACATACATAAATACACACATATACATACACACTCCCACACATACACACACACACCACTCACGTTTCCCATCAGGGATGAATCTCCCTCTCATCCAAGGGTATGCAACTTTTAAAAATCTCAACCAGAATTTAAGCCACAGTTCACTGGCCATGTTAATCCCAAGTTCTTTCCAGCAGCTGATGAGCAACTGTCTCAAGGACCCCCTCATAGTACACAAGTTTCTTCCCAGTGCCAAAGAGACCAGCCTGAGTAACAGCTGTAAAGAAAGAAGCGTGCGTTGTCTCCCAGCTCATCCCTTCCTTCCAGTCCCTGCCTTCCCTATAGCCTGTGGTGTCCTGGTCGCTCATTGCTACCCAGCACCCGTCCCTGAGAGGGGCGCTCACAGACCTCTACTCTCTAGCCTTCCAGCCGCAAGCACCTCAGCCTACACAAGGTCATTCCTACCTTCTTCCCCCTCAGCCACAGACCACCTGGTTTTATGTCTCCTTGACTTATAAACCTCCTTCTCAGCTGATACCTCATGAATAATAAGCAAATAATGAAGTATTCCCCCCAAGTAGCAATTCTAATTTGAGAAGTTTTCCCATTTATTCCATTGCCCTCCCTTCCCCTCACCATACTCATGCCCATGCTTGCGTACCTCAATACCTTTGACTACTCAGTTCCCTCCTTCCTTTCCCTATAGCCACGTATTAAGCTTTTACCCATCCTTCAAGATTGCTAGAAACACCACCTCTACCTTGAAGCCTTCCGTGAACAGCCAGAGCAATCATTCCCTCTTCCGAACTTTTAGGGAGACTAATGAGCACTATTTGTGAGCACAAACCCACACTGCTTTGTAATACAGTTTTTTAATCCTTCCTCTGAGGCAGGAGTCATTACTTAGACACACGTGCATCCTGCATAATGTCCAGCACAGTGTTTTATATATAATCAATGCTTATTACATATGAATGAAATGACTACAGGATACCAAAAAAAAAAGTACTCAGATGGTAATTTCTGAGTCTCCTTCTAGCCTGAAGGTAGGAACGCCATCATATTAATCATTATATCCACACAAGCTAGTGGCAGCTGGAATGCTTCTATAGGTCGTATATAGTAGGCAGCCAAAGATGGTTTGCTGGACTCATTCAGTCAGTCAGAGGGATGGGACTTGGGAGGGCTGTGTCACATTCTAGCACATGTTCACTGTGTTCTGGCAGGGGTGGCCTTGAGTAGGAGAAATCCTTGCTTGCTCTGCATTTTTGTTCAGGCCCCCATGGCAGCTGACCAGGGATTTCCCTTTCCCTAAACTCTGCTTCCTTCCCCAGTCAACTTCCTGGCATCTCTTCTCCATTCAGCTCACACCCTGCCAATGTTTTAAGTCATCAGGGTACATGCTACTCTCTGTAGTGTGGGGTAGAGGTGAATAACTGGATGGCGGAATGTGAATATGACCTTTTGTCTCTTTTAGGGTGGGGAGAAAAAGGCTAGGATCCCCATGTTTCATAAATGTCACCTGAAGGTCCAGCATGTTTACAATGTTCTCATTGCTCTTCATGTAATTAAGGAAAAAAAAAAACAGGAATATGGGAAGGAGTTCAAGACCTCAGGAAGACTCCCCCAAGCCTAAGACAGCCTTGGGGAGATGGACGCAGGGTACAGTGGTTCAGAGTAGGATGGTAGCCGATTTTCCACCTCGAGGCCCCCCAAATCTCCGTGTCACTCAGCCTGAAGAATGCCATCGGTGTGCCTCCTCAGTCTCTTCCACCATGAGTTGGGGAAACATCCGGGTCCAAAGAGTCACTGTTCTTTGGGAATCTTTATAGTTTGGAGTTGGCCCTCTGTAGTGTTTTAATAAAGGAACATTCTAAACCTCCCTAAGCCTTGGAACCCTCATCTGTTCAATGTGGATAATAAAGTACCTACCCACAAATTACTTAATTTAGGAGCTGGCACATCATATGCAGTCAATGCACAGATGCTTTTGCTGTTGTACGAGTACCAACGGCCTCCTATCAGTCTGCAGACACTGTGGATGAGTCCACAGATGTGATACTTCTTGGCAGTGATGCCGCTAAAATACTTGCTTGTGAAATATTTGTGTTTCGGCTTATTGAATCTGACTATCAGGCACCTCACTTTGACTTAAACCATGGCATGATTTTTGGAACAATTCATCCTTTTTTACCCTCCATTTCAGGAGCACTCAAGAATGGACTCAAGAATGGAAAGAATGCCCTGATTATGTCTCTGCTGGAGAAAACAGCTGTTACTTTAATTCATCTTATACCTCCATTTGGATACCCTACTGTATCAAGCTAACCAGCAATGGTGGTACGGTGGATCAAAAGTGTTTCTCTGTTGAGGAAATAGGTAAATCACAGGTTTGTGTTTTATTTGACATGGCTTTAGATTAAATAAGCAGGGGAGCCTCAGTGTCCAGGCATATTCAAGTAGGAAGACTGTCATTATAATCTAGGTGAATGGAGGTCTACTTTATAGGGCATGAGATCAGCTAGTGAACAAGAGGGAGAAGGCAGGGAGAATGGAAGTTGGCTCTAACATAAAATAACCTGGCAGTAAATGTTGTCAAGAAAAGAGTGGGAGTCTTGCAGAATCTTTTCCTTAAGGAGGTCTTTCAAGCTGGATTATGTTCTTGGGTCCCACAAGAGACAAACTCAATGGACTTCTAGGAATCCTTCTTTCCCAATTTTTCAAAATGATTATTATATTCAGATCTGAAATATGTTGACCTTTGACTCCTATCATCACTGTAATAAAAGCCTAGATTTTCTTTATCACAAAGCATAATAGTTCTGGAATTTTATGTTTACAAAACAGCCGAAAATCAGTTTAAAGACATGTTTATAGGATCTTAAGACAAACACTGGAGATAATCAGAGCTCAATGAGCTAAATGAAAGATCTAGACAGATTATCCCTTGCCCATGGTGTGGACACAAGGGGAAATGAAACAAAACAAAACAAACAACTGTAATTGGAATATTTATGTTTATTCTATAATAGTGTAAACAGCAAAATATAAAGAATCAAAGAAGGACTTTGAGCAGCTGATGTTGGTCCCTCAGAATCTATCCACAAAAGCTCATCTGTTATAGAAATTGCTTGGAGTTTCTCTGACACATGCTGTCCTTACACGCTTGTGTGTGGTTTCCCAGGCACTGGCAGACTGGAAGAGGCTAAGAGAATGTGGCTAGAAGCTGCAGGCAGAAACAAATAAATCTGATAGCCTGTCAGGGAGAAGAACAAGCAGAAAAGAGAACCCAACTGCATAACTTGCAGAGACTATTCAGTGTATGCCCCAATGTCAATAGACGTAGCTGTTGAGTGGCTGAATGCATAGTAGTAAGAATTACCGGGTCCAGACCCATGTTCTAACCCTGTCCCTGCCAGTAGCTAGCCCCACTCATTTCCATGGCTGACTTTCACAGAGGGCCTACCATGCCCTGGATGCTGTGCTAGGTGTGGTGCCTACAGAATGAGTAAGATATGGTCAAGTAGGGGAGGCAGGTGTGTTAAATAATTGCAGTACTGTGTCTTAGGTGCTGGACTCGAGGTGTATGGAGGACACTGTAAGCCAAGGTAGTGGCCAAAGGTACAATGATTGACTGGGCCCGAGGGATGAAGAAGGGCTGCCCAGACATGGTGGCAGTTCAGTTACTCCTTAAAGCATCGGTGGGAGTTGCCAGGTATACCAGATAGACTGTGTCTTCCAACAACTACTAAGTTCTGAAAGTGACAAATGGCACAGAATAGTGACGGACTCGGGAGCAGTTAGGCAGGCCTGACTGATCAGCCAGAGAAATTGTAAGTGGTCTTGTGTACCCCACAAAGGAATTTAGACTTTATCTTACTGCCAAGAGGTGCATTTGAGGATGTTTAAGAAGGGAAATGACCTGAGGATAATAATAGCTAACACTTACAAAGCCCCTACCTATGGGTCAGGTATAATAACCATGTGAGAGAGATTCTATCATAATCCCCATTTCACAGATGATGACATTGAGGCTCAGAGCATTTAAAGGCTAACTCAAGGTCGAACAGCTAGCAGGCAGAACTGAGATTTGAACCTAGGCAGCATAGCTCCAGAGTCCACACTCTTAATCTCAAAGTTATCCAGTGCCACCTGTTGTGTTACTAATGTCTCAGGGAAATCCATCCTGCTGCAGTGTAGAGGGTAGATTGGAGTAACACAGACTAGAGATAGAGAGGTCAGAGGACTTGGTGATAATCTTTGTGACAATTAAGGCAAAAGATGGTGACAGGCAGTTACAACCATAACAGGGAGGGAGGGAGCTGGGAGGGGGAGACCGCAAGGAATGAGGTGAACCTAATCTTAAGAAGACAACACAGGCCTTCAGCCTCCTCACGCATTGTATGAGTTTTCTGCTGCTACCTCACAGGGCTCATCTTTGGGTTTAAAGCACTGTATTATTAGACATTTGTTGTTCATTCATGCGTTCAGCAAATATTTATTGAGTCCCTTCCTTGGGCCAGGTACATTTCTAGGTGCCAGGAGCAGAAAATGTCTGCCCTCATGGGATTTTATCCCAATGAGGGTGGAAAGAGACAATACTCTGAGGAAAAACGACACAGGGAGGGAGAAGAGGAGTGCAGGAGCGTTCGCGATTTTAATAGAGTCATCAGAGCTGGCTTTGCTGAGTAAAAAAACTGAGAGAACAATGTGTCCATCTGAGGGAAGGGCCCTTCAACAAGAGGGCACAGCAAGGGTAAAGCTCCTGTGGTGGGAGCATGCCCTTGCTCACTCGAGGAACAGCGTGGTGGGGAGAGGGGCTGGCACAGAGCCAGCAGGGGGCATGTAAGAGGCCACATCTGAGGGATCCGAGAGGCAAAGTCACTGCACCCTTGAAGCCCTTGGATGACTTTGGCTTTCACCTGGAGTGAAAAAGGAAGGCTTTGGAGGGTTTGAAATGAGTGATGTGTTCTAATTCAAGTGTGAAAATAACCACTGTGACAAGTGTATTGAAAATAGACTGAAGGAGGACAGAGACCCCAGGAGGAGACCACTTCGGAGGCTAATGCAGCAATATGGGCAAAAAAGTGTCATGGCAGGCCTGGGTTGTGGAGGTGCTGGTGGTGAGCAGTGGTTAGAATCTGGGACCATCTTGGGGCGCCTGGGTGGCTCAGTCGTTAAGCGTCTGCCTTCGGCTCAGGTCATGGTCCCAGGGTCCTGGGATCGAGCCCCGCATCGGGCTCCCTGCTCTGCAGGAAGCCTGCTTCTCCCTCTCCCCCTTCCCCTGCTTGTGTTCCCTCTCTCGCTGTGTCTCTCTCTGTCCAATAAATAAATAAAATCTTTAAAAAAAAAAAAAAAGAATCCGGGACCATCTTGAAAGTACAGCTGACAGAATGTGGGGGTGGTGAGAAAAAGATGTGTCAAGGAAGAGCTCACTCATTTCATCTTGAGCACCTGGAGGAATGGAGCCACCATTAGCAGAGAGAGGGAAAGTGACAGAGGACCACATTCCAGGCAGGGGACCAGGGGCTGCCTGGGGATGTACTCGGGCTCAAGTGCTTTTGCAACATCTCAGAGGAACTGTGGAATACAGCACGTGGCAGGATGTACAGAGGGAAGGGGGAGCTTGTTATGATGCTTATAACAGTGGTATGAGCCCTCTCAGAAAGGACCATGTTCCATATCTTCTGTTTAAAGTAGAAAGGGGAGTTTTTAAGATGAAACGTGAGTAATAAGTTGAAATTTTTCGACCAAAAACATTTTTAATATTTTGGTCTCTTCGAGGGTTAAACTTCAGTATCAGAATTCCTCAGTCCCCAACAAATCCAGAAGGGCGAAGCATTACTGTCCTGATTGTAGCCATATGCAACTCAGCTATTTTGCAGATCCCTCCAATTTAATTTCCAAAATGTGGTCATTATTAGTCATATTTGGATTCCCTGTTTTTTTAAAGTTGTGTCCACTCTACAGGAGTCAGTATCATGCTCCTTCACAGTAAGGTCTGTTTTCACTCTGGTTGAATGAAAGAGCTTCCCCTTTTGGCCACCAGATTTTAACAGCCAGTTAGAGCTCCTCACACTTATATCTGTAGGCAATTCTCTGGCCAACCCTAGGGATCCAGACTGTGCAACACTCTAGATGACCTTCTACAAACAGTAGAAAAGAAAGTAAATCTTACTCTGTATCTACAAGTGACTTTTGAAAACCTCAGTACTGAGACCCAAAGAGGAATAATTTATCGGGAACTATCTAGAATGTAAATTTAGGTATAGTTCCTAGCTTGGGAATCCGTATTTCTCTTCATTGGTCTTTGGGAAGTTGTAGTCTTTGCAGTTCTGATAAGCAGAATACAGCTGACTTACCAGAGAATGTACAGTATGTCAATAGAAACCAAGCAAAACACTATTTCAGATTGTTCATATGTGGTTAAGTAAGAGACAGAAAACCCTGACTCATCACCATTTGAGAGAAGAGTGCAATGCCTTCCTTCTTATGTCTGAAAAAATCATATGTGGCTAGGAAGACAACAAGCTAAGGAGCATTAGCTGAGGGTTTGGAAGAATTGTTCTAATAGCAATACAGAAATTAATAAGACAAGATCCTTGCCCTAGGTAATAAACAATTTGGAATAAAAAAGATTTCTCTATCCCTAGTTCCAAAACAGCCACATGTTTAAATACTCTAGGTCTTTGTGACTCTGTTCTTCAGTTTCGAGTTACAATGAATTCCGTTGCCAAAATCCCAAAGCATTAATCCTATCAGGGCTAAAAGAAATGTAAGACATGGCAGATCCTCAAGAAAAATTTTAGATCAGATTTTAAACTTGAAAAGGAATTTTTTGTAGGGGTTTTCTTCAAAGTTAAAAACAGATCATACTCAAGTCAAAAAAAAATGATACTCTTATACAGTGAGAGTATAATAAGAATATTGGAAGAATTCAGGGTATGAATAATAAAAATGCATAAAGTAATTGGTCTCTTCAGAAAAAAAAAAAAAAAACACTCCATTAAATCAAGCTGTTCCTGTCTGTCTGTGCACTAACTCTCTGTCAAAATGCACAGTGCAACCAGATCCACCCATCGGCCTCAACTGGACTTTACTGAACATCAGTTTAACGGGCATTCATGCCGATATCCAAGTGAGATGGGAACCACCACCCAATGCAGATGTTCAGAAGGGATGGATAGTCCTGGAGTATGAACTGCAATACAAAGAAGTAAATGAGTCCCAGTGGAAAATGGTAAGATATCATTACATATCACACTTTAAAAGGCTTTGCCTTTTCTTCTTTTTATATCAACAACACCTCTCTCATTTACAATTAGACTTCCTTTTGACCTAATTCCACACGCTCGTGCTATAGACTCCATATTTTCTTATTTGAGAAAAACAGACATAATCAGTAAAATACCATCTTGGAATTCTGTCCAACAGCAGATGCTTACATGGAGCTTCTATGGAAGCCTAAGGAAGGAAAGGAAAACTATCTCCCCAGTCATCCTCAGTGGCCTGTTTAACTTTTGAATAAAGTTGTATACTCTAGCTACTTAAGCTATCTTTGAGGATGTGGCTAAACATGGGAAGAGTCATGATCAAGGTCAACAGTGAGCTATGGCTACATATTCTCCCATGATTTTAGTTGCTAGTATTTACAAGACCCCCATTAAAGTAAGTTCATAAGTGACTCCAGGAAGGAAACAGAGGAAGGGAGTTTGTCCCCTAGAGGTCTCAGAAGGATGTTTTGTTACATACCTCAGGGAAGAATCAAGCTAAACGGTTTTTATGTAGGCGAGTAGCACGGTGGTGGTTGACCTCTGAACTCCTTACGTCCTTGACAACTATATGGGAACTAGGCACTTAGATAAGTTCCACATGGCGCACAACAAGGAGAAAAACAGGATTATCTTGCTGCTCCCAGTATAACTAATTCTAAATCAGTCTAACCACAGAGTCATAGCCCTGGCCAAGCCAAGTGGTTTCTGGCCTGTCAGCAGGTCGTGCCCTGTGGCCTGGCAGATTCACTCCCAGAATTTTGAGACACCAGGCCTTGTCCGTTCAGGGATCTGCTGAAAAAGAAGCCAATTTTGTCATTAAAGTTAAGTTTAGAGCAGCTGTGAACAGTTAAATACTGGGCTTTGAGGTGCTGTTTTCAGCATTATTTTAATTTAGATATCTGTTCCATTAACTTGGTGCAAAAAAGCCCAGTTGGTGGCTGAGTCAAAGAAGACTTTCTAAACTCAAGTTTCAGTCAAACATGTATTCAGCAACCAGATATTGAAATAACTACCGTGCACAAGGCACCGTGGCAGGAGCCCCAGGGAGCAGTTCTCAGAGTGTGAACTTGTGCAAGCCCTGAGGGTCCCTGAGACCCTTTCAGGGAGTCCACAAGGTCAAGACTGTTTTCCTACTAATACCGAAAGGTTATTTCCCTTTTTCACCGGGTTGAGATCTGTAGCGATGGTGAGAATATTGCTGCCAGCTGAGCACAATCAAGGCGGTCATTCCAAACCGCGCTGACCGTCACCGCGCTCACCACCCCCGTGCGCGCTCGCCAACCCCCGTGCGCGCTCGCCAACCTCTGCGCTTACGGTAACGGGGAGAAAGCCAGCCTCACATAAGGATTGTCTTGATGAAGCTGCACATTTTATTAATTTTATTAAATCTCAACCTTTGATGACATAGCTTTTTAATATCCTGGGTGACACATGTTGAGGACACATAACGCACTTCTGCGGGTACTGAGGGGCCGATGGTTGTCTTAATGAGGCACGCAAATGGCCGAGTTGCTCGCTGCACCAGCTGCTTTTTTGCACGGAACACCATTTTCACTTGAAAGCACAACTGATAAACTAATAGATGGTTATTCATAGTGAAGTTGGCAAAGAGTTGGCAAACATTTCTTGAAAAAGAATGAAGTGGGCTTATCAGTCCAAGAAAAACGATCGACAGTAATTGCTACCAATGAAACTTGAGCTTTCAAAGGAAAATTCGAGTTTTGGAAAACTGGAATCTGATCTGCAGCAGGGAGCTTGAGAGCTTTCCCAGTCTTTGAAGACTTTCCTGACGAGATCAGTGGTGATATTAGCTAAAGTGATTTTTTATATTGTATAATAAAATGTGTGAACATTTAGAAAATTTGCATAACTCAATGAGCCAATATTTTCCAAATGACTAATACATGATGTAACCAAAATCATTCATGGGGAAATGATCCATTCAAAGTGCTAGGTGGAAAGGTGGATGTTAAGGTAGCAAGATACGAAAGATTCATTGATACAGTTTCAGATTCTACATTGCAACTAACCTTAAGTAACTACCATGCTTACCATGCTAGTTTGATCTGTAGTCCTGTCTGACTGGATTAATCCATCTCCCAAAAAAGGTCTTAGGCCTCTGGTGTTTGATGCCTCTCATCCATTCTTGGCCCTGGAGCCAGAGTGATCATTCTAAAACACACTCCCTCGCTTCAAATTCTTTTCATAAACACTCAAAAATATGCACACACTTAAATCCACTTTTTACTTGCATGATTCTGTGAGTCTTGACAGATCCATAGGGCTTGGGAGCTACCACCACAATCAGGATAGAGAACAGCTTGCCATGACCTTCATCCTCTCCCAAACCTGAACCCTTGGCCACCACTGATCTGCTCATCTCTGTAGTGTTGCCTTTTCCAGGCAGTCATTGGAACGGAACGATATAATAACTAACCTTTGACTCTGGCTTCCTTCACTCCTCATAATGCATATGAGATTCCTATTGCTGAGTGTAACATTCCTTTTTATCGCTGAGAGTGTTTCATCGAACTGTAAAATTGGTCAGGCTCACTCTCTGTTTCACATGGTGGTTGTGAGTATTAAAAAAAATTCCATTTGGTGGAAGCTAGTTGAAAAATAGAAAAGACCAGATCAGTGTCAACACCCGAGGGCACTTAGCACAGCGGTTCCACCCTGACCTCATTTCTACATTCCACACTTGGACATATCCACTGGGATGCCTCAGGGGCTCTCAAAAAAGCAACGTGCTCAAACCTCCTCCTACCTCCCTAGTCTCCCCCTCTCGGTAAATGACAACATGTCCATACAGTTGTTCAAATTTAATCCAGAATGTTGTCCTGACATCTATCGGTATCTTACTCTTCTTACTCCTTAGCTCCGAATAATCACCAATTCCCATTGATTCATGCTCTGAATTAGATCATGGATTGGTGTCATTATTGTGTCTTCTCTGGATCACCTCAACAGCCTCCTGTGCAATGTCTCTGTTCCCACTCCTTCCCCACTCTGAACCACTTTCCATGGAGCAGAGTGATATTTGCAAAATTCATAGATTTCTTTATTAAATAACAAGATTTCTGTCTATCTATATAGACATGTCTATAAGCAAATATTTTCCTACTTTCTTTATCCAACAGAAAGTCAATTATTCTGAACTATCCCCAGGACTGAATTTTTCTGTAGGCAATCATATTTAATACTATAGGGTAAGATGTGTCAATGGGCACTTTTCCAAAATTAACATTTCTTAGAAACTTAAACTACTGCTTGTTGAGTTTTGGTATTAGTGTTGAAGACTATCCACATGGGTGCCTGGCTGGCTCAGTCAGCAGAGGATGTGACTCTTGATCTTGGGGTTCTAAGTTCGAGCCCCACATTGAGTATGGTTACTTCAAAATAAAATCTTTTTAAAAAAAGAAGAATATCCACAATTTTCTGAAAAGGCTATTAAAATATCCCACCTTTTCTTCACTATATATCTGTGTGAGACCAGATTCTATTCAATGCACTTCAACCAAAACAACACAAAAGATTTAATGCAAATTTAATACAGAAGCAGATGTGGCTTCTATTCTCCGCCATCATTGTATGTGCGGTTGACTATTCTTCACCATGTCTTCTCACAAGACTTTCAGGATCAAGCGATTCCTGGCCAAGAAACAAAAGCAGAACCATCCCATTCCCTAGTGGATTTGGATGAAAATTGGTAAAATCAGGTACAACTCCAGGAGGAAGCATTGGAGAAGAACCAAGCTTTGTCTCTAAGGGATCGCACATGAGATGGCACACATATTTCTGCTGCATGAAGGCAGGTGTTCCTATCCTCTTACTCTGTAAACATCACTACTATCTGAAGAATACACATGTTTTATCAGGGAAATTATTTTTCTCTGTTACTCTGCTTCTGCCATAGTAGGTTGGCTCAGTAATAAATATGTGAGAGCTTTTGTTAGAAAAAAAAAAAAATACAGAAGCAGATGTAAAAATACAGCCATCTTGTATGAAGCCAGCCATTAAAGAGACTTGCCAAAATGTAAAAATGTAAAACAGTGTCACTCTTCTCACAAAATTATATGTTGTTTTGGAGAATACAATAATTTTTTTAAATTAATATTATTTTAATTTTAAAATTTAAAAAATTCCTGTTTCAGTTTCTAAATGGTGAATAGGGATAAGCATAACCCAAATAAACCAAAATCTTTAGGCTTCTCAGTAATTTTTAAGGGTAAAAAGGAGTCCTGAAACAAAAAGTTTGACTATCCAGGAAAAGCAAAGATGTGAATCCAAACGTTAGCATTCATAGATTTACTAATCATAGTTTCAACCCTGAAAGTCCAGTGATCTAGCTGTATTTCAGCTGATGCACAGATACGAAGCTCGTACCCTGAGCCAGGTCCATGGGAGCATGGGACTTAGTCAATTGACCATTCAGGTGTGCATCCCAGCTTGGCTTTGTCACACTTTTTATTGCATCTCCGCTAAATCTCATTAGATAGTCCAAAGGGGTCAGTTAACTTTTACTTCACTTAACTTGTATAAGTGAAGTTACGTCTTCATGGCATGTCTTACAAGGGTCTCAGACAGAGTTGTCATGAATACCAAGAGTTTATCTGTTAAGACTTGACCTCTGCTGAAGAAATTCACAATCTAATTGGTTATGAGCACAAGTGCCATAAGCTTAAAAACAAGTGAGATTCATAAGTAGAGGGGGAAAAGCTAGTGTTTGTTGCGTGTATCAGGAATCCAGGTTACGACTGACAATGTGGAATTTTGTATTACGGTGCCTTTTTTTTAATTAAATGCATTTTGAATATAAAAGTGATACTAATGGTGATGTAGTTGCTTAAACTATTTACCTGCTAAATCAGGTTAAGAATTTAATGTTTTTTAAAGAAGTAATGAGTGGCAAAGAATTATCCACATTGTATGGGCCATCTCCTGAGCACCCACTCTATACCCAGTATTGTGCTGGGCTTTGGAAATGCAGAGATAATGAAGGCGTTGTTTGCAGCAGGGAATTTGCAGTGTAATATAGAAATTGGAGCAGTGTAATATAAGTATAAAAAGTAATCTAAGATGTGACTATCTGTCAGGATGGAGTAGGAAAAAATGCCAGGAATGACATCTTAGAATATCAACAATCCTTGCACTGAGGATTGGCTCATATAATCTTTAACAAGAACTCATAAGTTGCATAGGCATTCCCTCCAAGGCAGGTGGCAGGGCTCAGTGCCGGTGGTAGGAGCCATGTAAATGAAATCAGGTTTGGTGTGGCTGCTTTGGAGGGTTGAGGGAAGATAAGGGGGCGGGGGGGGCAGAGATCAAATCACTGAGGGCCTCTTTTTGGTTTTGTCATTAGTGAAATCTGTAATGAAACAATATTGGTTACAATAACAGAACTTAGGGCTTCAAAACTGGACACACACGTTTTAAAGAAACCAATAAGATAAGTTTAAAATTCAGAATCTTGCCTTTAAAAAAGCATTTTAGGCATGCAAATATATCATATATTAAGAAGCTTCGGGGGCGCTTGGGTGGCGCAGTTGGTTATGCGGTGACTCTTGGTGTCAGCTCAGGTCATGATCTCAGGGTTGTGAAATCAAGCCCCGCATCGGGCTCCATGCTCAGCACGGAGTCTGTTTGGGTTTCTCTCTCTCTCTCCCTCTGCCCCTCACTCCCCACCCCATGTGAGCTCATGTGTGCACACGCACGCACACACTCTCTCTCTCTAAAATAAATAAATAAATCTTAAAAAAAAAAAGAAGTGTCAATAAAAAGATACAAACTAACCATCCCATATACACATGGGAAAAAAACAGGAACCTTGTGAGTAGAAACTGAGGTGAAAGGAAATTTATTTTAGAAGCTGCAGGCCCAGCCTCTGACTTAATAAAACAAATTATGAGAATCTTTTTAATGTGAAAACTCCATGCTGTTGAAAATATAAGTGTTCCTAGTTTTCTGTAAATAGGAGCAAGGTGTTCTATCTGAAAGCATATGAAAAACCCATATTGAATACCTGCTTTGAGTATTTGACTTGAAGGAAAACACTGTCATTAGTTGGGCCTACCTCTTTCATAGCCTTATGTCTAATAGCCGTACTACCCTTCCCCTGGAAGGTAAAAGAATATCGTGACCTTAAGGGTTGTGGGACCTTGATTTTTATTACCAATGACTCTAGTGACATTTTTTTTTTGCAAATTTTGAATAGGAAACCATTTGAGGTAACTTTAAGCCCTCTAGAATATGCAGAATAGGTATGTAGTTCCTTCTAATAGAATAATTTAGACAATTATGGTTTTTCTAGGACCCTTTCCAACTCTGTGATCTTATGAATGACTACCCAGAATTTCCAAAGAACAAACTGTGCACATGTGTGTGTATATTTGACTATGATTTGTTTTGGTGTGGAAATACGGTTTTTTTTTTCTGTTCTTATGTCTTCATATAAAACTATAATATCCCAAAGGGTAGGCAACATATCCGTAATTTTCTTTATAGCTCCACCCAACTAGAGGGTATTATGCTGAGCGAAATAAGTCAATCAGAGAAAGACATGTATCATATGATCTCACTGATATGAGGAATTCTTAATCTCAGGAAACAAACTGAGGGTTGCTGGAGTGATGGGGGGTGGGAGGGATGGGGTGGCTGGGTGATGGGCATTGAGGAGGGTATGTGCTATGGTGAGCACTGTGAATTGTGTAAGATTGATGAATCACAGACCTGTACCTCTGAAACAAACAATACATTATATGTTAAAAAAGAAGAAGAAGAAGATAGTAGGAAGGGAAAAATGAAGGGGGGAAATCGGAGGGGGAGACGAACCATGAGAGACTATGGACTCTGAGAAACAAACTGAGGGTTCTAGAGGGGAGGGGGGTGGGGGATGGGTGAGCCTGGTGATGGGTATTTAAGAGGGCACGTTCTGCATGGAGCAGTGGGTGTTATACGCAAACAATGAATCATGGAACACTACATCAAAAACTAATGATGTAATGTATGGTGATTCACATAACATAATAAAATTTAAAAAATAATTCTGTTATGCTTTGATTGTATAGAATATCTGACAGCCTAGTACAAACACATAGCTGCATTTCTTTAAACAAGTCTATTATATCTTGGGTTTATACCAAAATAACTTTGAGGACTGTGATCCATATAACAGACTTTCTCTACAAAGTTATTTGCCTTGATTTTCCTTTAAGTAGCAAACTTCTTCAGTGCGTTTTATTTTTTCCCCATTAGAACCTTTTATTCTGAATTTGTTGGGGCTTCAAGAGAAGGGCTTTGCCCATAATTCATTGGGCCCTGAATTTATGACACCAACTTGTAGTTGGCCAATTAGGAACATGGCCAAACTGCATTCTTCTTGGGTCTATTCAGTTAATAAATGGCACTTAATTGATGGTTTCTTTCATATAATCTTTACCAAGAACTCATAAGTTGCATTGATTATGCCCCAAGAGATGCGAGACCGATGGTAATTCAGGTGAGCACCTCTGAAAAGATTTGTCAGCTTCCTGTCCCACTCTAGCCAGATTTTCTGGAAAACCTTGGAAAATGACTGAAATTCCCCACCAATCTGAGACTGCAGATGAGTTTTCACAACATTAACTGGGGAAACAAGATTCCAAACAAAGCACCCAACAGACCTCCACAGATAGAATCATTGTGTAAATGAGTGCTGTGAGTCGTTGCGTAGGCAGATGCTCCTTAATGGGACCTCAAAGGCCAAAGGAAAGACATTGCTGAATCCATTACAGGAAAGAACAGGCACCAAGCCTCGATAATACTCTCACTCCATGGCATCTGAGTGCCTTGAAAGCCTGGTAAGTGTTGGTAAATTTGTCATTATGCTTGTGGTCCTGGAGCAATGTCCGAACTTTCTCCATTGGAGTGAAAAGTGCCCCTGCTGTCCCTGCAAGGAGTGCGGCCACACTGCGGGTCGCAAACTCGTGGGGTACTGCTGTGTTGTCAGAGGAGGCAAGATAAGTCCTCGTACTGGCCAAACCCAAGTGCCAGTGTAGTCGTCTTCTGCATCGGTGGGGCAGGATCCTGCCGTACGAGTTTGAAACCATCTCTCCTCGACTGAAGCACTGCGTCCCAGGTTTTGATTCCGGACAGCTGTTGCCAAAGGGCACCTCCCGAGTGGGAAATGGGAGTGCCGCGTCGTTGAAAGCCGCACAGCAGCCGCAGACGTAATGCGTCATTCCACCAACATTTGCAACAGGAGGTGATAGACCTTGTTTTGAAGATGTTAGGCTGGGGCGCCTGGGTGGCTCAGATGGTTAAGCGTCTGCCTTCGGCTCAGGTCATGATCCCAGGGTCCTGGGATCGAGTCCCGCATCGGGCTCCCTGCTTCTCCCTCTGCCTCTCTCTCTGTCTCTCATGAATAAATAAATAAAATCTTTAAAAAAAAAAAAGAAGAAGATGTTAGGCTGGGCAGCCTCTTTCCAGGAGCTTCTGAATCCACCATGTGGCTTAAGAGCTTTCTTCTTCATGAAGGATATTTTTAACCTGTAACACCAACTGGGCCTGGTGTTTGGGAGGATGGTAGTTTTTGGATAACTTTCTTGATTTCTTCCATTGTTACTGGTCCGTTAGGTCCTTTCTTCTGCAGTCGATTTTGATACTGGATTTCCTGAAATATCCAGGCTCCGTGACAATCTTGCCACAGGAAGAAAAATCAAATAGGCAATGGCAGCCATCTTTCTGCTAGATCATGCCACCACAGTGCCCAGGCCAGTGAGCGAGCCGCGCTGACTGTGACCAACACCCAACACCCCCCCCAAGTGCATTTTAAAATATTATCTACTTTACAGAAATTCATTTTGAATACAAATGTAGAAACACCTTAATAGAGTTTACTGCCTCGAGTTGTTGTCTCACTAACTGATCAGTTTTATGTTTTGTCTTGAAAGATGGACCCTGTATTGTCAACATCAGTTCCAGTGTACTCGTTGAGACTGGATAAAGAATATGAAGTGCGTGTGAGATCCAGACAACGAAATTCTGAAAAATATGGCGAGTTCAGTGAGGTGCTCTATGTGGCACTTCCTCAAATGAGCCCATTTGCATGTGAAGAAGGTAAAAGATTTAAAATGGCAGCCAACATGGCTTTTGTTAATAGAGTAATACATTGCCTCCATTGTCAGGGTGTTGTTCAGATCATGATCCATTAGCATCAAATGTCAGGGTGAGAGACCTCAAGTTCACTCTTTTTAACAGATATTATTCATTACAAAAGTAGAAGGAGAACTTAGTCTGTGATGATTCAATTCAGGAGATGTCCGGGGGTAGATGTAAGTTAGAGAGGGGAAGATGCATTAAGGTATCAATGGGGGCTCTCTCTGGATATCAGAATTTCAGATGATTTTTTCCTTTATACATTTCTATATTTCTAAAGATTTCTATAATGAGTTTGTTTTGCATTTATAGTCAGAAAAAAAATGCTTTTCAAATGCATAGTGAAGAAATACTGGATCCATATGGATGGATGGATATGTAACATCTAAGAGAAAGCCTAATATTGTGTCCGCGTAGGTAGTCAATGGCAGCTGCTTATTGGCTTTAGAAAGGTTAGATATGGCTTTTATCTGGAGACAGGCTTAATAAGTAGCATGCTAGTCACGTGCAGAATGACATGGAGTATTTGAAGATCCTATATAAGAAAAATACAAAGATAATTCAAGTTCAAAGAAATGAGATCTATGAATTCAGAATAAAAGAATTCAGAGACAGAAATAAAGAAGTCTGCTTAACAATGAACAGTAAATATATAAAATTATCACTCCCACACAGGTATTAGCTGTGGTGCTTCTACAGTGAAGCACAGAAAGTTTACAGGGCTATGTATGAGGAGCTGAGGCTTGCTGATGAAACAGTCACAAGCTATGGAGAAATTAAATTTCTCTTTCTGCATTGATGATGCTACAGATAGAACCCATGATACTAGAGAGTGCTTAAATGAAAATGCCTGTAGCACCGTTTTTTCTAAGCTCTAGTTAACAGGCTTGTTCTTTTAAACAATATTTGATACAATGAAATTCTGATTTAAAAGGTACATTTGCAGGGTGCCTGGGTGGCTCAGTCGGTTAAGCGTCTGTCTTTGGCTCAGGTCGTAATCTCAGGGTCCTGGGATCAAGCGCCTCATCGGGCCTCCTGCTCAGGAGAGTCTGCTTCTCCTTCTCCCTCTGCCCCTCCCCCTGCTTGTGCTCTCTCTCTCTCTCTCTCTCTCAAATAAAATCTTTTTAAAATACTAATAAAATAAAAAGTAAAAAAATAAAATTACATTTGCCACACACCCTTGAAGCTGATTGTGATGCCATTTAATTCAATTAAGCATAGATCTTTTAACTGGTTCTTCCTTCCATGTTTAAAAAAAAAATGAAGTTCTAGCTTTGTTATGTTCCTGAATATGGTATTGATATAAACTTACAGGTATCACAAGATACAAAATGGCATTCTCTCCTCCACTAATTCTTTGTAATAGCCATCATATCTCCCTTGGGGATTTTAATAACTGAATAAGAAAATAAATATAACAAAGGAATATTACAACGTAAAATCCTACTTTTAATAAAGCAACATTCAAGTAAATTCCACCTGTCTTTTCATGTAAAACAGATAACCCTGATGAAGAGGTGGAGTAAAGGGAACCCTCCTGCACTCTTGGTGGGAAGGTAAATTCGAGCAGCCACTCGGGAAAGCAGTATGGAGTCTTAAGAATAGAGTATTAAAACATGGAGTGTTGGGGCGCCTGGGTGGCTCAGTCGTTAAGCGTCTGCCTTCGGCTCAGGTCATGATCCCAGGGTCCTGGGATCGAGTCCCACATCGGGCTCCCTGCTCGGTGGGAAGCCTGCTTCTCCCTCTCCCACTCCCCCTGCTTGTGTTCCCTCTCTTGCTGTCTCTCTCTGTCAAATAAATAAATAAAATCTTAAAAAAAAAAAAAAATGGAGTGTTAAAAATAGAAATGCCATACAATCCAGTAACTCCAATGAGTTAAAAATAGAAATACCATAGAATCCAGTAACTCTACTATTGGGTATTTACCCAATGAAAACACCAATTTGGGGGTGCCTGGGTGGCTCAGTTGGTGAAATGTCTGCCTTCAGCTCAGGTCATGATCTCGGGGTCCTGGGATGGAGCCCTGCATCCAGGTCCTTGATCAGCAGGGAGTCTACCTCTCCCTCTCCCTCTGCCCTTCCCCACCTCTCTCTCTCTCTGTTTCAAATAAATAAATAAAATCTTAAAAAAAAAAAAAATGGGTGCCTGGGTGGCTCAGTTGGTTAAGCAACTGTCTTCAGCTCAGGTCATGATCCCAGAGTCCTGGGATCGAGTCCCGCAGCAGGGAGCCCGGTTCTCTCTCTGACCCCACCCCCTCTTGTGGTCTCTCTCTCAAATAAATAAAATCTTTAAAAAAAGAAAAAGAAAACACCAATTTTATCCATTCACCTACTGATGGACATTTAGGCTGCTTCTATATCTTGGCTGTTATAAATAATACTGCAATGAGCATGGGAGATAGATAGATAGATCACATCTTCTTTATCCATTATGGAATATTAGCCATAATAAGGATGAAATCTCACATTCACAACAACATAGATGAAGCTAGAGGGTATTATGCTAAGTGAAATAAGTAGCACAGAGAAAGACAAATACCCTATGATTTCATTTATATGTGTAATCTAAAAAACCAAAATAAATGAACAACAAAGCAAAACAGAAACAGACTCATAAATACAGAAAACAAACTGATGGTTGCCAGAGGGGAGGACATGTGAGAGGACAGGTGAAATAGATGAAGGGAATTAAGAGGTACAGACTTCCAGTTACAAAATAAATAAGTCACAGGGATGAAAATTACAGCATAGGGAATGTAGACAATGATATCATAATAACGTTGCATGGTGACAGGTGGTAACTACAGTTATCATGGTGAGCACTGGATAATGTATAAAACTGTTGAATCCCTATGTTGTACACTTGAAACTAATAAAACACTGTTCATCAACTATATTTCAGTTAAAAAGTGGAGAACACTGGGAACTTACTGCAGACAGCTGGTAGGCACTTGGTCTTAAGAAATGAAATTGAAGTTTTATGAACAGATTGCCCCAATTCTGCTACCAAGTAGAAGATAGGAGTCCCAGTAGTGATCTATTTCTATCAAAGGATATTTTGTAAGCTGTAAAATATATGTCTGCATGTCTAAGAAGTTTCAGTCATGATTCAAAAATAGAACTCTGCCCCCATCCTTTTGATGGATCCTTAGTCTGGAGGATAAAAAATTATTACCATACGTAAGATAGATAGATGATAGATAGATAGATAGATAGATAGATAGATAGATAGATAGATAGATAGATAGATAGAGAGGGAGGGAGGGAGGGAAGGGAGGGAGGGAGGGAGGGAGGGAGGGAGGAAGGAAGGAAAGAAGAGTGGAGGGGAGGGGAAGGGAAAGGAGAGAAGGGGATATGAGGAGAGGAGGAAGGGAAGGGAACGGAAAGGGAGGGAAAGAGGGAGGGAAGGAAGGACCAAGTGGACATCATTTGGGTAAAGTAGTAAATTGACAAACAGCATTTTTTTCTAGAGCTGAATCTCTAATGATACATCCTGAACACATAAGGTGCTTAAAACAGTTGTTGTGGACTTTTTATATAAACATGGATTGTGCTTAAACTGTTTGCTTTTTCTTCATTTTGGTTTTTTTTTCACATGTGAAAAAATTTGAAGAAGTGGACAGAAACGTTCATGAAACAGAAAATATTCCTACATCATTACATTCTGTTATCAAGAGAAATCACTGACTTTACTAGATGAATACAAATTAAGAAATATTTTTTATGTGAAAAAAAGAAAGTGAAATGTAAACGTCAGCTATTCCTAATTCTATGAGTGAGATAATATTCTTGTGTGTTTCAGATTTCCAGTTTCCATGGTTCCTAATTATTATCTTTGGAATATTTGGGCTAACGATGATATTATTTTTATTCATATTTTCTAAACAGCAAAGGTAGGTGTGAAAAAGTCTATTTAGATGTTTTTGCCAGGGTTCAGATTTTCAAATGTGTTTCCACTTGTTATTTGATATTTCCTTTGCAAATCATGAGTGAAAATTTTAATTAATGCAGTAAAATGTTATCACTAGTTATACATTTACCACTTTGTTGTGTTCATCATAGAGAATTCCTGGGTGTCTGTTCTATCTGGGAAGTTGTATAGGACATTAGGAGGCTGAGGCTAGTGGCCACACACCTTGTGATCGGCACAAAACTGTCATCTCAGAGCTGCCCCTTGATCTCTTCTAAGTCCTAAAGGAACTGGCCCATTCATTCTAGGACAACGAGATGGCACTGAACCTTTAGCTAAGTTGGACACAGTTCTAATAGACAAGCAAATGTAAGTGGCAAACGAAAGCCACCTAGATAATTCAATCTAATAAAACCATTTTAGACTTCATAGGATGGTGTTTTCAAGTAAATCTGGGTTTTATTGAAATTATTAAATTTTATTTAAATTATTACAAATAACCCACATTTGTAAACACAGCTAAAATTCTAAGTTTAAAGAGATTCTCTTCTGTATTCTTTTGGTGTCCCAAGACTCAGGTCCCAGTTATTCTGCCACTGCTGTTTGATCTTGTTTGAGTCCCTTAACCTCTCTGGGCTGCATGTTCTCATGGGTAATAAAAGCATGTTGGAGTATATGACCTTAAATTTCCCTGAGCTGTATGAGTTATCACTCTATTTTTCTTCCTGAAGGAAATTCCACACAGACTACAGGAAATTGTAATACAAAATATAGGAAAAGTTACCGGTACCAACTGCAAATTTTTTATATTTAGAGTATTTTTCAAGTCCCATGGGTTCATCCTGCCCCTTCTCCTAGAACAAGGGTGACTAACACTCCCAGTTTGCCTGAAACTTTCCTGGTTTGAGCACTGAAAGTCCTGTGTCCTGGAAAACTCCTCAGTTCCAGACAAACCAAGATGGTGGGTCACCCTACCTAGAATTGTAGACACTTTCTTCAGCTGAAGCCAAGAGGCATCTGCAAATCAAAACAGGATCTATGTGAATACATTGCAAAAGCTTTTTAATTAGAGTTGCATCTCCAGTTCTGTAATGTAAACCAATGGGAAAGCAAAATTCATTCTGCAGAATTTCATTTTGCATCTAGCTGCTTATTTTATTTTATTTTAAAGATTTTATTTATTTATTTATTTATTTGACAGAGAGAGAGAGCACAAGCAGGGGGAAGGGCAGGCAGAGGGAGAGGGAGAAGCAGGCTCCCTGATGAGAAGGGAGCCCGACTCGGGGCTCAATCCCAGGACCCTGGGATCATGACCTGAGCAGAAGGCCGTTGCTTAACCAACTGAGCCACCCAGGCGCCCCTGCATCCAGCTTTTTAGCAACAATCTTTTATAAGCACAAGTATTATAAGGCAAGAAAATACAGTTTCAGTTGTTCGGGGTAAAAATAGTAAACACATTTATAGACTCTTAAGTAATTTATGTATTTAAGTAATGCCAACAACAGAGGAGCCAAATTGTTGATTAATTTGAATGTATTGATCTGTACAGTTGATGGGCTAATTTACATGTAACCACAGTAGATAGACCCACTATGTATATAAAGTAATTCACTCTTAACATTAGCTGTCAATTTTGAGTCATTGTGAAGGCCAGGTAAATTTGCTACGTTGTTTAATTATATTAGCTAACAATATTTCAAAGAAAAAATAATTCACTCAACAAAAAGGATTTTAAAGAAAATATCTTAACCTGTGTATAAAAGAGTGTTCCCTAAGGATAATGAAGTTCTTAACTTTGACGCTTAGTCAGAATTACTGAGTTGTAAAATTGTTCTGAAATCTTTATTGTACTCTCAAATTTCCTGTACTAAATTAAGTTCTTTGTAGAAAAGAATTAGTTTTGTTCTTCCATTTGCCAATAAAAACCCTTGTCATGGTCTCAGTTTCCATGTTCCAGTGAGAGTAGGAAATGGGAGAAAATAGTTGTCAGCAGGTGTGGAAAGAACACGAAGTCCTAATCATTAAAATGATCCTCCAAAGAACAAGATACTTACGTCAGCCTTCCCCAGAACGTTAGGGCTCGAAAGGGCTTCAGGTCCTGCCTGTTGTTTGAAGTGTTGAGTATGTGCCACTTTTCCCTTTCCAGATCATTAAGAATCAGCTGTAGCAAGATTTATAATGTAATTTGGATTTGAATAAAATGATAGCGGAGTCACAGAGTTTCGTGCCAGGTTATCCGTATTCTATTTTCAGTCATTGCCACCATACGACATCCCAGCCTTTGAGCTGTCACTAACCAGGAAAGAAAGAACTGGCTCGGCCTAAAACAGAAGTGGCAAACTGGCCACCCGAAAGCCAGACTCAGCCTGCTAGATCCTAATGTGTCATAAATTTATGTTATATGGACTTGCTACAAAATGTTTACACGCTAGGGAATTTCCACACAAAAATCCAGATTTCCAGGGGGATCTTTACCAACTGAGAGATCTAGTGAAACTCAGTTGCATGGCAACCTGTGCTGAAACAGAGGACCAACCATTCCATTCGGGATGACTTTGCAACAGGCCTGCTTCATTCATTTGTGTGACCCGCTTGGGCCCTGAAGGCTGCGGGGCCCATCACCCTGGCAGGAAGCCCACCGTAACGCCCAGATACCTAGCATGTGCCTAAATGCATCATCCTCTGCAAAAGCAAGAGGCACACATAACAAAGTCAAGCATCAGATGTTCGGGAATCTTTGCTTCCTGTCATTACAATTGTGTTGCATTTTTCTATGTTTTTGACATTTAAAATATTCATTTAGAATAACACAGCAGGATGACAGAGGGCAAAGGGCCTGGGGTTTGGAGTTAGGTTCTTTGGATTTGAGCCCAGCTGTGCCAAAAATTAGTGTGTGATTTGAATACATTCCTTAAATCTCTAAACCTTTCCGCCGATAATGTTACCTGCCTCCCTACTAGTTATAAGAATTAAGTGTGTGGTGTATGGTTGACAAACTTGTTATATTAAAGGGCCAGAGAGTAAATTTTTAGGCTTCTGGGGCCATGCAGTCTCGGTCACAGCTCCTCAGCTCTGCCACCATGGCTTGAAAGCAGTCGTAACAATGTGTAAACTAATGAGTAGGACTATGTTCCAAGAAAACTTTGTTTACAAAAACAGAGAGCAGACCAGATTTGGCCTTCAGGCCATCTTTTGCCAGCCCACAGGTTAATGCAAAATATATCTTATGGAGTCTGGGTTATCAGAGGCATTCAAAAAAATGGTAGCAGTTATCATTAATAATTTGTGTTTTTCCTATATCTTCTATTCATTGGTACAAATTTGTTTTAACACTTGCCCCACTAAGTAAACTTAGTGGAGAGCTACTTACAGCAATTTAAAAAACAGAATTTGGCTTATTCCTTGGTTAGGTAAAAAGGCAGATAGAAATATTCAGAGAATGGGTTCCCTATTGAATAGACTAGACTGTCTATTCACATTAAGTGGAATATCAGCTAATGTCCCGAAAGCCAGTTTATCATCGCTGCCCGACAGTGGCATCTCTGAGTGGTAGGGTTTTTTAAAAACAATCAATGAGTTGACTGGAATAGCTAATCTCTGAGCTTTTTTCCAGAGCTACAATGTTAATTTTAAGACATAAATTCTAGTTAGACTATTAACGAACTAGGTAAGTGAAGTATTCAGATTTATTCAAGAAGTGTTTATTGAATACCCTACGTGCCAGGAATTGTTCCAAGTACTAGGGATACGATAAAGTGCAAGACAGGCAGAATAGACATTGAAATGAATTATGGTCAAAAAATAATTTAAAGGGGCGCCTGGGTGCCTCAGTTGGTTAAGCGTCTGCCTTCGGCTCAGGTCATGATCCCAGGGTCCTGGGATCAAACCCCACAGCAGGCTCTCTGCTCAGCAGGGAGTCTGTTTCTCCCTCTCCCTCTGCTTGCCACTCCCCCCCTGCTTGTGTTCTCTCTCTCTGTGTCAAATAAATAAATAAAATCTTTAAAAAATAATAATTTAAATATTTAGAACAGAAATTTTAAGTGCATCATAGATGCACTTAGTTCTAATTTAGTCTTTCCCAAATGTAATGAACCCTGCAATGACAACTGGTTTATGAGGTCATCTTAGATAATTTTATAATTAACGTGAGCCATACGGTGCAAACTTAGCTCAGTTCATCCTTTTTTGAGGGTGCAAATAATTTTGACTTCATGTGAATTGGCTTTTCTTTCTTTCTTTCTTATTCTTTCTTTCTTTCTTTCTTTCTTTCTTTCTTTCTTTCTTTCTTTTTTCTTTCTTTCTCTTCTCTGCAAATTACTGACGAGATGTACATTAAAATTACCATTCTTATAGACGAAATGGAAATTGGCCTTAGATGGAATCAAATTTCTCATTCCCAAATACTAATGCTGGCTTTCAATAAAGACGTAAGGGAAAAAAGATTTTAGGAAACCATGTTTTATTTAAATTGACTTCACGTGAGGGCTTTTTTTTTGTTGATTTTTGGTTTTTTTTCTTCTATAGTTTTTCCTTATCATTTACTACTTAATATTTTCTTTCTCATACTCCACATATATGGAGCACCAGAATATTTGGAATAAGTAATAGTGCCACCAATATTTTATTCCTATCTTTTGAAATAAGAGAATGTATAATTTTGCAGATATGTCAAACCAAAATTTCATTTGTTTTCAAGGATTAAGATGCTGATTCTTCCCCCAGTTCCAGTTCCAAAGATTAAAGGAATTGATCCAGATCTCCTCAAGGTACTTAATAAATTATCTACATGACGGATAACACTAATCAAATGCTACCTAAAGACCTTTGTCTTCTGTTGAGAGCTTTTGCAAGCTATATGTATCATGTTCCATTTTTTAACCCCTCTGGAGAAAAATGTTTCAAAATAACGTATCTTAAAATTAGGAGAATGTCTTGTATATTTAAAAGTTCTATACTAATGTGTTTTTTATTATATGGTTTTGTTACTATTGATCTTATTGTAACCACAATTTTAGTCTCTGAGTGTTGTCAAATCCTTTAATCATTGTGAGTTTCTTTTCATAGATTTCATTTTCTTTCTGCTTTCTAGGAAGGAAAATTAGAAGAGGTGAACACAATCTTAGCCATTCATGACAACTATAAACCTGAATTCTACAACGATGACTCTTGGGTTGAATTCATTGAATTGGATATTGATGACGCAGATGAAAAGACTGAAGGATCAGACACAGACAGACTTCTCAGCAACGACCATGAGAAATCACTTAACATCCTTGGGGCAAAGGATGATGACTCTGGACGTACCAGCTGTTATGAGCCTGACATTCTGGAGACTGATTTCAATGCCAGTGATGTGTGTGATGGTACGTCAGAGGTTCCTCAGCCACAGAGGTTAAAAGGGGAAGTAGATCTCTTGTGCCTTGACCAGAAGAATCAAAATAACTTACCTTCCACTGATACTGCCCCTACCACTCAGCAGCCCAGTGTTATCCTGGCAAAGGAAAACAAACCAAGACCACTTGTGATTAGTGGAACTGAGTCAACTCATCAAGCTGCCCATCCTCAGCTGAGCAACCCGAGTTCACTGGCAAACATCGACTTTTATGCCCAGGTAAGCGACATCACTCCAGCCGGGAGTGTGGTCCTTTCCCCAGGCCAAAAGAATAAGGCAGGGATATCCCCGTGTGACAGGCCTCCGGAAGTGGTCTCACTCTGCCAAGCAAACTTCATCATGGACAGCGCCTACTTCTGCGAGGCCGATGCCAAAAAGTGCATCACTGTGGCCCCTCACGCCGAGGTTGAATCGCGTGTAGAGCCAAGCTTTAACCAGGAAGACATGTACATCACCACAGAAAGCCTTACCACTACCGCTGGCCGGTCTGGGACCGCAGAGCGGGCTCCGAGCTCGGGGATCCCCGTCCCGGACTACACCTCCATTCACATCGTTCAGTCTCCACGGGGCCTCGTGCTCAATGCGACTGCCTTGCCCTTGCCCGACAAAGAGTTTCTCTCATCATGTGGCTACGTGAGCACAGACCAACTGAACAAAATCATGCCGTAGCCTTGCTTGGATTTCCCACAAGCTACGTATTTAATGGTGAAGAGTTGGCTAGGGCCTGAGTGCTTAAACCAAAACGATGTTTAAACCTTTCTGGGGGCGATGAGGGGGTGGATTCTAAATGCCTTTTCCTGAATTGTTGAAACAGAATATTAAAAAAAAAAAAAAAGAAGAAGGAGGCCTAAGCAGATAGATATTCCTATTGTGAATTGTAAATATTTTAAAGAATTGTCTCAAAGACTGTTTAGTGGCACTGATTGTCTTGTTAATGTGGGTGTTAATTTTGTGATACTAAGCATTGAATGGCTGTTTTTAATGTATAGTAAATCATGCTTTTTGAAAAAGCGAAAAATCAGGTGGCTTTTGCAGTTCAGGAAAATGGAATGCAAATCAGAGCACAGGCTATTTTTTTTTTTTAAATAATTGGGAACTAAAATTATAGGTAGGAAGGCAAAAAATAGTTTGGATATGTAAAACATTTATTTTGACATAAAATTTATAAAGATATTTTTAATAATTTACACTTCAAGCACGGCTATTTTGTATCACACTACACGCTGTGTACTGTAGTTCATGCAGACCCGTCTAAAGAATGTAGCGACTACAGTCTAAAGCTGGTTTGCTGCTTGGTCAGTATACCTAAAGAAAAACAAATAAGCAGGTTAGTTTTTTACCAGGCCCTTTTTATACCTCCCCAAACTCCTTAAACAGTTCTAAAATGATTGTAGTTACCTGCATTACTGGAACACGCTCATCTTATTTAAAATTTTTTTTTCAAATATTTGTTAATTGAAAAAAACTTTCAGATGGATGCACAGGTCAACTTGTCGTGAACCGAAACAGTCAGACAAAAAACTCTTTCTTACCTGAATTTTGGTTCATGTCAGAGAGCTCCACAGTAGGAGAGGTGGAAAGGATAGCCAGGCCCGGTGGGCAGGCTGCTTGGGTGCTCCTGTTGTATGGGGAGGGAGTTTTTAGTGCGGACATGATGATCATGAGAGGTAGACCCCAGAAGCTCTGCAGTAGCATCTCTTCAGACATGACTTGATTTTATTACATGGTTACCGAAGAAGGGAATAAAGTACAAGAAGCATTTTGTAAGTTGAAGTAGGTCGAAGCGAAGTTCAACCAGATCATGGAATGAAAAGTTCAAGAAATAGGTTTTTGTTTCCCAGCCGATAGCCAGACATATACCCACTCGTCCTGGTAACAAGAAACAGAAGGAACAAGATTTTAAATCCCCACAGAGAAGTCAAAATTTTCTAAACCCATAGCGGAAACTTTCTTCCTCACCAAACCCTTTCTCGGGTTTATTTAAAGTAGCAAACGAAGAAGTCTCCTCATTTTTTATTTCCCCTCTGAGTGGCTTGGCCTCAAAGCGGGTAGTCAGAAGGAAGAGAAGGGGCCTGAAATGATGTATAAATTATTGTTCAATCCCTTAGTAACCTCAGCACCATTCTTAGGAGCGTTGGGATTGCTCCCCAAAAGGTTTGTCAAAGGAGAAGAATCTCATCTCACTGAAGAATGCTTCTCACTTTAAGTATTTTTTTTTTTTTACATTTAATGAAACTTTAAAGTTAGCTGTAACTTAAATAGTATTTGCCATTTAGCTCAGACCTTTTTAGGAAACAGGCTTAATGGTTGGTAATTTTAAATTCCCTCTTTCTTGCAGGAAGGACAGTGAAAAGCTAGAACTGGGTGTTCCAAGTTCAACATGTTACTTTGTAATAAGTGTTTAATAGGTTTTCTGCTACCTTGCTGCTATGGTTTTCTCTAAGAGCTACATAATTTAGTTTCATATGCAATTTCATCAATGTAGAACCTAATTCAACTTAAAACTGTGTGCTTGGGAAAACTATCTTACTATTTCACAATAGGCTGACAACAATTTCTATAGCCAAAAATAGCTAAATACCTCAATCAGTCTCAGAATGTCATTTTGGTACTTTGCTGGCCACACAAGCCATTATTCACTAGTATGACTAGTTGTGTCCTGCAGTTTATATTTAACTTTCCTTATGTCTGTGGATTTTTTTCCTTAAAAGTTTAATAAATTTATTTTCTTGGATTCGTCGTGGCATGCTTCTGCTGTCAAACACCCACATGAAAGGCGCCCTCAACCAGACCGCAGACCCTTCAGTTCTCACTGGAAGGGGGGCTCGGCACGATTGGCTTCAGCACATTGGCAGGGGATGTGGAGATTTTTGCGATGTGCTGGCAGCTCCCTACCTCTCTTTTCTGAGGCAACAGGAGCCCAGCTCAAAAATATTATTCTGGCTTGCCTGGACTGTGCCTTCTCCTCAGGCTGCAACGCCCCACGGGCGGAGGCTCTTAGAGCCATGTTGTGGATGTGTCGTGGCTTGCGTGACATGGGGGAGCGGGGGCCATGAGGAGGAAAACACATTACCTAAATCGAGCGTTGTCTTTTTTTTTTTTTAATTTTTTCTTAAAGATTTTATTTATTTGCGAGAGAGAGAATGAGAGACAGAGAGCATGAGAGGGAGGAGGGTCAGAGGGAGAAGCAGACTCCCCGCCGAGCAGGGAGCCCGATGCGGGACTCGATCCCGGGACTCCAGGATCATGACCTGAGCCGAAGGCAGTCGCTTAACCGACTGAGCCACCCAGGCGCCCTCGAGCGTTGTCTTTAAGCGACATTTCCAGCTGGAGCATGTTGCCTGGGAGGAGGGAAAGCAGCTCCTCCCGTACCGTGCACACATGAGCACCAGTCGGTCTGTCAGACTAGCTACTTGTCCCCGCGGGAAGCACGGGAGTCGGGCCTGGGTGGGGAGGCTGGGCCGGTAGGCTGTGTAGGAGCCGGAGGGAGCAGCAAAGCCCTGAAGCGGATTCCTCCTCGGGAGACAGGCTCCAGGAGGGTTACCTAATAAACCGCAGTCTCTCGTGCGGGCACCGGGTCCCGAGACGCGAGCATCTGTGACAGCACTGAGAAGCCCACAGAACAATTATGTGTTGCTACAGCAAGTTGGGTGCAAACTGCCACAACTCTTCGTTTACACTAGAGGGTTTATGTTCAATACGGAAATAATTCCCTACCCGCTGCATCTGCCCTTTTGAGCAACTATTACCTGAAAGAACCAAGGGTGAAGGGGCACCTGGGTGGCTCAGTTGGTTAAGCGACTGCCTTTGGCTCAGGTCATGATCCTGGAGTCCTGGGATCGAGTCCCGCATCGGGCTCCCTGCTCTGTAGGGAGTCTGCTTCTCCCTCTGACCCTCTCATGCTCTATCTCATTCTCTGTCTCAAATAAATAAATAAAATCTTTAAAAAAAAAAAAAAGAACCAAGGGTGAAGCCTTGGGGTTTCCTACTTCCGTGTTTGGAAATATGGTTTAGAACATCATCTCCCCTCTGTCACTAAGATATTGGAACATACACTGCCTTAACATTTACAAAGCCAGCAAAAGCTCACCACTTTCAGCACCAAACGTGTGTTTCTTCCATATGCTTTACAGAAGTCAGCCTTGTGATATTACAGGCTTATCGTTCACATGAGGCCCTTCGAGGTGTCAGGAGGGAATGGGGAGGAAGGCCTGTTTACTTCCCTTGGATTGAAAGAGCACAACCCTTCCTGTGACAGAAGATTAATGACATGTTGAAGATGGCTACACATGTGTTTCTGTATGTAAACTTCTCAGTGGTTCTACTAAGACACACGAACACTGAAGTCTATTCACAAGTTATAGTACTTACATATTTACATAGTTTTACATCAAAATACTAAATGTTTATGTTCTCTGTGCAGGGTAAGAAATAGGGGGGAAATTGCACATTACTTAAATCCAAATGCTTTAGTTTAGAATCCAAGATTCTACATATTTGCTCAGTCTTCTTTGCGAGCATAATATGTAAAGGCTGCGTATAAAGGGTATTGCTTCTGAGTAAGAATTTGACCTTCGGTTTAAGCTCTGTTCTCTTGGAAATCTAGTAAGAGTATTATGCCGATTATATTAACATAGGCAATTAACATCTGCCTATGCCTCTTCCTGCACCTGAAAAGTTCCCAATTAACCCAACCTGCCTGTCGGAATTTTCCTCATCCTTCATGGCCCAGCTCAAATGCCTCCTTCATGCAACCTCCATTTCCCTTCAGCTTAAGTGATCGTTCCTGGCTCTAAACCATTTTTAATGGTGTTCATAACACTCTGGTCATCAGCTCAACTAACAGCCGCGTAAGATGGATTTACCAACGTGTATTCTGGGGCATAACTGTTCTCTGAAGTGTTCTTATGAGTAATTCTGTGGTCACATAAGTTTGGAAAACATTTCATACTATACTTCCTTCTGGGAGAGCCGGTGTGTCTCTTGACATTTTAAAGCTTCTGCAACACACACACACACACACACACACACACACCTGTTTAAATTTAACACATCATTTCCTACTTTATTTAAGAACGAAAAACATAATGGTGAAAGAATACCCATTATTGTATCTATTAACATTTGGGAAAAGTTGCTCTGAGAATTCGTAGACCTAACATGAAATAAAGTTATAATGAATTTCAGTTGAATCTGAACCAAGCATCTTTATGTGATGCCATTAAACTTACTTTCCCCATAAAACTTCTTAAATAAAAGGCAAAGCAGCTACCTCTTTGAAATAACCACAGATTCTTTGCAACTCAGATATGTATCTGTTTTTCATATATGGAACGAAATTTTCTAAGAGCTCGGAAGTCGTAGAGCATTCATTGTCTTCTCTGTGGCAATGACTATCTCCTTGCTGAAACAGACTGCATTTCCTGCCTCTTCACTGGAAGAATGGAGGATGAGGATGAACACATGGGACTTACCACCAACATCAACAAAGTCTCAGTCTTCCTTGGCACACCTAGTTTTGTCTGAAAGGTTTACAACACTGAGACATGATTATATCACTCTCCATGAAGAGGAGCATATTTTGCTGTAAAACTACAGAATAATATGTACCTGGTATTACTTGAACAAAAATAATTCACTCCTTACTGCTGTCTGCTGAGTTAAAAAAAAAAGTATCCAACAGAACTTCAAACATAATAGACTTTTACACAGTAGTCCCAGGAAGCAGTCTTTGTAGGATATATAGAAAAGCAATTTTCTATTGATTTTTTTTTTTAAAAAAAAGAATCTGTATATGAATCGTTCTGTAGGCATTAAGAGATTTTACTACTTTTGAGTCTTCCATAGGACCATGGTGATTTCATCCTGTGCCTCTCCGCTTTGCTCCATGTTTGCTGCGGGCCACTGAATGGGACTGGACCACAGACCTACTCCTTGCACTCGTGATACAGTGAATTGGGGTAGGTCAAATTTCTTGATACTCTCTGCTCCCTTATTTACCAAAGTACCTCCAAACTAGGCTGTGAAGGAAGGCGTGATTCATGGTTCCCTTTCAGTCACCAAATGTGGGGGTGTAAGAGAAGAAGCAGACCCCAAGTATTCGTTCCCTGCCCATGAACTCAGTGCTTCCAGCTGACAATCCCCCAGAAGACCATCAGGGGCTGGTAGGTAAGATAAGCTGGTAGGCTGTGCAGGCCACCTCAAGCCTGATCCATGTATGGGCAACACCTCTCCTGGGAGGCCAGGGATGGTCCCGTTCTGGGGCCCAACAGCCAGTCATTGCCTCTCTCTGGACCTTGCTTTGCCCATTTGTTAAATGTTCTGGGCAGATAACCCAGAAGTGTACCATTCAGTATAGTAGCCACTAGCCACATGTGTCTTATAAGTATAAAACACACGCTGGATTTCTAAGACAGTACAAACAACAACAACAACCATAAAATATCTCATTAATAAATTTGTATTTTGATTACACGTTGAAATGATAATATTTTGGGTATACTGGGTTAAATAAAATTTAGTAGTAAAAAAATTATAAAATGTTGTGATTAACTAAAGAGAATTACAACATTCCCAAGGAAATTTTATTTTATGGAGCATGTGAACACATGAAGAAAGTAAACAAGGTTACTCTCATGTTACTCAATACGGTTCCTCTCACGAACATTCCTAAGCCACTGCCTTCCCCACCTTCCTTCCCAAGGCTCACCATTCTCTCTGAGAACCCAACCTCCTTCAAACCATTGAAGTGTGATTATCTCACTTCTTTAGCAAATCCCTGCCTATTTCCACAAAGGTTGGTTTGTCTCATATCCCTACCTCCACCCCCAATAATTGGTGAGACAATATGGGGTCAGTTATCTTCCTTCACAATTGAAAGGTAAAGACCTTGAGCTTCCTCAGTAGGTAAAAGGTCACAGTGTCAGTGAGAGGCAGAAGCAGGATTGCCAGGCTTCTCACTAAACCACAGTGCTTCCGTCATGCCTCCCTGACCCCAGGGACAAGTGTATCTACAGATCTAGGAGCCAACACCATAAAGACGTTTTAAGAACAGTTACTGTGTGCGTACTGTGCACCAGGGATTTTCCAGATGAAGAGGCTACAATAGAAGTGCAACACAGGTTCTGCCCTCAAGATCACAGTGGAGACAGGGTCAGTCAGATGCACGTGATAAATCCGTGTTAGCACTCTACATGGAACATAACGGAAACACAAATAATCAGGGAAATAATCTGCCTAGGGCATTTGAGGAAGGTTTTGGTATAAACTGAAGAGAAAAAGGGACAGCCATATGTCCTGCTCACATTTCTGCCTGTTGGAAGGATTTTTCTTCACTATTGTCTTTGTAGGACACTCCCGATTGTGACTATAAATGTGGTTGGTGCTAGCATATCATGCAAAACCATTTGTACCAGACCCGGATTTTTCCCTCCTTAGTCAACTGCTCATAAGAAATTGCTCATGAGATGGGGCGCCTGGGTGGTTCAGTCAGTTAAGTGCCCAACTCTTGATTTTGGCTCAGGTCATGATCTCAGGGTTGTAGATCACATGCCACCCCCCACCCCGCCCCCGCCCCGGAGGGCTCTGCACCCAGCATGGAATCTGCTGAAGATTCTCTCTCTGCCCCTCCCCCTGTCCACGTGCTCTCTAAATAAGTAAGTACATAAATAAATAAATAAATAAATAAATAAATAAATATCTTTATATTTTTTTAGGGAAGGAAGGAAGGAGAAGGGAGGGAGGGAGGAAGGGAGGAAGAAAGGTAAAGAGGAAGGGAGGAAGAAAGGAAGAAAGAAAGGAATTGCCCATGAGAGTATACATGCAGTCTGAGAGACTGAGGGACAGGAAGCATGCAGGAAGAGAAGCTGTAGGTTTGAACCATCTGTTCATGCAAATTCCTTGTGCATCCAGTGGCCGCTCAAACCCACACTTAGACCCCTTCCCCTTGATGATGGATTGCTGCTGCACCCTCCCAAACTGAAAACATGATGAGCTAGTTAACACATAGCTCCTGACTGGTGCCTTAGTTCCATGGCCATTTGATGGCCTGTGGTCAGGCATTCAGACTCTGCCAGGATCCAGTATCAAACCAGGAACTGTTTCTCAAAAAATAGAGGACAACAGAGAACATGATTGGCTCCAAAACCCTAGGGATCTGTATGTGATTCTCCTCCTAGCACTATTGAGAAACTCCATGCAGCATCTCTATTTGCCACAGAACCTTTGAGCATTGTTGAATCTGCTGTGCCACAACTCTCGGGGGGCAGGGCTGCAGAAGCGCCTTTTCTTACTCCGGACCCACTAAGATCCAGCGGCCATATGCGTTACTTAAAAATGTTTCAGAACAGCACATTCAAATGTAATACATACTGTCTCCAAAATCCAAAGAATCCTGCCAAGCATTTTTCATGCTCACAGTTCAAGGTGCAATAGCTAGTTTTATACTTTGAAAGGGATAGTTTGACATATTCCAGACCACTGACCCCCTCCCTCCAAATCACTTATATTCTTAGACCATCCAGGCTAAAGAACAATACAAAGTAATATGGAGCAGGTAAGGGGCAAAGAGCCTTCTTCTAACACACATTTTAGTCCTGAGACTATTCTTTGGCTTCTTGACACCATGAATGATTATTTGATGTCTTCATATATCTTTTACGGATTCCTTCCTTCTTATCTTACTTTACTGGTCCTTTATTTTAGTTAAAACTCTTGGTTACAAATAACAGAAACCAAAGGCTGTCTAAAGAAAAAAGGGGAATTTATCTATGAAGGCACGGTGGTATCTCAGAAAATCCAGGAAGAGGAATGAAGAGCCTCATGATGAATTGAAATGAGAAATTGAAAAGGTGTCAAAATCCTGAAAGAAACTTCACTCCATCATTCGGTTTCACTCTCTCGCTCTCTCTTTCTCTTTCTCTCCCCCACTCCCCTGAAAACTTGGCTTTCTGTTCCCCAGTGCATTTGGAAGTAAGAAGGCAGCCTCCACACAGCTCCTTGGTTGATATCACTTCCTTTCCAGCCAGACCAAAAGAATAACTGATGATGTTTGAATTTCCATTTTAAACATCAGGAGGAGAATGGACTTTGCCCAGTTTGGGTTCGATTTCCACATTCATCCATGTGTTAATATGTCAGGTTTGGTGTTTTTTTGTTTTGTTTTGTTTCTGGAAGAAGGGGTCACATACCATAATCAGGGATGCTGAAATTTTCAGAGAAAGGGGGTTGGGTTGACATCAAACAAAACTATCTACTAGAATTATTTTCCCTCAGTGAAGAAGTTTCTTTCATTCTAGATTTTCATATTTTTTTCTTTATTTTCCTCATTGCCTTTTGATATTAAACAAACATCTATGCCTAGCTTCTTTTAAATTTACTACATTCTGAATTGACCTTTTGAGATTTACAGAAGGAATTTGTTTTTGGAAGAGCAAGTGATTACTAGGGTCAACATATGGAAAGTGGAATTAGCCACTAGCCAAGTTTGGGCAACTGGTCCCGGACCACCAGTCTAGAAGACAGAATCCAGCCAGTTTTCTCTGGTGGTGCAGCCGAAGGGCATTGATCAAAGCATGTTTTTGTTGTTTACATCTGTTCCACTTTAGTTGACTGAAGCATATGATAAAATGGGCTTTTTTCTGATTAACTTTCCAGAAGTTAAATTCTTTACTTAAGAATAATCTTAATTTATGTGGTTGAATTTACAACAGCAAATTCTTCACCTACCAAATGTTCCACATCACTACTTAGTGTGGCAAGAAAAAAGTTTCAGAAGGAATCGTAGCTCTTACAGAATCAGCATAGTGACACATAAAAATCTAAGGAAAAGTGGGTGACTCTTGGCTAAATGTTGAGCAGAAAATAAACATTTTGATAGTTTGGGTGCATGTGAGGGAATTGGAGTGTTTTTGCTGTCATCTCATCTTTGAAGAGCATATATCTGAGAGGTAAGATGTAATCACGGAGGAGAAGGATGAAAAAATCTGACCCGGGGACTGACTAACACCTCTTGCACATGCTGCGAAATCTGGATGGTTTGAATCTCTGAGTACCCAAAGCAGTGGCTGATGCCAGGTAATTCAGCCTTTGGGGGCAAGAACTCCTAAACTACAGTACATGGGAATATTTTTATGATCTTTCACCTGTATTTTTGTAACTGTAAGTTCTTATTGCAATTAAATGATGGCATAGCTTAATACATGTCTTGTAATTACTAACTTGGATATTTTCATTCACCTTAGAGGGTAACTGAGTTTTGTAGTCCTACTACTACTGTAGTAGTTTACAGTCTAAAAGTTTAAATTTTTAAAATGTCAACCAAATATTAAGGCAAAATTAGCATAACATCTTACACATGGACATTAATTGCATTTGTTTACTAACTTTAGCCAAGTGTTTTCACAGAAAGTTTATTTTCTACTTACTTATGAGGTACATAAAAGAGGAATTATGCTCCTATCAGATTCGAGTCAGAATCTTAATGAACTTGCCTAGAGCCTCACAACTAGTTAGAATATCTGGTACTACACTCACAACTTCTCACTAAAAGTTCTGTGTCCTTTACTCATTTAAACTGTATGGACTTATTCAGACTGAGACTGAAAAAATTATGACTATCCTATTTATAACAACAATCAAATGTGAATGTATACAGAAAAATATGTGATTTCATTGGTCTCTGTTCTGATTTTAAATTTATAGGTCCTCGTTCTTTTTCTTTCTAAGCAGAATATTCCATATCTTAGTAATGCTATTAATAAAATAACACTGATAAAATAAATTGGGAAATTTGACTTTGTTCTTTGGAATAACTTAAATAAAAAAGAGCTTCTTTAAAGTTTTGATAGATCTTGATCCAGTGCATTTATGGAAATAGATTGCTAACAAATTTTTCAATTTCTTGTACTTCATTGGACTCTTAATCAGTGTCTATTGTCTGTGCTTTTCCAGTATTTTATCTAAATCTCTAAATTGGTCATGAATTATATCAAATTTATTTAGTTGCAGCTATATTCTTTCTCATTTGATTGATATTTGTGTTTTCTTTCTCTTTTTTCATCATTGAACACATCAGATGTTTGTCTATTTTACTGCCCATTTCAAATATTCATTCTGGGTTTTATTAACAATTTTAATTGTTGAAAAACTCCTAGAAGAAAAAAGTGGAAAAAACTTGCCTGGCATGGATCTTGGCAATAATTTTTTGGATCTGACATCAAAAGCACAGGGACAAAAGTAAAAATAGACAAGTGGGATTATATCAAAATTAAAAGCTTCTGCATGGCAAAGAAAAAAATCAACAAAATGAAAAAGCAGCCTAAAGAATAGGAATAGATATTTGCAAACCATGTATCCAATAAGGCATTAATACTCTCATATATTGAGAGTATATTCCTCATATGTAAGGAACTCATACAACTCAATAACTCATACAACTCAATAACAAAAATAAAATTAACCCAATTAAAACACTGGCAAAGAGGGAATCTCATGTCTATGTGGATTCCCCCTATATAGGCCTATTACACAAACAAACAAACATGAGCAAACATCCTAAATAGATACTTCTCAAAAGAAGAAATTCAAATAGTAAGAGGCATTTGAAAAAGTTCTCAACATCTTTCATCACCAGGGAAATGCAAATCAAAACCACAGTGAGATACCACCTCACACCTGCTAGGATGGCTATTATCCAAAAGACAAATGATAACAAGTGTTGGCAAGGATGTGGAGAAAAGAAACCCCTGTTCTTTGTTGGTGAGAATATAAATTGGTGCAGCCACTATGAAAAACAGTATGGAGGCTCCTCAAAATATTAAAAATAGAACTGCCATATAACCTAGCAATTCCACTTCTGTATTTGAAAGGAATTGAAAACAGGATCACAAAGAGAGATCTGCACTCCCGTGTTCATTGCATCATTATTCACAATAACCAAGATATGAAAACAACCTAAGTGTTCATCAATGGACAAACGGCTAAAGAAAATATGAGACATACACACACACACACACACACGAATATTATTCAGCCTTAAAACAAAGAAAATCTGCCATTTGTATCAATATGGATGGAGCTAGAAGAAGTTACACTAAGCAAAATAAGAGAAATATTGCATGATCTCACTTATATATATAATCTAAAATAGTCAAACTCACAAAAGCACAGAGGCTAAGGGGTTGGGGAGAGGGGGAAACAGGTTGATATAGGTTAAAGGGTACAAAGTTTCAGTTTTGCAAGAGGAATAATTTCTGGAGATCTAATGTACCACATAGTGATGATAGTTAATAATACTGTATTATATACTTGTCGTTTGCTAAGAGGATATATCCTGAATTAAATCTCTACCTCCCACTCCCCACACACAAAATGGTAACTATGGAGAGATAATAAGGTATGTTAATTAGCTTAATTGTGATGATCATTCCACAATGTTATGTATATCAAACATCAATTTGTATGTCTTAAATGTACACAATTTTGGGGAGCACCTAGGTGGCTCAGTTGGTTAAGTGTCCAACTCTTGATTCCTGCTCAGGTCATGATCTAAGGGTTGTGAGATCAATCCCTGTGTCAGGCCTTGCACTGGGTGTGGAGCCTGATTAAGATTCTCTCTCTCTCCCTCTCCGTCTGCTCCTCCCCCCCACACACATGCTTGGGATCTCACTCTCACTCAAAACAATTTTTTTAATTAAATTGAATGTATACAATTTTTATATGTGAATTATATCTCAGAAAACTGTTAAAAAATAAAATAAGTTATTTCAAGGAATCCTGGTCAGGTATGTGTTCCCTAGGAATGCAAACACCAGCTATTTTTTTTTAAAGCATTCTTTTTTTTTTTAAAGATTTTATTTATTTATTTGAGAAAGAGAGAGAATGAGAGAGAGAGAGCATGAGAGGGGGAAGGGTCAGAGGGAGAAGCAAACTCCCCACTGAGCAGAGAGCCTGATGCAGGACTCAATCCGGGACTCCAGGATCATGACCTGAGCCAAAGGCAGTCGCTCAACCAACTGAGCCACCCCGGTGCCCCAACACCAGCTATTTTTGAGAAAGGATAGAAACGAACCAATGAAAAGAACTGAAAGTCCTGGCAATGTGATTCTGACATCACACATGACACTTAACCAACTGAGCCACACAGGCACCCCGAAAATTCATATTTTTAAAGGATATAAAATGTTCATAATACAAGAAAAATGGAGGGTATAAAGCAATATAGTCAGTATGGTCTAAATTTGATATAATGCACACATGTAATATATACACAAGTACTTGTGTATATTATATAACGTATGTTTATGTTATATGGCAGATTTATGGTATATACATCAAAATATTAATAATGATTATCTCTGGCAAGTGGGAATATGGGTGTTTAAATTTTCTTATTTTTACTTTGATGTAATTTCCTGCATTGTCTATAATCAAGATTTATTATTTTAGGGTCATAGAATAATATGTATATATTTTAAATTTTCTACTGAAACATATTCTACCATATAACTCTTACTCCCAAAAATCAAAATGTAGGGAAATGAACATGAGAGTTCTAGCTTGTGGTTTTTTCTCAATCAAGGTTTTCATATTTTGTTGTTCCTATTATTTAACTTTCTTTGAAATTTTATATGCACAAACTTATTTGAAATATTGGCCTCATTCATATGAGTAGTGCTTTGAAGAGGAAAACCCAAATTATTGCAGAATTTAGGATTTTTCCAGCAATTTCAATTATTGGGATTGCTCAGAACAATCATTGGCACACAAATCTATAATTATTCACAACAGATGGGATATTTGTAAAATGAAAATGTCATCCATAGCCCTGCTTAGGAATGTGACTTGGAAGTCTCTGAAATACCCATTAACCTGTCCTCTTATTAATATCCTCCCTTCTACTACCTTAGGTCAGGCTTTCATTATCTCATGCCTTAGTCTCCCCTAGTTTGCATTAGATTAGGAAAGTTACCTTTCATCCAATTTGAAAAGGATCATTTCTGGAAAATGGCAATAAATGAAAAAAAATAGCCAAACTCCTTTCCATGGCAGATATGTTACACTCTCTCACGTTTCAAATAAGAGCAATATACTCAGCCTTCGCTGCCACTCCAAAATTTAGTGGCTTAACACAACAATCATTTATTAGCTGGCAGGTTGGTGGGTTGGCCATTTGGGCTGGGCCCAGCTGGGCAGTTTTTCTGCCTGTCTCAGCTAAGCTCATTCACTCATCAGCTGTCAGTTGATGGCTTGGCTTGGGCTGGATGGTCTAGGATGGACACACCTGTTGGCATTTGGTGGGCTGTCGGCCAGAGAGGCTCTTCCACAGGGCCTCTACAACAGGGTAGTTCAGTCTTGCTTATGTGGGAGTAGTGAAAAAAAAAATGAGTGAAAGGTACAAAGCCTCCTGAGGACTAGGCTCAAAATCTCACAACATCTCTTCTGCAATCTAAATTCAAGGGATGAAGACACAGACCCACCTCTTGAGGGCAGGAGCCATAGGAATCTTTGGCCATCTTTAATCTACCACATTATGTGATGACTCTTAATACATACATTAAAAAAGTAAAGTTTCAAATGACAAAACAAAAACAATTTAATAATGAGTTTGATGTCCTTTATTCAAAGAAAAACAATCCATGGATTGGGAGAGTACCGTGCCTTCCAAGCAGTGAAGCACTCTTCCCAAGGGATTTTGGGCAAGCTTGAGTTTTATAGAGTCTTAGAAGAAGCAACATGGAAGCAAAGCAGGATTGGCTAGGAGGTCAGAGATTTCCTTATAAGGCCAGCAGATCGCATTTTCTAGAGTAAGGTAAGCTAGCTAAAGCTGGGTTGGAGGACTGTGGTTAGTGTATGTTAGGTTTCCTGGACAGATGTTTCTTGTAAAAGCAGGCTGAGTTAGGTTCAGATTTGTGACATGAGCTGGGCCACTAGGGCTGTCTCCATTTTGTGGGTCTCAACATACAAATTAACTTTATTAGAAGCAAAGAAAGTCACATTCTTAGCTACAGAGTCAGAGTCCAATGGTGACTCAACAGTAACTCTTATTAACTCTTATATTTCCTCAGAGGCATTCTTCTGGTGATCTCTCTCCTCTAATCATCCCACCCTATTTCTGTGGCTCTGATGCTCTTTTTCTATATTCCACCTTTTACTTCCTGACACAGTCTAAGAAGGTTCTGATTTGGTCGGGTAGTCTCAATCCATATAGAGCATACCTACCAGGCAGGTCACACTAGATCACCTCCAGAGGGCACCGGCTGCTTAAAGATTTCTGAGGAGAGGAGCGTCAGCAAGAACTCCTTGCAAAGAAAGCCAGGATCACCTGTTCATATCATGCTTTCCCTTATTCAGCCTGAACAATTCTAAGCCATCCTTCTAGAATAGGCTGAAACGTACAAGAATGATCTTCACTGGGGCACCTGGGTGGCTCAGTCGTTAAGCGTCTGCCTTCGGCTCAGGTCATGATCTCAGAGTCCTGGGATCGAGCCTCACATTGGGTTCCCTGCTCTGCGGGAAGCCTGCTTCTCCCTCTCCCACTCCCCCTGCTTGTGTTCCCTCTCTTGCTGTCTCTCTCTGTCAAATACATAAATAAAATCTTTTTTAAAAAATTGATCTTCATTGTAAAGCTTCCCAGCATCCATAGGCAGAATCAGTGTGTTCCTCCACTGTGGTCTTATGGTTATCTCAATTTCTGGACTAGTTACATTTTATAGTAATGTAGTGGACCGAGCTCTGGGAAGGGTGGGCAAGGTTGTAGAAACATTTCTGCTAAGTAAAATGGGCTCAGATTGAAATTTTCTGGAAAGCTACCTCTTGGGGAGTTTACTTCTAATGGCCTAAAAGTCTAGTATTGACTCAGGTTCTTTCCTGAGAAAGAAAAACTTTCCATAGTTTTTGTAATGCTGATAGAAGGCAAGTCCTATTACACTGTTAAATGAATTAAACAAGGAGGCCATTGGACTGAGGAGGCTCTAATGTCATGGAGGGTTTTTTTTAAGATTTATTTATTCATTAGAGAGAGAGAGAGAGAGCATGAGTGGGAGGGGCAGAGAGAGAGAAGGAGAGAATCCCACGACCCTGAGATCACAACCTGAGCCAAAAACCAAGAGTCTGATGCTTAACTGTCTGGGCCACCCAGGTGACCCACCATGGAGGTTTATGTCAGCAAACCAAAACCTAAGGCTATAAATTCCTCAAGGTTATGATATCAAACCCTAAGGACAACTGATCACAAACAACCAGTTAGGCTCTAAGCTATATTCCGTCAATAATTTCCTTGCTTTGCTTCCACCTATTCTCTATAAAAAATCCCTCCCCAGATCCTGTTGCTGGAGCCCTTCTAACCACTTCCAGTTTGGTACTGCCTATTCAAATCAGTTTTTGCTCAAATAAACTCTTAACATTTTTAATATGCCTCAGTTTTTTAACACCACCAAAGTAACCTCAGAAGTTCGTTGATTGCCTAAGGTCACACAAGGGCAAAGACTTGCATCTCAATGAGATGTATTTCTGAGTGGTTCTCAAATGGGCTCAACCAAAAGATGACATTTCATGGTCTTCTGTTCTATTTCTCTACCATTCTCTCACTAACATTTCTACTGAGTCTGGAATGATGGGCTATTTCCTTTCAGATCCGTTTCAGAAATGTAATTCATTGACTTGTAGATGACTCATTACAAACGATGAATTTCAGTTTTAGTTGTTGAACAAGAATTTACTAAAAAATAAAACAAACAGGCATTTTTTTCAAATTTGTATTTAAATTCTAGTTAGTTAACATACAGTGTAATATTGGTTTTAAGAGTAGAATTTAGTGGTTCATCACTTCCATAGAACACCAGTGCTCATCATAACAAGTGCCCTCCTTAATGCCCATCACCCATCTAGTTCATCCCCCACCAACCTCCCTCCATCAACCCTCAGTTTGTTCTCTATAGTTGAGTCTCTAATGGTTTGTTTCCCTCTCTCTTCCCCCCTCCTTCCCCTATGTTCATCTGTCTTATTTCCTAAATTCCACATATGAGTGAAATCATATGGTATTTGTCTTTCTCTAACTTATTTCACTTAGCATAATACTCTCTAGCTCTATCCATGTTGTTGCAAAAGGCAAGGTTTCATTCTTTTTGATGGCTGAGTAGTATTCCATTGTATATATATATACCACCTCTTCTTTATCCATTTATCAGTTGATGGATGCAGGTTCTTTCCATAGTTTGGTTATTGTTGATGGTGCTGCTATAAACATGTACCCCTTCGAATCTGTATTTTTGTATCCTTTGGGTAAATACTAGTAGTACAATTGCTGGGTCATAGGGTAGTTCTATTTTTAACTTTTTGAGGAACCTCCATACTGTTTTCCATAGTGGGGCAGATAGGCATTTATTTGGGTAATTAAGGAGACACAGATTCAGGTAGAAACCTGACTTGCTATCTGAGGAGGTGGGGTTATAAAGGCCAAGGGTTACAAGTGTAGTCCTTAATCATGTCCCTTATGCAAAACAGGGATTGAAAGCAGGTAAACTGGGCACGGCTGAGTTAATATGCAAATGAGAGATTGAAACTTGTCCAATCACATTGGCTCCTTTCAAAGTGAAGAACGCAAATGATTCAGGTGTCATGCTGAGGAGGGAGTTAAGCCCAGGCTGAGGGCTTGCAGCTGGCAAAAATTCAAGGTTCCTCCAATCAGGAGGTGCATAAATTTCTCCTCCCTTACCACCTCGCCTCTGACCCCATTTTAAAAGAGACTCTCTTAGCTAGGCTTGCTTGCTCTGTTTTGAAATCTCTTTTTACATAATAGGGTAACTTTGCTAGAGTCAGAAAATCCATTTTTAGACTGTTAATATTATTGAGGAGGAAAATTTTCCCTTCTACTTTTCAAAGCTATGTGGTCTGGTCTAAGAGTTAAATCGACATGAGACAGAATACTAGAAGAAAAACTACTTAAATTATGTTTGTACATACAGGAGGCCTGCAAAATGAGCCAGATAATTGAAGCTTATATACCTTAGAGGGGCCTGGGCCTTCA